>NC_045429.1:422515084-423157168 GCF_902635505.1 Sarcophilus harrisii
TATGCTATGCCTTGTTCCTGAATCCAACCTTGCTTTAAGGGGATTACGAATGCTCAGCAACTCCTTCATCCTCCTCAAGCCAACAGTTTGACTCAAAATTGAATTACAGACCCTTAGAACTGGGAGGGGACTTGAAGATTACCTGACCTAATATCATTTTATAGAAGAAAAAACTAAGGTCAGAGAAGTGACATCAACCTAGCAAGTTAAAAGAGCTAGGACTACAATCTATAATAATTGTAGTAATTAGCCTTTTCATAGAACTTTCAGATTTACATTGTCCTATTTGATATCTACAACAGCCTGGTGAAGTTGGCATTATTAAATTAAATTCAATAAACATTTATTAAGTACCTACTATGTGTCAGGAAAAATATTTGGCAATAGAGATATAAAAATATTTTGCCCTCTCGTTCTAAGATATCTGAGCAGTTTTCCTTTCAGTTTTTTTTTTCCTATGAGATATTTTACATTTTCTTTTTTTAAAGTCTTTTGGCTTTGTTATATTGTTTATTTATATTTAATGGAATCTGAGTAATGAGTAACAGAGATACCAATTGTTCCTATTACCAATGCTAGTACAGGGGCTTCCTGAAATCTTTCTGACTATGTATCCAGTATTCTTACTGTCCCTGTTGTCACCACAGTGATGTACTTTGCTTCTGATCAGTGTCTAGTCCAGGATCTGCAGACATTTCTTTCCATTTTCCTAAGTTACCCTGGACCAAAAGAATGATTCACTATGACTTTTTCTTGGCCTTCCTGCTCAGAATTAAGTTTGGTGAATTTTCTGTGGTGAATGTAGAAAGGATTTAAGGGGAGCAGTGGCAAAGTCCTCACATCATCATCTTAGCTCTGTCTGGGGATAAAAAGATTATTTTTAAGTAAGCAGAAGTAATGGAGAGCATAAGAATACTTTAAAATTACAATAATCAGGAAAGGCTTCTTATTAGTTGCCTCTGAACTGAACTTTAAAGAAGCTGGAGATTCTAAAGGGGTACATGTCAGGTAGGGGAACAGACAAGTGAAAAGGAACGATAATAGGAAGTAGAATGTACTAAGAAAAGAGGAACCAGTTTAGCTTTGATATAAGACTGTGAAGGGGAGTTAGTTTAACGCATCTAAATAGGTAGATTAGAACTCAAGTCTGATGGAATGGATAGAACTTGAACTTCATTGCCAAACAGAAGGGTTTATATTTTGTCCAGTGTGGCACTGGAGATGACATGGTCAGAATTCTGATTTAGGAAAGTCATGTTTGCAGTTGTCTGAAAGATGACTTGGTAAGAGCAAAGACTGGAAATAGAGAGATACATTAGGAGACTGAAACAGAGATCCAGACAAGAGGCAATAAGGGCTTAAACTAAGGTGATGACTGTAAGAATATAAAAAAGGAAATGGACACCAGAGATGAGCATGAAGAATTGGTAAGACTTGGCAGCTAAGTGGTTTGGGGGAAGGAGAGTGAATGGAAAATTGAGAATGAATCCAAAGTTTTGAAACTGGGTGACATTGATGTTATCATCACAAAAATGGGGAAATTAGGAAGAGAAATGAGTCAGGGGAAAAGAAAAGAATTTTATTCTTCAATGTGAAACAATAGAAGGAAGGAAGGAAGGAAGGAAGGAAGGAAGGAAGGAAGGAAGGAAGGAAGGAAGGAAGGAAGGAAGGAAGGAAGGAAGGAAGGAGGGAGGGAGGGAAGGAAGGAAGAACACAGAGAGGGAGGGAAGTCCCTACTATCTTATAAGCACTGCGCTAAGTATTTTTATAAATAACGAAAAATTATAGCACCTGAAATCAGAAAACCAAGGTGTAAATCCTGGGTTTCAAACCTAAGGCTTCAGTTTCTCATTTGCATAGTAAGAGGATTGGATGAATAGAAGACTTCTAATTTGCTTCTAATCCTGAATCTAGTATTCTCCCTATTTTACAGATGAGAAAATCAAGCAGTTAAGTAACTTGTCCCCTGTCTCAACTAGCAAGCATGAGAGTCCACATTTGATCCTTTGGTCTACCTGACTGACAGTCTGCTGTCTCTATCATACTTCCTTTGGTCCCTTGATGCTCCAGCCATCACTTTCCATCACATGTCACTCCTGTCCAGGCACAATTGTAGGGGTTCACTTTCTGAATCATCTCTATGGATGATTGATCCCTTTAGGGGCCAAGGTTAACAAGGTGGCTCTAAGTCTAGGCTTTCTCCTTTTATAGCAGCCTGGTGCTAGATCACTATGACTGCAAGTGTGCCATCCTCCAAGCATTCTTTGAATTACATAGTATCTGGGAAGGCAGCTTGTACTTTCAGCCACTATTGGGATAAAATGGGAGGAAGAGAAAAGCACGTGACCATCTTCAGGTGTCTCTCATCAATTCAGCAGCCCAGGAGGTTCCCTTTACCCAAATGTCCTTAGTATATTAGCCAGCACAGCAGGTGCAGTCAGTTCATTTGTACCTGTGGAAGCTCATTTCAGCAACTGAACATATGTGACCCATCTGGAGGCAAATAATGCATCCGCCAGGGCGTAGGGGAGGGGGTCTGGTCAGGAGTACATACCTCATCAGTGCTACAAACCATTAAACTCATTATACCCACATGTCCCAGTACATTCACATGGAGACCAGATCCTGCTTATGTTGAGGTGCAGAGGACCATGGGAACACAGAGGCATTGGAACATGGGAGCTGGCATCAAGTACCACCCCTTGACCATAACTGCCCAAAGTCACCATCTAGATTCAGTCACTGTGTCTCTACAGGATTTTTATATAAGGGTGGAGGGAAGATAGAAAAGATGAGAGAGCTTTAGAAAATGGAGTTTCTAAACTCTGTCATTCTGTGCCTGCTGCTTTTTCTGTAAATGAGTAATTTAATTTATATTGACCTCTCTCCTCATAGAGACTCCCTGGAAGCTCTATACAGCAGAGCTGTATGTAGAGCTTTGTCCCTGGGCATTGGAATTGAGAGAATGGAAAAAGTCACACACACACACACACACACACACACACACACACACACTCCTTCTGCTACAGAGTAATCACTAAGATAATTAAATTCTCCCCTCACTCAGATAAATTTGGTTTAATTGCCACTTGTGTGATTTTTATTATATTTTCAGATTATCTCTAAACCTTGCCCTAACCACTAACAATAGATAGATAGATAGATGATAAATAGATGAATGAATAGATAGATAGATAAAGTTTATATGTGCTGAGCACTGTGCTAAGCTCTTGACAATTATTATCTTATTTTACCTTCACAACAATCCTGGGAAATTGATGCTATCCCTTCATTTTACAGATGAGGAAATTGAGGCAAACAGAGGCTAAAGGACTTGCTCAGACTCACACAGCTAGTGAGAATATCACATTATATTTGAATTCAGATCTTCAAAATAAGTCCAAGCCTAGACTCTATCAATTATGCTATCTAGCTGCCTCAATGGGGTCCTCCTTCACCTTACACTAGAACTCATATTCCTGCCTTTTGTCACCTTGGGCTCTGACAGTGAATTCTCACCTTATGTTGCTCGGAACTGGAGGCAGCTCTAATCCATGCAACTGAGTATGCAGCCTCAGCCAATCCCACACTTCTGCTTCCCAAGTCTAGCTTTCCTATATATTGTCTTTACTCATTAAAAATAAGTTCTTTTGTGAATTGGTCCAGACATTCCAGAAAGCCATTTGGAATGATGCCCCTAAATTACAGAATGATATGAGTCCTTTGGCCCAAGCAATAATCCCACTGTTCCAGTAACCCCAAGGAAGAAAAATAAATAGGAAAAGTGCCTATATATCTGTGCATATACTTGTGTGTATAAACACATATGTGTATATGTGCATATTTACATGTACACACATATACATAAATGTGCATGTGTGTTGTAATGTGTTTATTTATACATACAAGCACATATACATATGTATATGCACACAATGCTTATGTGTACAATATAAACACGTGTGTCTGTAGGTATCTTTGCATGTATGTATATGCATACAAATATATATGTGTGTTTGCATTTATATATGTATGTACATATATGTATATAGGTATGCACACAAATGCATATATATTATATGCATGTATACACACACACACATTAACAAGCCCTTATAGCCACTCCTTTTTCAGAAGCAAAAAACTGACAAACTAACGATTGAAGACTGGTTAAACAAATTATAGCATATTCATATAATGAAAACTATTGTGTCATAAGAAATAGCTTAAGAGACAGTGTCTGTGAAAACTGAGGAGATTCGTATAAGTGGTGCAGAATGAATGAACAGAACAATATTTACAGTAACAACTTATAGAGTAGCACGTTATAAAAACAAATAACTTTGAAAAACTTGGGAACCCTGATCAATGCTTTGACTGATCAAGATCACTCCAAAGTGTAATGGGCTGAGGTTTGAGTTGATGCACTGAGGTCCCAAGCACGTGAGGCTAAATAGTAATTGGACTATATTCTATTAATATATATGCTTGGAGAAAAAATGGCCCCCGCCCACTCTCTGTGCAAGTCCTGATGTGTTGTATTGGAAATGATGATTTTGGTGGGTGGAGGCAGAGAGGCAGGAAGAGAAGTGGAGAGAGACTGCTGGCTGGGTTCTGCTCTGGTGACTTCTGGTCTCGTGGCTTCTGATCTGACTAGCTTCTTGACTCAGTTGCTGACATTGCTATTGCCAATTCCCCTTTTACCTCCGACCCTTCTTCACCTCTACTGAAAATAAAGATTGAAGATTTTCCCTTAACCTGAATTCCTGACTCAGGCTGATTTTAAAATATGCGGTCATCACACCAAAGGACTGGCAATAAAATGTACTACCCAACTCCTGACAGGGAAGTGATGGATTCAAGGCTGCAGACTGAGGTGTGTATTAGGACAATGGCCAATTTGTTTTGCCTCAATTCTGCTTACTCGATATGATTTTTCCCCCTTTTCAATGCTAGAGAATAGGAGAGAGAAAAAGTGATTTTTATTCATTAAAAATAATTTTTAAAAAACTTTGAGAGAAGAAATGATCTTGCTTACTTAGATTCATTGCTTCTGGGCTAAGAACAGTAGCTGGATAATTACAAAAATTAATAGTAATTGCTACTACTTAATATAGCACATAGTGCTAGGTGCTGTGCTAAACATTATATATTTATTACCTCCTTTGATCCTTGCAACAATATAGTAAAGTAAGTGCTATTGTTATCCTCATTTGATAGTGGAGGAAACTAAGAGAAACAGAAATTAAGTAACTTGCTCAGGATCATGTAGCTAATTGAGGTTACATTTGACCACAGCTTCCAGACTCCAAACCCAGCACTCTGTGCCCCATGGCGCCACCTAGCTGTCTCCTCTTTCCAGGACCAATGTTCAAGACTTACCTGAACACCAGAAGTTACTTAGAAGAGAAATAAAAATGTGGATAGTGGGTCAAAAACTGAATTTGGACCCAGAAAGACCAGAGGTCGAATCCTCCTCTGATGTTTATTAGTTGTTGGGTTATGGGCTAATTATTCACCTTTTCTGAGCGACTCTTTCAGACTATAAATTATTGAGAATTTGTGATACATATATATGTAGAAGAAATTATATTGATGAGTATCTATCCAGAAGAAATTATTTTGTGATGATCTCAAAGAACATCTCAAATAAGTTGCTTGAGGAAGTTAAGACTGATAGGTAGTTCTATCCATAATAAGACCTACCAATCATACAAAGATGGCCTAAGACTGGTTCAGAAATAAACATTTCAGATGAAGAAGATTCTGCATATTGTACCTCAAGGATTAATAACCCTGCTTGGTGACATAAGCCCTCAATGACCTCAGATTTAGGAAATTAATACTATAATTATGTAGTACTATACTATGTGAGATATATCATATAATATAATAGTACTGTACAATATAATATAATATATCACATAATACTATAATTATGATCAGTCAAATGTCATCACGCAACATTAGTGGTCACAGAGAAGTCAGTGGGTCACAGAAGAAGGTCAGACTGGTGACCAGATTAACTTAAAACTACAGAAACAATTACACATGTAGCCAAACAATAATGCTGATGCTTATCTATCACACTTGTTTGTAATTATATGCATTCCTTAAGTGTTAGACACAAGACTGGAACGCCAGTATTTGAGACCCCGGGTCCAATGTTCTGTGTATTGTGGCTTTACCCAGCTGGAGGAATGTGAAATGTTAAAGCTGGAGAGATCATCACCTAAAGCCCAGGCAGGTGAAGAATCTGAGAGCAGAAGGACTAGTTAATAATGTCAGAAATAGATTCCATTTTTCACGTCACTTTGCTGGGCCTTTTAATTCTGTCATGTTCTAAATAAAAGAGCTCACACAGATAACTTCTGATAGGGTTACTTACTGTGTTTGAAGTACTAGGATATCCTAGAATTCTGATCCCTGCATTCGTTTTTCTTCCACACTAGTGAAACAAGTTTTATCCACTCTTTTTTGCCATTGTTATTTTCTCTGCTGCTGAAAAACCCCTAGAGTATTGTAACTAATCTACCCTGAACATCCTTTGCAAGAAAATTTTTAAAAAGTTAGGAAGGTAATTTATCACTCCCTCCATCAACAGATACACAGAGGCCTTCCTCTGGTTTTTTTCCTCTTACTACATGTTGAAGGAATATTTTTTGGGACAGCAAAAAGTCAGAAAAGACCCACTCAGAATTGTTAATGGTCCATCTTTTGGGGTAGTCAACTGGGAAACATGTTTCTCTGCTTAGTTAGACAAGCTTATTTCCTTAACTCTCCTCTAGACTCAGAGTTAGATTTGAAAATAATCAGAGTAAATCTCAAAGTTTTTTTTTGGTTTTTGCTTTTTGGTTTGTTTGTTTTTTTTTTGTTTTTGTTTTTGTTTTTGTTTTTTTTGCTGAGGCAATTGGAGTTAAGTGAGTTGCTCAGGATCACATAACTAGGAAGTGTTAAGTGTCTGAGATCAGATCCTCCTGACTTCAGGGTGGGTGCTCTACTGTGCCACCTAGCTGCCCCCAAATCTCAAAGTTCTACAGTGATTTTTAACTTTTCTTTTCCCCTCTCCTTAAAAACAAAACATATCATTGACAGTATGAATGGATTCGTATTATTATCATAACTTTGGGCAGGATGGAATTCCCATGCCAATTTTGGGTTTGATTCTCAATTTTGCCAGCTCTGGAATGCTCGCATTTCAGCTCCTTATTTAGATCAAGGTATAAAATATCTGAGAGTGTGGCACTTCGTTAAAATTGCAGTGAAATAAATCCTAGTCACCCCATGCCTTAAAATCATTCAAAGGTTCTTCCAGAATATAAATGTAACCTCAAAACAGGATCAAGTCCTAAGTCACCATGGCCTTAGCAACTCATTTTTGTCATTCCCTAATTGGGTGAAAGACCACATGAAGGAAATGTTTTAAATCCCAAAGCTTCATATGGTATAAAAATTCCTTGAAAATCAACAACAAAAAATTAAGCATGGCCATCTAATCATGAAATTATATTAATTCAAAGTGATAAAAAATAATGACAAATGTTGTTTTGATTCTCTAAATAGCAAAGAATAATGGTTAGATTGCAAGATTTAGAATCAGTGAGACCTGGATTCAAATGCTCTGGTACTTAAGAATTGTCTAACTGAGCAAATCACCTAGCCTTTCTGAAACACAAATCTCCTCATTTGTAAAATGGGACCTTGACCAAAGTCACAAAGGTGGTTGTTTTGAAATAATGGGTATAACATAGGTAAGATTATACACACACATACACACACACATACACGTTTTTCTCCAACGTAGAAGCACTGTGTAAATGTCAGTTATTCTAATTATCACCTAACAGTTTCATCCAAAAATTTCAAAGTACTTGGTACAATGGAAAGTGTGGACTTGGAGTTATAAGATCTGACTTCTAATCCTGTCTTTGCTATTTATTATCTGTGTGACCTTTAACACGTCACAATCTCTAGGCTACAGTTTTTTTCCTGGACCATTGTTCAGTCATCTTCAGTTGTAACCAACTCTTTGTGGCCCCAATTAGGGTTCTTCTGGTAAAAATACTGCAGTGATTTGACATTTTCTTCTCCAATTTATTTTACAGATGGAAAAACTGAGGTAAACAAGATTAAGTGATCTGCCTAGAGTCACCCAGGTAGGAGTGTCTACTGTGCTACCTAACTGCCACAGAACATTGGGCTATATCAAATAAGATGAAACTCCATAGGAATAAGTATAAGACACAAGAGATGGATAACCAGAATAAAGATTGAGGATAAAAGAAATGGTGTTAATTGACTATAAGCTTAATATGAGTCTGCAGGGGATTGCTGGATCATCATCCATTAAGGATGAGAAGTGTTTTATGCATCTTATATGTTAAACTAGATGACTTCCTTGGTTCCCTCCATCTTTAAGAATCAGTGATGCTACAGTATTAACACTACTTCAGATGGCATTAGCTCTGATGGCTGCCTTCTTGCCCCAATGGTTTAAGGTATCACATTGCTTGCAACTTAGCAAGAACCCAATTAGTACTGTTTATGTTTCTCAATTAATCAATTTTGTCTTCAGAGAGCCATTCTTCCAAGATTTCCTTCAGTCAGTGAATGATAGATATTATTTCTCTCCATCATCTTCCCATTCATTCCTATTGGATATCCCTATAGCTCAACTATTTCATGGAAGCCTTTATGACTGTTTTGTTTTTTTTTCTCATTGATCTCTTTTGTTTCTCCAACCTATTTGATTACTCCTCCTTTTTGTTGGATCTTCACCCATGTCACATCCACTAATTAGGGTTGTCCTCCCCAATCTCTGAGATAATGCCGTTCTTCCTCCCTAATTGATTCTCTATCTTCATTCACAGCAATGGTTCCAAATCAATTTTTTTCTTTCATCAAGCCTCCAATGCTACTTTTTCTCCCTATCCTTTCTCCTGAGAATCTCTCCTCAAACTTCACAGAAAAAAATAATTAAGGTTATTCTTTGAAATTTCCCCCTTCTCTTTGATTCACATCTCTCTGACATTGTTCCCTAATAGTGCTCCCTTCATTTTAGTCTCTGAAGAAGAGATGGCCCTTCTCCTTGCCAAGGTAAATCCTTACACATGGACTTTTGATGTCATCCTCAACTCTCTTCAAACCATCTCTTAACAGAAGCCTCTTTTTCCCCTTCCAACAGTACCACTCTAGTTCAGGCCCTCATCACTTCTCACCTGGATGTTTAATTGATTAATTAAATTTGATTTTGTCAAGGGCTTTTAAATTGGTCTCTCTCTGCCACAAATTTCTGCCATTTCAACACATCCTTCTTTAGCTACCAAAATATTTTTCCTAAAATGCAGATCTTAGGATGTCACACCCCACTCCTTATCCAATAAACTCCAAAGGTTTATTAATATGTCTACAATCCAAATTAATATCTTTTGAAATTTAAAAACTCTTCAAAACTTGGACTATTCTAACTCTTCTAATCTTCTTCCATTCTACCCTACCTCCCTAAATAAAGAAATTGCGTCAACCTGGCATAGTAGATATTCTCACACAATCCTCCATTTCCCACCTCTGTGCTTTTGCACTGGCTATCCACCATTCCTGAGTCTTGTGTCAGCCTCTTGAAACCCCTGGCTTATAACTTAAGTGCCATTCCTCCGGGAGATGGGCCTTTTATGGTCCTGCCAATGGCTAAAATCATCTCCTCTAATCATCTCCCATTATTTAGTATTTATCTTGTATGTTGCAATGGTAATTCTCCATTTTCCATTAGCTTCTTTGCTAAGGAACATCATATCTCACCCAGGATAGGCTAATCACCTAAATCTCATCACCATGCTTATATTTTCTCACCACCCTCAGTTACCTCTCCCCTCTGACTGGAGAACTATAAGGTGGATCAACAAACTCCTCCCATCAGCAATCCTGCTTGGTTTTGAGTCCCCGGAACACTATACCCAAATATCCTAGTGTCCCCTTCCCCACCTTTCAGTTTCCTTTTATGTGTTGCTTTCCTTCATTAGATTATAAGCTATTCGAGGGCAGGGACTTTTTTCTTATTTGTATCCCCAGAGCTTAACACAGAGCCTGGCATATTTCGCATTTAATATTTAATAAATGTTTATTGACATTTTTAAAATGTTTATTGAATTGAATTGAATTTATATACATTGTCTTCCCCATTAGAGTGAATTCTTTGAGAGCAGGAACTGTAGTTTCTTTGTAGTCCTAGGACATAGTATAGTTCCAGTTACATATCAGACATTTAATTAATGGGTGTCAATTGACTGAATGACTTGCCCAGAGTCACAGAGTTGGCAAATATCCAAGGCAGAATTCAAACTCAAGTGTTCCTGACTTCCAGTCTAGTGTTCTCTCCATAGCACCACTTATCTGGTCTGTCTCTATGGCCCAGTGGTCTGGACTTAATAGAATCACGAGATTTGGGAGGTAGAAGGAATGTTATGGATACTCCAGTCTTAATGCCTCATATTAAGGATGAAAAAAGTCAAGTCCAAAGAAATTGTCCAAGGTCTCACAGAGCCAAGCCTAGCATCAAGATTTCCTGACCCTTTTCCTACTCCAGCCCAGGATTCTCCACTATACCATCTTCAGAGGCTTAACTTTTTTCTTCTATTAAAATCCATGACCAAGGCAAATCATTAAGGTATAAGTTATGTGGGCAAACATCAATCCAGACTAGCACCATTTCCTGTGAAAATGTAATTGATGTAATTTCCACAACATGGAAATGGCCTCGGGCAGCAAACACTTGATATTCTTGCCAAGTAAAAAGACAAGGTAGCCAAGGGAAACACAGGTTTAAAGCATAAAACATAAAATTATTTGCAAAACCAAATGGAGGAGGGTATCCCAAACTTATGAGCAATATGGGCTCATAAAATAGTGAGAAGCAGTGGAAGGAAAAATGAGTTTGTTGAAAATCTGGCATGAGATTAAGCAACAAAACCCCAAGAGAATTTAAAGAAGAAATTAGAAAGAGAAAATAGGCTCAAAAATGGAAAATATCTGCCATGTTTTATATAACAAACATTGGACAGCCATGTGGTACAATGTTCAGGACATGGGACTTGAAGACATGAAGACAGAATTCTAATCCTAACTCAAATACTTCCTAGTTTCATGACTCTGGGAAAGTCATTTAACCTCTTAGCTTCATTTTTCTCATCTGTAAAATTATGGTATTAATAGCACCTACCTCATAAGGTTGTTGTTAAAAATCAATTAGTTAAAATATCTGAACTGCTTTGACTATCTGAAAACCCTATATAAATGCTAGCTATTTTCTTCATCTTAGAGTCACAACATTTATCTTTAACATCAATCCCCAACATGCTTCGTATGAAATAAAAATAGCATGAAAGGAAACACAGGACAATTAATGGATTAAATTAAATAAATATATCTAGAAAAGGTTCATGCTTGAGTTGACAGGGTTTTTAGGGCATTGAAGGATTGGTTCTCAAGATCTATAAAAAATGAAAAATTACCAAACCACTGAGAAAAAAACAATACTGTATAACAGCTACCTAAAAAGGATGATTGAAAAGAATATAACTCTAGTCTCCTTTTAAGCATATTCCCCCTTCACTCTTAAAAACATTTTTATGGAAAAAAACTACACACCTATCAAGAGTATTCTTGATGAAAATATAAGAAAGTAACAGGAAAGTGTTCACAAATGTTATTCTAGTGTAAAGAATGCAATCTGCTCACCATAACAACCATTTTTAACATATCTCTTTCTTTTGAAGGTTTTCAAAGAACTTTATACATATTATCTCATTCAGTCTTCACAAAAGTCTTGTGAGAAAGGTGTTATTATCCCCATTTTATAGAAAAAAAGAAATGGAGGCTCAGAAAGGGTGACTCATCAAGGCTCACACAGTTAGTATCTGAGATGAGATTTGATGTAGGTCTTCCTGACTCAGTCTAGCATTTAATTCACTGTACCACTTGATACCCTATTTATTCTTTTGACAACAGATTAGCATTTGATCTAGTAGAGCAAAAGTAGGTTTTAAGGAGGTCCTTCAAAGCATATATTAAGATTATAGAAAATTTGTTGGGAGATACAGTAAAGAGAATGTTGTTGGAGGATTCTCCAGTTATTAATATCAAGCAAAGGATGAAATAATAAATTGTATGTTTGCCAAAAGTATTTGCCATTGTCATAGAGTAAAGTCCAAAAGAGGGTTCAAATACAAGAGATTTTCCCCTATAGATGAGATGTTCCTGTTTGCAGATGATTTGTTGATTGTAGCAAACCATGTGATATTATGGATCCTTACCTTTCACAGGTCAGAATTGATTGGTTTCAGGGAAGGAGCCTTTATCATCTTCTCCAAAACTCTTAGAGAGGATGGTCACTGAAAAAAGCATTGGCCCAAGCTTGGCCATTTTAACAGCAGTCACATACAGGAAGTTATTTGAACAGTACAGAGCAGAGGTGAAATGTAAAGGGATTAATTAGTAATCCTGAAAACAGTTTTATGTTCCAATGAAGTTTAAGTATCAGCTTTCTGCCAGATTTTAACAAGAGTCATACATCCAAAATAATTTGCTATTTCATATTAAAAATAACACTTTAATACCCCTGAAAAAGGGGAATACCTCTCTCCAACTTTAACAGATTTTTAAATTTGATGCTCCCTTAAATCCATTGGGAATAAAGCGACATTTTTTTTTTTTTTACTTTGGTTATGACATACCTATTAAACTGAACCTCACAAAATAATTTCCCTTTAGCAGGACAATTATTTATTTTTTATTATAGCTTTTTATTTACAAGATATATGCATGGGTAATTTTTCAGCATTGACCCTTGCAAAACCTTCTGCTCCAACTTTTCCACTCCTTCCCCCCATCCCCTCCTCAAGATGGCAGGTAGACCAATACATGTTAAATATGTTAAAGTATATAGGACAATTATTTAGTGGTGACTATGACCAAAAATGCTACAGTGGAATTCTTTTTTTCTTCCAGGGCATTCTTAATTCGATAAAAAACATACTCACTTGCTACAGCTTTTCCCTCTTAGGTTACTTGGCATTTAATGTGAATGTATCTTATATATACCTATGTTAATTTTATCTTTCCCATTGGAATATCAACTTCTTGAGAACAAGGGCTGTTTTTGCTTTTTCTTTTTATTTCCTGTGTTGGTAGATTAAGAACATAATTAATATATGTTGACTAATACCATTGACCAAATGAATCCTGAAGTAAGTCAACTGTGGAAGAAGGAAGAGAACCTAATTTTTATTCCCAGTGCTCACAGCCTACCACAAGTCTTTCTTTTTCATCCTTTTCTCTGATTCCACAGTTTTGCCTTCTAAATTCCAGGTATTCTTGGCTGGCATCTTACTGGAATTACTCCCTTCTGAATTTTAGAAAGCCATGTGCAGAATAACAAGCAGCTAGGTGCTATAGCAGATAAAGAACTGCACCTAGAATTGGGAAAATCTGAATTCAAATTCAGCCTCAGACAATCATGAGCGATGTGATTTAACATCTATCTGCCTCAGTTTCCTTGTATGTAAAATGGGGATGATAACAGTACCTACCTCCCAGAGCTGTTGTAATAGCCAAATGAAAAAGTATTTATAAAGCACTTAGCAGTCCGGCAAATAGTAGGTATTAAGAAATAATAGCACCTAATATGCGCTAAGCACTGGAAACTCTCCTGTCCATTTTAGTATTGAAGTGTCTAAGTACTGTGATTCAAACTTGAAAAATAGCTCCTACATTCATTAAGTTTACAATCTAAGGGAAGGGAGGCACTGTGTATATAGGTGATATTTATATAAGGAAATATGATGAGCTCCAGAGAACAGCTACATTTGACCTTGGCTTTAGACAGGGAAAGGTCAGGATTAATTCAAGAACAGCCAAGCATTTGTTTGAGCTGGGGTGTATCAATCATGTAAAGGGGAAGGTTGTGAAAGAAACAATCCAAAAAAATAAGTCAGCATACGAGGCACTGGACCAGGCTCTGAAAGCACCAAGATCTAAGTTAAACAGCCTTGCCTTTAAGTTGAGGCACTGAAGAATAATATTAAAATAGAAATGTGATCTGCAAAAGATAACACAAATCTGTTCAATCAATTGAAGTCACAGGATGTAATTTGAATCCTGGCTCAGCCACAAACTCCCTGTGTGAGCTTAGGCAAGTATGTCCCTTTTTTGGGTCTCAGTTGCCCCATCTGTAGAATGAGAGAACTCCACTAAATGACTTCTGAGTTCTCTTCTAGTTGTAAATCTGAGAGCCTACAAGGCCCAAAAGAAAGAAAATACAGATGTGAAGAGTTCATAAGGAAGGAACAAAGGAGAAGGGAAGGTTTAGCCCTCTAAAATAGAGAGAGCATTTTTTTTTTTTAAGTCTGGGATTCAAATTTGGCCTGAGGCACTAACTGGGTGAGTCTCTAACTATACATAAAAAGAGGAGGGTTGACCTGATGACCTCTAAGGGTCTTTCCAGCTCTAAATCTACAATTGTGTACCTTTACAATTCACTAACATTTAGATAACACTTTAAGGTTTGCAAATATACTGTTTTCCTTTATTCCTATAGCAGCCCTAAAAAGTAGATGCTATTATTATCCACATATAAAAATGAGTAAACTGAGTCAAAGTTAACATGACCTCAGTAGGCTGGAAAGTAGATGTCATATTTACATTTTATAAATGAATAAACTGAATCAAAAAGGTTTGTGTCCTTAATGGGCTGAAAAGTAGATGCTATCCTTGACTCCAGAGTGAACAACTGGGTGACCTTTATAAACATATCAGGGGCAATGGAAAGGACTATGAAGGCAGTGGGGTTTTCCTTGGTCCCTTGCACAGTGGATAAAACACAAAACATAGAGTGAGGAAAACCTGATTTAAAATTCTGCTTCAGATAGCTATTTTAACCTGGGCAAGTCACTAAATTCTCACAGATTCAGTTTCCTCCTCAGTAAAATGACTTATGGAATCCCTTCCAGTTCTAGATTTATGATCCCTTGATCCCTTTATGTAGCACCCCAAGTGAAAGGAAGGAAAAGCATGAGGATGCTCACCAAATCAAAAAAGAGAGAGAGAGAGAGCGCACATAAAAAGGGGAAGAAGAAAGGCCCTCAAAATCCATGGCTTTTGCCATACTTTTGTTTTGTAGAGCTTGCACAGGGCTAGCAAAAAACAACAACAACAACAAAAATAAAAAAAGAAGAAAAAAAAAAAAAACCCCGAGGTTCTGCTGGACACATGATAATGTTCTTTTTTATTTTGTTTTGTATTCCTTTTCTGTTTTTCATTTTTTAAATTCTTTTTCTTTATAAATTAAAATAAATTTTTTTTAAAAGTTAAGAAAATCATATAAATAGGTTCCTTGGAGACTGCCCTGAGACTACCTTGGTCTAAGTTTCTGAGGCAATATTGCCATCTAGTGTTCAAATAGGCCCAAGTCAAATTTGAAAAGAAATTAAAAGTCCCTGGCTCCTTTAAGCCAGGGCCATACAAACCAATAAAATATTTACATCTCTACAAGCCTCATCTGTTTAAAAGACAAATGAGAATAACTAGTATTTGGTCTCCCTCCTTTTATTCCCGGATGTTTATGAGAAAAGTGATTGGAGCCAGTGGCTAGGAAATGTGACCTACTAATAAGAGAAAAAAACTATTGGTTATGGTGGTCTTCAATGATGATGATGATTTGAGATTTATTTTTTTAAAAAAATCTTTATATATAAAAATATTTTTGTGTGTATATTCTCATTTTATGTGCACATCAACTCTCTGAAATTAACCATAAATCTAGAATTGAAAAGGAACCTCAGAATCCAACTTCCTTATTTTATAATTGAGGGAGTGTCAAGAGCATAGGGATCATCTCTTCAGAATGGATGTGAAATCTGATGGATCCAAAGAATCATACATCATTACAGCTAACCATCAGCTAGGGAAACCTCCTCATTGCCCAGATGGATGATGTGATTTCAGCATATCTTTCTAATCAGTCAGCAAGAGGACAGGATTAGAATTCAGATCTTCTGGCTCCTGCATTAGTGTTTTGTTTTCTACTTGACCAAGCTGTTTCCTATGTTTCATGACCAGGTTATATTTAGTCTTGTTTTGTTTTTTGAGAATGGGAGAATGAGAGGTGAAGGGAACAGGAAAGAGAAGAGGAATCTGGTTGCAAAATCCAGAGATTCAGCCAAGAGAATGATGAAGCAAAAAACAAAGAGATCTAATCTGTCATTTTCATTCTATTGGTTATTTAAAATATTTTGCATTTAAATATTCAAATATCTAAATTCAAATATTTAAAGATAAATATCATAGCCTTTCCTCCATTAAGTCTTTTCTTCTCCAAGATATAAATATCCCCAGTTCTATGAGTTAATTATCACCTGACACAGACTCAAGTTCCTTCTCCATCCTGGTTACCCCCACTCTGGATAGTTTCTAGTCTAGAACTGAACCCAATACTCCTACCAAAGTAGAATACAGCAGAACTAGAATCGATGATGTGTTAATAAATGTATTAACAACCAGAATGGGGGGAAATATGTACACAATACACTTTTAAGTACATCATTACCATTTTCTGCACCACTTTAATCTAGAACATCAACAAAACAATAAATTAAGCCCTGATTTGTAACATTTATTGATTTCTAAGATATAGATATTCACATCGAACATTTAACAATCAGTTTTTCTCAGGCTGATTCAAGTTGGCTCCAGCACACCCTTTATTAAAACAAACAAACAAACAAGCAAACAAACAAAAACTATTTTAATGCAATCCCAGATCTCACTAAGCTTTTTTTGACTGCTGGATCATAATGATCATTCTTGTTAAGTTTTAATACTTTTTTTATTAATTAGAATTAAGTTTTATAAAAATTAATTAAAACTTATTAATTCCTTTAAATTTTTGTAATGCATTAAAACCCCCACCTTTTTTTCCCAAGTAAACTATGCCCCCTCTATCTTGTACTTGTGATATGGTTTTTAAAGTACAAGACTAGATTTATCTCCAGTAAACTTCATCTCTGTAGAATCAGTTCAATTTGCCAAGATTTTCAAAATCCTGACATCTAATGTCTTAGCTACTTTTCCCAGATTTTTGTCCTTATCCAAGTCCTTAATATGTAGATAATACTGAAAACAGCAGAGTGGTGTAATATATAGACTGCTAAGTCTAGAGTTCTGAATATTTAAATTCAAATCCTGCCCCCTCACTAGCTGTTCAAGAGTGGACAAGTCACTCAATCAATCTGTTTTCCTGTTTTTCATCTGTAAAATAGGATAATAATAGTACTTACCTTCTAGGATTGTTTGAGAATTATTATTCTAATATAATATTTATAATATGAATAATAATTGAAATATGACAATATGCAATATATTATAATATAATATTTGTAAATCTTTAAAATGCCAAAAATATTAGCTCTTATTATTAATAAAATATTAAACAATGCAGACACAAGCCTAGATCAAAGGAATACTTTTCTGGAGACCTTCCAAATTCACATCAAAACCACTAACAACTATTCAACGAGCTCTGAACCTAATTATACTGCCATCCAGTCTACATTCCTCCACATTTCCATAAAAATAAGACAATTTTGGGGAGGAGGCAATCAGGATTAGTGACTTCTCCAAGGTCACTTGGTAATATAGTTTATTTTAACAAATTCATTGCTAAAATTTTGGCCAGTTATATCTAGAGTATTTCTCTGTTCCCCCATTTTAGTCACCCTTAAACAAAATGAAACATAGTTGGTTTTCCATAGCCTACTCCTTGTGGAAACTGGACCACCCTCTGTGATCATGTTCTTTTCTAGAGATTTAAAGAAACCATTGCTTTATTAATCTGTTCTAGAACTTTGCCAGAAACCAAAGCCAAACTCACTGCCTAGTCTGTGAACTCTATTCTCTTTGTTTTTTGGACAATTGGAATGTGAACCCTTCACCAGTCCTATCAGACTTCTCCACATAGCAAGACAAAGTTCATTTGGAAATTAAACTTCATTCTGGTTTCATAATTTATTAACTCCCAGAGCAAATAGTTCACACTTTAAAAAGTCACACAATGAAGCATGGTTCACATTTTTTGGTTTTTTTTTTTTTTTTTTTTTTTTTTTCTGCAGTCCAGTCTAGGAAAATCCTCCACTTCCTAGGAAATCCTGCAGTGAGCTGATCAGTGTACTGTTGGACGGTTCCAAGCTCTATCTGGAAACCAGCCCCGCTACCACTAGAGAAACAAGAATCAGGTTTGCTGTTTGTTTATATATTCAGTTTTTTGTATCACCAAGAGAGCAACGAGCTTGAAAAGGGCAAAGTCTGGAAGCTACCCTCCCTCAGATCCTCTGGGTTGTGGGAGGGCTTCCCTAGCGTAAAAAAACTCAACCTTCAAAAAATCAAATTGAGGGCAGTGGGAGGAAGTGTACTCCCAAGGAAGACTGATTGTCACTTTCCCTCAGATGTAAGCCTACATGGGCAGGGGGGAAGAGCTCCATAATAAGATCATATAAGCTAAGGTACTGAAAAGTTACTCTTCCAACACAGTGGGAGGAATAGTCCTCGGAAGATCTATTTGATCCATAATTTCCTCATGATCAAAGACTGACTATTTGGCAAACTACCTTTATAGATCCAACCCTTTTAATTGTCTCAGTCCCTCTGGCTTTACCCAACTAGATCCTGAAAAATCCTTTTTTTTCCTTCAACCCTTTTTATATAATTTCTTATATAGAGTATAGGAGAGGAATATAAGAAACAACAAATCTTATTCTGACATACAAGGGCATGCTGCATTTCTCCCTTAGTGAATTTTTAGCCCCTTGAGTCTTCTAAAGGCTGGAGAAGCCAAGCTCATACATGCTTTCTCTAAAACTGTAACATCTATAACTGTAACTTTATATGCTGCTAATCCTGTTTTTGAAAGATAGGGATCATGGTATAATGGAAAGATAACAGTATATGGAATCAGGATGAACCAGGTTTAAATTTCAATAGTGTGGTCCATTGGGAAAAGAACTGGATCTCGAGTCAGATGATATGCATTTGAATTTGAGCTCTGCCTCTTACTGCTTTAAACTCTCTGGGGCCCCAGAAGCTTCCTCCCCTATAAAACAAAGGGAATCACTCTGTTAACCAGCATGTATTAAACACTTATTCCTATGTGCCAAACATTGTGCTAAGTGCTAGGGAGACAAAGAAAGGAAATCAAAATGACTGGATCATAACATCTAGAGTTGAAGGACCTGAGAAGTCATATAGTCCAGTAAGAGTTTGTTGAATAGTAGATAGAGCATTGGGTTTGAAATAAGGAAGCTGTTCGAATCTAGCCTGAGATACTTACTGGCTGTGTGACTTTTGGCAGGTCATTTGACCTCTAAATATAGTTATACATGATAATTGTGGAAATATATATAGAAGAATTGCATATGTTTAACATATATTGAATTACTTGCCATCTCGGGGAGGGAATGAAGGGAAGGGAAGGAAGAAATTGGAACACAAGGTTTTGCAAAGGTGAATGTTTAAAATTATCCATGCATATGTTTTGAAAATAAAAAGCTTTAATAAAAAATAAAAATAGAGCTGTAAAATAGAGATAATAATTGCACTTAGCTCGCAGAATTGTTATGTGGATCAAATAAGATATAAAATGATTAGCATAGTACCTTAGTACATATACATAATATGAACCATAAAAATGCTTATCCACTCCATCCCAAACTCCCTTCTTACTGAGGAGGAAACTGAGGCTTAGAGATTTAATGATTTGCCTATTGTCACAGAGATAGTATAATAATATATAAAGTCTGTCTCAGCTCAAAATCCTAAATCCACAATCTATATGTTAAATGTTCTTTGTAACTGTTTGTCTCCCGTTTTTCCATTTTCCTAACCTTGGACACATTTGTTTCTCTCTGATCTTGGTAAGTTTTCAAAAGCCACATATTTCTGTCACAGACAAGGACCTTCATTTATAATTCCAGGGATAGTCATGCTGTTATTGGGAAGCAGATGATAAGAGTTTGACGCATTAACCTTAGAGGGACATTTGTTGTCTAACAAATGTCTAAGTTTTTAATCAAATGAAACTAATATGGGAAATTCCCCACTAGAATATCACAAGAAGAATGTAATGTAACCCTTGTGTGCCAGGCACTATATTCAGACTGGGAATACAAAGATAAAAACCAAATTGTCCTTGATCCTCACGTTACATTGTACTCTGATTTGGGCAGAAAGTAATATGTGTTCAAGTAAGGAAATGGAAAATCTATATAAAATCATTAAAAAGAAATTTCTAAAAGGGATGCACTAACAGCAGAGAAAGCAGGAAAGGGGAACAGAATTTGAGTTGAATATTGGAGGGAACAGAAATCCTAAGAGGTAGAAGTAAAGAGGAAGAATATTACATAAGGGATAGCCCTGCTGTACTTAGTGAGGAGAACATTCCAGCTAAAAGGGCCAGAATGTAGAGTATAAGAGGGGAGATTTCTAAAACCATCTTGGAAAGTTCAGCTAGAGCCAGATGGGGAAAGGCTCTAGAAGTTCCATAGAGGCATCTGTATTTTATCCAGAAGTAACATGGAATTATTAAAGCTTTATGAGCAGGACAGTGACATGGTCAGATCTGTGCTTTAAGAATATCAATCTATCATTGATATGGAAAATGGATTGAAGATGGTTTTGAGGCAAGGAGTTCATTTAAGAAACTAATACAATAATCTAGACAAGAAGTGATAAGGACTTCAGTGAGAGTGGAGAGCAGAAAACAGGTGTGAGAAGGGGGAAGATATAATGAGGATCTGTTTGTATATATGGGATAAAGGAAAATGAAAAGTCCAAAGTGTCTCTCAAGTTATAGACCTGGCTGATTCAAAGGATGGTGACACCATGGAAAGAAATTAAAAAGTTGGGAAGGACTCAGTAATTTTGACATAAATGCTAATAGATGATAATAGTGGAAGGACAGTATAGCATGAGATTATAAAAGATTTAAACAGCACTGCTTGACCACACTAAATTTTTAAAATGAGAAATTAACAAAAGTTTATGTTGACCATGAACATTTTTTGGAAAAATCTAAGTAATGTGAATTGTAATACAAGCATCCCTTCCACATCATGACTTTCTCCATTGTAGTTTTGATATATCACAGGATAACATAAGAAATTAAATGGAAATTTGGGTAGAGTTTTGTGGAAACCAAAGATGATACACAAAGGTCAGTAGATGACACAGAAAACATTTAGAAACTCAAGACATGTATAAAATATATTATAATATTGTGTAATATCAACATATTTTATCTTTTAATGCCATAATAATTCAGTCTTCTTTCTTTGGTATGAAGGGAGGGTCAAAAATTTTTACATGGATTTTCCAGATTGCAGGGGCACATGATCTATGGAATGAGTAATTATAATAATAAGTCAGTTGAAAGAGTCCTCACACTACACCAGGCAGAAGAATATGTTATAATGGGGAATGAATTTGATTCATAGTCATAGAAGAAGGAGGAGGAGGAGGAGGAAGAAAAGGAAGAGGAGGAAGATGAAGAGAGGAGGAAAAGGAAAGAGAGAAAGGAAGAAGGAAGGAAGGTAGAAAGAAGGAAGGAAGGAAGGAAGGAAGGAAGAGAGGGAAGAAGGGAGGAAGGAAGGAAGAGAGGGAGGAAGGGAGGGAGGGAGGAAGGAAGGAAGGAAGCAAGGAGGGAAGAAGGAAAGAAGGAGGGAGGGAGGAAGGAAGGAAGGAAGGAAGGAAGGAAGGAAGGAAGGAAGGAAGGAAGGAAGGAAGGAAGGAAGGAAGAAATTCCAAAATTCTTCAAAGAGACTTTGAGAGTGTCCCTGCATCACATTTTCTGATCATCATGTGAGCACCTGCTTTATAATAATCTTTCAGACAAATGTATTTTTGGCATTCAAATGTGGCTAGCCCATCAGAGTTGCGCTCCCTGTAGTAGTTTGAATGTTTGGCAGTTTTGCTCAATAAATAACCTCATTGCCCTATACTTCATTTTGTCAGGTAATCTTCGAATCTTCCTAAAACATATCAAATGGAAGCAATTCAGTTTCCTGGCATGATGTTGTCCAAGTTTTACAAGACATCAACAACAGTAACATTAGCAAAATTACCTCAGTATGCAGTATAATTTTTCTTCCTTATTCACATCTTTTCCTTCAGCAACCTAAGGTGGAATTAGCTTATCTCATGTTCTTTCTTAAAGATGAAAGCCAGAAGTGCTCTAAACATTATTGACCAGAGAAATATAAATTAAAATGTATTATTTTATACCTATCAGATTGGCTTAAATGATAAAAGGAGAAAGCAATAAATGTTAAAAGGATGTGGGAAAGTGGGACACATTTACTGTTGGTAGAACTATGAATTAAATTAACCATTCTGAAGAGCAATTTGGAATTGTGTCCAAAGAAGTTATAAAACTGCCCTTTGAATAAGCAATGCCATGATTAGGTCTGTTTCCCAAATTCATTAGGGGAAAAAAAGAAAAGAACCTATATGTTCTAAAATGTTTATAGTGGCTTTCTTTGTGGTGATAAAAAAAAAAAAAACCCTGGAAATTGCAGGGATGCCCAGTACTTAGGAAATGACTTAACAAATTTTTGTATATGATTATGATGGAATACTACTAAGAATTGATGAGCTCAGTTATCTTAGAAAAATATGGAAAGACTTGCATGAAATAATAAAGAACAAAACAAGCAAAACCAAGAGAATGTGATATACAGTAATAACAACATTGTTTTAAGAACAATTTGAGTGAACAAGTCATTCTGACTACTATAAATACTCAAATTAATTACAAAGGACCTTATGAAGGAAGATATTATCTGCATCCAGAGAAAGTACTGATAAATAGAAATAAGTATAGTATGATTTTACATATATATATATATATATATACATATTTTTGTTTAATAATTGCCATCTTTAAGGTAGGGAGAAGAAGGGGCAGTGGTGACGAAGGGAAAAAAAGTTACATGATAACTTTGTTAAATATTTTAAAAGAAAAGCAAATTGTATATAACAGATTTGCAGTTTTATATATAATTCTTTTTTTCCTATTGAACTTTCTTATAGAAATGCTTATTTTATTTTTTAAGTTGAAAATTAAAAAAAAAATGGAAGCCAGAAGTACCCAAAGTAACAATTCTTGAAGAAGACTGGAAATTTGAAAAATACTGAAGGAGGCTAGTAGAGAATGGAACTTTTTCTCCTTTCATTTGGGACAGGGTTTTGATCTCCACCAATAAGGAGAGAATATCATACCAATGAGCTTTGGGACAAGAGTTTCACTTGTGTGTGTGTGTGTCTGTTGTTATGATTTATTATATTATTATATCATTATATATTGTGGTATATATTATATTATATTATATCATTATATATTATGGTATATAAAAATCAAACAGTGGTAGGTACCTAAGTATTGATCCCAAAAATATAGCAGAAGTACTAAATCTCACAGTACATTAAACCTGATTTGAAAGATATAGGCAAGAATTGCAGAAGATAAAAAGTAGAGGGGTTGTGGTTTAACCTGATAGAGAAAGTGGCACAGAACTATGTAAGAACAGGAATATTTTCTTTCTAATGGTATTTTTCACTACTCTCTTACATTTATTATTATCCCTTCCAGACAGTCTGAAATAATGATTGTCCCTCCAATATATCATGATATTCCTGCCATCACAACTCTGCTTATGCCATCCCACCTTCACTGCCCACCCTACCACTGTATCCACCCATTTTCATATCAAGTTTCTCAAGTTCTAACTTTTCCATAAAAACTCTTCTAGACCACTATGACTATAGAGACTTCTTCCTGCATTTAACTCAAAACACTTTTTATCTATGATATACACAACTATGATTTGTTTGTAATAGATCCTCAGTAAAAAGTTTATTGAATGAATCAATGATATATTATTCACCACTTCATATGTGTTGGGAGAAAAGTGATTCATTTTTACATTGTGATATAGAGAGTTAATCTTGGCTCTGAGGTAGCCAGGGTAGTAGACACTGCATTTTTCCCCCATAGGATCAGTATAATGGGGAGAATAGAAGCATTGATGGATGTTCAGGAGGAAGAGAGCCCAGTTAATGCCAAAGGAGATTTCCTGGGATGCTGCAATGGTTGGGGGAAATAGGTGAACTGAATGGAAACTGACCACATGGGTATACAGATATATTACAAAGATATATTATTCATCACTTCATATATGTAGGGGAAAAGTGATTCATTTTTTAAAAATATTATTCTTTTTCTAATCTAAATCCTTCACTGTCATATACTATATTCAAATTTCTAGAAAATCCTTGGGATTCTAGATGTATGACAGTATAGTTTGAGGATTAATTACAAATTTGGAAGTATGGTCCCTCTTCCCATAGTAAGCAATATATAGGCTATATTTGACTATCTTCCATCATTCACTACTTACTCCCTCAAATCTGAGTATACCTTTGGGGGTAAACTCTGCAGCATTATAAGCCATCATCTTAATAGGCACTTTATTTTGTGCCTGCTATTGTTTTGTGTTACGGTTATCTATATGTCACATCAGCCAACTTGATCACAAAGTTCCCAAGGATAAAGGGCAAGTTTTAGTTAAACTCAGCATACTTTGACTGTAATTCATACTTTCTGAGGGCAAAGATGGTTTCATTTTTGTGTTTTTATCCTCAGCACCTAGCCCAGTGTCTTACACCTAATAAATGTTTAATACATGTTTTTAATATAATTTTTAACCAAGGACTGTAATGGGCTGAGGTTTGAGTTGATGCACTGAGGTCCCAAGTATGTGAGGCTAAATAGTAATTGGGCTATACTCTATTAATATACATGATTGGAAAAAGAATGGCCCCACCCACTCTCCGTGCAAGTCCTGATGTGTTGTATAGGAAATGACGATTTTGGTGGTTGGAGGCAGAGAGAGACAGGAAGAGAAGCTGGGGGAGATTGGCCTGGGTCTCCTAGCTGCTGGTCTTGTGGCTGCTGGTCTAGCTAGCTTCTTGACTCAGCTGCACATATTGCAATTGCCCATTCTCTTCCACCTCCGATCTTTCTTCACTGAGAATAAAGACTGACGATTTTCCCCTAACCTGAATCCTGACTCCGGCTGATTTTAAAATACGCGGTCTTCACAAAGGACAGCTTTGAATTCCTACTTACCTCAATTTAAACATGAGTGAAGTAAGATTTAGCACTGACATCCTGAGTGCCATCACTGAATAATGCCTTCTAGACCCAACTGCTCTATTCCCTGTATCCACTCTATTAATCTCACCAATAATCCTTTTCACCACAAAATAAAAGCCAGTTTGATCCAAAAGAATTCAGTCTTCTCATTAATTGGCTAAGTTAAGTACCCATAAAAGATATACCAGTGTGGTTTGTTTCTATTCCGTGGAATGGAAACTGGGCTCTCTTCTTTTTCCATATCCATCAATGTTCCCATTCTCCCCATTGCACTGCCAACCTTATGGTGAAGAATACATTTTCTGCTACCCGGGCTACCTTAGGGCCAGGGTCAACTTACTAGCAATGTAAACTGACACCTACAGTAATGGGCAGAACCCAAGAGCATGGAGAAAAACTAGAATCCATTCTTTCTTATTCTCTGGTAGCAATGTTAATATGCCCCTTATTCTATGTTAGCAAAAGTCTAAAGTTACTATTGTTGCAAACATGACAGGGATTGATTTTTCTTCTTTAACTTATTGTTATTTCCCTTTCTCTCACTGACAGATTTTAACTATTCTTTTTCCAGGGTCCTTCCAAAAAAATGGCTTTCCTATGTCTCTCTGACTTTCAAGCATATGCCAAAGGCCATCTTCCTAAGTCCACTTGGGAATTCATTGAAGGAGGAGCTGATGAATGCATCACAAGAGATGAGAATATTTCAGCATATAAAAAGTTGGGTATTTCTTCTTCTCCTCCTCCCCATCTCCTCCTCCTCTTCCTCCACTTTCTCCTCCTCCTACTCCTTCTTCCTCCTCCTCCTCTTCCTCCTCCTCCTCCTCCTCCTCCTCCTCCTCCTCCTCCTGATCCTGCTCCTACTTCTCCTTCTTCTCCTGCTCCTGCTCTTGCTCCTGCTTCTGCTTCTCCTTCTTCTCCTTTTTCTTCTTCCCATCTTCCTCCTCCTCTTTCTCCTTCTCTTTGATTCCTGGTAATAACAGGCTGAAGAGAAATGACAAAAGAGCTCTCCAGCACTAAGAGGTTGCTAATCATTCAAGAAGAGAATAGAGTTAAGAAGGATCACCAATTATATAATCAATTATATTTAACCCAATTCCATTCTCTTGTCCTTTTATTAGATCCCTAAGTCTCTCTCTTGAGGGAGAAGAGGAAACAGGGGCAGATTAAATCATGGAGTACAAAATTTGGGAGAGCAGTGTTAGAGATACATAAAAAATGCCATTATATATTCAGCATGGCAAGAAATAACTACAATAATAGACACAAAGGGAGAAGGAATGATCTGGTCCCAACCTTCAGTGTGTTTATGGTCTAGTCCGAGAGACAAGGCACTGAAGATTTAGAAGAACATTGACAGCCAGGACAAGGAAGTGTCTGGGGTCTGTTACCAATAAGAGTTTGTTGAAAGAACTGGGCAAGTTTAATCTGGAAAAGAGAAAAATGTGAAGGTACAGGAAGGGAGAAAAGACTTAACAACTGTTTTCAAATAACAATAGCATTTATATGGCACTTAAAGGTTTGCAAAGTGCTTTACGATTATTATCTCATACTATCTTTATAGTACTCCTTACAGGTAGGTGTTATTTTACAGATGAGGAAGATAAGATTAAGCAATTTGCACAGAATTCCACAGCTAGTAAGCATCTGGAGGGTGGGAAATTGGAACTAAGGTCTTCTTGATTCAGCACTTTCTTTCTCCACTGCACTGTTTAGCTGCCTCTAGATAAACATCCCCATGTTGATCCATTTTAGGTTACATCCACTAGCTCTGTTGCCTCTAAATATGCTCCACTTTGCCATATTCTTTCTAATATGGGAAGCTTAGAGGGAGAGGATCTGACTTCAAATTCCAGCATTTATATGCTGTGTCATTTTGCACATTATCCCCAAAAAGAGACCATAAGTTTTCAGAAGTCAGACACTTCCCCTCTCAGAATCTCTGATCTGAAGAGCCTAGGACCAAATAGTGTATTAACCAAGGAGGTAACCTTGTTATTTGTGCCTCACAGAATCCATCTCCGTCCCCATTTCCTAAGAGATGTGTCTGTAATAGACACCAGGACCACCATCCAAGGATCTGAGATCAGCTTTCCGGTCTGCATTGGACCCACTGCTTTCCATTGCCTTTGCTGGCCTGATGGAGAACAGAGTACAGCTAAAGGTACTGACCAACCCCAAAGATTCCCTCCTGTCTGTATAAAGTCCTTGAGCTCTTAAGAAAAATCATGGTGTAAGGAGTGTAACCCAAAATCTTAAGGAAAACACTAACCTCCCCACATTCAGCCCTAAAAATTAGCCATGTATTCCTAAATAGAATCTACCCCTTTCTGGTACAGGTCACAGAATTTGAATCAGAAGAGATCTCATTGTCCATCTAGTCCAGGGTACTAAAATGAATCCTCAGCAAAACATACCTTACTGATGGTGGCCATCAAGTCTCTTCTTGAAGACTTCCAAGGAGGGAGAACCCACCATTTTTAGGACAACCCAATCTATTCTTAGATAGTTCAAATTGTCGGGAAGTATTTTTTGTGACAAGTCTAAATTTGCTTCTGCAAAGCCTCTATCCCTAGTTCTTGGTTCTACTCTTTGTGACTAAATGCAACATCCATTTAAAGATGGCTATGTGGTACCTTGGGGAGAGTGGTGGCCTTGGAGTCAAAGAGAGCCAAGTCTGAATCCTCCATCAGGCACTTCCTAGCTATGTGACCTGGAAAGACTGGATAATCTGGATAATATAACATAATATATATTAATATAATATTAATTAATTGTTGATATTATAATAATAGACCTGGATAATCTCTCTACCTCAGTTTTCCCATCTATTTTTATTGTGAAAAGTAAATTTAAAGAACTTTGCAAACTTTCTAGCTATTATTCCAAATAACAACCCATCAAATCTTCAAATAATATTCCTCAAATCTATATGTCTCAAGTCCTCTCTTCTCCAGGATAAACATACTTGTATTGGTGTCTTTAACCAATCCTCACATAACATGAACTCTAGCCATTACTCATCCTACTTGGCTTCTTCTGGACACTTCAGATTGTCAACAATGCTTCAGGTAAGATCTAATAAAGGCAGATTACAGAGAGACCATCACCTCCCTATTCCTAGAACATCTGCCTCTCATTGCAGCCCAAGATTACATTTATTTTTAGGGCTGCCACATGACATTGCTGACCCATAAGGGGCTTACAGTACCCTAAAACCCCCAAATCATTTTTAAACCACTGCTTTGCAACCACCCTTTCATCTCCATAGGCAAAAATAAAACACCTTTGAGTTAAACAATAGTCCACTGACTTTAGGCCAAGCAAATGAAACTAATCATTACTGTATAACCTATCAGTTTCCAGATTCCCTGAGTAACTGACCTATAAATCCTGGTTGCTCATAATTATCAGGTTTTTTTATGTTGCTTGTTAACATTTTGTTTTTATCCCAAAATTAACAAACACCAAATGCAATGGTCATATCCATATGCATGCTAGAATAGAAAGGAAGAAAGCAAACAAGCATTTAGAGTAAGTACCTACTATATGTCAGGCATTGTATTAAATGTTTTATAATTATTATATTATTTTGACCCTCACAACACTTTTGGAGATTGGTGCTATTATTATCCCCATTATATAGTTGAGGAAATTGCACAGGTGTATATATGTGTAAGAGAGAGACAGAGACAGAGAAACAGAAAGAGAGACAAAGAAAGACAGAGAGAGAAACAGAGAGACAGACAGACAGACAGACAGAAACAGACAGAGACAGAGGCAGAGAGAGAAAAGGAGAGGGAGGAGAAGAGAGGGAGAGATCATGTTTGAAGTTAAAGTGAAGATTTTCAATTATGATAGACTTGAGTCTTCCAGTTCAGTAATCCAAGGAAATTCCAATAAACTTTGGGTAGAAAATGCCATCCCTATCTAGAGAGATAAATTTTATTTAAAATTTCCCAATTACATTGTAATCTCATTAGAAAAAGGGGGTACTTTTGTAGGCTGCCTATTTGTCGCCTCTACCTTGGATCATATCTGTCTTTTTGCCTATTTTCTCTTCTGTTGGAACTTACTCAAGTTTATTTGATATGTGGGTGAATATGAGTAAATTCCTTTCAACTCCTACTATGTCCCCTCATTGCTACAACTGGAACCATTCAGATTCATTACTTAACCAAAAGAAACAGATGGAACTGGGGAATTTTTCCCAGCATTTCTGCATCTATAATCAAATATCTTCTTTGACATAGAAAGAAACTGAGGCAGAAAGAAGACACCATTTTTTTTCTCAAATCACATCACAAATGTGGTAATAGATTTAACTCTATTCCAAGGCTTCTTAACCTTTTTCCACTCACAACCCCAATTTTTGCCTGAGAAAGTTTTATGCAATCCTAGGCATATAGTTATATAAAATAGAATCAAATATTATAGATAATTAATCATAATTTTGAGACATTGTGTGACACCATATGGAGTCACAAACCACAGTTTAAGAAGCTTTGCTCTATACCAAGGGCTTCCCACTTCCAAGCCAGGACTTCTATGAAATCCTCTCTAATTCATTTCTTGTGTTTATTGTCTCTTATAGCTGCACAAGCTATGAATATCTGCTATATTACAAGTACTTTTTCCACATGCTCCTATGAGGACATCGTGGCTAGTGCTCCCAATGGTCTCCGATGGTTTCAACTATATATACAAAAGGACAGGCAAATGACAAAGAAGCTGATCCAGAAAGCGGAAGCCCTAGGCTACAAAGCTCTAGTCCTCACTGTAGATGTTCCTGCTTTGGGCAACAGATTGCAAGATAATCGCAACAAATTCTCTTTGCCAGAATCCATAAAGATGAAAAACTTCAATGTGGACGTTGAGGTATGGGGAATATTTCATGAAAGTTAGGGGTGGGAGCCAATGGGTGAGTGTTACAAAGAAGCAGATTTGACTCAAAAGGAGAACAAACTTTCAAACATTTAAGAGGTGAACTAGTAGAATAGGCAGCCTCCTGAAAGAATACACTGTTTCTGAAAGCAGGGCAGGTAAGGGGTAAGCAAAAACTGAATGACCCTTCTGCCATGTCATAGAGCAGATTCTGAATTTTATGGAATGAAAGACTAGATGGAGAGTCTATGGCTCTAAAAGACAAAGTATCCTAAGAAGAAAAGAAAAATGATAAATACAGAGTTGCTTCTGGTGATATTGGTGTTTTTAGAAACAATTTTACAATTGTGACTTTTGTAATAACTAGACAGCTGTGGTAGCATTATGAAATGCTCAGATCTTGGATTCAGCCTTCTGGAGTTGTCAGCTAGACTCGGAGTGTGTTTTTTCCTTGTCATTTTTGGCTTACCTTAGTCTCTGAGGAAGAATGAGTTGAAGAGAAAGTAGACATAATATAACGATGAAATTAGGATAATCAAAGTGGTATACCTGGAACCTGAAGAATTTCAAAATTGGGAGAATTTTCCTCCAGTGACAATTTGGGCTAAGCTAGACCATAGATAAATCCCTTTTTAACAACAACACTCAATGTCTTACCAAAATCCCTAGTTTTCTTTAAGACTTGTTCAAGTACCCCTTTCACGAAAACTTTTCTGATTCCTGCACAGTAATTCCCTACCTTTCATGTTTTTATTTTGTACATATTAAATAGATATTTAGATATCTTCATGTTGTCTCTCCCATTAGAAGGGAAGCTGTTTCTCAAATAAGACAATTCTTCTAAAGATTCTGGGTATTTTTATTGGAAATTCCCCATTTCTGGAATTCTTTCCCTCCTTACCACTGCCAGGGCTTTCTTCAACCTCTGGCTATAGTCTTACCTTAACTTTTCCCAGTTCCCCTTAATTTCAGTGCTTTCCCTCTGTGATTTTCTTTCATTTACCATGTCTATATCTTATTTGTAATAGTTGTCTGCATGTTGTCTTCCCCTGAGACTTATGAGCTCCTTGGAGGCAGGGATTGCCATTTGCCTTTCTTTGTAATCTCAGCACTTTGCACAATGCCTGATATATAGTAGATGACTAATAAACACGAATTGACTGACAGGCTGATTGATTCTCTGAGGGAGTATTTCATATGTAGCTTACTATATCTAAGAGAGCTCTAACCATGCTTCTCTTTACTACCTGTTTATCTTCTCACCAGTTACCTTGCTGCTACCTTTGTACATTCTATCCCTTCTGTCTCTTTCTTGTTCAAGAATTATACTCAAATCATCACTACCATGCTCTTGGAGGTATATCAATCTATTCTTCTGTGACTCTATTTACTATTCTTGCACCTTTCCAAGCAAAAGAACTCTCCATGACTATTGCTTCAAGTCAACAAATACTTGTCAAGTGGGAATTCTTGGCAAGAAGCCTCAGATTTTTTTCAGTAAATATGAAGCAAGATGAGAAGGTGAGATGAGAAAAAGTCATGGGAAATTTGAGGAGAGATGAAAAGATTTGGAAATACCACTGTGATAAGTGGGATAGTGAATCAAGTAGGAAGGTATGAAAAAAATTACCTAACAGCAGTGACAGCCTGGTTGAGATGATACAGTATACATTTTTAGTGGACCCAGGAATTATTGTGTTGTATCAAGTGGTCAAGATGAGAAAAGGAGAAGAATGTATCTAGAGCAGGAATGATAGCTGGGGAAAGAACTCAGAAATACAGGGGATATCCTGTATAGCTCAGAAACTTTGTTTCCTAAAAGTTCATCCAAAGTATTAGAGGGCTTTACCAACTCCTCACTTTCTCCAAACTTTACAAAATCATGAGTGAAGCCCTCTGGCTATTCACCTCTCTCCTTTCAAACTTGCCACTTGGCCATCTTGTACTCTTCCTCCAGAGTTCCTCATTGATCAGATATTTCCAAATGCTCACATCCCACCATAACCTGTGTCTCTAATGTCCTATGGGTGATACTTGTTTTTAGTTGTTTGAAGGGAGTCATAGTCTATGTTAGTGTCATATAGCAAGACCAATAAGAGGCTCACAGTTTAATGTGGGAGATAACATGCAAACAACTATGTACACTCAAGATATATATAGTATAACAAGGTGATTATCTCAGAAGGAAAGAGTTAGAGAGGAGATAAGAGGGACTGAAAACAGCCTTTTGTAGAAGGCAGGATTTGAGTTGTCTTATAGGAAGTCAAGACATAAAATTAAACAGAGAAAGCATTCTGGGCAATCTGTGTCAGTGAAAAGTCAGAGTCAAGAGATAGGGATCATGTGTGAGGTAAAAGGTAGTGAGTTGGGATAATAGAGTAAGGGGATGAGGGAGCAAAGCATAACATTCTAAGATAGAGCTAGGACAGGACTTGAAAAGCTTGAAAACTAAAGAGAAAATTTTATATTTGATCCTAGAGGTAAAAAGCAAGGTTGTGATGTCAATAAATAAACAGAATACTATTTGTCTACCTACATTGGAAAGGCAAGAAAGTTCAACTACTAGAGAACCTTGGGGGGGGGGAGCTAACAGTTCATAGTAATCCTGATTCAGAAGGCTAGTGCCTATATCAAAAGCTTTGATCTGGTATTTTAGTCCAAAAGTGTGGTTCACAATAATGTGATGTTTCCTTTTTTCCCACTTAAGGAAAACTCAGAGTCTCTTCTCCCAGTCTCAAAAATTGATTCATCTGCCTCCTGGAAAGACATTGCCTGGCTAAGGAGCATAACACAAATGCCTATCATCCTGAAAGGAATTTTAACAAAGGAAGATGCTGAACTGGCCATAAACTACAATGTGCAGGGTATTCTCGTCTCCAACCACGGTGGAAGGCAGCTGGATACAGTTCCAGCCACAGTAAGTGACTACTATTTGCATGTTAAACACAGTCTCTGTGTATACATATCTCTATGTATTCATTTATTTCCTGCATGTTTCAAGACACTTCCATGTGTCTGTTTTTGTCCTATTTTAGCAGCTATAATCAGTTAATAATAAAGTACAAAAGTGAGTCCAAAATTATAAGACTAAGAGCATATGGTTCTTCTCCATATGACTACATTACTGTGGTATATTTTTATAGCTATCTCTTATTTTTACATCTTCCCACAGGAATTCCAACATTGACTATTTCTATCTTTTGTCATCTTTTCCAATTTGTGAGATGTGAGGTTAGATCTCAGTATTTTTCTTTTATTGATGTAAGCTCTTTCATTCATAATTTCCCTTGACATTTTTAAGGTTTTTGTTGCTCCAGATGAATCAAAAAACATTTCCTGGAATATCAAGAAAGGCTTTGGTAGTTTGGTTGGTATGGTATTGAAAGGGAAATTTAATTTAGGCAATATTACATCAATGGATTGTGTCATGTTCTCAGGATGCCATCCACTGATGCTCTGCTTTTCATATGTTCCCCATTTCTGCTAAGAAAGAATCAAGATCAGCAAGGACAAATGTGCTTTTCTTTTTAGATTGATGCCCTGGCAGAAGTTGTAAATGCTGTGCAAGGAAGAATCGAAGTCTACTTGGATGGTGGCATCCGAACTGGAACAGATGTACTGAAAGCACTAGCACTTGGTGCCAGGTGCATTTTCCTTGGAAGGCCAATCTTATGGGGACTCACTTACAAGGTGAGATAATAGAAAGGAATACATCAGGTTAAAAATGCATCTCCTCACTTAGCTGTTTGAGATACTGCCCAAAATCTAGTCCCAGAATGGGAACTTAGAGGTCATCTCAATTTAGATATATAAATATAGATATCTAGAGAGATCCAAGGACTTATTTGAGGTCATTCAGCTTGTAAATGGTGGAGTTGATATTTGAACTCAGGTCTTTGGACTAAGAGCAAATCCAGTGCTATTTCTATTATACAACATTTACATAAAACTACAATCTATGCTGTAACTTGGTCTTAGTTCTACTCTCCAAAGTCAAGTAAAAGAAATCTTATTTCTATCTCTTTCATTATTCTTCATTGTTCTTTCTGGAGAGTGCAAAGTTAATACGGGTCTAAAATCACTGCCAAAATCCTTTTTTGCTCCCATAACACTGTTTACAGAAAATACTCTTAAAACTTCCCAACTAGATCATAATCTTGGAGATTAGAATCCAATTGCTTTTTTTACAGATAAGGGAACAGGGTTCCTAAAGAGATTGACTTTCTCAAGTTTGCAAAGCTAGACATAAGCAGTCTCTTATTTTTCAGATATTTACAGTCCTCATAAATTGGTTTCAGTCTTATCTACCAGTACTTCCTACATTGCATTCAATTTAATTTAAAAATAATCTATTAAAATGTAATTTTATTTATTTATTTTTAATTTATATATATTTAATTTTATTTATTATATATTTATTTATATTTGTTTATTTATATAACATATATTTATATATTTATAAATTAATCTAATTAAAAAACATCTATTGCTCACTATTTAAGGCACTGGTTGCTAGACACTGGGAATACAAAATAAAAAAAACAAAATTATGTATTCTCTAAAAGATTTTATATTCTACTGGAGAAGACAGTGCATATAATATATATGAAGATCAATGAAAACAATGATAACGACAAGAGATCATCACTAACTGAAGGATTAAAGAATCAATCGCCTAATCAGTCACTAGAATTTATTCATAACTTGTTATGTGTTAGGTATTAAGCTAGGATCTGGAGATACAAATATAAACAATGAAGCAATCTTCGTTCTTAAGAACTTTAGATTTTAATTGAAGAGACCAGAAAGTTTTTACAAAGAACTTAATCTTGAAGGGAGAGTGAGAGATCCATTCAAGGGAGGAGAGGTGGCTTTGGCAATGCACCAAACTGGAGAATGGAATGTTGAGTTTGGAGGAACAGCAGATGGTTTGATTTGAGTAGGATTTAAAATGGCTAAAAAGTAACATGAAATAAAACTGGAAAGACAGATAGAGGAGGGTTTCTGATTTCATAAACGCTCATCATCCAATCAGATATTTTTATCTTTGTTCTCGGAATAAGCCTTTTGAAGTTCTGTTTCCATGCATCAAACCATCCCTCTACTTGGAATATTTTCTCCTTTCTGCTTCTGCCCAGCTCAACTGTACCTGTCTTGAAAGCCTAAATTCAACTTTAATTTCTTCCAAGGAGACTTATCTGACTAGCCCAGCTAGCACAGACCTCCTTTTCCTCTGAAATCCATTATCTATTCTACTCATTTAGAACTTGCTTCAAGATATCTTGTATTTCCATTTAATCATTTTATGTGTTAGGTCCTATTGTTTCAAATAGATCGCATTATCCTTGAAGCAGAGATCGCAAAACATGCTTCTTTAAATCCTCCAGAGGAGGCCTCCAAAAAACACTTGCTTGTTGATCAATTTAAGAAGACCTAAGAAGTAAGCTTCTTGATATCCTTTCCAAATCCTGGTGATTCTTCCTGGCTCTGTAACAAATATTGTTTAGCGTACCTGCTTTCCCCCATAACAACAAGGAGTAGAGAGTACTAAAATAAGCCAGAAGTCACAGGCCCCAGAGAATGAGTGTGCTGACACACCTAATACCTATGAAACCCTACACTTCTGGCTTCATACAAAGCTTAACCTATCATGCTGTGATAATCAATGACATTTTTTTCAAATTTTCAATTTTCAAAATTTTCAAATTTTCAAAAAAAGTTTGGATGGCATAGGAGAGAACTATAAACAACACTGCTAAGAGTATTGCTGTGCAACAAGAAGGAGGTTTGCATGGCAATATGACGCAGAATACTAATATTAGTAAGGTAGTGACTATCATAGTCACCCAACCTTTTGACCAGGAGATTAGATAATTCTATAGGGATGAGAAACTTCATTGCTTGGCTTTATAGGGAGTAGTAGAGCATTCATAGCACTTAGGGGAAGTGTTTTAGGGAAAGATACAATTATTTCACCTGACAATCACCAAACAATTTCTCCTCTTGAATAATTCTGTTTCTTGGGTTGTTATTATTATGCTTTTGTTGGCAGGATTTCCAGCTGTACAGATGAGAACTACCTTCCCCACCCTTTTTTGTAGTGTTCTACAAACATCATCCCCTTAATTTTAGAGTTTAATCTGAATGAAGATCATTGTATCACTTCCTACAGAAAACATCTAGCTAGCATCTTGTCTAGTTGAAACTTGTGGCCATTCTACAATGGCTCACTCGTGTCCCTACCCTAATTGTGGAAGGAGCATGAGAACAGAAAAGTGAGTGGGAAGGAATAACAGAATCATCAAGATATTAGAAAGGATTGGTTGGGAACAGTCATTATTATTATGTTAATATGACATTATTATGTCAACATAATATAATTAATATATTATTATGTCAACAAGTACAAGGCCTGATGCAAAAAAGTATCTATTCTCCTAGGAATGTTGGGTCCTAGTACCTTTGAGAAAGTAGATGAGCAAGATAACACTAATATTATAAGAGTAATTAAAGCGAGAAATATATATATATATATATGTAATATATCATAAATCTTAATCTGTTCTTATAAAGTAAATCAAAACAGATGTTAAGTGTCTTACACCTTGAGGGGCTGCTTCTCTGTCTATTGACCACCACTATGAAAGTTGTATTTTCTCCAAGGGAAAGAGATGTCCATTAAATTTGTAATATCTCCCAGGGAGACTTGTAATCTCTAAAAATAGCTTGAAGTTGAATAATGAGTGCTGCAGAAGCCTCATCAATTTGGGGGATGCCTCTCCACACAGAAAGGTCAGATGAGCTAAAAAGCTGGTACAGCAGACCTCCTGTCTCCTCATTATATACCATTTTTTCCCAAAGGAGAAAGATACTGGTAATAAGTTTGAATGTTTTAGGATTCGAATAGGTAAGAAGAGGTAGACAAAGGGTTTTTCTTTGAGGTACTAAATATAGACCATCTGATAAATCAGCCCAACAGAGTCAATAATCCATTTAGCCAGGGTAGAGAGTACTTCAATAGCTGCTCTCAATTTTTTCAATGTACAGTAATCAAAAATGCCATATCAAGGTCAAAATAATTTATTCTAGACCAAATTTCACACAACTTGACAACACATTATTTTGACATTCCTGGTTAAACTCAGAGTTTTCTCTGGTCCCCTGATCTTAATATTTTTCCCAGGAGATTCTATCAGCAGTTCCCGTGATTTTACAATTTGTCTAATGCTTTAGAGGCAAGCCTAGTTTCCAATAGTCACAATTATCTTTGTACCACAGAGACTTTCCTGCTGGCTGCCAAAAACTTCATAGGTAATATCTACACCTTCCAGGACAAAACCTTTGTGCTAAATTCCTTGTTTAGGTGTTTTAGGAATTTTTCTCATTGTAAAAGAAACTGCTGAATGATGAAAAATGAAGAAATTAATCTTTTACTACAGTGATGATTTAACAAGAGATATATCTTATTTTAAAAGCTATCTGAAATAGGCTGAATAAGCTAAAAATAAATCATCAGGATGAGCAATACTAACTTAACTAGGGATTATCTCCTTCACAATCTAATGTAGGGAGAAAACATGCAAACAATTATGGACAAACAAGATATTGTGATGGGTGATAATTAATAAAGAAAAAAATTTGCCTCACAATTCTTTCCATTTGGTAATAGGGTGAAGAGGGAGTTCAACAACTCTTGAACTTATTAAAAAAGGAATTCCATAGATCCATGGCCCTTACAGGTAAGATCACTTTAAATCTAGATTAAGTGTAAAACATATAAAAAAAAAACAAGCATTATCCTTTTTTTTATCCCCATCTTCCCTCCATGGTATATTCCTCCTTAGAATGGGCATCAAGGAGAAAGAAAATAAGGAAAACTTAATATGAGCAGATAACTTAATGTAACTGCTTAAAAAGGAGGAGGGAGTATTGCATTGTTTGTTGAGATTACAGAGAGTCCTTTACTAAACTAGCATACTTCTACTTTACTCAAAAGACTACATCCTCAAGAGTACTGGATGCCACTCTTTAAAAAGCATTTGCTATACTAAATTAACTGTGGCTAGAGAAAGAAAAAATTACAAGAAGGGACTTGAAGAACTTGGAATGTAAGGGACAGTTAAAATACTCTGAATTTAGACTGTAAAAAATGGCATTAAGAAGAGACATACTATCTGTAAATATTCTAAGGGCTATTATGGGAAAGAGTATTTTTTTTTTCATTAAGTCCTTTCAGTTGTAAGTGACTATAGGACACCATTTGGTTGCTTTGTTTTTTGGCAGAGATACTTTTTCTTTTCCAGATAATTTTACAGATGAGGAAACTGAGGCAAACAGAATCAAGTGAACTTTTGTTCCAGAATCACATAGCTAGAAAGTGAATAAATCTGGATTTGAACTCAAATCTTCCTGAATCCAAGTCCAGTGCTCTATCCAATATACCACCTAGCTACAAAAACCAATAGAAGTTAGAAGAAAGCAAATTTCAGCTCAGTAGAACAATTAAATGCTCAATAATTGGAAGGGCTACCATTTATTGTATAGTACCTGATACTAGACCTCAGTATATACTTACTGGATTGAATTGAGATATGAGACAGAAGTTCTCAAATGCTATGAACATTAATTCAGCCTACTTAGGTGATATTTCTGTTGCACTGAGTGGAAGACTAGGCTTCTAATGCCTTTTGTAGCTTTAAAATCTTTGATTATTATCTTATTTTGGTCCGGACCCATGAATTCTTGAAGGAAAGGAACTTCTGAGGAGGAAATTCCTTTATGAAAATAAGGAGTGTCTGTTTAAAAGTAAAAGAATAAAATCAAAATATTCTAAAGAAGAAAAAATGTCCCCACACCCAAACTTGTTGTGATCACTCTATGTGTATATATTGATATATGTATATGTGTGTGGGTCTGTGGATGGGTCTGAATGTATACATATATATGGAGGGCCAGTGTGTGTATATGTATATATCTATTAAATATATCTGTGCTTAACTATAACATGCTTGGGGTTGGAGTGGGGATGAAAGGGGGAAAAGAATAAAGTAAAAAAGTGCACAGAAAAGAACAACTTACAAGGTAGCAAAGAAAATATGAGTGTTCATGAATATAATTTCTTCTACTGTTATATATCTCTCTTGAATAGTTGATCATCTACAATATTGCTGTTACTGTGCACAATGTTCTTTTGGGTTTTCTTACTTCATTTTGCATCAATTCATATAAGTCTTCCCATCTTGTTCATCATTTATACTACAGTGGTGTTCTACTAAGCATATAACATAACTTGTTCAGTCCTTCCTCATTGATGGACATCCTCAAATTCCAATTCTTTGCCACCACAAAAAAAGAGCTATTATAAATATTTTTGTATATATAGGTCCTTTTTTCCTTTTTTACATATCTCCTTAGGTAACAGACCTAATAGTGATATTTCTGGGTCAAAAGATATGGACTATTTTATAGTCCTTCAGACAGTTTCAAATTTTCTCCAAAATGGTTGGATCAGCTCACAGCTCCACCAAAAATGCACTAGTGTTCCATTTTTTCCACATCCCTTCCAATATGTGTCATTTTCTTTTTTTATGTCATATTATCTAGTTTTACAGGTATAAGATTACTTTTTTCTCAGCCATTCACGGAACTTATACAAAAATTGACCATGTGTTAGAGTCTAACTTCAAAACTTCAAAATCAAATGCAGAAAGGCAGAAATTGTAAATGCATTTTTTTTCAAATCATGATGCAATAAAAATCACATGCAATACAAAATAGACTAAAAAGTAATTGGAAACTAAATAATCTCATCCTAAAGAATGAATGGGTGAAACAGCAAATCATAGACACAATTAATAATTTCATCCAAGAGAATGACAACAATGAGACAATATACCAAAATTTGTGGGATGCAGCCAAAGCAGTAATAAGGGGAAATTTTATATCTCTAGATGCTTACTTGCATAAAATAGAGAATGAGAAAATCAGTGAATTGGGCTTGCAATTAAAAAAGCTAGAAAAAAGAACAAATTTTAAATCCCCAAATACCAAACTTGAAATTCTAAAAAGAAAAGGAGAGATTAATAAAGTTGAAAGTAAATAAAAAGCTATTTCATTAATAAATAAAACTAAAAGTTTTATGAAAACAACAACAAAATAGATAAACCTTTAGTTAATTTGATTAGAAAAAGGAAAGAGGAAAACCAAATTGTTGGTCTCAAAAATGAAAAGAGAGAACTTTCCACCAATGAAGAAGAAATTAGAACAATAATTAGGAGTTACTTTGCCCAATTTTATGCCAATAAATTTGGTAACGTAAGTGAAATGGAGAGATACCTACAAAAATATAGATTGCCCAGATTAACAGAAGAGGAAATAAATTACTTAAATAACCCTATTTTAGAAAAAGAAATAGAATAAGCTATTAATCAACTCCCCAAGAAAAACTCCCCAGGACCAGATGGATTTACATGTGAATTCTACCAAACATTTAAAGAACAATTAACTCCAATACTACTTAAACTATTTGAAAAAATAGGGAATAAAAGACCTACTAAATTCCGTTTATGACACAGATGTGGTACTAATACCTAAACCAGGTAGAACAAAAACAGAGAAAGAAAATTATAGACCAATCTCCCTAATCAATATTGATGTAAAAATCTTAAATAAAATATTAGCAAAGAGATTACAGAAAATCATCCCCAAGATAATATACCATGACCAAGTAGGATTTATACTAGGAATGCAGGGCTGGTTCAATATTAGGAAAACTATTAGCATAACTGACTGTATCAATAACCAAATTAACAAAAAACATGAGTATATCAATAGATGCAGAAAAAGCATTTGATAAAATCCAACATCCATTCCTATTAAAAACACTAGAGAGTATAGGAATAAATGGACTTTTCCTTAAAATAGTCAGTAGCATCTATTTTAAACCATCAGCAAGCATCATATGCAATGGGGAAAAACTGGAACCATTCCCAATAAGATCGGGGTGAAACAACGTTACCCACTGTCACCATTACTATTCAATATTGCATTAGAAATGCTAGCTTTGGCAATAAGAGAAGAAAAAGAGATTAAAGGAATTAGAGTAAGTAATGAGGAAACCAAATTATCACTTTCTGCAGATGATATGATGGTATACTTAGAAAACCCTAGAGAATCAACTAAAAAACTATTAGAAATAATCCACAACTTTAGCAAAGTTGCAGGATGCAAAATAAATCCACATCTAACCCTCAATCATCAGCATTTTAATACATCGCTAACAAAATTCAGTAGTAAGAGATAAAAAGAAAAATTCCATTTAAAATACCTGTGGATTATATGAAATATTTGGGAATCTATCTGCCAAGGGAAGTCAGGAGCTATAAGCAAAACTATGAAACACTTACCACACAAATAAAGTCAGATTTAAACAATTGGAAAAATATCAAGTGTTCTTGGATAGATGGAACAAATATAATAAAGATGACAATACTACCTAAACAAATCTATTTATTTAGTGCTATGCCAATCAAACTCCCAAGAAACTATTTTACTGACCTAGAAAAAATAACAACAAAATTCATCTGGAAGAACAAAAGATTAAGAATTTCAAGAGAATTAATGACAAAAAAAAAAAGCAAACGAAGGTGGCCTAGTTGTGGTTATCAAACCATTTGGTACTGGCTAAGAAATGGAGTAATTGATCAGTACAATAGGTTAGGTTCACAGGACAAAATAGTCAATAACTATAGTAATATAGTGTGTGACAAACCCAAAGATCCCAGCTTTTGGGATGAGAACTCACTATTTGACAAAAACTGCTGGGAAAATTGGAAACTAGTATGGCAGAAACTAGGGATTGACCTACAGCTAACACTATATACCAAGATAAAGTTGTAATGGGTTCATGATCTACACATAAAGAATGATATCATAAACAAATTAGAAGAACATAGGATAGTTTACTTCTCAGATCTGTGGAGTAGAAAAGAATTTGTGACCAAAGATGAACTAGAGATCATTACTGATCACAAAATAAATAATTTTGATTATATTAAGATATACTTGTACAAACAAAACTAATGCAGACAAGATTAGAAGGGAAGCAATAAACTGGGAAAACGTTTTTACATTCAAAGGCTTCATTTCTAAAATATATAGAGAATTAACTCAAATTTATAAGAATTGAAGCTATTCTCTGATTGATAAATGGTCAAAAGATATGAATAGAAAATTCTGAAATGAAGAAATTGAAACTATTTCTACTCATATAAAAAGGTGCTCCAAATCATTACTGATCAGAGAAATGCAAATTAAGACAACTCTGAGATACTGCTTCACACCTGTCAGATTGGCTAAGATGACAAGAAAAGATAATGATGAATGTTGGAGGGAATGTGGGAAAACTTCGACACTGATACATTGTTGGTGGAACTGTGAATGAATCCAACCATTCTGGAGAGCAATTTGGAATCATGTTTAAAAAATTATCAAGCTGTACATACCCTTTGACCCAGCAGTGTTTCTACTAGGCTTTATATATCAAAGAGATTTTAAAGGAGGGAAAGGGACCCACATGTGCAACAATGTGGCAGCCCTTTTTGTAGTGGCTAGAAACTGGAAACTGAGTGGATGCCCATCAATTGGAGAATGGCTGAATAAATTAGGGTATGTGAATATTATGGAATATTGCTCTGTAAGAAATGACCAGCAGGATGATTTCAGAGAGGCTTGAAGAAACTTACATGAACTGATGTTAAATGAAATGAGCAGAACCAGGAGATCATTATACACAGCAACAAGAAGACTATACGATGATCAATTCTGATGGAGGTGGCTCTCTTCAACAACAAACCAGTTCCAATTGTTCAGTGATGAAGAAAGCCATCAACACTCAGAGAGAGGCCTGTGGGAACTGAGTGTGGACTACAACATCGCATTTTCATGCTTTCTGTTAATGTTTCCTTACATCTCAGGGTTTTTTTCCTTTCTAGTTCTGATTTTTCTTGTGCAGCAAGATAACTGTATAAATATATCTACATATATTGGATTTAACATGTATTGGACTACCTACCATCTAGGGGAGGGGTGGGGGAAGGAGAGGAAAACTTGGAACAGAAAGTTTTGCAAGGGTCAATATTGAAAAATTACCCATGCATATGTTTTGTAAATAAAAGTCTTTAATAAAAAAAAAAAGAATCTTCCTCACTAAATCTAATGAAAGAAAACTAGTCTAAGTGGTAATCTTTTTTTAATGAATTGTATTACTTTTCATAGTATATAATGCCTATGACAAGGTAAGCTGCCAAATGGAAATCTTTTGAGGACTACCTGAATAAAAGATAAAAATTACTTGTAATTCTCATAGTAAGATTTTGTTTTTAAATTAGTGCTTCAAAAGTATTTGAAACAATTTTGCTTTTTCAAATGGGTTAGGGATTCCCTGATAATTGGCTAAGATGATATAAAAGTCAGTCTAAGTCTGCTTTTATATGAATTAAAATAGACCCTTGATTATCTGACTAAAGGAATCCAGATACATATGGCTGTGTTTTATCATTTTAGGTTGCCGGTCAATCTCAGAGATCAACCAGGACTTGGTACAGTTCTCCAAGCTATAAGAGTGACCTTTCCAAGCAATCTGAACACTGGATATATCAAATGACCCTATAGACCCTTCCTTCTTACTTCATGTATGTGCCCGTGTGTGTGTGTGTGCCCTCACACACACGCAAAAACTTCATCAGGCCAGCTGTGCAATCAAACTGGATTTCAGGAACAAGAATGTCAGGATCAAGGATAACTGGAATTCTGATGCTATTCTGTTATCAATACAACTTATTGGTTTTCTCCTTCCTTACGAGCGAATGATTGACTTCCTCCTTCATCTCCCTGATTGTGCTGCCACATTTTGTGCCCAGAGACTAAATTGAATAATTTGATCATCCCAATGAAACTGAAGATATTTGCAATATAGTACTCACTTGGAAGGAGCAGAAAGGAACAGCTGCATTCATTCAGTGACATTTCCATCATCAGTGATCATAGGGCCTCCAAATCCTAAGGATCCAATGTTGAAAAGAAAAATTTTCTTTCAATATGTGGGAACTATTCCTTTTTCTGGAATGCATTAAAAAATTGGGAATAGGCTTCTAAGTGACTCTCCAGAAGATCTTCACTGACACACAGACATCTAACTTTGTCTTTCCAGGCTTCAATTCACTATCTAGAGAAAGCTTCAAGATCTTGACTTCTTTTCTAAACATAGGGAAACATTGAGCAATGTTTTGATTTTATTATATTTTATTCTGAACTTAAGAAGTAAAACAAGCATTTCCATATCAAAATGGGATAGAAAAATAGACAATTTCATCTGAAAATGAAGATCCATTATGCAGAACTTGATATTCCTTTCAAATATATGACAAAATTATATTTTCTTTTTTTCCCTTCTTCCTCTTACCCCAAACTTTAGGACGACTACCATTAGACATAAATCTTTGTGTATACATATATATGCTGTGTGTGTGTGTATGTGTATGCATGTGTCAGTTCTTTTTCTGGAATCAAACAGTATCTTCCTTCATAAGATTTTTGCAGTTAATTTCATTATTTATAATAATCAGGATGACTTGGTTGTTCAAACTTGTTCTTAAAACAATACTGCTGTGTTCTTTTGGGTCTGTTCATTTCACTCTTCATTATGTCATGGAGATCTTCCCATGCTTTCTAAAATGATTGAGCTCATCATTTCTTATAGTAGAATAATAATCCATCATGAACATACACCACGATTTGTTTAGCCATTCCATAATTTACAGACATCCCCACAATTTCCACTTCTTTGCTACCACAAAGAGAGTTGCTATAAATATTTTAGAACATTTAAGTTCTTTTCCATTTTTCCTAATTGTCTTGGAAAACAGACCTAATAGTGGTACTGTTTGGATCAAAGGGTATAAGTGTTTAATAACTCTTTGAGCATAAGTTCAAATATCTCTCCAAAAAGGTTGGATCATTTCACTGACCCAGCAACAATCAATTAAAGTTCTAATTTTTCCACATTGCCTCCAACATTTAGCACTTTCCTTTCTACCATTTTAGCCAATTTGGTATGTGTAAAATGGTATCTCAAGATTGTTTTAATTTGCATTTCTCTAATCAATAATGATTTAGAGCATTCTTTCATATTACTATGAATTGTTTTCATTTTTCATTGGAAAACCACCCCTTTGTATCCTTTGACCATCTATCAATTAAAGAATGATTTGAATTCTTATAGATTTGATCAATTTCTTTATATATTTGAGAAATGAGACCTCTATTTAAGAAACTATCTACAAAATATTTTCCAAGTTTTCTGCTTTCCTTCTTGTAGAGGGCCACAGATAGTGGGGGAACTCTGAGTGAGGTATAAGACTCTTCAGCCCAGAGGAAACCTGCTAAAAATATCTGGTTTGGCTCCCCATTTTCCCTTTGGAATTTCTCATCTCCCCCACTCCTGAGAAGTCAGGGAGGGCATGACCACCTGTATTCTACTTGAATCAAGGATACTTACAGCTGGGTGCTTATAGTTAAGCACATACTCAGTGTTATTGATGAGATAATGGTTCTCTAGTTCACATATACTTAGTATGATATAATGATGTAATCACTCTAGTTGGCATATACTTTAGCATACTTGATATATATACTGATATAATGCTGTATCATACTGAGATATTTAAGGGCTGAGAGAACTGAAGACATAGCTCAAACTTGGACACAGAGAGAGGAGAGATTCAGACACAGAGGAGACACAAAAGATAAAGACAGAAACAGAGATTCTCCTGGTGGCTCTCCTGCCTTCATCACTCCTCCACCCAAGACCAAGGCTCATCCAGAGATCCTCCAGAGAGCTAGTCCGGACATTATGCCTTCTGATCTTGACTACATTTGTTTTATTTGTATAAAACTTTTTTAATTTAATGTAACCTAAATTATCAGTTTTCTATCTCACAAAACTTTTTATCTCTTGTTTATTCATAAATTGTTCATCTATCTATAAGCCTGATTAATAATGTTCCATAGTCTGCAAATTTTCTTGTGATATCTACATTTATATCTAGGTCATGTGTCCATTTTGATCTTATCTTGGTAAATGGTGTCAAATATTGGTCTATGCCTAATTTCTGCCAAACTGTAGACTTCCTAACAATTTTTGCCAAATAAATTCTTATTTTCAAAACTCTGGTCTTTACACTTGTCAAACACTGGGTTATTATATTCATTTGTTGCTATAGATTATATATCTATTCTGTTCCACTGATCTATTTTTTTATTTCTTAGTACCAGATAGCTTTGATAATTACTGCCTTATAATATAGTTTTAAGATGTAGTATGCTAAACCTCCTTCCTTTACATTTTCCCTCACTAGTTCTTTTGATATTCTTATATTTTTGTTCTTCTAAATGAATTTTGTTCTTATTTTTCCCAACTCTGTAAAACAACTTTTTAGTAATTTAATTGGGATGACATTGAATATATAGATTTTGGTTATGTTGTCATTTTTATTATATTGGCCCTGCCTACCCATGAACAATTAATATTTCTCCATTTATATAAATATGATCCTATTCATATACAGTTTTTTTGTGATTTTGTTCATATAGATCCTGAGTTTATTTTAGGGGGTATATTTCTAGGTATTTTATGCTGTCTAGCATTCCTTTACACTTGGTATCTATAACTCTATCTTCCTGCAGAATCCTATTAATGATATATAGAAATGTGGATGGTTTATGTCCTTTTACTTTACATCTTGCTACTTCACTGAAATTACTTCAATTAACTTTTTCGTTGAGTCTTTAGGATTTTCCAAGTATAACATTTACAAAGAGAAATAGTTTTATTTCCTCTTTCCCTATTCTGATTCTTTCTATTTCTTTTTCCTTCTCTTGTTGCTATTTCTAGAATTCCCAACGCAATATTGAATAATATTTTTGACAGTGGGCATCCTTGTTTCACATCTGTTTTTACTGGGAAGACTTCTAGCTTTATACCTATTACAAATAATGCTTACTGATGGTATTAAGTAAATTTCTAGTACAAAAACTTTTTTAAACTTAATATAATCAAAATTATCCATTTTGCATTCCATAATTTGAAGTTCTTCTTTGGCCATGAAAAATGTTAGAAAAGGAACAAATTAAAACCCCCCCAGTCAAACACTATGCTTGAAATTCTAAAAATAAAAGGAAAGATCAATAAAATTGAAAGTAAAAAAATGATTGAATTAATTAATAAAACTAAGAGTTAGTTCTATGAAAAAACCAACAAAATAGACAAACCCTTAGTAAATCTGATTTAAAAAAGGAAAGAGGAAAATCAAATTGTTAGTCTTAAAAATGAAAAGGGAGAACTCACCACTAATGAAGAGGAAATTAGAGCAATAATTAGGAGTTACTTTGCCCAACTTTATGCCAATAAATTCGACAACTTAAATGAAATGGAAGAATACCTTCAAAAATATAGCTTGCCCAGATTAACAGAGGAAGAAGTAAATATCCTAAACAGTCCCATCTTAGAAAAAGATATAGAACAAGCTATTAACCAACTCCCTAAGAAAAAATCCCCAGGACCAGATGAATTTACATGTGAATTCTACCAAACATTTAAAGAACAATTAATTATATGCTATATAAACGATTTGAAAAAATAGGGATTGAAGGAGTCCTACCAAACTCCTTTTATGACACAGACATGGTACTGATACCTAAACCAGGTAGGCTGAAAACAGAGAAAAAAAATTATAGACCAATCTCCCTAATGAATATTGATGCTAAAATCTTAAATAAAATGTTAGTAAAAAGATTACAGAAAATCATCCCCAGGATAATACACTATGCCAAGTAGTTTTATACCAGGAATGCAGGGCTGGTTCAATATTAGGAAAACTATTAGCATAATCGACTATATCAATAACCAAACTAACAAAAACCATATGATCATCTCAATAGATGCAGAAAAAGCATTTGATAAAAACAACATCCATTCCTAATAAAAACACTTGAGAGCATAGGAATAAATGGACTTTTCCTTAAAATAGTCAGGAGCATATATTTAAAATTGTCAGTAAGTATCATATGCAATGGGGAAAAACTGGAACCTTTCCCAGTAAGATCTGGAGTGAAGCAAGGTTGCCCACTATCACCATTATTATTCAATATTGTATTAGAAACGCTAGCCTCGGCAATAAGAGTCAAGAAAGAGATTAAAGGAATTAGAGTAGGCAATGAGGAAACCAAACTATCACTCTTTGCAGATGATATGATGGTATACCTAGAGAACCCCATAGATTCTACTAAAAAACTATCAGAAATAATTCATAACTTATTTCTGATAGTTTTTTAGTAGAATACTAAAAATACAGGATACAAAACAAATCCCCATAAATCCTAAGCATTTGTATATATCACCAACAAAATCCAATAGCAAGAGATATAAAGAGAAATTCCATTCAAAATAACTGTTGACAGCATAAAATATTTGGGAATCTATCTACCAAAGGAAAGTCAGGAATTATATGAGCAAAATTACAAAAAACTTTCCACACAAATAAAGTCAACCTTAAATAATTGGAAAAATATTAAGTGCTCTTGGATAGGCCGAGTGAATATAATAAAGATGACAATACTCCCTAAACTAATCTAGTTATTTAGTGCTATACCAATCAGACTTCCAAGAAAATATTTTAATGATCTAGAAAAATAACAACAAAATTCATATGGAATAATTAAAGGTCAAGAATCTCAAGGGAATTAATGAAAAACAAATCAAATGAAGGTGGCCTAGCTGCACCTGATCTAAAACTATATTATAAAGCAGCAGTCACCAAAACCATTTGGTATAGGTTCACAAGACAGAATAGTCAACTATAGCAATCTAGTGTTTGACAAACCCAAAGATCCTAACTTTTGGGATAAGAATTCATTATCTGACAAAAACTGCTGAGATAACTGGAAATTAGTATGGCAGAAATTAGGCATGGACCCACACTTAGCACCGTATACCAAGATAAAATCAAAATGGGTCCATGATTTAGGCATAAAGAACGAGATTATAAATAAATTAGAGGAACATAGGATAGACTACCTCTCAGACCTGTGAAGGAGGAAGAAATTTGTGACCAAAGATGAACTAGAGACCATTATTGATCACAAAATAGAAAATTTTGATTACATCAAATTAAAAAGCCTTCGTACAAACAAAACTAATGCAAACAAGATTAGAAGGGAAGCATCAAACTGGGAAAATATCTTCACAGCTAAAGGTTCTGATAAAGGTCTCATTTCCAAAATATATAGAGAATTGACTCTAATTTATAAGAAATCAAGCCATTCTCCAATTGACAAATGGTCAAAGGATATGAACAGACAATTTTCAGATGATGAAATTAAAACTATTACCACTCATATGAAAGAGTGTTCCAAATCACTATTGATCAGAGAAATGCAAATTAAGACAACTCTGAGATACCACTACACACCTGTCAGATTGGCTAAGATGACAGGAAAAAATAATGATGGATGTTGGAGGGGAATTATGGGAAAACTGGGACACTGATGCATTATTGGTGGAGTTGTGAACGATTCCAACCATTCTGGAGAACAATCTGGAACTATGTCCAAAAAGTTATCAAACTGGGCATACCCTTTGACCTAGCAGTGCTATTGCTGGGCTTATACCCCAAAGAGATACTAAAGAAGGGAAAGGGACCTGTATATGCCAAAATGTTTGTGGCAGCCCTGTTTGTAGTGGTTAGAAACTGGAAACTGAATGGATGCCCTTCAATTAGAGAATGGTTGGGTAAATTGTGGTATATGAATGTTATGGAATATTATTGTTCTGCAAGAAACGACCAGCAGGATGAATACAGAGAGGCTTGGAGAGACTTACATGAACTGATGCTGAATGAAATGAGCAGTACCAGGAGATCATTATATACCTCAACAATGATACTGTATGAGGATGTGTTCTGATGGGAAAGGATTTCTTCGATAAAGAGAAGATCTAACTCAGTTTCAATTGATCAAGGATAGACAGAAGCAGCTACACCCAAAGAAAGAACACTGGGAAATGAATATAAACTGTTTGCATTTTTGTTTTTCTTCCCGGGTTATTTTTACCTTCTGAATCCAATTCTTCCTGTGCAACAAGAGAACTGTTCGGTTCTGCACACATATATTCTATCTAAGATCTGCTGTAACCTATTTAACATGTATAGGACTGCTTGCCATCTGGGGGAGGGGGTAGAGGGAGGGAGGGGAAAAATTGGAACAGAAGTGAGTGCAAGGGATAATGTTGTAAAAAATTACCCTGGCATGGATTCTGTCAATAAAAATTTATTATGATGAAAAAAAGAAGAAGAAGAAGAAGAAGAAGTTCTAATGTAAGCTCCTCAAATCATGGGGTAAGAGAATGGTGCCTGTACCTTCACGTCAGCTCTCCTCTCTGAGCTGAAACCCCAAGCCAAGAGTTCCTCCCTGGTGCCAGTATGTGCAGTTAATGGTGTTCCTGCCTCCACTGCTCCTGCACTCACCAGTTGTGCAGGTTCATTCTTGCCCAGGGTATGACTCTGTAGCATAGCTGGGCCTGGTGTTCCTAATTAGCAGAAGTTCCCTCAGTCTTCCAGGAGTCATATGCCTGACTCCACAAACAATCCAGGAGGTGAAAGTTTCTGTGGTTCCTTCTGAGGCTCCAGTCCATCCTGGGGAATCCAAGGATAAAGAATCCAATTGGTGTTTCTGTGGAGCTAACCTGAAAGTGTGGGCATTTCACAAATCCTGTTCTGGTGTCTTTCTTCAGATATTCTTGGCTTGTATCTGGAGGACTCTGTTCTTTTCCAACTCCTCTTGATTTTTCACCCATCTATATTTGCCTTGAAGTGCAAATTTGTTCTGTTTGTAGGGGATATCTGGAGAGCTTGAAATTTACTCACCTACTCTGCCATCTTCCCAGAATCATCCCATTACTGTAATTTTTTTAAATGAAGTTACTGATTGTTCCTATCATTTGTTTTTTAACCCATCATTATTTAAGAATAGGTTATTTAGTCTCCAGTTAGCTTTTTCCCCCTATGTTTCCATGGTGCTTTATTAAATATAATTTTTATTGCATTGGGATCTTTAAGCATTTAATATTTTTGCTTTTCAGTTTTTAGCTATAAAACTTCTATGTCCTAATATAAGGTTATTTTTTGTGAAAGTACCATGAACTGCAGAGGAAAAAAATGTGTATTTTTTTATATCCATTCGATTTTCTCCAAATAGCCATCACATCTAGCTTATCTGAAATTCTATTAATTTCCTTCACTTACTAGTTTCCTTCCTTACTAGTTTTGTTAGATTTGTCTAATTCTGAGAGATGAAGATTGAAGTCCAGCATTATCATAGTACTATTATCTATTTCCTTATATAATTCATTAACTTTTCCTTGAAATTTAAATGCTTTGGTATTTGGTGAATATGTTTATTATTGACAATGCTTCATTATCTATGGTCCTTTTATCATAACGTAGTATAATGTTCTCTGGTTCTGTTTGGTTTTCCTGGGATCTCTGGAAGCATCTTCATTTCAGTTCAGTAATCACCACAAGAACATCCAGGTGTTAAAGTCCAAATCCTATATTATCTCCTTCCTGGGGCTGGGCAGCTTTCTGGAGAGCCTTTCAAAGCAGCCTTGGTCTCAGTCGGGGAAGTGCAGGAGGCCAGACCAGCCACCAGAAGCCTGACTGAAGGTGAAATGAATTTCTGTCTATTTGGCTCCGAGAGCTTCTAGTGCTCTTGTCCTCTGTGGCTTTCAGTCCCTGCTTATATGCTCCACACTAAGTATAAAACAATCATTATATCACTAGGAAACCATTATTTGTTGTAAGATTAAATCAATCATACTGAACCATCCTAAACTAAATAGATAACCATTGTCTCATCAATTCCACTTAGTTAGTACCTTGTAAGCATCCTCGTTTCAAGTTCAGAGTTCTGGCCATAACAATTAATTAAATCTACTTTAGCTTTGATTTTATGTGATACCATGATTGCTATCTCTGCTTTTTTATATTGACTGAGGTACAATACATTCTACTGCAGCCCTTTATTTTAACTCTGTGTATATCTCCTATTTTAAAATTTGTTTCCTGTGAGCACCGTATTGTCAGATTCTGATTTTTAAGCAATTCTGCTCTTGGTTTCCATTTATGAACAAATTTGTTTCATTTGCATTCATAGTTATAATTACTCTTTATGAATTTCCCTCCATCCTATTTTTCCTCACTATTGTCCTCAGTTTCTCTTTTTACTTCCCTACCTACCCTATTCCACATCTTTTTAAAGTTCTCCCAAGAATTCTTTTGGGACCTGTGACCATTTAATGTTACTCTTTGGGGGAGGAGAGGGGTTTTTTTTTTTTTTTGTTTTGTTTTTGCTTAAGTAGCCATCTCAGAAAATTAACCCAGGTCTTCTCTTTCCCCATAGTAGCTGTCTGTGTTTGGATTCTTTCTCCTTTGCTAACTCATTTTTATTTTATTTTTGTTTTTAGCAGCTTGTTATTATAATCACAGCTAGTCTCTGGAGGTGTGCAGGGGATGGTGACTCTGATCTTAGGTCCTTCTTCCTGTTATTTTATGACCTTTGTCCAGGAACCAACCTCAACACTCCTTTCCCTGCCAAGGCACAGCTAGGGCCCCTAAACAATAGCTGTAACACTCAGTTCTACCCTCTGACCTGGAGTGGAAGCCAAGAACTCAGCTCTCCTCTAAGTGCTTACAGCCAACAGCATCCTTGAACCACTGCTTTTCGTCAAAGTATACTGGTCCTTTCTTGCCTTCAGCCACAACCAGGACCCATTTCTTTGTAGTCCAGCTAGACATAGAATTCCTGGGCAACAGAGACCCTTCAATCTTCCCCTGCCCAGATGTCTGTGAGGGGAGAATTCCTGTAGCTGAGACCGAGACTGAGACTACTCACCCCGACCTAACTGCCCTCAGACATTTGGTTTGTTGCGTCAACAAAGATAGTGAGGTTTGCACTTCTCTCTGGCCAAACCTCTGTTTCCCAAGTCTTTCAGGTTTTCTCTAGGCTTATGTTCTGCCCCAACCTTTTGTTTACTTTTGCTGCTCGAAATTTACCCTGAGTTGCTATTTTTGTCTTGTTTGTAAAAGAAATCCGGAGAGCTTGAAATATTCTGATCTATTCCGCCATCTTCCCAGAATTTTCCTATGTATTGTTTAAGAAAAGCTTGGTCTGTCATTGACTGTTACTGCTTGAGATAACAGAGAAAAATACAATAATATAGATAAAACATCGATAACTCGCCTATATTTTTAAAAAACAATTTTCTCTTTTCATATCACCTTTCTCCCTTCATTCTGGATAAAACAGAGGTACTCTTACTACTCCTGCTAGTAAATGGAGGAGTGGTCATGGAGTCAGTAACAGCTGGTTTCAAATTCTGTGTTACACTTACTAGTCATATGACCATAGGCACTTCTATGGTTTTCAATTTATTCATATGTAAAATCACAATAAGACTCATCATTCTCTACCTTGTATAAAGCTCAAACAAGATCATGTCTGTGACCTTCACAAATTTGAAAACCCTCTATAAATGGGGCATTATCATTACCCTGCTTTTGAAGGAGGGAAGAAAACGGGGGAGAGAAAGTGGAAGGGATGTGCTATATAAGTCATCCATTAATGTACTCTCACTCCCTTTGATGCACTAACCTTGAGCAAGTAGACTTGACATACATTTTTTATCTGTAAAATATGAATGTAAGACCCAGGGGTCAGTAAGATCCAGCCCAGTTCAAAGATTCTATGAAAACAGACTCACCATCATATAATACTTAATGGTTTACAAAGTACTCCCCTCTGTATTATTACCTCACCTGTGAAAAGGAAATTAAAATGAAAGGAGGTATATGGTGAATTATTAAGTAGGCAATGAACGTATTATTTCCCCCACTTGAAAATGGTTTAGATAAGAAAAATAACATATTAATGGACTCGATGTTACAGGTACTATTTCCATCATACTGGGGTGTTTTTGTAGAGAAGGGTTTTTTGAGGGAGGGGATGGTTTATAACTCTAAGAGGAAGGAAATTAAAGCTCTCCAGAAACATTTGAAGATATCATGTCACCACCTCCATTCCCAACACTCCCTCCTTCTGATCTTCTTCCCTTTCTAAGCCTTGCCTGAAAGATGAATTTTTGGCCTTGGATTCCTCTCCTAGCCAATTAAACTTTTCAATCATATATCAGAGACAAAATAGAACTTTCTCAGGGTCAGTGAATCCTTTGATACAAAAGAGCCTTGAAAACTTGAGTCCAAGTTTTTATTTTAACATTCTCTTTTCCCACTGTTTTCCAAGTCAGAATCCTTTGAATTCTTATGTCTCTGAATCACTGGTGAACTTTCAGTGAAAACATCTTAGCTTTTCAAGTCCCACTAATTATTACAGGATAAAATCACGTCTGTCAATTCTCAGCCATTTTTTTCATATCTGGGACCCTGATATCACAAGGTAAGACTTGGTTTGAAGCAATCTTAAATTAATCTTTAATAATAAGAGCAGCATAGCCCATGTTACACAATTCAATTCAATATAATTCCTAAAACATTTATTAAATGCCTGCTATATGTAAGGCACTATGTTAGACACTGGGGAACCAGAAATTAAAATACAACAGCACCCTGTCTTCAAGAAGGGACAAACAACAGTTTCTTTAACTTTTTTCCCATTTGCAACCCCTATTTCTCCAGAGGGATTTTACATGATTCTGGCTATACAAGTTTATAAAATAGGTATACAAAACAAACATTTATTGAAAATAAATCATAAAGAAATTTATTTCAAAACAATTCTTTAGTATACATGTAATTTTGCCATTTATTAAAGATGAAATCAAATTTGCATACTACTGAAGTGAATTATGTTTGTTCATTTTTTACATAAAGAATTAAATCTTGGAAGAATATTTGATACCTTTTATTGTGGCCAAATTTTTCACAATCCCCACATTCACTTACATGACCCCACATGAGGTCACAACTAAAACTTTAAGAAGCTATGGGATAAACCATACACAGAGACAATCAGAAGAGGAAGAGATAATAAACAACCAGAGAGATTAGAGAGACCTTCATAGAAGAAGTGGTATAAACTTAAAGGAATTCTCTGAAAGGAGGCCATGAGGAAGAAAGGCAAACCAAGTATAGATACCATCATCCATGCAAGGACACAGAGATGGAGACATCCAAAAATTTGTAGGAAACAAAACTCAGGAAGGAACCAGTAACAAAATTCAAAGACAATGAAAAGAATGGTGATCTTAGATTCATAGGATCATAGATTTCTAGCTAAAAGTAGTATTAAAGTTCATCTAGTTCAATCACTCAGTTTTTTAGATGAGGAAATCAAGACTTAGAAAAGCTAAGTGATTTACCCACAATCACACAGGCAGAAAGTCTCACAACAGAAATTTGAATCTAAGTTTTCTGGTTTTAAAAATAATAATCTCTCCAACACACCACATTGCATTATTGATTCAATTATTATAAATTTATAGAAATTCAAATCCCATATCACTTAATTTCTTCTTGTGTGACTTTCTTTCTCTGGATTTCATTATCCTCACCTGTAAAATATGGGGATTTGATAAGATAACCTTTAAAATAATATTCAATTCAAAATTTATGATCTGAAGATTAATGTGGATAATTAGACACTAACCAATTAAAGATCAGAAAAGACACATAAAAGATAGAAATAAGAACAAATAATAGAGGACAAATTAATAGTATGGCCTAATAATATAAAAATATGTCAAAACCACTAAATAAGAGAAACCACCATTTATATAAAATATTTCAGATGGATTAACTGACTTAAACCATACATAAATCCTGTGACATAAATATTGCAAGTACTATTATTTCCACTTTGCAGATGAGGTAATGGAAGATCAAAAATTTTAATTTATTTGCCATTCCAATAAAATCAGAAGGGAAGGATATACATTATTACCACTACTATTTGACATGGTGTTAGAAGGGTTAACAATAGCAAAAAAACAGGTTTGTAGAAGGTAAAATAAACAATTTTCATTTCATAAATTTTTTTCATTTTGATTTATCAACAAAACCAATGCAGCTAAATTAAAAGAGAAACAATAACAGGGGTAAGGGATGAATCTTTATAGCAAGTTCCTCTGATGAGGTTCTTATTTCTAAGACATAACAGGAACTGATCCAAATTTATTTTTTATAATAGCTTTTTATTTTTCCAAATATATCCAAAGATAGTTTTCAACATGCACCTATGCAAAATCTTGTGTTCCAAATTCTTCTCCCTCCTCCCCCAGACAGCAAGCAATATGTGCAATTCTTCTGAAAATATTTCCATATTCGTTATATTGCACAAGAAAAATCAGATCAAAAAGGAAAGAAAAAACAAGCAAACAAATAACATAACACCATTACCAAAAAATGGTGAAAATACTATGCTTTGATCCACATAGTCTCCTTTAGAGATGAAAGGAAAGGGAAAAGGAATCATATGTAATATGTATATATATATATATATATATATATATATATATATATATATCAGCTTTTCTTATGATAGCAAAGAATAGGAAACTGAGGAAATGCTCCTCAATTGGGTAATTAGTCCTTTATCATTGTTTGTTCATGTTTCTTTTTTCTTTTTTTCTGTTTCTCTTAAGTCCTGTGTTGAAACTTCAAAATTTCTGTGCAGCTGTGGTCTTTTTATCAGAAATGTTTGGAAGTCATATATTTCATTAAGGATTCATTTTTCCTCTTTATATTTAGTTTTGCTGGATAAGTTATTCTTAGTTGTACTCCTATATCCTTTACCTTCCAAAATATCATGTTCTAAATTCTCTATATTTTCATAATGAAAGGTTTTATGTGGGATCCTGACCATGCTCTTTGGTACTTGAATTCCTTTTTTCTGTCTGCTTGCAATATTTTTATTTTGACCCAGAAACTCTGGATTTTGGCCATAATGTTCTAGGAGTTTTCTTTTGGGGGTTTCTTTCAGAATATTACCAGTATATTCTATTTCTACATCATTCTCTGGTTCTAAGAGATCTGGGCAGTGTTCTTTAAGATTTCTTGAAATACAATGTTTAGGCTCTTTTGTGGTCATGGCATTCAAATAGTCCAATGATTCTTAATGTTTTTCTTTCTAATCTGTCTGCAGGGCAGTTGTTTTGCTACGAGAAACTTTATATTTTCTTCTATTTTTCAGTATTTGAATCTGTTCTAAATAATTCTTGTTTTCTCCTTGAACCATTGACTTCTATATAAGTCGTTCTCATTTTCAGGGTTGTTTGATGGCTGAACAAGTCCTTTGTACCTCTTACACTAAACTGTTAATTCCCTTTTCAATTCTTTCTTCCCTAGTTCTCAACTTATTTTCCATATTGTTTTCCTAAAGTGCTCTCATTTAATTTACAAAAATATTTCTAGTTCTTAAAAAAATTTCATTCATCTCTTCTAAAAATTCTACTTCAACTAGTATTCAAGTTGTTGTTTTTAAGATGTTTTGGAATCATGTGCTTCTTTGTTCTTTAGGGTGGGGTTCTTTTTTTGTTTTCTCCTGCTTCCTGACTTCAGATTTGATGTTAGAACTAAGCTCTGCCACATTCCTGGAAGGAAATTCTGGGCTAGTCCTCTTGCTACTTTCTTTGAATATTGTATGCTACTGCTGAACTTGGCTTCTATCAGCCAGCTAGAATGCTAGTTCAGTTACAGAATTGTGATTTCCCTTTGTTCTGGAATTCTTAACCTGATTATGAAGCTGTACCAAACTTCAGACTAGTTTAGAAGCTAGAACTGAGCTCTTAATCTCCTCCTGTGGTCTAAGCCACACAAATGGTACTTGTACAGTCCTGAACTGTCCTACACAGGTTACTATCCATATTTCAGGTTCTCTTCATACTATGGAATTAGGTCATAATGCCAAAGTGGCCAGTTGGCACCTGCTCCTGCACTCAGTGCTCTGACATAGGTCTGGGATCTCCTCTTGCTGGGCACTTGAGTATTCTATTAGTTGTGTTCTGATCAAACTCCATCCCTATCATTTGCAGACCTTTGTTTCTCTATATTGATTTAGGCTGAACAAATAAGTCACTGTCTTTTTCTGGATATCTCTTACCAGGCAGGATTCAATCTGGTATGTTTTCTCCATCTATTTGAAAGCCTCTTACTTTGTAAATTTTAAAGAGATGCTAGCTATAATCATCCTTATCATTGTTATTTTTAAGCAATAATAATCAAAATTGGGGGAAAGCTAAAATAAAGAAAACACAGTGGATCAATGGAACAAACTAGATAAGAAAGAAAACAAAGCAATTTAAAACAATTGCACAATGTCTGACACAAGAAGATGAAATAGAAGGACTCTCTTTTTGATTAAAAAAACTAAAAAAAAAAAACTAGAATTGTTTCATAGAAATTAATTTTAGCATAACATATCAACTCCCTAAAGCATGTTAATCTCATGGTCAATTTTTTTTAAATTGAGAACAAAAGAGAAAAAAAACTGTTTGGTAAAAGAATGACTTCTTCCTCCTCAAGTTTGTGATAAAGAAGGAAAATCAGACAAATCCTGACATGCAGCCTATGTTAATGAAAGGTATTAATTAATTAGAATTAATAAAGAATTATTAATTAGAATTCAGAGGAAGAATAGATAAAATTCTAGACTAAAATTCTACCAGATATATCTGTCCAGGGCTAATGGGAAATTCTCAAGAATGAAATTTTGGGAGATATAAAGGAACAATTCCTACAAAGAGGAATTGCCAAGAAAAAATTGTCTAAAAGAGACCAGAGTTGATACTCAAGGAATTCGCCAACTAATTTGGTTGGTTTCTTTTAAAGGAATGTATAGAAGATGGTAGGTAGACAGGGCAATAATAAGGACATAATTTATTATTCATTGTTCATGCTATTGTTCATTCACATCTGATTCATTATGACTCCATTTAGGTTTTATTCTTTCATTCTCCAGCTCATTTTACAGAGGAGGAAACTGAGGTTAATAGGGTTAAGTGACACACAGTTAGCAAGTTGTTTGACACTGAATTTGAACTTGGGTCTTCCTGATTCCAAACCCAGTGCTACACCTACATCTAGCTGCCTTTGGCAGCTCTCAGTTTCTCCTTGCTAAATTTAAGATGCCTGATCCAAGTCAACATAAATCACCAAGCCACTGCCCATATTTGAAAGATCATGAAGAAAGGGAAGAGTGTAGTACAAGAGGATTCAGGCAAATGCTGTCCCAATTTTCCAAAAGGGAATAGGTGCCTGCAGATTTAGGGCACAGACATAGACTTCAATTTCTGGGAAAATACTAAAGCATCAACAAAAGTACAGTAAACATCTAGAAAAGGAAGTGGAGATTCCAACATGACTTCATCAAAAGCAAGTGATACCCAACTAAATTTTCTTCCTTTGTTTTCCAGATAGAATTGCTATACTGGTCAATCAGATAAAAGTTGTTGTTGAGAGCCAGAACTCCGGAGAAGTATACTTGAAAGAAGGTGTTCACTAGGAGGAATTGATGAGACAATGATTATCTAGTTTACATATATACTTAGTAGTTAGCATGGTGATGTAATGGTTCTCTAAGTTCACACATGCAGAGTGTGCTATAATGATGTAATTGTAATAAGATATATAAGGACCAATAAGGACTGGAAGAGAGAAATTCCATCTCCCACCATCCTGGTGGCTCTCCTGCCTCCTGCATTCCTCCACTTAGACCAAAATCCATCTGAAGGTCTCCCAGAAAACTAGCCCCGCCCCAGGTGAAGGAGACCGACTGAAGGAGAAAATAAAGACTTTGGACTTTATTCTTGACTATTCTTGTGGTGATTACTCTGCTGAGACTAAGGCTGGTCCGAAGGCCCTCCAGAAAGCTAGTCAGAACATTACAAGTTGTAGACACGGTTTACCTAAACTTGGGTAAGTCATTTCGTAAAGTATCTCACAGCATTCTTATTTAAAAAATGGAGAGATGTAGGTTCATTTATAAGAACTTTTATCTAAATAATATGTAAAGCAGAGAGATTTAGAGATACTGTCATTTTGCTTCAGAATTTTCTGATACATGAATACCTGATGATAGTCAAATATGACAATATAAAATGCAAATGTTCATATTGTATAAATAATAATTATATATTAAAAATAATAAGTAAAATAAAATCATATACAGTACCATTCTCTATACAGTAAATATTGTAGTTGCTTTTCTATTTAATGATAAGATCTTTGGGGGGACTTTGCTTGAATTTTAAAAAATTAATATTTATTCTGTATACCATCTCATTTCATGATATTTTCAATGTATATGTCATTACTCCATCTAATGAAATCCCACACCATCAATTTTCTCATTTTTTGCATGTTTAGAATTAATTTTCTTTAAAAAGGAGGACCTTAAAAACCAAATGACCAGTCAAACTCAAAAACTAGTATTTAATGCATACTTGGCAGATGGTCTCTAATAGAGAACCCCCAAAATCTCTGTCTGGTCCAATGCTACTTAAATACTTTTTTACCAGGGACTTTGATAAAAGCATTGATGACATACCCATTGAATTTGCAAAGTGAAACAAAGCTGGGAAGAATAATGCATTGGATGACAAAGTCAGGGACCTCAAATTGGATTATGAAGGTGTTTGAGATTCAATGTAAGTTGCCCCATTTAATGGTATACTTAGAATTCAGCATGTGTGAAAAAGATCTAATTGTTAATGGTCTGTAAGCTCCATATGTTATCAATGTAATGTGACAACCAAAATAAAACAAAATCTATTTTGATTATGGGTTTCGGTAAAAGAGTCAGGGATAAGGAAATGAGAGAGTCACTGTACTTTTCTCTGCTTGTGCATTTTTTTTTACTACTATTTTTAGCTTTGGGCATCATAAACTAGTGAGTTCGGCACTGGATCAGTTACTTCTATCTATGACTTCCAATTGTATGATAGCATTTATAGGAAATAGTGACATTATGAGTATCCACCCAATGAGTACTCATGCAATACTTAAAGATAGATGTAGAGACCATAGGTTCCAGATCCAGCCTTCTACTTGGTTTGGAGAAAAAAAAATATGAGAAGTACAAAATGAGAGAAATATGGCTAGAAAGCAATCTGTCTAAAAAAGATGGGGTGGTCTTATAAAAGTGCAAAATTAATGTGGGTCAACATTGTTGTATAGTTGCCAATTCAATGTCAGGTTTAATTAAGAGAAACATAGTGCCCAAAATGAAATGAGAAGCAGAAGGATAGTTTCCACAATGACCTCAACACTGAGGATAATAACCTTGAAAGGCTCCAGAGCTCTAATCACAGTAGCAACCAATTATAACTTTCAAAAGCTGATAACTGATTTTTTGGAAAAGAAATAGACTTAAGAGAATGAAACATAGGTTTTCAGGCGTGATCAATCAGTTGAACATAACCATTACAAGAGATGGTTTCTACTTATAGATGAAGTGATTTAGTGGGCAGTTATAGAGAGTCAAAAAATTTAAAAAGGGAAAAATGAGCAGTAATAGAATATCAACAAACACAGAATTAAACAAGTAAGAAATCCAAAAGGGGACATAATTTGAGCAATTTTGTTACTGCCTTGGATACATTTAATATACACAATTAAAAACTACCAAACAGAAATTCACCATTTCCTGTACCATCATCTTTGGTTTTTTATGGAAGATTTTTAATGATAATAGTTAAGTTCATAACTTTTTAATGAAGAAAAAGGGAGGAAAAACCACCAGAGAAAGAGAGACAGAAACAGCAGTCTGACAAGATAAAGAGATAAAGACAGGCAAAAAGAGAAAGAGGTGTGGACAGTGTGTCCAGGATTTGGATAGAGTTGTACATTCTGTCCTAGGCAAATGATATGAGGAACACTCCTTTTAGTTCCAAAGTCGAGCACATGTTAGGAAGGGTATTAGAAAGCTGGAAAAAACACAGGAAAGAACAGGAAGTATAATGAAGGATAAAGCGCAGGATCACAATATACAAGGGTTGAAATCCTCTTTCCTGTCCCTCTCTCTATCTCTGCTCTCTCTCTGTCTCTATTTCTCTCTGCCTGTCTCTGTCTCTCTGCCTCCTTTTGTTTCTCTGACTGTCTCTTTCTCTTTGTCTCTGTCTTTAAATCTGTGTTTTTCTCCTCTCTCTTTGTCTCTCTGTCTCTCTCTCCTCTCTCTGTCTCTGTCTCTGTATTTTTCTCTCTGTCTCTATCTATCTATCTCTCTCTGTCTCAAGATTAGTAAGCAGGGGCAGCTATTTGGCGTAGCAGATAGAGCACCAGCCTTGAAGTCAGAAGGATCTGAGTTCAAATCTGGTCTCAGACACTTAACACGTCCTAGCTGTGTGACCCTGGGCAAGTCACTTAACCCCAATTGTCTCAGGAAAAAAAAAAAAGATTAGTAAGCACGAGGATGACATATGCTTGGGAATGGTATGGAGGGGATTCTTTTTCAGGTATGATTTGATCAAGATGGTCATTTAAGTCTCTTTCACTTTTGAGATTCTGTAATTCTGTGGACTCTGGAAATCTCTCTCCTTCCAGATAACTTCTCCCTGAAGTGATGCTGGAATTATACAAGTCTTCTCTTGAAATCAGATATTATTCCCATTTTACAACTGAGAAAACTGAGACAAACAGAGGTTAAGGATCATACAACTACTAAGTCTCTGAGACTGGATTTGAAGTCAGGTCTTTTTGACTCCAAGCCCAATACTCTTACCTATTATTCTACATCCCTGTCTGGCAAATCAGAAATGCTCTTCTGGAAAATAGCTCTCAATCTTATTCAACTACCCCCTTGTCCAAGACTTCCATCACCCCACTGGTTCTCTTATTACTAAAAGTGGATGTAAATTTATTTCCCATATCTGGAGTGACCTTGGGATCAACGTAAGCCTAGGAACAATGATGAAGTTGACCTTGCTTAAAGGGGGAGGAGAAATCATGTAATCAAAAAGAGAAACAATTTGGTAAAAGCCCCATGGTCCAAGGCAAAGAGGAGGACCCAAGAGCCTATCTATCAATGGGACATGAAACAAGCCATCTGTCTTTAGTGATAAAAGACAACCAGCATCCAGGCTTGTTCATCAGACTGCAAGATTCCGAGCTGAAAGGTACTGTCTTTTGACAACCTAACAGGAGTTAGTTTGGGGATATATGCATGGGAGATGTGGCTGTGGTCGGATCGGGGTCGGGGAGGGGCTTTCCTTCTTGGCCCCCTATTTCACTTTTCGTTTAAGGGGAGCAAGAGGTCCTCTAGGAATAAATGCAAATGAAGGAATTGGATCAGACTAAAAAGTAGAAGGGACTTTTTTTTAGGATGATCTTGTACAAACCTCCAGTGATACCCGAAGTTCTCTTTAATACTTTTGGACTGTGTGGACATTCTGATGTTGTTTGATGTTCTATGATAACAGGGAACTCAGCCTGTTCCAAATTGGGCCATCTCCAATCCTTTAGGAAAGTTTTCCCCTAGAGTGAGCCAAAATCTGATTCTCTGCAACTTCCAGATCTTTCAAGCCTGAGTCTAGCTTGGTACTCCTTTTATAGATCTCTCTCTCTGAAACCCGACTAGGTCCACCAGACTGATCCCAGGTTCTCTGTTTTCATCAGCAGTTTTCTATCAAGAGATATTGGATACTATGCTACAGATGAATAAATGGAGCTGTCTGGTGACAGGAGCAGGAGGATTTTTGGGTCAGAGAATCGTTCACCTCTTGCTAGAGGAAGAACAAGAGCTGGAGGAAATTCGGCTCCTGGACAAAGTCTTCAGCCCTCAATTACTATTGGAATTTTCAGGTGAGTAAGCTCAATAGTTCTGGGTATGTTCCTGTGGGATTTAGAGTTAGGAAGAATTGAGTTCAAATCCCACCTTAAACACTTAATAACTGCAAACCCAGGCAAAGCACTGAATCTCTCTGTGCCTCAGCTTCTTTACATAAAAAAACAAGAGGATTAAACTCAATGGCTTCTAAAAAATTTTTTTAAATCTAAATCTATGCTTGTGATCTTATCATTCATGTTGGAGAGCCTCCCAAATGGTCATGGACATTGGACCTTAGGGGAAACACGCTGTTCATTTATTTGATTTCCAAAGATGCAACAAAAAATAAAAATTATATCAGAGAGAGAAAGGGACGTTGGAGAGAATGTCCAGAAACCTAGCCTTTAGCCATAACTTTGTCACTGTGAAATTATATAAGCAAAGCAGTGGCCCTCAGTTTCCACTTTTTTAAATGGAGGAAAAGGGGAACAATAACAGGAGGACATAAGGCAAACAAACCAGAAAAAGGAAACCCTAGAGTGTTAGATTTGGAAATCCTTTGTTAGAGCAGGAAACAGGAATCCATATAGGCTGGGGGAATATTCAGGACAGAAAGAATCTTCTAAATTACTTTCTAGATTAGCTAATTTCTCATTCCTCCATTTAATTTTTATTCCTTATTATTTCACTTTAAGAAAGGTGAAAAGAGAGTAGTGAATAAAATTATAACCCGAATGAGTCAGCATTAGAGGGGCTGGTTAAAAAGTTAGGAAGTTAAAAAGCTGAAACACTAAACCACAAACTTCACTGATTAGCTAAAACTTAATCTTGTTTTTCCTCACCAGAAAAATACATATTTGGCTAAAAAAAAAGGGGGGGGAGAGTACATTTTATAGCTAAACTTCACTAGTTAGCACTTTTTAAAAATAAATCTCTGTAGTACAGAGCAAAATTGAACAATTTCTGACACTGGGTTTTTCAAAGATTTTTTTAACCTTCTCCCTTCTCACACCCCAGCATGTTCCTAGATCCTCACAACTCTTTGAGGGAGACAGGACATTTGTTAGCTCTACTTGATAGACAAGAAAATTAAGGTCCTATTAGATATGAACTTACTGCAGAGACTATTGTGATCCAACCAGGAATAGAGTCCAGCTCTCCTTTTCTGACTTTGAAACTAGCTTTCTGTGATCTGAGTTAGCTCATTTTTTAAAGTTGTATAAATGACTGGAATGTGAACTAATACCTTAGTTTGTCCTTAGTAAGGGGAAAAGGTAAGCTACTTTTGAATCCCCTAGGCCAAGGTATTTAGTCATTCATTTGCTAAGCTGAGGTGTTTTCTCTGTTCAAGTAAATGATGGCTCCGTTTGGTTTGGAGCTAGGAGAAGGGGAGGTGTCAGAGATAATTTTTCAAGTTGTGATCTGGTAAGAGCTGTAACCTTGGAAATGGGTACCAAAGACCCTATTTCTCTCTTTTCTCAGCTTCTTGCTGCTTTGGCAGAGTACTAAATAAATACCAAACACTTATGCAATATTTGCCCTTTACCTTTTTCTTTTCCTTGAGCACAAAAAGCACAATATGTTTGCTTCCCATTATTTTTCCTCATAAGCACAAAAAGGCAACATTCATTTAAAGTATGTGTACTTCCATGAAAAAAATATGCCAGAGAGACTCAGGTTTCTGAGTTTCAAGGCACTGAAACTGATAGCCAGGCTAGGGAAAGCTGAGGGGTTAATGGACAGCAGTAAGAGGTCACGTAGACGGAGCTGTGCTTGTGGATACTGCTCTGCAGTACTGTTTAAATTTTTTTTATTTTTCAACAAGCCTTTCTACCTTTTAATCACTCTAAGAGATAATTAGTTATGGTCTGGATGATTATCCCTATTTTTTTTTAACCAGAACTATGATTTCCCTGATATAAGGAACTTCTAATGTGGGAACTGTCTCTACCAATCGAGATTATATCTAATTTGTAATTTTTTAGTCTAAAACCAGAGGTTCCAAATATGCTGTGAACTTCTGCACTTTAAAAATGTTTTTAGAATTTTTGGAATATTTTCATGACTATATTTATATATTGGCATTTAATGTTTTTATAATTACACTTAGATAAAAATGGTTCGTTTTTCAACCTCGTGTATTTTATTGTGTGCATTTGAAAACATTATTCAGAGAAGAAATCCATTGTCTTTACCAGACTGCCAAGGGGTCCAGGACACAAAAAGTTAAGAACCCCTATTGCTTGGGCAATAAGAGACAGACTGATTTGCTCAGTGTCTTACTCTCAGAGGCAGCTCTTGAAGGCCCTAGTCTTCCTATCTTGAGGTTCCTCTACATCCGCTATGTTACACACTGCTTCTCATGCTTGGCAATTTTGTGGATGAGGAACTGAATGGCAAGTAAGGTCAGATAATGGTCCCACATCACACAGAAAGTTAGGGTCAGTTCTGAGAAACAAACTTCATTGTTTAAACTCCCCTTCTTTCCCAATTGTTTCCTTTCTATTGTAATGCCTGAGAAACTGAGGCTAGATAGAGATTAGATGCAGGGGTCCACAAACTATGGCCCGCAGGCCAGATGTTAAGGATGATTATTCCCCTCACCCAGGGCTCTGAAGTTTCTTTATTTAAAGGCCCACAAAACAAAGTTTTTGTTTTTACTATAGTCCGTTCCTCCAACCATCTGAGGGACAGTGAACAGCCCCCTATTTAAAAAGTTTGAGGACCCCTGGATTAGAGAGATAAGCAACAGGCCGACACCAGGGGCCAAGTGTTTGGGTCAGAATGCCCTTCACAATACCCCTAGCTTCCACCACAAAAAGGTGAAAGGGCTTCGTGACATGGGGGAGAGCTAGGGCAGGGGCCCAAACAAGAGCCCCAAACCAGGGGACCCTGTCCAGCTATGGCGGAATAAAGGGGTTTTGCTATCTCAGCAAAAGAGGGATCCATAACCTACAGTACAAGAATTCCCAAACCTGCCTTTTAGTAGTGGGGACCGGAATAGATAAGATAGCCTTCGGAAGACAGGGAGCGGTGGCCAGATTTGAGAACATAGCCCAGAGAAGAGACTCCTAGAAGGCAGAGCTGAGCCTTTTTAACAGAAACTCTGTATTCTAAAGATTGAAGGAGTTGCAAAAGGGCACGAGCTGCCCACAAGCAAAGAGAAGATCATCCACATGCTGGACCAGAGAGCACTAAGAATCTTCCCTGTGGAAGGCTTGGAAGTCCAGAGGGAGAGCTTCTCCAAACAGGGTGGGGGAGTTTGTAAAGCCTAGTCCAGGTGAGCTGCCCTGAGAATTCCCCTGGGGATCTCTCCATCGGAAAGCAAAGAGAGGTTGACTGGCCCTGGCAAGGGATATTGGAAAGAACGCATCTTTTAGGTCCAGAACAGTATATACAGCGTGAGTAGGAGGCAGCAAGCTGAGAAAAGTGCACGGATTAGGAGCAGTGGGGTGGATAGTTTCAACCCTTTTGGTAACTTCCTGAAGATCCTGAACAGGACGGAAGTCTGCAGACCAGGCTTCCTGACTGGAAGCAAAGGGGTATTCCAAAAGGAAGCAAGTCCAAAAGGGACTTGCAGGTCATTTCTCAGCATTTCTCAATCGGTCAATGTGAACAGAAGTACCCAGAAGGGCTTCCCTCCACACAGGGTACTGCCTGGCAGATACGGGGAGGCAGTGGCCAAAAGCGGCCCAACCACTGGGGCCTGATGAGCAGCCAGACCTGGGGGTTATTTTCTGCCATTATCTGAGGGAGAGCTGCCTGCAGCTGAGAGAGAAGGGGGGAGGGAGCAGGAGCGGGTGACACAGGGGAAGTCACTGAGATGTGTTCAAACTGGAGGGTGACCAGAAGGTGCTTCGGACTGGGAGGATTTAGGGTCACAGAAGCCTGGTCTTCAGAAAAGGAGATGGTTGCCTGAAGTTTTCGGAGCAAGTCCCTACCAAGTAATGGGTATGAACAGTCTGGCATGACCAGGAGCGAGGGGGTAACTGTGCTGTGCCCTAGATGGACTCTGCGCTCAGCAGTCCAGGGATAAGAAAGAATTTTACCAGTAACACCGTGTATAGGAGTGGATTTTGGAGATAATGGACCCAAAGGTTTTGTTAGAGCAGAGTATGTGGCTCCAGTATCCACCAGGAATTTGACAGGCTGACCCCTAATTTGTAAGCATACCCTAGGTTCTCTGGGGTCTAGAGAAGGAGAGGGAGAACCAGAGCTGCCTCAGTCCCCCTCGAGAGCCAGGACGTTCCTGGGACGATTTCGGAGCGGGCATTCGCTCTTCCAGGGCCCTGGCCTGGTCCCAGTGACTGCCGCCCACGAGGGTGCCCAGGAGAACTCTTAGAGAAATTGCTTGCTTCTCTCAGGGCTGCCAGGGTTGCCTCGGCCCACTCTTTCCCTGCTGCCTCAGCTGGTATGTCTCGGAGCTATCTGGACTAGTTGGGACATATTCATGCCCTCAAATCCCTCCTGCTTCTGTAATTTTCTGCCTATGTCTGGAGCAGATTGACTAACAAAGGCAACATTCCCAGATCTATCTATAGTTTCCTGGAACTTCAGGTCTGGTGAGCTTCATACAATGTTCTAGGGACGCCCCAGGGGATTCCTCTGCACCCTGAATAACCCAGAAATCTTAGTCGTTAATGCATCCTGGCTGCAGCTTTAAGGCCCTGGAGAAGCTATCTGGGATAAGCAGAAAGCGCAGCCCAATGGGAGTGAGGGTCCCAGGAAAGCCTCTCAGGGAAAGCTAGCTTCTACCTAATTATAATGTTCTTCTATGGATCCCCACTGGGTCTGAACACAGCTTTCCCAGCCTCAACTTAATCTCTCTCTCCTCTGGAGTGAAGAGGCTAGTAAGGAGCTGGTGGCAATCATCCCACGGGGGCTGGTGGGTATGGGAAACAGACTCAAGAAGGTTTATCAAAGCTTGTGGTTTCTCAGAAAAAGGGGCATTTTGAGTTTTCCAGTTATAAATGTCATTTGTAGAAAAGGGGACATAAACTAAGAAGGGGATCCCCTCTGAGCCCACCATTTCCCTCAGAGGCAGGACAGGTTTGGGGAAAACTGGGGGTTGCTGGACAGATCCCGAAGCATTGTATGAGACGCCACCTCGGGTACAACAAGGCGAGAGAGACAGAGGAGAGGAAGGGGAAGGAGGAGTGGGGAACGGTGCAAGAGAAACAGGGGAGACAGGAGGCAATGGGCCGGGAGCCGGTACTTCTGTGCCGACTTTCCCAAGGCCCTGTGTGCTGGGGGGAGGAGAGGAGGTCCGGGAGGGAGAGAAAGAGAAGCTGATAAAGGTCCTGGTGCTGAAAAGCTGGCTCCACAAGCATTCAGTCCCTCAGGGAGCAATTCAGGTGGGGGTAGGAAATTTCCAGGAAAGGGTAGATACAGGTGTGAACCAGTGGGGGAGGGGGAGTATCTAAGGGGTCTTCCTGTAGGACTTTCTTCTCCGGTTTGGTTTGAGTAACTGGCAGTTTACAACCTTTCTTATCTGTCCTCAGGGACTGGATGCAAATACCATTTCTCATGGTCACAGCCCTCAGCCAGGAAGGGGGTAAGAGACGACTTGCAGCCAAATATCAATGTAGGGATATTGATCTGGATGGCCAGGCTCACCAGTAACTACCTGCTCTGTCTCAGTTTACTCACTTAGAAAATGGTCACAATAATAGCCTTTACCTTAAAATTTGTTATAAAAATCAAATGAGATAGCATATTTAGAGTGCTTTGCAAACTTTAAAATGCTGCATAAATGCTACCTATCTTTAATATCAGATAAGATTTGAAAAATTACAAACTTCAGGTAATTAATAATCAATTTATCAATTAGACTAGTAATGAGTTAATTGATCATTAGTAGTTTATCTCACTAACCAAAGAGCCCCAAATGAGACCCTGAAATGCCTTAAATACCTCGTGAAAGGGAATCCTTAATAAGTGAAACTCAACCTTGATTGGTGGACAGTTAATGAAAAGGTGGGCAAAACTACAACTGAAAAGGTGGCTGGATTATGAAGTTCAGCACCCCCCAGCAATCTGGAGAGGGGAAGTCATTTCCATGCAGACTTTTCTGGCTGGTTTTTCCTTTATGTTTATGAGCTGAGTCTCCCTAACCTCCAACGGAGAGGACCAAGGACAGGTATTTCTTCCCTCAGAGTAAGAGCTCACTCACTCAGATTAGATTCTATTTAAATTCTAAACAGAAATTAGTCCTTGTAGTTGGGCCTCCCAAAGTTGAGGAGCACATGCCTTGAGGACCAGGAGCAATTTCATCCCTAGCTTTGACTTTCGGGAACTGACCCACTTTAGTAGGAGTTAGGTCTTTTCAAGAAATAAAAGGAAAAAGGAGGGATCACCATTAGTCATTAGATATTAATATCATATTCTAATATTAATTTCTCTCATATCTTCACCTTGTCTCCTGCTTGGAATATCTCCAGGGTTTAGAATTAATTTGGACATTCTGGAGTAGCCTTGGACAAACTAAAAAAATTAAAGGAGAAGGGCATAACAGAAGCACCTTTGGATTATCTGGGTATATCCTAGGGACAAAGCAGCAGAATTGGCACTCAAGGAAACTGTGGGAAAGGTCATTTGGCTTTCACTCACTTCCCTCCCCTCTGTTCCATGTGATTCTTCCAATCATTTCTTACCTCCCACCCACTTTTGGCCTCCTTCTAGTCTCTTTCTCCTCCTCTCTTAATGATTTCCCCTTCTCTATAACTCAGTGTTCCCTATCTTTTCTATCTCTACGGTCTGTTAAACCACAATCAGGTTGTAATGTCAATCTGATCCTGCTTAAGAACAAAGGACAATAGCCCCCTGCCACGGCTCAATATCCACTTTCTACAGCAGGTCCCTCCTCCTCCTTCCTTTTAGAGGTGCTCATCTCATGCTCCAGCTTCTAGTTTCAGAGATCAGGGGCAGGTCTTCTGCACAGCAATGGGATGATAATGATGATGAGTCCTCCATTTTCAAAGTCAGCTTTTCCGTTGGTCCTTTAAGGAGTGATTGCAGCCATCCTTGGGGTTTTGAGAATGGTCCCTACTAACCCACCTTCTATTCCTTCAGAGCTCAAGCACAAGACCAAGGTGACTCTGCTGCAAGGAGACATTCTAGATAAAGAGTTCCTCCACAAAGCCTGCCAGGGAGTCACCGCTGTAATTCACAGTGCGTGCATCATTGACACGGGACTATGGCGAAGGAAAGAAACCATCATGAATGTCAATATTAAAGGTATGAGGGCTGCTCAGGCTGATGTGGTGTCTTTCCCCTACTGTAGCATGCCACCATCTTGGAAGATAGAGCCCAGTTCAACAATCACAGTCCATCATATCCCTTAATCAATCATCAATTAATCAATATTTATTAAACACTTATGAGGCAGCTAGAAGGATCAGTGGATAGAGCATTAGTCTGGAATTGGGAAGATCCATCTCAACAATCCCAGTTCTTTCATCTTATCCCTTAATCAATCATCAATCAATCAATCAATATTTATTAAACACTTATGAGGCAGCTAGATGGAGCGATGGATAGAGCATTAGTCTGGAACTGGGAAGATCCAGCTTAACAACCCCAGTCCTTTCATCATATTCCTTAATCAGTCATCAATCAGTCAATCAATATTTATTAAACACGTATGAGGCAGCTAGAAGGATCGATGGATAGAACATTAGTCTGGAATTGGGAAGATCCAGCTTAACAACCCCAGTCCTTTCATCATATTCCTTAATCAATTATCAATCAATCAATATTTATTAAACACTTATGAGGCAGCTAGATGGGTCAATGGATAGAGTATTAGGTCTAGAATTGGAAAGACCCATCTTTAATGTTCAAATATATACACAAAATAATTTAAAAAGTTACTGCAGGATGGGAATGGGTTAGAGGGGAAGAGAGCAAGCACTAATAACTGAGGAAATCAGAAAAAGCCTTTTTAAAAAAGTAGAAGGGCCACTAAGTGAGTTCAAATCCAGCCTCAAGCACTAGGTATATGCTTTTGACCAAGTCATTTAACCTTGATTATTTCCAAAAAATACCCCCAAAGCATAGAACTTTAGAATTTAAATCTTTGGTGATGATTTCTTGTTCTAAGTGTAGCCTTAATCTCCCTTTAAAAAAAGATCAGGCCTGGAAGATCTCAAGGGGCTCTGCCTGCCCCATAATCGCCACCTTTTGTCTTAGTACAGTCAATTTTTGACACCACAGAGGTTTTCAGCTCCTCCAAAATGGGTCACTCTGACCATGGTCATCAAGATGGAAATGCTCACTTACCTAACTGATCACAATTTAAAGGGATGATTGTGTGTTTCAACTTTTAGCCTTTCCAGAGTGATTCTACCATAGTTGCCAGAGCTCAGAACTTTGGGTACCTGGGAATGCTTCACAGTAGATCTTTTTTCATATAGTATTTAGCATTTCCAAGGTTACCCAGAAATGTCCCCAGAGACTGTAGTCCTTTTCTAATGCCCCTGGGACTAAGTGAACCAATTTCCATCTATCTGCCTCAACCCCAATCCAAAAACTAAATCACTGCAAACTTTCCCTGCAAATCAAGGGATGAAAATCACGCCTTCTTCAGACACATTCCCACATAAAAAACAACTATTCCTTCACAGCTAAGAACTTTGTTATCTTCAAGGAGAATCCCAGTCGATTCTCCAAAAATAATAGTGTTGCTGTCAATTGTTCCAGTCATGTCTGACTCTTCATGACCCCACTTGGGGTTTTGACCATAAAGGTGCTGCAGAATTTTGCCATTTCCTTCTCCTGCTCATTAACAGATGAGGAAACTGAGGCAAAAATGGTTTAAACTGGATTTAAATTTAGGACAACCTGACTCTAGGATTTATCTTCACGCTCTATCTTCAACAACAAAATGCAGCACCTGTCTGTACTTACAAAACTCCATATGTGGCTGACTAGGGCAGAAGGTAGTCATACTATAACCTACCTTATTCTAGATCTGGGGTTCTTAACCTGGGAAGCAGATTCCAAGAAATTTATGATATATAGGGATATATGTGATATATATGATATTTAGGGAGCCTATGATTTTTAAAAATATTTCATTAACTGTATATCAATATAATTTATTTCTTTTTGTAATCTTATTTTATTTTGCGGATTTAAAACCATTATTCTGAGAAAAGGTCCATGTGATGTGGGTGATATAGACACCAGATGATGGTAGACACCAAAGTTGGGATTCTGACTAAAGAATTCACAATAGCCATTCTCTTTGGCAAAAGGTAGATTTATTTAGGGGAATAGGTTACAGACAAAATGAAGAGATACAATAGACACTGGGGATGATAAATATGAAATAGAGTGGGAGAGCATATGAAAGACAAGTTTCCCAGTAGAAATCACCATTGCTCAGTAGAAACTGAACACCCCATAAGGTTGGGGTACCACAGGATATGATAGGGCATGGAGGAGGGAATAAGGGGAAAAACATCATGAGGTAGAAACTGACCCTAAGGAAGGTAGCGATGAAATCACAGACCTTATGGTAAATTTTCTAGGGAAAATTTAACCTTAAGAACATTAGTGGGATTTCTGAAGGGCATCATAGCAAATTAAGGCTGCCTAAGACTCCTACAGAGGGTGGATCTCATGCATTTGACATAACTTGGATTTCTGACTAGAATCTCCCCAAAAGGAGGGACCAGAGAGCTAATCTCTATCGGTGTCTTCTCCCTGCCTGCTTCAGGGATTAATTTTTATCAATTCCTCTGACAACCATACCCAACACTGAAGACCTCATTACATAAACATTACCAGATTGTCAGAGTCCCATGACACCCCCAAAAAAGAAAAAAGGTAAGATCCCTTGTTCAAGATATTATGCTTCTTTGAGGGACCCTAAATGTTGAGGTGACAGACACCCCAATAATGTTAAGATCCCCAGATTAGTGTTGCAGATATGGTGAAAAAAATTCACAAACTCAATTTGTCTCCAAGTTAAGGGGCAAAGATTTATTACTTTATTATTAAGTTCCAAAGAATTTTGCAAAGAACCAGGGGCAGGAAGGTAAATTTATAGAAAAAAAAAGGTAGAGAGACCAAGTGCTGCATGCCACTGAGATGCAAATTTTATGGCTTAGAGATGGAGTTGAGAAGTGGTCTCCTATGCATCTCATTATTGTCTCAGAAACTTTATCTTTGATAGGTTATCTGACAGCCAGCAATGATTGTGGAACTGCAAGCAGCACTCCGGAGGCCAGGGAGGGAGACCTTAGGAATATCACTACATCTCCCCTAGATGTTATACCCCATCATTAATTAGTTTTTTGACTTCTATGTAAATTTATGTTGAACTAACAGTCCCCTAAAAATGTCAGATCCTTTTTCACATGAATATTCTGTTTCTATACAGTTGTTTTTAACTCATTTGGAACTTTACATTTATCCCTATTAAATTTCACTAATTAGATATGATCCATATGATCTAGCTTAGGGAGACTTTTTTTTTAAGATTATCATTATGTCATCTTATTTTCCTTCATTTATCCCTATTAAATTTCACTCACTGAATATGATCCATTGATATACTTAGACAATCCCAGAGATTCTACTAAAAAGCTATTAGAAATAATCCACACCTTTAGCAAAGTTGCAGGATACAAAATAAACCCACATAAGTCATCAGCATTCTTATATATCACTAACAAAATCCAACAGAGTTACAAAGAGAAATCCCATTTAAAGGAACTACCAATAGTATAAAATATTTAGGAATCTATCTGCCAAGGGAAATTCAGAATATGATCCATATGATCCAGGCTGGAGGGACAGTTTTGTTTTTAGAGTCTCATCATGTCATCTGATTTGCCTTCATCCAAACAAATAATAAAAATGAACATAACAAAGTGAAGCATAAAGCTCTGAATAGTGTTAGATTGATACACCTTGCACCTTTCCAGGTCCTGTCTTTCTAGTCTTTTTTATACTTCACTCCTCACCATGTACCCTTTGATCCAATGATGCTTGACTGACTGTTCTACAAATAACACACTTCCTTTCCCTGTTCTGGGAACTTTCTCTGACTGTCCTGACCTGTCTGGGATGTTCGCCTTCTTCAACTCTATTAATTTCTTTGGATTCCTTTAAGTCCCAACTAATATTAATCTTTTATAAGAAAGCCTAGGGGCAGCCAGGTGGTGCAGTGGATAGAGGATCAGCCCTGAAGTCAGGAGGACCTGAGTTCAAATCTGATCTCAGGCACTTAATACCTCCTAGCTGTATGATCCTGGGCAAGTCACTTAACCCCAATTGTTTCAACAAGAAAAAAAGAGCCTCTCCCAACTTCTTTTAATATTAATTAATGCCAGCTTCCCTTCAGCTAATTATTTCCTAGTTATCCAGTATATAGTTTGCTTTGTATATATTTGCATATTTTCTCCCCCAGAAGATTGTAAATTCTGAGAGCTGGAACTGTTTTATGTTTCTGGTAACATAACCTAAGATCCATGTTGACTGAAATAGAGATTACCGGCAAATAGGAGGAAAATGCTGGAGCTCAGAAGAGAAAAGAGGGCTGGATATGTTGATTTGGAAGTCCCCAGCAAAGAGGTAGCTAAATCTATGTGAGCAGATGACATCAGCAAAGGGAGAAAAGGGAAGACAATACCTGACTTTATTATATCAATCACTACTCCTAATATCTGTTCCTTCAATCACTTCTTAGTCTTTTACTATCACTCAGCCTAAATTTCTTCAAAAATCTCAGATTTTGACCAATCACTGACTGACAGCTAAAAAACACTGTGTCTATGGCACTTCCCTGAGATATGTGTACAGTGACTAATTTTTTTAATTAAATAAAAGAACGTGGGTTGTTAGTTCTCAATGAAACAGCGGATGGGATGGATAAGCCAACTGTAACTGTTGATGCATTGGAGCTGTAGCCAATATGAAAAAGTTTGAGCTGCACAAACCAAAGTGTTCTTGCTACGGCTGGCTTTGTCTTGCCCACCTGAGAGTCTTCCTTTTTGGGTCCCTCGCCCTCACCTTCTGCTTCCTCACCAGGTACCCAGTTCCTGTTGGAAGCCTGCATCGCGGCTGAAGTACCCGTCTTCCTCTACACCAGCTCTGTGGAAGTGGCCGGCCCCAACTCGTACATGAAGTCCGTCCGCAATGGCCACGAGGACGACCTCCTTGAGAGCAAATGGAGCAACGCTTACCCCTACAGCAAGAAGCTGGCCGAGAAGGCCGTGCTGGCAGCCGATGGGCAGCTTCTTAGGAATGGCACCGTCCTGCGCACCTGCTCTTTGAGACCCGTGTACATCTATGGGGAGGGGAGCATTTTTCTCCAAAACGAAATAAACCACGCCCTTAAGAATGATAAGACCTTTACAAGGAAAAGTAAGGGTTCCATGGCCAACCAAGTGTACGTTGATAATGTGGCTTGGGCACATGTCCTGGCGCTCAGAGCCCTGCGGGACCCTGAGAAGGCGCAGAGCATTGGGGGTCAGTTCTATTTCATCACTGATGATACACCCCCCCAGAGCTACTCTGAATTTAACTATGAAGTGAGCAAGGAATGGGGCTTCAAACTTGGCTCAAAATTAGGCATTCCTCTAACCTTATTATACTGGGCAGCCTTCGTGTTGGAGATGATAAGTTTCATGCTATCCCCTATTTTCATTTATGAACCTCCCTTCAATTGCCATTTTCTAACATTGACCAACAGTGTTTTCACCTTATCCTGCAAGAAGGCCAAGAAGGATTTGGGTTATGAGCCTCGGGTCAGCTGGCTTGAAGCCAGAAAGAAAACCAGTCAGTGGGTAGGCACATTGTTGGCAAAGAACAGAGAAAATCTAAAGATAAAGACCCCCTGATCTAGACAGGAAACTAGGGACGGGGGTTCAGGACTGCTTTAGGCCCTTCCCTTCATGGGACATTATTCTAGTACCTCCCCTACTTAGCAAATTTCTGGCCATGTCTCACTAGCATCCTTTTCTTCCTTCCCACCCAATGAAGCCCTGAGAAGACAGGCTGAAAAAAGGAAATGAAACGAAATACAAGCTCATTTATTCACTTTAAAGTTGATTTCAAAGCCACACATTTTTGCTCTGAAAAGGATATTATAAAATAGCAAGGTATCTATGGTTTCCTGTTTCTTGGGTTTCTATATCTATCATAGTATAGATCACTTTTGTGTTTTTAAAGCTTTTGCATATTAATCTGTACAAAATTTTAATTCATGTTTAATAAAGATGATGAAAAATGTCTAACAGATCTATTTTGCCTACACCTAGGATTTAAGATAACCCCTGCCCAGACTTTCTTCCATTGCCAGGAAAATCAAATGTCTACCCTTACCATGCTAAAGAATGGAGTTTCATCTCTATTTTAGACTCAGCCCTTGGCAGAGCACCCCAAGTACCCAGATTTTATTTTTAAAGAATTTCTTTAAAAAAAAAAGTCACCTCTTTAGCTCATTTTAATCTCACTTTGAGACTCTTCTGGGAGCAATTATGTTTGTCTCTCCATAAATCTGAATAAACAGTCAGTCCCCCAACTCTCATAAAAGTCCACAAAGTTGAAATGTATTTTGGTAATAGAGTGGTCTTTATTTTACACTACCAAAAAAAAAAAACCCAGAAAATCCACAGGCTCCACATTACCTTATCAACAATTGACCCAATTTTCTCATTCTGCTGAGTCCCACCTTCTCTTGAGGTAATCCTTCAGATCATCCTATTTAATTCCTCCAAAGGGGAACAAGTTTGGAAGATAGTAGAGAGGCTCCCCCCTCACCCTCCAACATTCTGTGAGTCCCTGGATCTTACTCCACACTTATGGTAAGAGTTTGGAATCACTACATCAAAAGGAAATTATCTTAGGGCTATTCCAGAGGATCTTGATTCCAGATGAGGCATCCTCTTTTCATATGATCTACACCATCCAAAAATACAGAACAGTAAAGTATAGAGACCAGGACTTTTTTTGCTTTTCTGTTCCATGGCTCTGTCTCTTGAAGATTTTCCATTAATGGTGCCACTTTTCTCATTTGCCCCCAGAGATTGATATTACACACAAGCTTCCTCTTCTTTCTCTGGAGTGGGTCAAGGAGCCCTGAAAACTGAGGTTTCCATTGTTTGGGATTTAGAAACAGAAAATCAGGCCTTCAAGTTTCAGATAATTAAGCAGACAGTGGTCAAGCTAATACACTAAATATCAATAAATACCAATACTGATAAATGTCATCAATGCAGGTTAAGTAAATATGTTTATAGCTGGCCAAGGCTCAAGTAAATATGGACCTGCATATATTATACAAGTCATAGGGGAAACGCAGAAATAATGAAAATAAAATACAGAAAAAGAATTCACACATTCCTGTAAGTTCTTCACCTTATCTCTCTATTCCACACACCAGACAGCCCCCAAATCAAACCTATACTGTTCAAATAACTCACCGTCAGAATGAAAGGAGGGTTTTGCTGCTCATATTGTGATTCGGTCCCTTAAGACTCCTCCACCTCTAGGTCTACTTGCATGATGTTTTTCTGCCCCAAGAGATAGACAAAGAAAGGAAAAACTACAAGATCTGAAAATAAACTGTTTCAGTATTATCTTTAGATATAGGTTATCTGGGGAAATGGTGCTGCCCTCACTAGGAAATTCAGAGGAGGGGAGGGTTAGAGTGGAAATAGGATTATTTCTGTTTACAAGGGAGGGGAAAAAATTAGAACACAGGGTTTTGTAGGGGTGAATGTTGGAAATTATCTATGTATATTTTTTGAAAATAAAAAGCTTTACTGGGCTTATACCCCAAGGAGATACTAAAGAAGGGAAAGGGACCTGTATGTGCCAAAATGTTTGTGGCAGCCCTATTTATAGTGGCTAGAAGCTGGAAACTGAGTGGATACCCATCAATTGGAGAATGGTTGGGTAAATTGTGGTACATGAATGTTATAGAATATTATTGTTCTGTAAGAAATGACCAGCAGGATGAATACAGAGAGGCTTGGAGAGAATTACATGAACTGATTCTGAGTGAAATGAGCAGAACCAAGAAATCATTATATACGTCAACAACGATACTGTATAAAGATGTATTCTGATGGAAGTGGATTTCTTTGACAAAGAGACCTAATTCAGTTTCATTTGATCAATGATGGACAGAAGCAGCTACACCCAAAGAAAAAACACTGGGAAATGAATGTAAACTGTTTGCATTTTTGTTTTTCTTCCCGGGTTATTTTTACCTGCTGAATCCAATTCTCCCTGGGCAACAAGAAAACTGTTTGGATCTGCACACATACATTGTATCTAGGATATACTAGGACATATTCAACATATATATATAGGACTGCTTGCCATCTAGGGGAGGGGGTGGAGGATGGGAGGGAAAATTGGAACAGAAGTGAGTGCAAGGGATAATGTTGTAAAAAAATTACTCTGGCATGGATTCTGTCAATAAAAAGTTACTATAATAAAAAAAACAGTTAACAACGGAAAAGACAAAAAAAAAGAAAAGAAAACGCTTTAATTAAGAAATGAATATTAAAAATTGTCTTTAAATGAATTTGGAATAAATAAAATACTATTTTTAAAAAGCAAAAAGAATAGAAGACTTCACCCAAAATCCTTCATATGGTAAAAAAAATATTGCAAGAACAAGAACAATAATAGCTTATTGTTCTTAAAAGCCCTTAAAAGTTAGTAAGTTTAAAAAAAGATAAAAAATGTTAAAAAGTTAATAAGTTGTTGATGATGGTGATGCTAATGATAATGATTAGCCTTTATCTAGCTTTTTGAGTACTTTTTATATCTTAATTCATATGATACCAACAACCCTGTATTATTTCCATTTTACAAATGAAGAAATAGAGAAACAGAGCCATTAAGTGATTTCTTTCACAGGAGTCACACAGCTAAGCAGTGTCTGAGGTAGGATTTGAACTCAGATATTCCTGATTACAAGTCCTATGCCCTGTCCATTGGACCTCTATGCCATGCTTTAATTCCATTTTGGTTTTCAGAGCAACCTACATGGCTTTGCTCAGCAATTATTATTGACATTCTTATTTTTATTTTTATTATAACTACCATCTAGCTGATGAGGAAAACAAGATAAGTGATAGGTATTCTCAGTTAAGTCCAGATCTCATTCTGCTTTATTATAAGGCCTCTCTAATAATAAGATGCTGTCTCACCAGTTCAGTCTCACATTCCTCATTTGCACATATTTCCCTTTTTTGTGAGAATAATCAAAGCATGAAATGAGGTTGTGGGTTGACATTGGACTAGACTAAATATGTATTTGTGAATATGTGTGAGAGAGAGAGAGAAAGAGAAAGAGAGAGACAGACAGAGAAACAGAGAGAGACAAAGAGAGAGAGACGGAGAGACAGAGAGACAGAGACAGAGACGGAGAGAGAGAGAGACAGAGAGAGACAGAGAGAGACAGAGAGACAAAGAGACAGAGAGAGACAGAGACAGAGACAGAGAAACAGAGAGAGACAGAGAGAGAAAGAGATACAGAGACAGAGAGAGAGACAGAGAGACAGAGAGAGCTACAGAGATAGAGTGAGACACAGAGACAAAGAGAGACACAAAAAGAAACAGAGAGACAGAGAATCAAAGACGCAGAGAAAGAACAGATGTCCTTGGTTTATTGGTGCAATATTTTAATCATGCAATATATCAGAGTTGGAAAAAAACAAAATCATCTTTTCTGATGTAAAGATGAATTGGAATCCCTTATAAAATGTACTCAGAATGTGGTCATGCAATATTCACTTGATCTCCTGTGACCTCCTGAGATAACCCATTCTACTTTAAACAGTTCTAATGACTACAAAGCAAAAACAAGCCAAAAAACCTCTCACATATTGACCAATCGCTTTAAGTTTTTTTCCTCACAAATGTGGTAAGAATGATATGTGGTTCCGTACACCAAGATAAAGTCAAAATGGGTTCATGACCTAAGCATACAGAATGAGATTTTAAATAAATTAGAATATAGGATAGTTTACCTCTCAAACCTATGGAAGAGGAAGGAATTTATGAACAAAGAAGAACTAGAGATCATTATTAAACACAAAATACAAAAATTGATTATATCAAATTGAAAAGTTTTTGTACAAACAAAACTAATGCAGGCAAGATTAGAAGGGAAGCAATAAACTGGGAAAACATTTTTACAGTCAAAGGTTCTGATAAAGGCCTCATTACCAAAATATATAGACAATTGACTCTAATTTATAAGAAATCAAGCCATTCTCCAATTGATAAATGGTCAAAGGATATGAACAGACAATTTTCAGAATAAGAAACTGAAATTATTTCTAGCCATATGAAAAGATTCCAAATTATTATTAATCAGAGAAATGCAAATTAAGACAACTCTGAGATACCACTACACACTTCTCAGATTGGTTAGAATGACAGGGAAAGATAACACGGAATGTTGGAGGGGATGTGGGAAAACTGGGAGGGAAGGAGGGATGAAGAGAGGAATAGAGGGGGAAGAGGAAGGGGGGAGAGGGAGGGAGGGAGGGATGGAGCCACGGAGGGAGCGAGAAAGGGAGGGAACATGGGAGAGAGTGAGGGAGAGAGCAAGGAAGAGATCAAAGGAGAGAGCGAGAGAAGGAGGGAGTTAGGGAGGGAGCAAGGGAGAGAGAGAGTTAGAGAAAGATGGAGGGAGGAAGTGAGGGAGAGCGAGGGGGAGCAAGAGAGTGAGTGAGGGAGGAAGGGAGGGAGAGAGAGATGCAGGGAGGAATAGAGGGCAAGAGGGAGGGAGGGAGAGAGAAAGAGGGAATGAGGAAGCAAGGAAGGGAGTGAGTGGGGGAGCGAGCGAGAAAGAGGAAGAAAGGGAGGCAGGGAGGGAGAGAGTGAGAGAGGGAGCGAGGGAGGGAGTGAGGGAGGGAGCGAGGTAGAGATGGAGGAAGGGAGAGATGGAAGAGGAAGGAATTTATGACCAAAGAAGAACTAGAGATCATTACTGATCACAAAATAGAAAAATTTGATTATATCAAATTGCAAAATTTTTGTACCAACAAAACTAATGCAGACAAGATTAGAAGGGAAGCAATAAACTGGGAAAACATTTTTACAGTCAAAGAAGGCCTCATTTCCAAAATATATAGAGAATTGATTCTAATATACAAGAAATTAAGCCATTCTCCAATTGATAAATGGTCAAAGGGTATGAACAGACAATTTTCAGATGAAGAAATTGAAACTATTTCTACTCATATGAAAAGTTGTTCCAAATCATTATCGATCAGAGAAATGCAAATTAAGACAACTCTTGAGATACCACTATATACCTGTCAGACTGGCTAGAATGACAGGGAAAGATAATGACGAATGTTGGAGGGGATGTGGGAAAACAGGGACATTAATGCATTGTTGGTGGAACTGTGAACACATCCAGCCATTCTGGAGAGCAATTTGGAACTATGCTCAAAAAGTTATCAAACTGTGCGTACCCTTTGATCCAGCAGTGTTACTACTGGGCTTATATCCCAAAGAGATCATAAAGAAGGGAAAGAGACCTGTATGTCCACGAATGTTTGTGGCGGCCCTCTTTGTAGTGGCCAGAAACTGGAAACTGAATGGATGCCCATCAGTTGGAGAATGGTTGGGTAAATTGTGGTATATGAATGTTGTGGAATATTATTGTTCTGTAAAAAATGCCCAGCAGGATGATTTCAGAGAGGTCTGGAGAAACTTACATGAACTGATGCTGAGTGAAACGAGCAGGACCAGGAGATCATTATACACTTCAACAACAATACTATATGATGATCAATTCTGATGGACCTGGCCATCCTCAGCAATGAGATGAACCAAATCAGTTCCAATAGAGCAGTAATGAACTGAAGCAGCTACACCCAGGGAAAGAACTCTGGGAGATGACTATGAACCACTACATAGAATTCCCAATCCCTCTATTTTTGTCCACCTGCATTTTTGATTTCCTTCACAGGCTAATTTTACACTATTTCATAGTCCAATTCTTCTTGTGCAGCAAAATAATTGTATGGACATGTATATATGTATACTGTATTTAACTTATGTTTTAACATGTTTAACATGTATTGATCAACCTGCCATCTGGGGGAAGAGGTGGGAGGAAAGAAGGGAAAAAATGGAATAAAGGGTTTTGTAATTGTCAATGCTGAAAAATTACCCATGCATAAATCTTGTAAATAAAAAGCTATAATAAAAAAGAAAAGAATGATGTGTGGTTCAGGGTAGTTTGGTTCAGTTCTTTAGGAGAACAAAGAAACCAGCTTTAGTATTTGCTTATTTCAAGTCTTTCACATCATATGAGATATAAAAAAACCTAGCCTGTATGTGGTAAATTCAGGATTCCTGAGTTTTAAGGGAACCCTACTTTCCAGCAGGGCATCTTTTTGATCTGACATTGCTAACCATAACGCTGGCCATTTTTTGAGGTAAAAGGGAACTGTGTCTATCTTTAATAATTATATCCTTTTAATTTCTTCTTCCGGAGTTTGCATTTTATGATTCATGAATTTCTGTATTCCACTCCTGAGACTGAATTGCTGGCTGGACCACCTTCTTAGGCAGTATGCATATTATTATCATTCCAGTTTGGAATGAGAGTTATTGATTTGTCCTTGATCTAAAGTAGGATTTGAACCCAAGTCTTTTGACTCAAGAAGGGCTAATAGATAGAGCCAGGAAGACAAAAATCAAAAATCCCCGAAGTCAAATCTAGCCTCATACACTTTCTATTCGTGTGGTCATGGATGTCATTTCCTCCTGTTTGCTTCAGTTTCCTCATCTGTAAAATGTACATCTTTAAGCAAAAGTTAGATAAGTGTTATCTCTCCTTCCTACCTTTACCACTAGAATGTGAGGTTTCTTGAGAGCACAGACTGTCTATTTATATCCATTGCACTTAGCTCAGTACATTGTTTTTGGGAAGACTTAACAAATGCTTCTTTCTTTCATTCATGATTTATTGGTTGGTTTCTGAAGTCACAGAACTGTGGCTGGAAAGGACTGTGGAGAAACATCCCCTCATTCCCTTTATTTACAAAGGAGGAAGTCCAAAGATTTGAGGTTACTTATCCAACATCACACAGCAAGTGACCAGGATAATACACGGTTCTCTGCCACCAAAGTCACCAGCCCACAACACTATTGCATCTCCATCTCTGAAAGTCCCACCTGAGTCACTTCTCCATCCTGAGCCAACTACACTAGGTATTGGGAGTAGGGAAAGGAGAAGCTCTCGAATGTGACTCCTGTGGGCTCGGTTTTCTGTCTTCCAATGGCTCTGTCTGGGGATAAGGCACAGCAGGTGTTACAGGTATCATCCAAAAGCCAAAGTGGCCAAGAAAAAAAGCAAAAGTCAGATAGGTGACTGGCCACAAGATGGCAGCAGAAACTTGTCAGTGAAAGAAGAGCTTGATCAAATTTCTCATTATTTTCACCGAATTAGGTCTGCTTCTCACAGAGATGTGAATTGGAAACCTTTGTGGGTTATCTACGAGGGGCTAGCCACTAACGTCCCAGTTCTTAGAGCCTCTTCAAATGTACCAACATCCCCTGCCTGCTTCCATCACATGGAACTTTTTGGCAACCTGTGATTTGGAGATAATGAGAAATTTTCTAATTAAAAGAACCAAAGACTTGAGGAGAGATGATAGCAAGGGAGGAGGAAGTGAGACTGGATATAAAAGGGAGAAAGTCCATCGTTCAGTCCCATTTTTCTTTTCGTTGGGTGGTAAAACCAGAAAGACTGAGCTGTCTCTTAACTAGCTTCCTTCCCATTTGACCTTATGTCCATGATTACCTTGGGCTTCTGTTTATTTGGGATTTATTCTTTCCTGATCTTAATTAAATGAGTGAAGAAAAGATTTAAACAGGTGATCCTATGAGTTCAAGAATCAATCTAGCCAAAAGAATTTCCCGTGGCAGTCGTAGTGACCAACAGAGGAAGTGCCTGTGACAAATACAAAATGTCACTCTGTGTCAGTTCAAACATGGCACCAGAAAAGAAAAAGAGACGGAAAGAGCTGTATCAAATTTAAAGCAAACTGATTTCTTCTTCCTTCCCAAGAGATTAAAGTGGGAAGATTGGGGAAAGATGGATTATACTTCCAATATGTTAGGAGTCAGGAGATATTTGTATGTATGTTTGTGTGTTATACTTTTGGAAATAAATATATTCCTTTTAATAATCTCTACTGTGTTACACGATTTGTAGAGAAGCCCCAGTAGTAGTGAGGCTCTCATGGAATAAGGACTATCCCCGCAAGATGTAGGGAAGGGGCTATTGTGTGGCTGGAAGAATGGCAAACTAGCCATCTCCAGTCCCATTTCCCTCCACTTTTCTCTGAAAAAATCTTTCATTCCTGTCAAGAGGGGAAGCAGGAATTTGTGCCTGAGACTGCTCCCTGCAATCATTAGAGAAACAGTGTACCTGATTCAAATTATATCTGTCTGCTCCCTTAAGTATTGTTAGTAGAGATCCTTGAATAGTAGCTAGGGAGTTTGAACTTTACACAGCAGATAATAGAAAACCACTGATGAATTCCTACCTGTGAACGACATTCATCCAAGAAAACGTGATAGCCTACCCAAAGAGTAGTTCATTTCTTCAACAATTTTTTGAGCAACTGATATGGCAACTACTTTGTATGACTGAGTCACAGCATTGTACCATGTTTCAAAAACCCTAATAAAAATTTAACAATAAGACAAAAAAATCATACAATTGTTTCTTCCCATTTTTTCCCCTAATTTTTGTAAAAGGAAAAACCACACTTTTTAAGGGCACTTTTGCAATTTAGTGTTACACAATGGAATTTTAAAACTGAATTTAAGTCAGCAATACAGATAACTGAATGTGGAGATTTTTTACAATCATACAATTGTTTCTACTCATTACTGTTAGGTTCGAGCTAACTCCTTATCATTATGTCAGTATGTGGGAGAAGAGAAAACCCAAGTTTTACATCTAAGGCTTGAACTCTTTTTCTCCAAATACCAGTTTCAACCTGAATACACAGAATGAATAGCAATTATCAAAGAAAAGTAGAAAAATAGAAATCAGAGAAAATACATACACTATGTACCAGACAATACAGGGTGTACGGAGTTCTGCTATTGAGAGTGATATTAGTCCAGTCAACTGAGAGAAAATCTCACCCCAGGGGAAATTCCCTGAAGTCTCCGCTAGAGTAAGCTGGAGATACATAATGGAGATTGTCAGTTCCTCTTAGATCTCAGTTCTTTCATTCAGCAACTTCTGGGATTGGCTTCCTTCATCTTCCCTCTCAAAACTGGAACCCAGAAGTTCCCAAAGGTACTTGCCATTTGAAGAGTCACAAAGACTGAAGAAGGCTTGGACCTCTCCTGCTTGACCAACTCCACCTATCCTTCATATAAAGCAAGGCCTTCGTTTCCCTCTATGAGGAGGGAATTAATGAGCTCTGGGGGTTACCCTTATATGGTTAAATGGGATAAACTGAGTGAAAACCTCTCATAAGAATATGGCCTCCACTTATGCCCTAATTGTGATTGGAGACTTTGTGATAACAAGTTGAACTATAGCTAAAAGCTGCCAATGTTCAATTAATTACCTTAAACTTACATTCCCTTCCCCTCAATTTTCATTAGCATTTAAGTCCCTAATACAGGAAAGAGTGTGTTATTGACTGGTATTCTTAGTTTTAGGGGTAGGTATTTAAATTAGAATGTAAACCTGGGCTTGCCAATCAATGGGAGAAAAGGTCAGAAGATGGGGTAGAGGCTTCTACCTTAGGGTCTATATAATCTTGTGTTTTGCAGTTTGTACTTTACATTTCTTTACTGACAACACCTTGTCTGTTAGGAGTTGCCCTTTCTTGAGAGATAGTAATAAATCCCTTTTTGCTTTTCTACCTCGAGACTCTTTTGATTTTGATTTGAGCAAGGGTTGCTTTCCCACACATATTGAATTTTTTAAGGCTATTAAATCTCAAGAAGAAATATTTCAGAGAAGAAGTTCCATCAAGAAAGAATTCTTGGGGATTGATAAAATCATTTCAATATCACTTGAAAACAATAAAACTCCCAAAACCTTACCATTTAAAGAGAACTCTTCTTCTATATGGGCCTTGCATGAAACATCCATCTTTGATTATACTGATAAATACCTTTGGTAAAGATCTCCTTGTTGTATTCCTTACTTGATGATCATCAGTCATCATACAGTTATTCCTGTTGTTGCATTTTTTCAATTAATTTTATTTGATATCAACATATTCATAAGAAATATTTCTTGTTAGAACAGAAGCCTTTAAGGATGCATTTTGTTCTATTAAATAAATGTTTGTAGCCAACAAGCAAAAAAATAGAAGATTTCCTCATTCTCTGAACCCTTCAGTCAATTCTGCGATTGTAGTCTGCTGCTGAGAATTTTTTGTCTATTCTTATATCTTAGTCTTATATTTTAACTCATATTTTAATCAACGATATCTTCAATATAAAAATCAGAGTCACATCTAGGGTGGAGCAGCTATGACCAAAGCACTGGCATCCTGGGAATACATTTCTTCCTCATGGTCGTTCTGTAGCCCATCATCCCTAAACCTTTCCCAATTCTATGCTTTCTTTCATTGTTTTTCCTTTACCTGGAATTTTCTCCCTATTTGCCTATTGAATTTCTACTCATCCCTTAAAGCCCAATATTAAATATCAAATCTTCCATGAAGCCTGTTCTGATCTTCCTTGTCCAAAAGCATACTGATAAATACAACCAGCTCTTTGAAAACAAAAACAAACCAAAAAACTGTATACATGACACATTTTTAAACTTAATCTATATTTCTTCCATTGCACTCAAGTCAAAACAATCAACCAAACAATAAATCAAGTCCTGATTTGAAGATTTGCCTATTTCTAAGCTATAAATCCTCACAGTGAAGATTTCAGAATCTGCTTAAGAAAGTATGAACTGGCTCCAGCACATCCCTGATAAGGACTTTTCCCCCCTTGGACTTCACACTTGATAGTGGTTGGGATCGCACAATATGAATGTCTGAAGCAGAATTAGCAACAGCAATCTTCCTGATCGTAGGTCCAATAATACTGTATTCACTTGGCCTTCAAGTAGTTATTAAGCACCCAAATCTAGATGAAGTCCGTTAGCCTGAAACATCCCATCGCTGTGGATTGAACTACTTTCCTCCTAATTCCAGTTCCTTTCATCTGTTGATTATTTCCAATTTATCCAGTTTAAATCTTTTTACAAGTCAGTAATTGCATCTGATTTCAAGGACTTTGAGGGTAGGGACTGACTTATTGCCATTCCTTGAATCTCTAAAATTTAGCACACAGTCAGGTACATAGTAAGCATTTAATTAATGTTTATAAATTTACTGACTGACTCTAAGAATGCTCAAGCTCTTCCATATCCCACAGTGATACATTTCTCCTTGTTTCCTCCTTTCTTCAATTTTCACAGTTTCAGAGTTAAAAGGAATCTTGAGTCATTTTATAGATTTAAAAAACTGAGACCGGAGAACTTAACTGACTTGCTATTTTAATCTATGTATTAAGTATTTGTATATATCTATCTGTTATATACAAACGTTTATTAAGCTCTTGCTATATGATAGCATTGTGATAAGCATATTCATGCTATGTATATAAATAACAAATGATACACATTTACTATATGCTAGCATTGTGAGAAGCAGCTAAGTCTCATATCGGATAGAATGTTGGGAGTGAGGAAGACATAAATGCAAAAACTGCCTCATACATTTACTAGCTATGTGATCCTAGGCAAAGCAGACTTTTGTCTGCCTCAGTTTCTTCAACTGTAAAATGGGTATAAAGACAGTATCTAGCTCATGGAATTATTGTGAAAATTAAAGAGATATGTACCAATGCCTGATACATAGCAGGGGCTTAATAAATGCTTGTTTCCTTCCTTTTAAAGTGGATACACTTTGTAACTGGGGATACAAAGAAGAACAAATGACAGTTCCTAATGGGGGGGAACAACATGCTAATAATGGTGTGCCCATGTGCTATATAAAAAATAAATTGGAGATAACTGATGGAGAGAAGGCCCTTATCTAGAATTAAGTCAAAATTGGAATTTTTCTGTAAAAGGTAAGACTTTTTATGAGACTTGAAGGATGGAAAGGAAGCCAAGAGGCAGTTATGAGAAGGAAGAGCATTCCAGGAATGGGGGACACCCAGTGAAATTGCCCAGAGTCAGCAGATAGAATTCCTTTCTTCTCTTTTTTTTTTTTGCTGAGGCAATTGGAGTTAAGTGACTTGCCCAAGGTCACACAGCTAGGAAGTGTTAAGTGTCTGAGGTTGAATTTGAACTCAGGTCCTCCTGACTTCAGGGCTAGTGCTCTATCCACTGCACCCAGTAGCAGATAATATTTCTTGGTGAAAATTGGCAAAGAGACCAATCCAATGCCAGCTCTGCCTGGTAATGACATTGGCCAAGGGTTTCATCACTCTGGACCTGGACTTACTCATCTGTATAATTAGGGGTTGGATCACATAACGCCAAGACTCCTTTTAGATCTTAGTCTAATTAAGGAAATAATTGAAGACAAGGTGAACCATCAACTAAACTTGGGCACCAGAGAGTGCAAATGAATGAGCATCTGCACCCAGAGGGAGGACTGGGGGGAGTGAGTGTGGATCACAACCTAATATTCTCACTTTTTTATTGTTGTTTGCTTACATTTTGTTTTCTTTCTCATTTTTTTTCCTATTTACTGTGATTGTTCTTGTGCAGCATGATAATTGCGGAAATATGTCTAGAAATTCATATACTGGATTTCTTGCTATCTAGGGAAAGAGGTGGGAAGAATGGAGGGAGAAGAAATTTGGAACCAAGGTTTTGCAAAGATGAATATTGAAAAACCTACCTGTGATGTGTTTTGAAAATAAAATATATATATATATATATATATATATATATATATATATATACATACACACACACACACACACACACACACATATAAATAATATGTCCATTAAAAAAAGAAGAGGGGCAGCTAGGTGATGCAGTGGATAGAGCACTAGTCCTTAAATCAGGAGGACCTGAGTTCAAATCCTGCTTCTTAGACCCTTAACAACTTCCTAGCTGTATGACCCTGTATAATCCCAATTGCCTCAGGAAAAAAAAAAAAAAAAAAAAAAGAGGAGGAAGAGGAAAAAGTAGAAGGATATTCCTAATGAAATTGAACAAAAAATGGGAAGTCGAACAAAATAAACAGAAATTCAGGCGTGGCACAACTAGGAGAAATAAGTGTAAGTCTCTGGGTGGCAGATTTCCCCTCCATGTCAAAAAAAAAAAAAAAAAACCAACAATGAGAGCTACCCCAAAGTGAAATAAGTTGCCTCCAGAAGTGGTCCCCCACCAAGAGCCCGTCTTCAAGGAGAAGCCATTTAGTCGGGGATGCTATAGAGAGTGCCCTTGCCCAGGTTTTTACACGGTCTTAGCCCCGTCTGACCCCGAGATTCTTCATTTCCTTCTCTCCGGTAATCTCTGACTCTGCCCACTGAGACCCCCGACCCCACGCGCGTTCCCAACCGTCCGAGGGGCGTGGGCTGGGGAGTCCAGAGGGGCCGGAGATGCGCTGAGGAGCAGAGTCCCCGCAGCTTCACCCGGGCCAGTCGCGCCTAGTGGGTCCCCGCCGCGCCCGCCTCCCCGCTCCGTCCTCCGGCCCCCAGCTCCGGGGGAGGTCGCCGCGGCCCGGCCGGCATGGGGCCCGTGGGCGCCGCGTCCCCCCTGGGCGGCTCCCTCTGGCTGTTGGGCCTGCAGACCCTCCTGGTTCTGAGCTGCCCCGCACAGGACTTCATTTTCCGTCCCGAGAGGAGCTTTGTCTCCCGGGGAGTGACCATTCCCGGGCAGTTGAGCTCCTGCGGCGGAGACCTCGAGGCGGCAGCGGGCCGCCTGTCCTACCTCCTGGGCGCGGAGGGCAAGGAGCACACGGCCTCCTGGTTTCCCTGGACAAAGGGAGGAAAGGTGATCCCCCACCGGGCGTGCGCCCCGCTCACCGCCCACCAGTGGGCCGCCCCGCAAGGCCCGGCCCGGGCCGCTTTCTGCCACCTGCCGCAGAACTACGCAGACCTGGTGATGGTGGCGGGCGGCCGGGGCGAGGTCCGGTGCACCCAGGAGGGCTGCTGCTCCCGAGGGCTCTGCCACCTGCAGGGCTGGAGCCTCCCGGCCAGAAAAAGCCGCGAATCCCCCCTGGCTTGCCACGAAAAGGGCGGCCCCGACTCCGGCAGCGCGGGGTTCGAAGGGGTGATTTACAAGCAGTGCGAGGGCGGGGACGTCTTCTGCGGCCGGCTGCTGTGTGCCGAAGCCAAGCTGGTGCCCGTTCTGCCCGACCGCTCGGTCATCCTGAACCTCGTCACCAAGTCGGGCATCGTCTGCTGGGGGACGGACTACTACCGCGAAATGGTCGCCGTGCGCATCCCCGACGTGGAGAAGGTCAAGGACTGCAACCCCTGCGGGGAAGGATTCTTGTGCTTTAACAGAACCTGTCACCCCGTCTCCGTTTTCAAGGTGGACTGTGTCTCGGACAAATGCATCAGGGAAGGGGTCTGCAGAGGTCATAGAAACTGCCGTTGCAAACAAGGAAGCGAGCCTTCGTCCCCCAAGAGAGCTAAATCTCGAGAAAGCAGCGACAGTCCATCCTCTACCAAGTGGAAGAAGCCTCGGAGGAAAAACGCATTATCTGCGGTCATTTTCCATATGAGATTTTTTCTTTTAATTGTATCAGTAGGCCTGGCGATCTTAGCTAAAATGATAGCTGTATGGTTTACTTAAAAAAGATCCCGTCCACTCGGCTCAAAAGAGGGAAAATCTGCCTGATTGGCAAACAAAAATAAAATGTGCAATTTGGAAGGCCCTGGGGTGGGAGAGGGCTGTCTATTCTGTTGGAAAATATACATATTCACTTTACAGTCATGTGTCGTTAGGGTGTGTTTTAAAATAAAAGTTAATTTTATGTGGAACATAATGATCTTTTAAAATTATATTTTCAGAGGACTCCGTCTGTCCCCTAACATCCATTAAATCTTGTTTGCTTCATCTTAAGAGTTCCCCTATTTTTGGTGTTGGGAAAAAACATTTCCAGTGTTAAATTTATAGTGAGTTTTTCCAGGAAAAAGTTTTACTCTCCATTCAACACTTGAAAAGATAAACATTAAATTCTGCTTTAACCTGTAGCAATAGGAGTTTAGAGAATATCTTTTCTCTTTCTGACAAAATACTGGTTGTGTAATTTTAGGAAAATTACTTCATCTTTCTGGGATTCCTTTTTTTTTTCGTCTGTGAAGTGGTTTTTGATGAGTGAACAATAAAATCCTTTAATACATGATCATATCAGAATATTACAGGGATAGGTGATGGTAAAGATAGAAGAAATCAAGAAGACAATCTAGTGTGGGGCAGGCTGCGTGCTGACTGTCACCTGTCTAAAGACATAAGATTCAGAGCAAGAAGGGACTTTATAAGCCATGGAATCCAAATTCATTCAGTTTATACTAAATTGTAAATTCAGCACCCTTTCAGCTAGACTATATGAGGCCCCAGACTGATCTCAAGATTTGTAAAATTAGATAGCAATTTTAATTTTACTTCCCCTTTCTTCCACCCAAATCATCCATAGGACAGAAAGGCAATCCCACTCAATAGTGGAGAAAATGAAATAAAGGGAGGCAGGAGCACTAAAGGTAGCAAAAGAATCAAGGATAGAGAGTAGTGAGCGTGTCATAAGGAAGAAAAACAAGACTGTGGAGTCTCCTGAGCCTCAACATTATAGGTTCATCTTTACTCAAATTCCATGATAGATTTGGATATTTACATGGCTCAGTTAGGTAATTCCTGATAGATTTGGTAAGCAAAATTAGCAGTCTGTCAAATGGTCTTTTTTTGTCCTCTCCAATCATAAGAAATACAAATAGCACATGATGAGATCCATGTATCCATCTAATCAGGATTCTAATTCAAGGGACATACATACAAGGGAGGAGCTCAAGCTTTAAACTATTTATTCAAAAAGAGTTTAGATGCTTTCTTAATGCGACATGCCCGGATCACCTAAAATGGGACCTTCCCCCACATCCCAGTCTGATAGTTTAAAAAACTCATCCAATTTTGGCCGTGTTGCCAGTGGAAAAGTCTACACCCACTTATGTGTACGAAAACAATGTTTTCTGCCAGAAGCAGGTCCAAGATGTCCCTCAGGTGGGTGTCTCATCTTTGGCGACGCAGGCAAAAGAAACCGCCCTATTAAACTTGTTAACATTCCACCTCAGATTTTATAGTTACTTGTATGTGCAAAAATATCAAATGTTTGACAGAAAAGGCATATTAAAAGAGTAATTAATGCACATCAACATTTATAAAATGCTAAACACTTAGGAAACAATACTGATGGGGCCCAAGATGATGGAATATGACTGAGCTTCCCTCCCCATATTCCTCCAAATAGATTGAGAACATGTGCCAAAAAAAAAAAAAAAATCCTAAGGAAAACAACAAAAAAATTTCACAGAGCCAGTTTTCTAGCCCAGAGCAGTACATGAAGATAAAGAAATTTGTGGAAATTGAGGATGGGGTCTAGCCAAAAGTCTCTGGGCAGCACACTTCCAACACAGGGAAAGGCTTAGTACCTACCAGAGGTAAGATACAGTCCCAAATCCATACTGGGGCACTGTGACCTAATGCCAAAAACAGGAATAGGTGTTTCCACTTCTTCCCAATTCTGGACAGATGGATAGAAGTGAAAGAAAGAGACCTAGACATTTGACAGTTGCAGAACTGGGTCTGTGTACTGAGAAAAAAAAAAGTTCAAGAGTAAGCAGTAGCAACCCGAGAAAGTTCTTGGGCCCCCAAGAACAAAGCAGGGTCTCAATTCCAATTTATGACCAAGTCAGGAATCTCAAAACTTGAGGAGTCTGCAGTTCTGTCCCTCTGAACCAGTAGAGCTTCCAGATAGTTTTTAAGAGTCTGAGTCTGGAAACAAACTGCTGTTACTCAGATCCAAATCCAGATGAAGATTTTTCAGAGTTCAGATTAGAAAATAGACAATCAGGTCAGATTAAAGTGACTAAAAGTGACTGCTAGCCTTTATTCAATAAATTTTGTTCCCCTTCTCCTCCAGGACCAAATGCAAAATACTCTATTTGACATTGTCATTGTCTAACCATCCCTTAATCTTCTCCCCCCTCTACATACACATTCTTTTTTTTTTCCAATTTTATAACCTGTTCTTCTTCCCTACATATTCTTCAATCCATCAGTATTGACCAGATAGTTCTACCTCCTAGTTTTTTTTTACAGAATTTTCAGATTTATTATTATTAGCAGACATTTAGATAAGATTTTCAAATTTGTAAAGCACTTTATTTTTTTTAATCATATCTTTTTTTAAAATATATACATTGATAATTTTCAACATTCACTCCTATAAAACCCTGTATCCTAATTTTTTTTCTCCCTTCCTCCCCTCCTCCAATCAGCAAGTGATCCAATAGATGTCAAAGATGGGCAGTTCCTCTATATATGTCTCCACAAATATCGTGCGGCACAAGAAAAATCAGATCCAAAAGAAAATGAGAAAAAAAATGCAAGCCAACAACAAAAAGAGTTGAAATATTATGTGGTCCACATTCAGTTTCCACTGTCCTCTCTCTGGGTGCAGATGGCTCTCTCCATCACAGAACAATTGGAACTGGTCTGAATCACCTCATTGTTGAAGAGAGCCACGTCCATCAGAATTGATCATCGCATAATCTTGTTTTTACCATGTACAATGATCTCCTGGTTCTGCTCATTTCACTCAGCATCAGTTCATGCAAGTCTCTCCAGCCCTCTTTGAAATCATCCTGCTGATTGTTTCTTATAGAACAATAATATTCCATAACATTCATATACCATAATTTATTCAACCATTCTCCAATTGATGGGCATCCCCTCAGTTTCTGGCCACTACAAAGAGGGCTGCCACAAACATCTTTGCACATGTGAGTCCCTTTCCCTCCTTTATGATCTCCTTGGAATGTAGGCCCAGTAGAGACACTACTGGATCAAAGAGTGTGCACAGTTTGATAGCCCTTTGTGTATAGTTCCAAATTGCTCTCCAGAATGGTTGGATCAGCTCACAACTCCACCAACAATGTATGTGTCCCAGCTTTCTCACATCCCTTCCAACATTGGTCATTATCTCTTCTTGTTTTGTTTTTTTTAGCCAACTTCAGATGTGTGTAGTGGTACTTCAGAGTTGTCTTAATTTGCATTTCTCTGATCAGTAATGATTTAGAGCACTTTTTCATATGACTAGAAATGGTTTTAATTTCTTCATTTGAAAATTGCCTATTCATATACTTCAACCATTTATCAATTGGAGAATGGCTTAAATTCTTATAAATTCAAGTCTATTCTCTATATATTTTAGAAATGAGGCCTTTATCAGAACTCTTGAATGTAAAATGTTTTTCCCAATTCATTGTTTCCCTTCTAATTTTGTCTGCATTGGGTTTTTTTGTACTAAAGCTTTTTAATTTAATATAATCAAAATTATTCATTTTGAATTCAATAATGTACTCGAGTTCTTCTTTGGCCACAAATTCCTTCCTTCTCCACAGATCTAAGAGGTAAACTATTCTTTGTTCTTCTAGTTTGCTTATAATATCACTATGTCTAAATCATGAACCCATTTCAATCTTATCTTGTCTACCTCCTACTTTCATTGGTGTACAAGTTCCAGCCAAAATTCTACCTTTCCCAATCCCTCTTAATTCTAATATCTTCTTTCTGATGATAATTTTCTATTTATACTTTATACATTTATTTTTATATTTTTATATATTTGGTGATAAGTTGTCTGCTATTAAATTGTGAGCTCTTCAAGAATTGGGACTGCCTTTTTCCTTTTTTGTATCCAGCACTTAACACAGTTGTCTGGAACAGAGTAGATGTTTATAAATGATTATTGATCAACTGACCAAAAGTTTGCCAGTCCCCAGGCTAAATTGCCTCTGCAAGTCTGGAAAAACAAACATTCAATCCTTAAAAAAAAAAAAAAAAAAAAAGGCAGAACCAGCCCAGAGTTTAGTCCTAACAATTCTTCCATAAAACACTATTACAATGAGAAAGACACTCAAGCCATAAACCCAGAAAAAGAGGACTCCAAAATATGCACAGTCTCAAAGAAAAATACAACTTGTACACAAATTCAGCTAGAATTCCTTTAAAAAAATAAAGAAGGTTTTTTTAAGATTTGAAATTTTTTTTTGATAAATATAATAAGAGTAGTAGAGGGGGGAAATAGATTAAAAAGAATTATGGAATAAAGAATCGGAAAGGGAATTAATGCAAGAGATACAAGATTTTGCCCAGGCCATAAACTCTTTGAAATTTAGAATGGAACAAATAGAAGCCTCAATGAGACAATTAGAAACATTAAGACAAAGTATCTCAAAGCAAAAACAACTTACTTAGAAAACAAATTAAAGAGAAAAAAATTAGGGATTATTAGACTACCTGAAAACCACAAAAAAAAGGAATCTAGATATCCTACTATAAAAATATTTAAAGAAAAATATTCAGATCTCTTAGAACTAGGGAACAAAATAGAAATAAAAATAATCCACTTGTAACCTCCCAAAAGAACCCACCCCCCAAAAAATTTCCCAGAACATCATAGCTAAAATCTGGAGCTTCCAGCTCAAAGAAAAAAATAGTACAAATAGCCAGAAAAAAATAATTCATGTACCAAGGACCCAGAGTCAGAATAATACATAATTTATAATCCACCACCATGGAAAAGCAGAGAACTTGGAATGTGATTATCCTGAAGACAAAGGATATGGGTTTATAGCCAAGAATAACTTATCCAGAAAATCTGATTATAATTTTACAGAAGGGAAAATAGACCTTTAATGAAATAACGAACTTTAAAATATGAAAACATCACAATTATATAAAAATTTTGAAATTCAAACACAGGAGTTAAGAACAATGGAAAATGGTAAACATAAACAAACAATATTAAAAGACTAAAAAGGATAAACTTCTAACATTCAACTCTGAGAAGATTATACTTGTGTACCCTCAGAAACTAACATCATCAGGGGTCAAAAGAGAAATCTATTATAATTAGATGAATTTAAGACAAGAACAGAATAAGAGGAAAAGAATAGTATACTGGAGGAAGAGGAAAAGAAAATTAATTATCAAAACTAATTATCTCACATAGAGTGCATGAAAGGACATCTATAAAAACAAGAAAAAGGGATGGGGAGGTAACAGCTAACACTTGAATCTCACTCTCATTTGGTCAAAAGAGGGAAGAATATATACACAAATATATTCTAGATACAGAAATACATTTCAGTTAACTAGAAAATAAAGGAAAAGTGAGAAGAATTAGAAAGTAAATTAAGAGAGGAATTAGACTGAAGCAAAACAAACTCAAAAGGTGCATGAAAATATTTATAGCCTGACATGGCAAAGAATGGGAATCTAAGGAAATGCCCATAAACTGGAGAATACCTAAACAAGTTCTGTTATAACAACATAATGGAGTACTATAGTGCCATAAGAAATGATCAAAGGAATGGTTTCAGAGAAACCTGGAAATACATAAACTAATACAGAGTAAAATGAATAGAACCAAGAAAACCATATGTACAATGACAACAATATGGTAAAGGAAAATACTTATGAAAAAATTTAAGAACTTTTACCAGTATAATGACCAACTGCTAATTCTAGAAGACTAATGATTAAACATGTTAACCATCTTTGTTAAAGTACATAAGTCATATTTTTCCAGTAATGAGGAGAGCAGTCTAGGCAATTTTGTGACAACTATTCTTGACTATTAACCCAGACTGAATTTTAACATGACTTTTCCTTCTTCAAGATTCCTATAAATATTACCTAAAATTTTATTGGGGCAAAGAGTCATGTTGGAGGCCATGAGATGACATGCCAGTCTCTTTCCCCACGATAGAAATGGTTTAGATACAGAATGAAGATAAATCAAATAAAATTGTTTCTGGCAGACTTAAACCTAAAACAAACAAACAAAAAACCAGAGTATAGTTTTAGTGCTCATATTTTTTCTTTCATATCTTAGTGTCTGAAAGTATATTCAACATATCATACTCACAGACTCTTTATCTCTTTAAATAAGAGAGAGGTACATTTTTCCTGGAATCAAAGGTGTTTGTTTAAATTATTTAGCATTCAGTTTTTAAATAAATAAATATGTATACATAATATAGTTATATGCATATATGTATTTACATGCTTATGGACATATGGGTATATGCATTGTGTTGCATGTTATATTGCAAACTTATGCATTGCATGTATGTATTGTATATTGTATGTGTATATGTATATCTAATCTATACTTATATATACTATATATATATATCCTTCCTGTTGACATTGTAGTTATTCAGTCTATGTGTTTTCCTGGTTCATTTTACTTCATGCTTCAGTTCATTAATGCCTTTCTATACTATTTGGAATTCTTCATTTTCATGCTTATGACAGAAATATTCCATTAAAGAGTTTTAATCAATTAATAAGTGTCAAGGCCTACTGTGAATCAGGGACTATACTAGATGCTAAGAATACAAAGGCCAAAATAAGATAAATTCTTGACCTCAAAAAGTTCATTATTCTGGAGGAGACAATATACATATAGCAGGAGGAGACACAGTGATTAGAGCATTGAACTTGGAGGCAAGACAATCTAAATTCAAATCCTACCTCAGATGCTTACTAGCTATGTAACTTTCCATATTCATAAAATAGTGATGATAATAACCACCTGGTGGTGAGAATAAAATGGGATAATTTATATTACGTGCATTTCACAAACCTCAAATCACTTTACAAATGCCAGCTCTTTTTATATATTTACATCAACATACATATGTAAACATACAGACACATAAAGCATGTTCAGAGCATGCACAAATGTTCTGTGACTTTTTCTGCTTTCCTTTTCGTGGCAGAGAAAAAGCCTTTTAATTAGCTGATGGATCAGAACTTAGAGTACTCACAAAAGTTATTAATTAGCCATCTTCTTTTTCTTTTTGGTGATTGTCAAGGGCTGCAATAAACCTCCATCTGGGGAGAGAAAGATAACGCCAGTGGTCTCCTCTCTGGGGACTGTGAAATACATGGTCTTCTGGAACAGACATAGTTCTCTTTTATGTTTTATTATTTGCTGCTCTTAAGCAGAGCAGGGCAGACCAGGACTCTGTGAGCTTTTAAGAGCCTTGACCTTTATCCAGGAAAAACAGTCTGTACCCCAGTTTCCAGCAGCATTAATGAATGCATCCCTAAGGAGTGGGTCGCAGGCAGCCTAGACATTGTGTCCTCCAAACAGGGAAGTGTTCTGGCCAGTCAGATACACCACGTTTGAAAGTGAACTTGGGAGGGTGGGGGTGAATGCTTTGTAGCAATTTCTTTAAATGTATGGGGGGGAATGACAGGAAGGTCAGCCATTCTCCAATGATTAGCTACTTTGTCTCCAATCTTTTGCTCCCACCAAAAAGTGAGCCTGTGTATATCTCAACATATATAATGATGTTGAGAGCTAGCATTTATATAGTGCCAGGAACTGTTCTGACCACTTTAAAATCTAATCTCATTCATCCTTGCATGGGATGTGGGATGTAAGTGATATTATTCTCCCCATTTCATAGTTGAGGTTAAGTTGACTTGTCTAAGGTCATACAGCTAATGAGCATCTGAGGCTGGTTTTGAGATTTGACTTCCTGACTTCAGGGCAGGTCCACTGCTCTACCTAGCATCCTCACAAGTTGCTGATGAAGACAGAGAAGAGGAAGAAGTCATAATCCTGTTACGTTTTAGTTTAGTCAGTCTGCATTTGGAGTATTTGTATTTAGTTCTGCCATTTTTGAAGAAAGACACAGACAAATTGGAATGGGAAGTGATCAGGAAGTGGGAGAACCAGTTAAACATGCCACGTGGTAATTGTTTGTAGGAAGTACTGGGATTAAACTTGGAGAAAGACTGGGGTGAGGTGACGGCAAATGGAGGAACATGGAAAGCAGTCTTTAAAGAAGGAAAGATTATCGATTGGACTTGTAATTGTTACCAAAAGCCGGGCTCACTGCACATTGTGGAAACTACAGAGAGAAAGCTTTAGACTAAGTGTAAGGAAAAATTTCCCAATAATTATTCTTGACCAGAAGAGGAATGATGTGATTCACGTGGATATTTCCCCTCATTTCAAGTAGAATCATCAGTGATAGGAAATGTTTAAAGGCAGCTGGGTGGTACAGAGGAGATACTGTGTTGACACTGGAGCAGAAAAGTTTCAGTTCAAATTCTGCCTCAGTTTCTTGGAATAGAGGATAGTCCTCTGTTTGCCTTAGATTTCTTACCTCTAAAATATATTTGTTCATTTGTGTTCAACTCTTCATAACCTTATTTGGGATTTTTGTGGCAGAGATATTGAGGTGGTTTGCCATTTCCTTTTCCATCTCATTTTATAGATGAAGAAATTGAGGTGAACAGGGTGAAATGACTTGCCCTAGGTCAATGGCTAGCAAGTGTCTGAGGTCACACTCACCTCAGGGAGATGAGTCTTCCTGACTACAAACCCAGTGCTCTATCTACTATACCACCTACCTGCTCTTCAACTAACAGAGTTTAAATTTTTTCCACTCGCAACTCTTTTTTCACCTGAGAAATTTTTACATGACCCTGGGAATGGAGGTAGTGAAACATTTACTGATAATAAATCATAATTTCACTACCCTGCATTGTTACATGGCCTCTTACAAGGTCATGAACCAGAGTTTAAGAAACTGAGTAATATTTGCCTTAGCTAGGTTGTAGCTAGCTTCTGGGAGTGAATATAAGAAAGAGATTACAATGGATTAAATTCAAAACAACAGAAAAAAAATCCCTCAGTGCTTTTTCTGTGCTGTTTTCTATTTGACAAAATCCCCAAACCCAATCTCCAGGGGTTGGGGGATTTCCCAATACTGTTATCAGTTCTAACCTGGCCTCTAATGAAGAATAGAAAGACAACCTTCTGTCCCCTTGTCTGAGAGAACCACTAGAGACAAACTACAGTTAAAAAATGACTTTTTACTAAACAAAGGTCAGAGTAGAAATAAAACAAACAAAGGATGCAGAGAGTAAGTTACAGTTAGGTTACAATGTACAGTTCTTTAGTGGCAAACAGCAGAATTTCCTCTTAGTTACTGAGATGTGTTCCCTTCCTTATTTAGCTCTTCCTATTGAGGCAGAAAAGAAAATTTGAGCTTGTATATATACACACATATATACATATACATATATGTGCATATATATATATATATATATATATATATGAAGAGAGAGAGAGAGAGAAGGAGGGAAAGAGAGGAAGCAGAGAAAAGGAAAGAGAGAAGAAAGGAAAGAGAGAGGAGACATTGCATATAAAGAGACAGAGAAAAGAGAGAGACAAGGAGGGAAAGAAAAAGGAGAGAGAAGGAGAAGGAGGAGGAAGAGATGAAGGGGGAGAGGGAGAGAGAGAAAGAGAGGGAGATGGGGTGGGAGGGAATGAGGGAGGGGGAGGGGAAGGGAGGGAGGGGGAGAAAGGAAAGGGAAGAAGAGAGGGAGAAGAAGAGAGAGGGAGAGGGAAAGAGAGGGAGGGAGAGAGAGGGGGAGGGAGATATGAAGAGGGGTGGGGAGATAGGTAGAGGGTGATGGGGGAGGGAGAGAAAGAAAAAGTAATTATCTTTATTTTTGGTTTTGGATTTGTTTCTGGATCTAAGGCACCAGGATTATTTCCATGAAGTAAGGTAGGGTTCATGGTCTCCTAACTCACAAAACAGACAATATCTGACAGTAATCGTCTCTTAGGAAGTTTAAGCCAAAGATTTTTCTATTAAAAAGAATCAAAAAATAAAATAATTGAGGACCAGGGCTGTCTATAGGAAATTGTCAAGTGGAAAGAGAATGTTCCAAGAAGGAAGTGGGCCCTAATCTCTTTTCTCTTTGCTTCTGTTTTTTTTTTTTTCAACTTCATCAGCTTCCATGGATTCAATTCACTATATCCAAGCCATGCTTTTCTCCTGAATGTCAATTCCAAATTATCAACTGTTTTTGGATATTATAAATTGGAAGAACTGGAAAAATACCAAACTCAACTCAACTTGGCCCAAACAGAAGTCATTCCCTTTCCCACAACCCATCCCTTTCTCAAAATTTCCCTATTTCTCCTGAGGGCAACATCATTCTTCTAGTTAGACATATTGGCAACCTTGGAGTCAGCTTCTCATTCACACTTACCTTACTCATCCCATCAACTGCTAAATCATCAGTTCTGTATCCAGAACTTTTTATATCTATCCAGTCAAATGAACACCACCCTCATCCCCTATCACCTGGATTGTTTCTATAGCTGCCTATTCTTTCTCTCAAGATACTCTCCTCCTTAATTCATTCTCCCCCCCCTCTCTCTTTCTCCTCTCTTCTCTCTGTCTCTCTTCTCTCTCTTTTTCCTCCCCGCCTCCTCTTTCTCCTCTTTTCTTCTTCTTCTTCTTCTTCTTCTTCTTCTTCTTCTTCTTCTTCTTCTTCTTCTTCTTCTTCTTCTTCTTCTTCTTCTTCTTCTTCTTCTTCTTCTTCTTCTTCTTCTTCTCTCTCTCCTTCTCTTTCTTTCTCCTCTCTCTTTTATATGTGCTATATACTATAATAATATAGTACTTGCTATGTATTCCTAGAATAGTTAGCATTTATACAGAACTTTGAGGCTGACAAAGTTTTAAATGTATTATCTCATTTATTCTCACAATAACTTTGGGAGATGAGTGCCATTTTACAGATGAGGAAATAGAGAGGTTGTGACTTGCCCGAGCAGTCAGGTGTCTGAGGCAGGATTTGAATACAGATCTTCCTGTCTCCAGGTCCAACACAGTCCAGTGGGTTATTTCCCTACTCAACCAACTTCTGTGATTCTAAATCAAGATTCTCTTTCAGGTCCAGGAGCCACAATATGCCTTTTTAGCCTTATTGCAGATTATCATACATCATTCCCTTTTGCATACTCTGATCCAATCAAACAGATTTTGCTTTTCCCCTCTCCTTCTCCTGGGCTTTTACACAAGTCAAGAATGGGCTCTCTCTTCACTTCTTCCCCTTAGAAACCCCAGTTTCCTCCAAAGTTCTGAACCTACATCTACCATCTCCTTCCTAAGGTCATTATTGAAGTTTTCAGCCGCTAGGGCCCAACATTGCTTTCTATTTATTTTGGACATATTTGTTTTGTATATACTTGAAGGTGTACAGGACAGCTAGGTGCACAGTGGAGTCAGGAATTCAAAGCTGACCTCAGACACTCTGGGCAAGCCATTTTACCAGGTTTGCCTCAGTTTACTCATCTGTAAAATAAACTGAAGAAAATTTTAAAAAAAATTTCAGTATCCCTGCCAAGAAAACACAAAATGGGATCATGAAGAATCAGACACAATCTATGGATGAAACAACAACAAATATGTACCTGTTATTCCCCCCTACAGAAAATGAATTTTTTTAAATTTCTGCATTTATATCTCTAGCTCCTAGCACCATGACTAGCACAAACTATATAATTAATAAATCTCTATTGATTGACTGAATGGCTTAAGAAATATTCATTATTGATTCTAAACCAGTAAGTGAAAATTGGAAGAATGTGCACACCCTATCCCCAAAAGCAAGCTCTTCCAACTTCCTGGATATATTTTTTTCATAATGTGTTTGTTTTTCATTCACATTATAAGACTTTAGGTGCAAAATTTTAATGCAAAATTTTCTTCTTAAAGTAATAGAATTTTGCAAGGGGGGGGGGCAATGAAGCTAGATGTGTTGGTAAATGTTTAACAACTGGCTTTCTCAAATTCTTTTAAATTTCATCTGAACTGTTTGCATTTTCTCCATCACTCGCCGAAGTCTGGACAACCAACAAACCTGATTTGTACTGTTTGCCTCTTGCTACTGTGTAAATGCTCACCCAACCAATTTAGCTATCGACTCCGGGAGGGAGTTCCCAATCTCAAAAGCTATCGTCTGTAACAATCCTTTGAACCTTCCAGGAAGCAGCAAGATAAAGTAGAAAGGTTTGAAATGAGAAGATCTGGGTTCAAATTCTGATCCTGGGCAAACCTCCCGCGTTTTCAGTTTCCTCGTGGGAAAAGAGGAAGCTGCACTCCTGTAATGTCCCCTCCCACCTCCGAGTCCTCTGTGACTGCCTCGTGTGTAGTTCATGTTAACTACCCCACCCCCTTTTAGGTCCTGAGCTCGTTTAGGACGGGAGTCCAGCCGGTCTTGGGCATCTTTGTCTAACTCGCCGTGCCCAGCACTGTGCTGGGAGGGTGAGCCCATCCCGAACGAGTGACCAAATAAACGAATGAAGGCTGACTTCGGAGGAGAGCAGGAATGGAGAGAAGCCAGATCCTTCTCCCTTTATGAAGTTGCTCCTTGGCGTTTCATCTCAGACTCCAGTCAAACGAACTTAATTTGTGTTTTTATGGAGGCACCAAAGTGTGGGAAAGTGCTTCAAAGCAATTAATTCAACTCAGGAAGAGCAAAATGGGCGGGGAGACCGTGAAGGAGAGTGGGTTGCCCGGGGGGGGGGGGGGGGGGGAGAAGGAGGGATTATGGAGATTTTGAACGTTTCTGCCCAATCAATGCAAGGAGAAAAATAAACCCCAGGAGAATCTGCCCCACTTAGGGGAGCCCAACTTCGCCTAAAGTGATTGCTCCTGCCGAGCGCGAGCGCGGGACCCAGGCTGAGCTTGACCATGGCCTTTGCGAATCTCCGGAAGGTGCTGATCAGTGACAGCCTGGACCCGTGCTGCCGGAAGATCCTGGAAGACGGGGGGCTGCAGGTGGTGGAGAAGCAGAACCTCAGCACAGAGCAGCTGATAGCCGAGCTGCAGGTAACGTGGCAGCGCGGGCCGGGGCCAGCATCCCGGGCCGGCGCGGGCCGCCGCGCTCCCGGGCTGGGGGAGCCGGGCTGGGGGAGCCCGGGGAGCCACGCGGGCTTTGTGTCCCCCCGGGGAGCGGGGGACGGGCGGAGGGCGAGCTTGCCGCTGCGCTCGCTTGTACCCGGAGGTGTTCCTGTTTGGGCGGGCTTTCGGCGGGCACAGGAATGAGAGGCGAGCCCCGTGCCAGCGTCTCGTGCCCTAACTGATCGCCAGAGAGCCCCCGGGGACAAGGGGCAGGGGGGACGATGGGAGGGGACTTTGCGGTGCTAGGGACCGGCCTGAGATGCGGAGGGAGGGCCAGGGGTGCAGCGAGGGGCACCGGGGGGCGCGGTGGGGGTGGGGGAGACGAGTGCGGCGTGTCGGCCCAGAAGCGCATCACGTGGGACTGGGGGTGCAGCGCCCGGGTCTGGGAGGGCTCGGCTTCCGACCGGGCTGCGTGGTGGGGGACGGGGGCATCGCGCGGCCTTTCGGGGGGGGGGGGGGGGCGGTTGGAACTGAGGGAGGGGTTTGGCTGGGACGGTGCGTTTCCCTGACGGGGGAGGACGCCCCGCAGAGACCCAGGGGTGCGCGAATAAGCGGGCTGGGGGGCGCTTGGCTCGGGCCCGAGCGGGGGAGGGACGCATGACCGAGGTTGGGCCGGGCGTGTTCGCTTCTTCTCAGACCGTGCCGGGGCTGTCGGGGCCCGCGATCCCCCAGGCCCTTTGGGGCTCCCTGAGGGTGCGAAGCTGCAGCGGGAGCTGCAGGCGGGGCAGCCGAGCCGGGACAGCCCGGGCCGCCTCCGTCTGATGCAAGAGTGAGCCGCGCTTTCGCGGCCCCGCGCCCGGGGCTGGGCGGGGGGGGGGGGGGGGGGGGACTGGGACTGGGACGTGGGTCCTCTCTCCTCCCGGGAGGAGGCCTTTAGAGCCGGAACGGACCTTTGGATTCACCCCGTCGCCTCCCGGGCGAGGACACTGAGCTACAGGTAGCTTAAAGCGCTGGTCCAGAGCCCCACAGTTTAGCAGGAATGCATTGTGCAGGATTAGAATCCGGGATTTCTTGCCAGCTGGTCCAGAGTTTTTCCCAGGACCCCAGTTGCTTCTGGAGGGCAGAATGAAACAATGTATCTAAAGAAATGTAATCTTCCCTCACCTAACCTAACTGGCCCAGGAACTTATCCCAAGGGAGCTTTTGTTGGGGATGGTGTCTAAGGCGGACCTTCAAAAATAAATAAATTATACGACGCTCAGCTTTCTTGAAAGTTTTAACTGCTGCCTGTGTTCTCCCTGGAGAGAAACGAGAAAATGATTTGATTTGTTTATGTGACTTTCATCTAAAACATGCTGTGTCTATACTCCTGGCTTCCCTCCCCCTACCTTCCAGACAGTTAGACGAGCTGATCACCTTCTCCCTCACCCCCTTCAAGCCTCTCCTCAAAATCTCTCGGTTTCTCAAGTCCTCCTTCTCCCCCATTTCTAGTTCCTTCAGATCACAATCAGGCAGTAAAGTTACTTATGCCCCAGGAGTACAGCCCAGGTGAAGTCATACACCTGTGCCCTTTGGGATGCACAACATGGGGTAAAAACAGCATCCCCCGCACTGTTAGAAGTATAGAACCTGGCTCTTGATTTCAGCACAAGACCTCATTCACTTAAATGCCAAATTAGTGTGGTCACTAAGCGGAAATAGAAGAGAAAAGTTTTCTATGGAGCAGAAGAGTTAGAGAAGGTTTTTTTCGGGATAAAATAAGATTGAATAAAATTGATATGAAGTTTCCTCCAAGTCACAAGCACATGTATGTCAATTGACTCTCATCTGAATTAGCAGAGAGGAAATGATACAGTGGTCTAGAGAAGCAGCAGCTTCCTAGCCCTATGATCCCTGCCAAGTAAGTCCCTTCTGGTCCGCCTCAGTTTTCTCATCAGTAAATGAGGATAATAGCAGCTCTTTAAATGAGAAAATATAAGTAAAGGTCTTTGCAAACTTTTTGTAAAGGGCTAGATAAGTTGGGGCTATTATTAGCATAAAAAAGCCCTAGGAGTCAAGAATTGTGCAGATCACATTACTTGCAGGACAGCGTGTGCTGGGAACACTGAGGTCAGTCTACCTGGAGTGTGGAAGGAGCTCAGTGGGAGAGTCACGGGAGATAAGATTGGACAGATAGGAGTGGGTCAGAAGGCATTACGAAAGGCAGGATCCAGGTAGAGTCTCCTTGTTTCTGTTAAATATCCCATTTCCCCATTAACAGATTGTGTCACCGCCCCAGTTAAGAGTCTGCAATAGGGTCCCTGGACTAGTTGGGCCTCTGAGTAAGATGATGTGAGGAGCGAACTTTGCTCCCAGCTCTGTTCTGATCACTTCAGAAGACGCTTACCTTCCCCGAGCATCATGGAGTACTTTGCAACCATTAACTTAAATTAACCTTTGCAACAACCACCTTTCTCCCCCAGGACTAATGGCCACTTTCCTGCTGATTATCCCAGAAGTTCAGAATGGATAGGATCCTCAGTGACCAGCCTACATCTGAAAAGTTCCCTCTAAACATCTCTGACAAAAGGTCACTAACTGAATACTTGTGAGGAAGAAAGCCACATACCTCCTGACTAGTCGAGATCTGCATTTCAATAGTTCTAGGAACTGACATCAAGCTTAAATTTGCCTCCTTGTAAATTCTACCTCTTGCCCCTCTCGAACTAGAAAATTAAGTTTATAATACTCAGATGGAATAGACTTTCACATCTCTCATAAACCCTTCCTCAGTTTTTTTTTTTCCCTTTTAGCCAAAATGCCCCATTTCTTTAAACCAGTATTCACAAAGCACAAAACTGAGGTCCTTTCATCTTTCCATTTACCGACCCTCCTCCAGATATTGTCCGGCTTTATCAGTGTCCTTTCTGAAATGCACGGCCTAGCACTGAACATACTCCCAACGTGGGCTGATGAGGGCAGAATACAGGGGGGCTATCAGAAATCTCTCTTATCTGGACCCTGTGCTTATCCCAAGGTCATCTCAGCTTGTAGCAGCTTTCTTAGTTGTCACATCCCACAAATATTAACAGTCATTGGATTGGGGACCAGCAGGGATCTTGGAACTCTCTCCTCAGTTAAAGAGTTGAAGAGCCATAATCCAGAGTCATGAAGCAAGGCTAATCAAGAGCTGCTGACTCAAGATCTGAATCAATAAATAGCTGACTCAAGATTTGAACCTAAGTACCCTGAATGTACATCTAGCACTCTTTCCATATTATGCTTATGAAGCTCATTTTTTTTTACAATGCCAAATGTAATACAGCATTTATCCCTCACAAATTTAGTTATTTTTGCTGTGTTCCAGTGCTCTAGTTTATCAGTATATGTGTGAATTTAGATATATAGATACACACATACATATATACATATATGTGTGCGTGCTGGAACATTGAACCACAACATACATTTACACATGTATGAATATATACATATATATATATATACACATGCATATATATTTCATATATATATATGGGGTGGGGGATCCTGCCTCTCTCATTCAATATGGTAGTTTTCCCACCCATTTTGGTATCATTGGCAAATCTGGCAAGTTTGCCATCCTATAACTTTATCCAGTTCATTGATAAAAGTGTTAAAAAGCACAGAACTCTAGAATTCTACACTAGAGACCTTTCAGGTTGTCATCAAATTTTAATTGACTATTTTTTAAGTCTGGCCATTCAGCTAGTTATTACCAACACATCTTTTCATGTGTATATACATATATTCACATATGTGTTTGTGTGTGTAAAACATGAGAGACTTTTACTTAAAAATTAGCTTAAAAAAAAAAAGCACAGTATTCCCTTGATATACTAATTTAGTAGCTCTGTCAGAAAGAAAGAAAAGGAACATTTATTAGATGCCTACTGTGTGGAAGGCACAGTGATGTTATTTCAGTTGATCCTCACAAAAGTATTATTTTCTGCATTTTCCCTATGGGGAAACTGAGGTTAAATGACTTGCCCAGAATCATATAGCTAATAATAGGCTTAGGTGGATTTGAACTCTGATTTTCCTGATTCCAGGTGCAGAACATCTACTTTCCCCCCCCCCCAAAAAAAAAGTATCAATTAGTCATATATGACCTGTTTATCATGAAGCCCTCTTAGCTCTTTATAATCACTGGTTCTTTCTCTATGTGTTAACCAATTATTCATTTTTCCCCCAATAAGAGCATCTAAAATTTTTTTTAGGAAATTATCATCAAGTTCATTAGGCTATAATTTTTCTTCTTTTGTTTTTTTTGGAAATAAGGATGACATTTCCTTTCCCAAGTCCTTCAGGGTCCTTCTTATCTCATCTTCCATGATCTTTCGGCCATGGCTAAGACATGCTATGACATCCACAGATCCTTTCAGGAGCCAAGAATAGACCGTAAATTCATCAAGACCAGTAGTGATGAGGTTCTTTTCTCATTTCTGTACCTATTGTGCCTATCAATTCTTTTTTAGCTTTATTTGTTCTGACCTTTCCAGCCTGGTGCTCATTCTTCTTGGCAGGAAAAATAAGCAAAATATAAATTGAGAAATTCTATCACAAGTTATCATCTCATCTACTCAAAGCATGCTCCTCTTTTCCCAAATACAGATTAAGATTTAAAAAAAAAACCTTTGTATTGTTTTTTGGCTTCCATCAGTAGACTTACACCTGTGACTTCTTAAATTCTAAGTTGTTTGGTGAGTTCCCTGTGCATCCACATTGGTCTTTTAAGATAATTGTTCTTCCTCCTTGTCATAGAAATTATTTAGCTAGGGCTCAGAGAGTTGTTTTTGAAAATGTCCCTTTCTGCTTTTAACTGTAGGATTTTACTCTTTGAGATCTTATAAAACCTTTGAAACCTCTTTATCCAAATCTAGGATATACATCAGACTATAAAGCTCTGTGCATTTGCTCACTTTGTGTGTGTCTATCTCTATCTCTCTCTTTCCATTTCTGTCTCTTTGTCTGTGTGTGTCTCTATCTATATCTCTGTCTCTGTTTCTGTTTTTTTCTATCTTTCCCTCCCTCCCCCCTCTCTTTCTCTCTGTCTCTGTTTCTCCTTCTCTTCCTCCTTCCCTCCTTTCCTATTTTTCTCTTTTTCCCCTTTCTTCCTCTCCTTCTCCCCCACTCTCTTCTCTCTCTTCCTCCCTTTCTCTCTCCTCCTTTGTCTCTCCTTCTCCATCCCAAGCCTTAAGAAGGATTCAATCACTTTCCTTCAAAGTTCTCATCATCTCTACCCCCATCATTCCTTTTCTTCTTGATGACAAGAACTGCATCTAAAATTTCCCCTTCGTTATTTCCTCCATACTTTGGAGGATGAAATGATCATTAAGACAACTGAAGAAAGTATTAGTTGCTCTCATTTTGGCACATCCTGCTGGTCCAGCAGATAACTTATGAGCATGCAGAAATACAAACATCATGGGCTTTTTGCAAATCATTTCTCCAGCTTTCCCTTCTTCTTGGGAGTGAGATTCTCAGTTTTACTTTACTATTCATATCTCTGCTATTAAACTGCACAGGAGATTGTTTCTTAGTGCAGAATTGACCGTTGGCCCAGAGAATCCCCAAAACATTAGGGATGACTCTGGAATATCACTCTTTTAGATGCTGGTGAATGTGGACCAGTCTTAAAAGCAATAAGCCTACAAAAGGAAATGGGGCTTGGAAGAAAAGGAATTCTGGAAATTCTCTTAAGATCGCCAGTTCTTTAGAGAAAAGGTTGGCAACCCACAGCCCAGAAGGTCAAAAATGTGTGAGAGAGAAAAATACACTATTTTTAGCTAAGCCCCTGGATTGTAATTTGCCAAATTTTGCTTTAGATCCAGTTCTCCCAAGACAGAATTTTGACGTAAGTAAATTTTATCCTACTTTTCCACTCCCCTTTCAGTGTTTCTTCTTCTCTGAATCCCCTTTTATCTCCTTTGTCAGAATGTCAAATGCCAAATGCTGAGCCAGCCCTCCTGGTAATAGGAACCTTGGGAAGCTGGGGCTGCTCTTGTGGCAGGGCCTTGGAGGGTAGGCAAGCTTCCAGCAGGAAGGCCTTCTTGTAACTAAACTAGGACCCAGTGCTCCAGCCGAAGCCGTCAGCAGAAAGAGTCACCCCTGCTTTGGGGGAGGTTTCTGGTGGTCAGAAGTTGGATTTTTTTTTTTTAATTTTTTGCAGAAGTGTTCTAGTCCGGGTAGTACTTTTCTTGGCTCTTGGGCTGCTTGCCCCAGCTTGTTAGACTCAAGAAGGCTGCATTGCAAAACCATCGTTAAGCATTCAACGTTCAAAAATAACCTGTTTTTATTGCCTTCATAGCCTAGATCCTTGAACAGAAAGAACAAGAGAAAAGGAACATTGAACGTGACATCTTGGGGAAAGAGAGGAATTTGCCCAGCTCCCCCATTTCACAGATGGGAAAATCTGATGGCCAGGAAGCCTGTTTTCTACATGAGGTTCCCAGAGGCCACATGATTTAGCCAATGGCAGAGCTGCCTTAGACCCCAAATCCCCCGAATTCTAGCTTATTTTGTTGTGTGCTACATCGATGGGCTCCCTCCGTACCTGGTAAAGCAGGAGGAAGACTTATTTCCAAATTGCATCCCAGGGGGCCTCACACCATGTGTTTAGGCAAGAATATTCTTGTTCTGGAGAGAAATGCATTAAATAGTTCAAGATTGCATCAGAAACCTAAAGTGAGGATTCCAGAGGCTGTCCTCGGGCTACCGGCTAACCCGCTCCCTGCTGAGGGATCCTGGGACCCGAGGAGCCGCTTCTGTCTGGCCTTGCTTTCTGTCTGGTTCAGAGGAGACATTTCATCAATACTGATTGATCGGTTATGTCTCTAAAAATGTAATGTGCTCCCAATTTGGGGTGGTGTCTGTATATATACACAGAGAGAGAGAGAGAGAGAGAGAGAGAGAGAGAGAGAGAGAGAGAGGGAGACAGACAGAGAAAGAGAGAGAGGGAAGGAGAGACAGACAGAGACAGAAAGAGAGACAGACACAGACAGACAGAGAGGGAGAGAGAGACAAATAAAGACAGAAAAAGAAACAGACAGACAGCACTCCAAACTGGGATATATATAACATATATATACATACATATACATACACACACATATATTCCTACATATATAGTATATGTACTATATACAAAAACATGTTTATATATACACACACACAAACACATACATATTTATGTACACATATATATTATAGATCTTTAAGGTTTGCATTTGAACTGGCAACAACCCTGAAAGGTAGACACTATTATCATCCCCATTTTACAGATGAGAAAACTGAGACAGACAAATAAGTGACTTGTTTGTAATTAGCTAGTAGGTATCTGAGGTCATATTTAAATTCAGGTCTCCCCAAATCCAAGCCCAGCTCTCTACCCACGGGGCATCCAGCATCCCAGTGCCCAAGTCAAGTATCATTTCACCATAAATGCTTCCTCTGGGAAGATCTCTCAGAGCTAGGAAGAACAGGTAGAGATGACTCTCTTGTGAGCAACGTAGTGTTTTACTTGGAGGAAAAAAGACCTAAGTTTGAATCCTGCTACAGACTCTGCTCCCTGTGTGACACTGGGCAAATCGCTGTTCTCACGGTGTTTCTTCATCTGTAAAATGGGTGGCAATATTAACCTCTCCCTCCCAGGGGTGTGGCAAAGATAGAATGAGATAATGTGTGTGAAGGACTTTTTGATCCTTATTGTGTTGTGTCAATGTTGGTTATTTGTAGTTCTCTTTCTTCAAGTCTCCTGCCACTTAACCCTCTCCTGCATCATATTGTATATATTGTGCATCTGTTGTATTCTCCACAATTACATCTGTTTGTTGTGTTCTCCACAACAATTAAATCTGTTATGTTCTTCACAATTAAATTTGTTGCATTCTCCACAATTAAATGTTTGCTATATTCTCCACAACAATTACATCTGTTGTATCTCCACATCGATTAAAAGTTCCTTGGGAACAAAAACTGCCCTTTTTGGTACCCCAATGGCTTACGGATAGAGTAAGAAATTCATTTTTATACGTTAGTTGATATTATCTGAGTTAAGTTCCCTGGGCCAGGACATCATGTGCTTTTGCTTATACAAAACCTGATGCTTAGAAAGCCAGAGTTTGGGTTTTTCTTCCCTGTGCTTCAGGACTGTGAGGGGCTGATCGTCCGCTCGGGGACCAAAGTGACGGCGGAGGTCATCAATGCTGCCGAGAAGCTCCAAGTGGTGGGCCGGGCCGGCACCGGGGTGGACAACGTGGACCTGGAAGCAGCCACCAGGAAAGGCGTGCTGGTCATGAAGTGAGTGTGGGGCCTGGGGCAGGTGGGAGCGTCTGAGACGTCAGTCGGTCCTCTTGCCTAGATTTTCTCAATGGGGACAATAATCATTCTTATACTTATTATAAATTCATATTATATAATTACATATGCTAATCATATTAATAATAATTATACTTACAGCCTTCCTTCACGGGGCTGTTATAAAATAATTTTGTAGCCCTCCAAACACTGTATAAATTTAAATAAACAATAGTGATGAAAAGGTTTGGTGCCAAGAAGGCATGGACTGGCAAGCAAGAGAAACTACTATTTTTTTATGATTGGTCCCAGGATAGCTATTTCTGCTCGGGCTGATCAGAGTTAGAACAAATGGCAGAGAGAGCCATCTACTCTAGCTTTCAATTTCCAGATGGGTTAATGCTTAGACCAAGAAAAAATGATGTGATATGTAATAATAATAAGCATTTATATAAAAATAAATTTGTTACATTATAAATTTTATATAAATATTCATATATAATGTATAAATAAATTTTATTCACATAATAAATTTTATATAAATAATTTATATAATATAAATTTTATTTACACAATAAATTTTATATAAATATTTACATATAATATATAAATAAATTTTATTCACATAATAAATTTTATATAAATATGTTATATAATATAAATAAATTTTATTTACATAATACATGTTATATAAATATTTATATATAATATATAAATAAATTTTAAATAAATATTTATATAATATATATAAAATATTACCTGACCTATATTTTAGTATAAATTATATATACATATATGTGTGTATGTATATATATATATATATATATATATAGTCCTAATTATAGAACTATGCAATATCATCTGTCAAGACACACACACAAATTGAGAGCCAGAATCCCATGTTAATCCTTGGAATCAGTTTTGCTGCATTGTCATTCCCCTCACCATCAGTACATGTTTCTATTCTTTCCTCTGTGCCTTTGGGAATGCTATTTTCCTTGAGATAACCCTTCCAGTCTTCATTTACAGAATAGTGTTTACTTGACCAATTCTATGTCGGATGTAAATAAAGAGCAATAAGAACATTCACTATTACCCAATTACTGCAATCAGGAAGGCAAAGACTCCAGCCAATATTCCTCTTTATCATGCTAGAGATATCGGCAATCAATGTATTTGAAGAGTGCTGTTTAAAGGCTGGTTCACCACCTTGCTTTTGCAGATCTGATTGTCCTTGAAGAAGCGTGAAAAAAGGCTTTATGGGATTTATTGTTATTTATTCATTTTCCTTGTTTGTCTTTATAAGCATGTATGTATATAAGTTTGCCTATCTCTGGAGAAGTTTTATATACTCTACCATGTTCTGAGCTCTCAGTGATCTTGGGCTCAAAGAATTCCAAATTAGCCCAAATCTAATTAATTAGGACTTTAAGGTTTGCAAATCACTTTACCTATGCAATGCTGTCTGCCAAGACACATACATGTATTGAGAGAATAGTCACATAAGGGGGAAATGATGTTCTAGAGGAAAAATTTTGTTTAAAAAATTTTGAGGTGGGAAGTTGCTCTGCAAACCTTAAAGACCTAATTAGTTAAAACTATATAAATTTATTGATCTATTAAATTCTGAGACTGAAGTATCTGATAAAAAATAATATTATGAGAATTGACAAGAAATAATGCAGGAAAGAGAACTGAGAATGGGATACTGAAATTTTATTGAAATTATTAACATTCTGCTTTGAGTGGGAACAACTGGTACAACTCACTAATTCCACTGATGAATTTTTCTTTGCTTTGATTTTTAGCACTCCTTAGCCACATATTGACAGAATAGTCTTTTTTTACATAAGGGAGAAATGAAGTTCTAGAGGAAAAATTTTGTTTAAAAAAATTGGGGGGGAGGAGTTGCTTTGCAAACCTTAAAGTCCTAATTAGTTAAGACTATATAAATTTATTGATCTATTAAACTCTGAGACAAAGTATCTGACAAAAAAATTACTATGAGATTTGATAAGAAATAATTCAGGAAAGAGAATCCAGAATGAGATACTGAAATTTGATTGAAATTATTAAGATTCTACTTTGAGTGGGAACAACTGGTACAATTCACTAGTTCCACTGATGATTTTTTCTTTGCTTTGACTTTCAGCACTCCTAATGGGAACAGTCTCAGTGCTGCTGAACTCACCTGTGGGATGATCATGAGTCTAGCCAGGTAAGTTTATGGTTTCTTTGTAGTCCTATTCACCTATTAATCCAATACCAATAGTTCAGTAGCATTCAGAACCCTAAGATATTCTAAAGCAGTGACTCTTAGATTCTTTATTATGCCGTTTTGATACTATCCAAATTAATTAAAAAAGAAATTGTTAAATAGCTTATAGCTAAGCAGATGATATTCCATGGGAAGCCTCCTTTGGAGGTATTATTAAACTTTTAAGCAATTCCTTTAATGTCTGTATATTCAGCTAGCTTCTAATCTCCTTACCTGTACTATCATTCAGCACCTGCATCTCAGAATTTTTTACAAGAATAGAATGAGAGATTTAAAAAATTATTTTGCTAAAATCTCAGTGTGAATTCAAAATTTTCCCTCTGCAGCTTACTTACTGTTTAAGTTTAGGCAAGTCATGTAATTATCTGCTAACTCAGTTTCTTCATCTCTAAAATGAAGAGGTTGGACTAGATGGTCTCTGAGGGAAGGACCTTTTCAGCTCTAAATTCATGATTTTATGACCTATAGCTAGTTAGTGGGCCCCTTGCCTCTCATCTAGGGATTGAACTATAAATTTTAAACTCATCTTCATGTATATTCCCCAGGAATTTCCTCAGTATTTCTAATTGTAAATCTAGGTTGCCCCCAAGAACTAGCCATCCTATAGATGACTAGAATTGAACTTTTGATATTTCTATAGTTAAGGTGATGGTAAGAAAGACTATGATTATTCAAGTCCAGAGTACGTGTCCTATCTAGGATGATGGAGATCATGTCTAATTCTCTTTTTCTAGGCAAATCCCCCAAGCTGCAGCTTCCATGAAGAATGGAAAATGGGAACGAAAGAAGGTGAATAACTGTCACTATTTCTTTCCCTTCTCATATAATCATCAGAGCTTTTTGGGGGGCTTCACTTAATGTTCACACCTTCTATCTGTTCTCTTATAGTTCATGGGGACCGAGCTGCATGGGAAAACACTGGGAATCCTAGGACTGGGGAGAATCGGGAGAGAAGTGGCCACCAGGATGCAGTCCTTTGGGATGAAGGTAAGGAGCAAGGAGCCCATCTTCATCTATAATGACTCCATTGGGGCTTGCTGCAAACCATCCTTCAACATATGAAGATGCTCCAGTTTCTCTCCAAAAATAACAAAAAACCTTCTGGCTATTCTGTTACCTCTCCTATCTTCATGCTTTATCACTGCCTTGTCTCCTCTGTCTAGAATGTCCTTCCTCCTCCCCTCTGCCTCCTTTCTGGCTTGCTTCAAGATTTGGCTCAAATTTCACCTTCTGAAGGAGATTTCCCCCCATTCCCCTCAATACTTAACCCTTCCCTTTGAGATTTATGGCTTTCCACTCTGAGGGACCCCCAGATGGTACCGTAGTGTTGGGCTTGGGGACAGGAAGATTCCCCTTCATGAGTTCAAATCTAGCCTCAGACAGTTATTAGCTGTATGAAGTCACTTCACCTTATTTATCTCAGTTTCCCCATCTGTAAAATGAGCTGGAGAAAGAAATGGCAACGCATTCCAATATCTTTGCCAAGAAAACCCCAAATGAGGTCATGGTTCTTGGACAAGAACAATCATCTCTGAATCATTTTCCAAATCCCTTGCTCTGACCACCAATGTTTCTTTAGGTTATAGATAAAGAGACCCTCCTTCCAGTTTCCAAACACAGTTTTGTCAATCTCCCTTATCTTTTTTTCCAGACTGACTAGCCAACATTTATTATTATATTTTTAAGATTGCATAATTACAACAAAACCTCCTTATCTTTCCATGCACTTGCTGAGATAAGGGTATGGTTGATCCCTCAGCCCTGCCCCTACTAGTTTCTTCTGTGGTGTAATAGAAAGAGTCCTAACCTTAAGCCAAAGATTTACTACCTGGAAAACCAGGAAAAACTCACTTAAACTCAATTTTCTCATTTGTAAAATAAAATCCAATTAAATGTTCCTGAGATCCCTTCTAGTTTTAGATCTATGTCTTCATTTAGGTTTTAGAGGAAAAAGAAATTTTTCCTTTTAAATGAAAAATACCCAGTTTTCTGTAAGATTAGACTTTAGTGATCTGTGACTATGATGAATCCTGCTCCTCCTCCTGCCTATTTGTAAGGATGTATAGGAGCAATAACAAAAACAAAAAAAGATGAAGTTATGCATGGCCATTTGAAATGTTTTCTAAGTGTTATTTAATATGTCTTTCTAATTCCTAAGTGTTCTAGCTGATTCCTTCTTATTAGAAAAACAACATTTTGGGGGTGTTTTTATTTTTAAACTAAAAAACACTCCCTCTCCTTAAAGAGAATGATACCTACATGATTAGACATAGTTAGTGTATTTATCTGTTTGACTTAATTGTACTTTATTGCCAGAACTGTTTAGGTAAATAAGACAGGAATCATTGGGAAATGACAGTAATGTTTAAAAATACATTATATTATACATATATTATATATATAATATATCACATCATATTATATAATTATATATATTATAATATATTATATATATAAATTGAAAAATATATATTGAAAATAAAAAGCTGTAATTAAAAAGGGAAAAAATTTTAAACAAAAGTTAAAAATTATTTTTACACATAACTAGGGAAAAATAAAATACTAAAAAATTAAAAGAAAAAAGAAAAATATATAAATATGAGAGTATCAAGAAAACATTGAAAATAAAAAGACAGCCCAAATGGAGTATTCCCTGAGCTTCAGAGAACAGAGGTAGCAGGTGAACTGCAGCAGAAATCAGATGGCCCTGTTGTATGTGATTTTGGACTTTTACCGTATTTGTGAAAACAAACAAAGCTCGTTGAAGGGAACAATATTTGGACAGATTATCAGACAATCATGGGTAACACATCCACCGCTGTTGACTCCTTGCCCCAAGAACAGTTTCGGAATCCAGCTGGAAACGTCAGTTGCAGAGACTTGCTAAACTAGAGTTACTTCTAGCTTGGGTTCCATTTGTTAAATTTTTTTTCTCCCTAGTCTAGATTATGAGACTTTCTCTAACATTTTATGATTCTTCTTCTGGGACAATAGTTTAAAAGCTTCATGGTTAATGTAGAGCATGAAACAGTTTAAATTCAATCAATAAATGTTTATTGATTACCTCTTATTAGTCAGTCAATAAACATGTATTATGTGTCTCTTATGTTCCAAGTACTATGATGAGCTTTGGAGATAGAAAAAAGTGGGGTGAATACAAATTCAGGAAATCCTAGGAAAAAATATGGGGGATGCTGAGGCACCTAGGTAGCTCAATAGACAGAGCTGGTGAAGGAGACAATATGCAAACCCCTTTATATAAACATGATATAGACAGAATAAATTGGGGATAATCTCAGAGGGAAGGTACTAGATTAAGGAGGACTGGGAAAGACTTTTTGGGAAAAATGTGTGACTTTAGTTGAGATTGGAAGCTAGAAGAATGCCTGATGTATAAGGGGTAGCAACGAAAAAGCTCATTCATGAAAGAGTATCATATGTGAGAATAAAGAGGGATAATACGAAATACAGTTGGATAAATAGGTTGGATCCAGATTTCAGAGGGTTTATTTGATGATTGTTGAATAGAAGGCTGATATGATCCTAGCAATGTATTTGGGGAATTACCCAACCCAAAGCCACAGGGACCCTGAAAACAAACATTCATGGACAAAGGTCAGCAGAACTAAAGTATTCTGTTAGTTAATAGTTCTTTTTCTCTGCATTGAGGAGCAAATGCAGATGTGGAGGAGACAATGTTTAGCCAACTATATAAAATAAAAAATATACAGGCTATATTGGAGGGAATCAAACAGAGGAAAGGGGGATCAGGAAGGGCTTTCTCTAGAAAATGGAATTTTAATGGGGATTTGAAAGATACCAGTGAAACTAGAAGCTCTATAGATGAGGAGGTGGGAGTATATTTAAGGTATGGATCACAGCCAGTGAAAAATACCCAAACTCAAAAGATGGAGTGTCTTGTTCAAGGAGCAGCAATGAGGCACAGAGTGCCTAGGGACGAGTAAGGTCTCAGAGTAAGGTCTGCCCACCCTTGTTAACAAAGTTTAAAAAAAAAAAACAATTCAAGAAAAATAACTGCCACATGAACTTCATCTACCATCATATCAACGTTGTTCACTCACTATCTTCCATCTCCAGAAAAGGAGAAAAGTACATTTGTTTACCTAAGAGATAGAACCAGATTAAATAGTTTCAATGAAATGAAACTTTCATTTCATTGGTCTTTCTGTTTACCTTGTTAGTCATTTATAATATTATTTTCCTGGTTCTATTTACTTTCTTCCTGTTTCTCTAATTCCCTCATATTGCTCATTTCCTATATTCCTTTTCTTTCTTTCTTTTTTCTTTCCTCCTTCCTTTCTGTTCTTTTTTCTTCCTTCCTTCCTCCCCCCTTTCTTTCTTTCTTTCTTCCTTCCTTCCTTCCTTTGTAAGGCAATTGGGATTAAATGAGTTACCCAATGCCATACAGCTAATAAGTATCACATGTTTGATGCTGGATTTGAACTCAGATCCTCTTGACTCCAGAGTCAATGTTCTATCCACTCTACCACCCAGCAGCCCTCATTTTTCATATTCTTACAATAAAATACTCTGTTATTTTCATATACCACAAGTTTTTTTTTTCAGCCATTCTCCAATCAGTAACCACTTATTTTATTTCTAGTTTTTCTCTACTACCCCCCACCCAATGCTGCTTGAATATTTATTTATATATAGCATTTGTCTTTCTGTCTTTAACCTCCTGGGACAATGTGCCCAAAATAAGGGTCTCTGAGACAAAGAATTTATTCATTTTAAGTCACTTTTTTGTATAATTCCAAGTTACTTTCCAGAATTATTGAATAAATTCACAACTCCAACAACAGTTTATTATTATATTTAATAATTAGGGCATTAGCTGTGGATTAAGACACAGTCTTTCCCAAGGGTATTTGAATTTGAAAGGGAGCCAGAGAAGCTCTAGAGAGACATATACCTGGACTCATATAGCCCTGACTATTTCTTTTAAATGAGGGCTTATTTTGAAGCGGCCCCCATGTTACTCTGCAGGGTGAGTCAGTTGAGGCTTTAGGATTTTTCAGTCCCTCTGAATGTTTCATGGTTTCCTCACTGAATTATTTCATCTCTCCTTGGGATGAACAGAAATCCTCCCACTTGAAGTTTCTCTATAGGACAAATTACGTTGAATAATACACTGTGGTCTCTTGGGATCACAGTAACTGGAGGAACATCAAGCTCTGCCCTTCTATCAGTTAGCAGACCAACGTGGGTGGATTACAGCCCTTTCTATTTGATCTGGGATTTCTTATAAAAACTGGATGATATTTCTCAGCAATGTCCTTTTTTATCAGCTTGGCCTTTCCAGCTTTATCTTTCGGGTCTTGGAGAACTTTTTTTGTGTCTCTGTGAGAGATGAGAGACTTAGTGAGACAGATCTTGGATGGGATACTGAGGCTCTTGGATTGATGCCATTTTATTACTATTTGAGAGGAGTCAAATTTGCAGATGAAATCAATGCACAAAAGCCCAGATTTTGCACAAACACCCCTTCAGAGAGCTAAAAGAACACCAGAACAATCATTTTTAAAGTGAGAGTTAGAGAAACTTTTAAAATATAATATTCCAAAAGGGAGATTTATAAGAGAGAGTAATTTATCCTGCAAAACTGAATATAATTTAAAGAAAGAAATTACCTTTATGAGAATTCACAAGAATTTCAAATATTCCCAGTGAAAGAACCAGAGCTGGGTAGAATCTTTAAAATGTAAACACAGGAGAAAAGAGAAAATAGGTTATAGAAGGAGGGAGAAAGAACAGACATCGCATAAATTTCAGTATTTTGTGAATAAGCAAAAGGAAAGTTTAAACATGTGCAAAAAGATTTTGGTGTAGAAATACATTAAATTTAACAGGATAGGACTGGGAGAAGATTTGAGGAGAGCAAAATCAACTTCAGGAGGTGTGTGCCAAATAGAATTAAAATAAAAATTTAAAAAACCAGTGAACATGGTTTGAGATAGGAAAAGGAAGTGGGATCAGAAAACTTCCAGTATAGATTCTCAGTGTTGATCACTTTTCTTTTCTTTCTCCATCTTCTTTTTTATAAGGAGGGGTGAAAGAGTTACAGAGGAGGAAAAAAAGTAGAAATTATGAAAAAAGGAAAGACACCAAAAATAATATAACCATGAATATAAATGGTATGAATTAACACATAAAATGGAAAATACTAGTAAAATGGATTACAAACAGAATTTGGCAATATTCTAAAAGAAAGAAACATATAAAACTTATAGATTCACAGCAAGTTAAGATTAGAGGTTTTTGAAGCAGAATTTATTGTGCCTCAAGTGTATTTTTTTTAAAAGGTGGCAATCAATATCATCAAGGCAACAGTGAAAAAATAGACAATTAAAATAGATACATATGCTTAAATAATGGATTGATAAATAATGGATGAAAAAATGGATAAATAATGGAATAATATCAATTATATATGTGTGTGTGTTTCAGAACTAGGTAAATCTAATGAAACTATAAACAAAAAAGATGTTAAAAACTTGAGTAGATTGTTAGAAAAGTTAGATGTGATAGCTCTCTGGCCATTAATGAATGGAAACAATTAACCAATAAGTATTTATTAAGCATCTACCATATTCCAGGGATTGTGTAATCACTAGGAATAGAAAGGCAAGAAAGGAGAATCTAACAGGAGAAACATCATGCAAACAACTACATACCAACACAATTTGGAAAGGATAAATTAGAGGTAATCTCAGAGGGAAGAAAATAATATTAAAGGAAATCAGGAAAGGTATTTCATAGAAAATGGTCTTTTATGTAGAACTTGAAGGAAACCAGGAAAGCTGAAGGCAGAGATAAGGCAGGAGAGAATTCCACAAATGAGATGTAGCCAGTGAAAATGCTCAAAAGCATTAAATGGAGTGTCTGGTGAGAAAAATATCCAGGAAGTCAGTGTCGTTGGCTCTCAGATTTTGATGGGTTTGGAGGGGCAAAGGGTGGGGGTCATATAAGGGAAGGATGGATGGGGAAGGGCTTGAAGACCAAACAGAGGGGTTTAAATCTGAGCTTCAAGGTGACAAGGAGCCACTGGAGTTTGAGCAAGGGATTAACGTAGTCAGATTTGTGCTTTAGGAAGATAATGTAACAGCCAAGTGGACGGACTGTTATAGGGAAAGACTAGTCAGGGAAAGCCCCAGCAAACTATTGCATTAGTCCAGGTATAAGGTGGGACAGGAGGTGGAGTAAAGGCAGCAAAAGAGTCAAGAGCTGAGGACAAAATCTAGATGCAAGCTATTGCTCATCTGTTTGTGGCAAATATTGACCATATGCTAGGAAATGTATAAGCAAATGCCAACCTTATAAACACAAACTTTTCTGATGAAAATAAAAAATTTAATTAATACAGAGCAAAAAAAAATAACAAGAGATTCAAGATTAAGTGGGAACATATATTGTTAGGGTCAAGGAATATCACAGGATTGAAGGTGCCCTTGCCTTCATCCAGTACCTCAGGCAGAGACTGAAAGCGTAGTTTGCTTAATCAGGGGCAGAGAAAAGGTCCTAGTTAAATCTATAATATCAACCCCCAATGAGGTATTATTTGTAGTGAAGGCTGTAACTCCTTTTTTTCTGGGAAACACATTAAACTTCTGCTTAAAGTCTAAATATTATTTTAAAAAAGAAAAAAATGAAATTTTCATTTTAGAAAATATATATCATTTATTCTGTCCATATACCTTGCAATTTACCACCAACATTCACTGCCTGAGCTCTCTCCCTGCTATTTTTGATGCCTTCAATAAATTGGCCTGGGAATACAGCCCTGAACTCAAGGGCATTTGGACAGGAATCATGGCTCTCATTGTCCACTCCCCTGTTTCCCTGACACTCACACAGAGCCACCCTTTCATTCCTCCCCCAGAGCTTGAAATGACTGTGTCATTGTGTTAGCCGGCTGATCACTGCAAACAGAGAGGGTTTGTAATAGCCTTCCTTGAGACTCGGTGATCGAGAATGTTTTCTGGGCTGACTTTCTATGTTTTTGGCAAAGACTCAGCTGGCTCTGTAAGCCCTAGGATGACCCGCTGGTTAGGGATCTTTAGGGATCCGGTCAGTCTCTCTCTGCTTTTTTCTTTCTCATTTCTCGGTCGGCCCTAGATTTTCCAGACTGCTTTGAAAACTTTTCCTGTCCCTTCTCTGTAGTAAATACATTTAGCCCTTGTCCAACTATGTGAAGGAATAACTGGATTTTCAGGTATTAATGGCCTGCTTTGCTTAGTAGGATGTGTTTGCTAATATCTTGGATGCTGGACTCCAAATAACCTCAGAAAGCATTTAATCTGTACCTCATCTATGTACTGATTATAATCATATATTTTTTTTGTGTCATGATCAATACAAGTGTTATTTTCCTTACTAGATACTATTCTATGAGGGTAAGAACAATATTTTGAATCAGTCTGATACAATCACTATCACCCACATGATTTCTGATTCTGTCCTGAGAACAGTGATTTTCTTCAATTCCGAGGCTCCTAGAAATGTCTGTCTTTTGTCTCCACTCATCATATGGAAATAGGATAAAATCATAGGAATAATGCTCAGAGGGGCTTTTGGGAAGTGTATAATCCCTTCCTTCATTCAATAAATTCAAAAAATTCAAAAAAATAAGAATCTGCTTTGTACAGAGTCCCATATCGGGTGCTAAGCTACTTGAATATAAGCTCCTGGAAAATAGGAACCATATTTTAATAATAATAATAAATTTATATTAAATTAGGGTAAAAAAGTTGCTCTGCACATATTAGGCACCTAATTGATAGGTTTTTTATTTATTCAAAATATATTATCTGTCTTCATAGAGTATACTGTATCAAATAGAGAGATAATATAAAATTATAATAATATATAGTCATAATTAGTGCACAGATAAGGTACTAGGTGCTTTCTTAAGTCATTTTAGGAGGGCATTTCTAATTAGGCAGCTAAATTGTATAATAGATACAGCACTGATTCTAAAATCAGGATGATTTGAGAGATTAAATCCAACTTCAGATGCTTAATAACTGTGACTAGGAGTAAGTCACCCACTTTTGTTTGTCTTCATCTGTAAAATAGGGGTCTTAAAGCACCTCCATATTAAGGTTTTTGCGAGGATCAAATGAGATAATATTGATGAAGTGCTTAGCAGATTACCTAGCACACAATAGGTGCTGGATCAATACTAGCTGATAGTAGTAATAGATGAATGAAGAATTCACTGGGAGAATGTAAATTGTGAACAACGCTGAATAGCATGGGGTGGAGAAATCCTAAGATAGGGAACAGCATAAGGAAAGACATGAAGGCAGGAAAAGGTGAGAAACAGATGTAAAATTGAATATGCACATTATACAAGCAAAGTTTGGATTATATGGAAAGGAAGAATAGTGTGAGTTAAGACTAAAAAAACAGGGTCTTCCCAGATAGTGGAGAGATTCAAATGCTAGACTGAGAGGTCTGAATTTTATTTGATAGATAATAAAGATCCCTCAAAGAATTCTGAGCACAAGCATAATAATTATGGAAATATGTATAGAAGAATTAAACATATTTACCCTATATTGGATTACTTGCTGTCTAGGGGAGGAGATGAAGGGAAGGGAGAGAAATAATTTGGAATACATGCATATGCTTTGAAACTAAAAAGCCTTAATAAAAAAATACCTCCCAAAATAAAAAAAAAAATTTGCAATGACAAAAAAGAAAAGAAAAAGTTTTAATTAATATATTTCCTATATTAAAAAAACTAATTTGTCCAGATTTTTAAAAATTCTTGTAATGAAAAAAAAACAGGCAGAATAGGGGGAAAATCAATAAATCTTATTAATACATAAAAAAGAATTCTGAGTACAGACTATAAGTCAATCAAGGTTCTGTAACCCTATAATATTCTTATAGTTATGTCTCTATGTACCCATGCATGGACAAATGGTCTGATGGATAGAGTGCCAACCCAGAATTAGGAAATCTCATCTTCCTAAGTTCAAATCTGGCATTAGACACTTATAGCTGTGTGATCCTGGACACGTCACTTCACTCTGTCTGCCTTAGTTTCCTCATCTGTCAAATGACTGGTGAAGGAAATGGAAAAGCATTTAAGTATCTCCACCAAGAAAACTCCCCAGTGGAATCAGGGAGAGTAGACATGACGGAAACAAATTGAAAAACAACAATTCGTGCCTGAGGAATATGAGAACAGTTGGAGAATGGGTACAACACCCATCATCCTGAATCACAGTCTGCCCACCTGGGGCCTATCTCTTCTCCAATCAGAGTCTAGGAACAGAGCTGTCCAGCACATTCTTGAGGCACCATGCTCCCTGCTGATGGAAAGGCATTCCAGGTGCCATTGGCCTTGGACCAAATATTTGCAGCAAGATACAAACTTCTATTCTTATTCACTGCAGCCTCTCCTGAAAGAGAAAATCCCCAAGACTGGAGCCCTCAAAACTAATTTAATTCAGGAAAAATGACTTTCTGGTCTTTTGCCCTCCTCATCCTCAGAGAAAGAGCACTAATACCTCATTTAAATCTAATTACTAAATATTCAAAGCATCTTCTCTAGCACATCCTCTAAGGATCATGAGCAAGTCCATCAAATTCCTCCTGTGTCAGATCTCACAGTGCAATGACTGTTTCATGCATTGGTTTCCTTTTAAAGTCCCTCCTTTCAATTATGCAAGGAAAAAAATCACTAAATTGTTCATATTCTGATTCAGAGAGGCTATTGTTGGGTCTCTACCCTAAAAGTTACTGACCAAAAAAAGTATATGTGCAAAAATACTCAGAGCAGGATCATTGGGAGAAGAGCAGTGGAAAGAGCTTTGGATTCCTTTTTAAATCCTTTCTTTCAATTATGCAAAGAAAAAAATCACTAAATTGTTCATATTCTGATTCAGAAAAGTACTGTTGGGTTTCTAGCCTAAGAATTATTGACAGAAAAAACACATATACAAAAATATTCAAAGCAGGATCACTGGGAAAATAGCAGCGGAAAGAGCTTTGGATTTGGTGTTTAGCCAAATTTTATGTAACCTATGTCATCTTACACAAGTCCCTTAACATCTTTGAACCTCAGTTTCCTTTCATGTAAAATGACAGAACCAACCTAGATGGCCTCAAAAATACCATTCAGCTCTAGACCTATGAACCTATGAAATCACTCTGAGTCTCAGTTTACTCATTTGTAATTTGTAAAATTACTTCTAAGATCCTTTCAACATTTAAATCTATAGTTCCATGATCCCTTGAAGTGCCTATTATTTCATCACAAATTATATCAACTTTTAAAATAATAATAAATATTTTGTTACTCAAAATGTCTATTTTACTAAGTAACAGTCAATGCTGGTAAAAAGAAAAAAAAAAAAAAAAGTATGCACCTTTCTTATCCATAAGCTGCTTACTTCCTGAAGGATCCTTTAAAATGAATGGGATAGAAAGCAGACTCAAAAGGGGCTCCGTGGGTGACATCTATATATTGACAAAGAAGTCTCAGACAGATACCAAGTCAGACAGATTCTGGTGCATTCATGAAGGTGCTGTAGCCACTAATGGAAATTACAGAAGTTTTGTCTTTAAGGATGCTGAACTTAGGACAATGTTAATTTACATTGCAAGGGCTTCTAGTGATGGAGTCCTGGGTCTGGAGTTGGAGGATTCCTCTTCCTGAATTCAAATTCAGCCTCAGACACTTAGTGGCTGGGCAAGTCACTTCATGCCATCTGCCTCAGTTTCCTCATCTGTCAAATGAGCTGGAGAAGGAAATGGCACTCTGGGGTCTCTGACAAGGAACCCCCCCAAGGGGTTACAAAATATCTAGCCATGAGTGAAAAATGACTGAACTGTAACAAAAGAAATAATAGAGGTCTATCTCTAATAAATGTAATGCTGTCACGTACCCAGCCAAGTTTAGCACCTCATTGGCAGAAGGATGCATGGGGAGCTTGTTATGTTTCATGGACCAATAGACAACAAAGTACATATACCCATTCTACAGATTTATACATGGAAAGTCCTGTCTTGGAATAAACTGCTCTGGAACCAGACCATTTTCACAGACTGAACTGTTGCCCCTGATAATTGCACAGACATAATATTAATTTCCAAAAACTGAAGAACAATGTTTTGAGTAGACTTCACCATCCCAAGTATTCAAAGTCTCCAAGCTTCATGAAATACAGTCTTTTCAAATAAATCAATCACTGGGGAAGCAGATCCTCCTGTTACAGGAGGTGTTATAAGGATGCTCTCCGGAAATTTGCCGAGGATGAGCTTTTACTCTAATATTTTTGTTCAATAAAAGAAGCAGCTTTTTATCCACCTTTGTAATATATGTAAATTATTGATCATAAAGGAATTAAAACAGTTTGTCCCAAGAATTTTTCTATCTGAAGCTCATTGAAAAGATGAGAAGAATAAGATGATAAAGATAAGAATGATTGCACATAATATAGTAGAAAGAGGATTATATTTCAAGTCCTCTTTGGATCTTAAGCAAGTCACAGGTTCCCAGAGTTTCAATTTCTTGATCTGTCAAATAAAGGAGTTGGACTAGATGGTGCTAAATTGCCTTTTGGCTCTAAATCTATGATCCTATGACATCCCTTCCCACTTCCCCTTCAGTGAGTCATGACCCCGTGTGGGGACCCTTAACTGAATGTGGGGGGTGGTGAAAATTTGCCAATAGTCAAAGATATCAGATAACTCCATCAAGATTTTTTTTTGTAAAAATAAACATTCATTTCATTAATATGTAAATTTGCTTTTATCTTTAACAAATCATATGTGTACCAAAGAATTGTTTTAAAATAAATTTCTTTAAAATTTATCATCAGTAAATGTTTAGTTTGTATACCCATTTTATATACCTATATACCTGGGGTTGCATAAACATTTCTCAGGCAAAAAGAGGTCATAAGGGTTTAAGAAGTTTAAGAAGACATACTCTAGGCAAGTTTCTAAAGATATATTACAGAAAAGGTGTTCCCCTGCATTGTACAGGGAATGTCCTCAAGTGGGAATCCCATTATTAATATAATTACAGATCTAATCCATATCAGCCCCCCTTTCCTCCAGGCTGATTTGCATTTTCATCCTTATTACTTATTATGAGATAAAAGAACAAAGGAACTTTAAGTGTCAGCAAAATTGCAGCCCTGCTTCTGGCCTTGCAGGGAACAAGGAACATTCTGTATGCTTCTGAAATCATAAGTACTCAGCCTCCTCCTAAGATCAACTCTTTCCTCCTTCTCTTATCAGCTCCTAGTCTGGCCCAGTTTCTTCCTTCCATCTTCTTTCTTTTTTTACCTATTCAGGTTTTCCTAATTCTGAAACAGCTAACATTTAATTTAGTTCTTTCCAAAAACAGTCCAATTTCCTTTCTCTTTTTCATAAATAATCTTTTAAGAACATTGTTTCCATCCAAGGGTCATATTGGGTAGCCATAATTTTATTAGAGGAATTGTGTTCATTTGATCTTATATTACTCAATTTTCTTTCTTTCTTTCCTCCTTATTTCTTTCTCTTTCTCCTCTCGTTTCTCTCTTTTTCCTCTATCTCTTTCTCCTCTTCTTTCCCTTTTTCTCTTTCTTCCTATCTCCTTTCTTCCTCTTTTCCACCCCTCCCTTTTCTCTCATCTTCCTATTTTTCATTCCTTCATTTTTTCTCTTTTCTTCTCTTTTACTTCCATCCCTCTCTCTGCTCTCCTTCCTCTCCTTTCTTTACCCTTCACTTCTATTTCCATCACCAGACAGTGGGATATGATCCCATCATCCCTCCAGAGGTTTCAGCATCCTTTGGCGTTAAGCAGCTGCCCCTGGCGCAGATATGGCCCATCTGTGACTTCATCACTGTCCATACACCTCTTCTGCCTTCAACAACAGGTAAGTTGTCCAGTCTTCTTGTCTTGGACTGGACACAGGCTCCAGAAGACCAGATGATTGCATTGGTCAGCCAATCAATAGATATTTATTAAATACCTACTCTATGTCAGGGACTATGCTAAGTGCTAAAGATATATATAAAAAAAGTTCCTGTTCTTAAGGACCTTATAGTCTAATGGAAAAGAAGCATGCAAATAGCTTTGTATAAACAAAATATAGAGTGTATAAATTGCAGATAATCAACAGAAGGAAGGAAGTAGCTGTTGAAGCAGAATGGGAAAGGTTTCCTATGGAAGGTAGGAGTTTATGTGGGACTTAAAGGGAGCCAGAAAGTGGACTTAAGGGAAAATATTTAAGGGACAGATGTCCAGAGTTAGGAGATTAGAGTGTCATGCAGAGGAGAACAAAACCAAAGAAATCTTTGGATTACAGAATGGAAGGTAGATGAAGTATCAGAAGTCTGAAAAGCAGGTTATGAAGAGCTTTGAACGCCAAATAGAAGATTTTAAATTTATCCTTCAGGTCACTGGGAATCACTGGAGCTTTATTAAGTAGGCTGGTAAGATGGTCAGATCCGTACTTGATTATGAATGATTATAAGGTGATTATGAATGGAGGATGGATGGAAATGGGGAAAGACTTTACATCATGATATTTCAGTGGCTTGAATGTGAGGTGATGAGGGCAGTCAGAAATCCCCTCTTTCGCAGGGGAATGGAACTCAAACATAATCTAAGAAAAGCACATTTCCCTAGTTTAGAGATCTGAGGAAAAAGAGGGGTCCTTGGTGGGGATGGGGAAGGCAGCCTGGCTCATAGGAAAACTCCTTCTTCCTCTTGCCCAGGTTTGCTGAATGACAACACCTTTGCCCAGTGCAAGAAGGGGGTCCGTGTGGTGAACTGTGCCCGCGGAGGGATCGTGGATGAGGGAGCCCTGCTGCGGGCCCTGCAGTCGGGCCAGTGTGGGGGGGCTGCCCTGGATGTGTTCACAGAAGTAAGTGTCGAGCCGAGTGAGGAATTCACACAGTTTTATCGCTGGAGCCTTCACAAATGTGCTTCTGCATTGCGAGGACCAGAATCTTGAGGGAAAAGCATGGGGGATGTGAGAACTGGGATGTCTAAACAAAATGCCTGGTATTGGTCCAAAACAAGAGAAAATGAGACATCCTCCCTCCTCCCTTCTTGCTCCCCCAGCCTCAAACTGGGGACAGGTCTTAGGGGGATTTCCCTGTTTTCTGTTGAGTAGGTCCTTTGGGGATATTGACCTTCAGAACTGAGTAACCCAGAAGCAAAATGAGAGACAACTTAGCAGAGGGAACAGATTGCTGGCTAGCCTGGAACCTGGGTTCAAGTGTTCCTTCTGACACAAACCATCTGGACAAATCACCTAATCTGCTCTAGGAAATTCTCTAATATTATAAGTTATAGAGAAAGTACCAAATTACCCCAATCCCTAATCAAGGCTACCCTTCCTTTAGAGCAGTGGTTCTCAAAGTATAGTCTAGAGAATCCTGGGGATCTCTGAAACCCTTTTAGAGGGTCTACAAATTCAAAAATAGTTTTTATTTCCAATATGGTAAATGTCTAAATATAATCCAGATAAACAAAAACGCTTTGGAGAGAGCCTCAATCATTTTTAATAGGATAAAGATACTGAAAACAAGAGTTTGAGAACCACTGCTTTAAAGCATTGATATCAAACTCCAATAGAAAGAGGGATGGACTTAGAAAGCCATCCATAACATTCTTTGTGTTGTATTTTATTTATTTTTGTCAAATATATCCCAATTACATTTTAATCTGGTTGGGTCCATACTCAGGAGAGAGTTTGAATGCTGCTTCTGTCTTCCTGCTTCATTTCTGGTTCTCATCTCATTTTATTTCCATAATTCAGTCAGGCACTGAATGCATCAGACCAGACCCTTTTCTCTGAGAATTCAGTTTCATTAACTGATCATACTGAGTAATTATAACAACTAGTGCTTAGATGGGCTTTTTGGTTTGCATGTGGTTCCTATGTGATCTTATAACAGCCAGACACTTTTCTCTAGGTTTTGCTCTCTGGGGCGAGGGGTGATATGGGACGGCTGCTGCCCCTTGGTCCTGATCCGGGCAAGCCTGAAACCTCACCCGAGCCGCGCTTTCCTTGCAGGAGCCCCCCCGAGACCTGGCCCTGGTGAACCACGAGAATGTCATCAGCTGCCCCCACTTGGGCGCCAGCACCAGGGAAGCCCAGAGCCGCTGTGGGGAGGAGATCGCCGTCCAGTTCGTGGACATGGTCAAGGGAAAGGCTTTGTCTGGGGTTGTAAGTATGCCCTGGGCCGGGGAAAGGGAGAGGAGAGGGGAGGGGACCAAAAGCTGGGAGAACAAAGGGGCCTGGGCTGGGAAGCAGCAGGGGGAAGAGAGAGGGGCAGGGAGGAACTGGGACCAGTGCCCGGGCTGGGGATTTGGATAAATGAGACACGGCTCCCTCCCCGCACTCTGGGCAGAGTCTGTCCCCTTCATGGGTCGGGGCCAGGGACTGTAGGCTTGATGTGGGTGGGAGAGGGAGGGAAGGAAGCGGTGAAAGACAGCCCTGCTACATTGTATTCCAGGCGCAGAGGGGGTGCCGTTTCCCAGGGCATCCCCCCTGATGCTCTGCCAGAAGCCCATTGGCTTGGGTGACTTTTGTGTGACTAAAAGCTGGTGGCTGCAGATCAGGGAGCTGGTGTGCCCTAGGAAGGAGGCTGGGGGTGTTAGAGACCCCCCAACTTACCAGCCACTTGCCTCCATGAGCCTCCCTCCAAAGCAAGAGCTCCTTGCCTTTCAAGGAAGAGACCCAGGGTCCAGGATGCCATCAATGGCCTCTCTCCAATGCTTTTAAAGATAATTCTCTCTCCCCTGCTTGCCAACCGCTCCTCTCCTGACTATCTCTATACTCCCTCAGCCACCCCGGCTCGTACATTATCCTTGGCAGTGCAAGAACAGGAGTCAGTCAATTGTGGAGTTCTGTGGTTTCCTCCATTATGCTTTCTCCCATCCTTTCGAGTCCCACCATCCCATTTCCTCATCCAGCCTCCTATCAATGATAATGAACATTACTTAACCCCAATTGCCTCAGAAAAAAAAAAATTATAATGAACAATTACTAGGCTACCTGCCTCCCAATGTAGCCTGCACTCCACCGCCAATTAAACATTGATTTTTACCGTGCTTCTCCCCTTCAAAGACTTCCCAGTCCACCATTTAAAGCCCTCTTAGTTTTTTTTTTTCCCTAATCTGCTCCAGGACTGACTTTTGTTTGAGCAATAATGGTACTCCTTCATTTCCTCAAAACATGATCTTTTATCCCTACTTTGGATTGTTTTCCCTGTGGGAGCTCCTCCACCCCAACTCAACATTTGGTCAACTAAAATCCTACATCTTTGAAAGCCTGGCTCAAGTACCACCCCCATCATCAAGCTTTCTATAATGAATTCTTGGTGGTCTCTGGCAAAATCACAGAATGTAGTAAGTTAGGGTCCCAGTCCAACTTGTGTTTGATCCAAGATCCCCTCTCCAAACTGGGGGACATGTCAGCCAATGTCTGGGGGAAGACCTGCGGTGGAAGGGGAACAGCTACTGATTCTACATTCAGAAAACGAATTCTTAGAAAGTTTTTTTCTTATAGAGAGCCTAAATCTGCTTTTCTACCTCTCCCTGCTAGAATTCCACCTTCTATATCCAAGTAGGACAAATCTCTTTCATACCCCAGCCCTTCAGTTAGGTAAAGGTAGCTATCATGCTCTCGTTCCTGAACATGGAAAGTGCTTAATAAATATTAATTGATTGATTGATTGATTCTCCTTGGTAAGTGATTTTTTATCACATTTCTCTGCTACATGACCATATAATGTACACACACACACAAACCCACCATTTTGAAAAAAGAATGAGACCAGATTTGCTGTCTAGAATCCTCTCTCCTTTAGGAGGCTGAGGGCTGGCAGTTCTGGAGGTAGAAGCTTCAGTGGGCAATCACAATCAGGCATCCGAACCAAATTTCTCACTGACACGATAAGCCCGAGGTGGGTGGGGCACTAAGTGGCCCGAGGAGAGGCAGATCAGAACAGGTCAGAAATAGAATAAATGTAAACTCCCAAGAGGATCCAGATCCGAGCAGACGCCCTGCTCCCAGCTTAGGGGAAGTAAGGAGAAGAGAATGCTTGGGTTGGCTCATAGCTGTCCAGCTCTGTGAAGGACTCACAAATAGAAGAGAGATTGTGTTTTCTCAGCCCCAAAGGAAATTGCAAAGAGGGAAAAAACAAAAGGAAGGAGTTTGGTGTCCATGAGTGGATTGCCTCAAGAGACAGTAGGTTTGCCCCCTTTGGAGGTCAAGTAGAGACGAGGTGACCAGTTGCCTGTATGTTATTGGGGGATTCCTTTTCATGTGTGATTAGAGAAGCTGGCACTGGGGTCCCTTCCAACTCTCGGGTAGCCTGAATTCTCCCCAAATCCTTTGGATGGAGATGGTGAATTGTTGCATCCAGAGAGCAAGGGAGATCCCTGCTTTGGTATTCAGTTCTCTGTGTGTCCCTCTCCGTCCAGAAGTCCTGATTTCTGACTGTTCCTGTCCTTACTCAGCCTTCCCTCTTCTTGCAGGTGAATGCCCAGGCTCTCACCAGCGCCTTCTCTCCCAGCACCAAGCCCTGGATTGGTTTGGCAGAAGCTCTGGGAGCACTGATCCGTGCCTGGGCTGGATCACCCAGAGGGTCCATCCAAGTAGTGACACAGGGTGAGCCTAGATTTTACTTTGTCTCAGTAAAAGAACTGAGGTGTGAAAAAGGGGGTGGGATGGGAAATTAGCCTGCTACGGAAATTCTAATATCTCACGTAAATTCTAACATCTCAAGCTTTTAAAACTATTCCTGAATATGGTTTTCGGATACCAATTTTTCCTGGTCATTGCTTTCTAGATATATTTCAGTGCTTCACTCTCCCCCAAATATTTCTGATGTGTTCGGATCAGTGCAAAGCCAGGGGGATTCTTACCTCTTTTGCTTTATAAAATTGACTTTTATCAATGTGGTTTAGGATTTTAAGACTTTACAAATCACCATTAATAGTATAATGTAATCTATAATAATAAACTATATCAGCATTATAGTTTATTATTATAGATTACATTATGTTTATTCATATGATTATGATTATTCAGTATGTTTAATATTATATAATATTGAAATTCTTCTCCAGTACGTTTGACAGATTAGGAAACTGAGGCAGACAGGGTTAAGGGACTGCCCAGGGTCACACTATTGTCTGAGTCCAGATTCAGACCCAGGAAGATGTGTTCCTAATTTCAGACTTCTTACTCTAGCCACTGGAGAAGGAAACGGTAAACTACTCCAGTGTCTTGCCAAGAAAGCCCTCAATGGGGTCACAAAGTCAGATGCTATTAGAAAAAAAAAAACAATTGAACAATAACAGTCATCCAGTTCCATGGCAGAACATTGTACTTTTAGACAATTGAAATTGTTAGAAAGTTCTGTGAATGAGTCAAAATCTGCCTCCCTGTGATTTCCATTTCTGGTCCTAGCTCTGTCCTGGAACTACACAAAATAGTCCAAGTCTTTTTCTCTTAGCAATATTTTAAATGTTTAAAGATAGCAATCTGCTTCTCCGATTAAATCCCCAATTCCTAGCTTTGCGGAGTGAAGGGCCTTCTGCAAGATCCAGAGCTCTTGTTACTTGCTGGATCCAATCATTATTCTTCACTCTGTTTTCTATCCTTGGCTGATCAGGACCTGAGCCATTTGTGAGTGTAGCCAAAAGCCGGTGGTTTAAAACAATTAAAGCAGTTCTGATCGTTCTCAGAGGACATTTGGAGGATGGAGCTGGAAGATAATGAGTTTGTGGTCCAGACCAAGATTTGTGCTTTTGTCCAGGGATGACAGGAGGGAAGGAGGACCAAAAAAAATATGACAGCATGTTCTGCTGCTGTATTTCTCCTCCTCTGAGTGTCAGAGTGCATCTCTTGGGTGTTCTCCAACAAAGAAACATGCCATTCAGACATACATTGTACTGACCTTCCCTCTGTGTCCAGGTTCATCTCTGAAAAACGCAGGGAACTCTCTGAGTCCTGCGGTCATCGTGGGGCTACTGAAGGAAGCAGCCAGTCAGGCAGAAGTCAACTTGGTGAATGCCAAGCTCCGGATGCAAGAGGCTGGACTCAGTGTACGTCCTGGCTCCAGGGCTCTCCTGCCCAGCGGGTGTTTCTCTCCTCCTGTCTGAGAAGCACTTCGGCATTATTTATGCATTTTCATTTTCACTGATGAATCTTTCTCCAAATCTGAGATGTCCCCAGACCACATCTACCCTGATTCATAAACCAAAAGTGGTCCCAGACTGGGCTTTGGGACTCCCTACCTCCTTTCTTCCTATAATATTTTTTCTCAAAATTTTACACAGGTTATATTGGGTCTACACAAACATTAAAAGTAATTTTGAAGAGGAATTGCACAGGAATTAAAAGGAGGGAGTGTTGCTCATGATGTGACTTGCCTGATCTACCTAACCCCACATCCCAAGGATGCTTGTGCTTCCAGAAGGATTTGGGAAGGAACGCTAGCAAAGAGGCAGTTTGGTACAAGCAGTCACTCTATTTGGAATCAGTAAAATATGGATTCAAATCCTGTCTCAAAAGTTACAAACTCTTGTGACTCTGAGCAAGTGATAATTTCTTGGTGCTTCATCTTCCTCACCTATGAGAAGATTGATTCTATAAGGTCCCTTACAATTAAATTTATGGTCCTATGAAATGCATCTATTGATCTGACACCAAGATGATTAAGGGACTGAAATGATGCCATAGAAAAATGAGTTGAAAGAACTAAGGATATTTAAGAAACTAAGAATCAGCAGATATAATAACAATGAAAATAACTTTCAAGGTTTCACAAATCACTATATATATATATATATATATATATATATATATATATAGTGTGTGTGTGTGTGTGTGTGTGTGTGTGTGTGTGTATATATTGCCTCATTTGATCCTTACAACAACCCTGGGAATTAGATGCAATTATTATTCCTATGGACCTATTATGCCCAGTTTGCCACCTGAGCTGCCTGTCTTTAATATGTAACCAGAGGCCTGCTGGAGAATTGGTTGGGAGCCGATAGTTAAAATTTTAATGGAAACCTCGTTTGGAGGAGCCAGGTTCCCAGATGTATTTTGGAGGGTCCGTATTTTAGGTGTGTGTGTTTGGAGTTGTAGAACGGACGTTAAGACAGTATCCAGAGGGCTGACTTTCTACCTCTTGCTGCCTCTTGCCTCCAGGTCACTGCCACACATAATCCAGCCTCTCCTCTGGATCAGAGCCTCGGGGACAGCCTGCTGACCGTCTCCCTGGCAGGAGCCCCTTACAGAGCAGTGGGTTTAGTCCAGGGCACTACTCCGGTCCTGCAAGAGCTCAATGGCGCCGTCTTCAGGCCAGAAGTGCCTCTCCGCCGGGATCTCCCCCTGCTGTTCTACAGGGCCGGGTCCTCTGACCCAGAACTGCTGCCCACCATGATTGGTAAGAGTGATACTTACTGCTCTCCAGGGCCCAGCAGTCCCTAGGCTATCACAATTGCACAAGGAGATGGAAAGGGTCTTCCCTGGAGTCTGTGTGTCTGCCCAAGGGACCTGGGGGTCTCCCCTCTCCCCCAGCATCTTTGTTTCAGGGTGTCTCCATCCCGACACCCAGAGGTCGTCATCTGAACCCTGAGCATCCTTTGAAAGATCCCAAGCTGCTGCCCATGGGGCTGCTCACGTGGGATGGGGCAGATAAAGCAAGTGACTGACACTGCAAAGTTGTAACTTTGGGGAGGCCATGAATGAGCTTCCTGGGCCAAACGAAGGCCAAATTTTAGAGCCAAAGACAGAACCCCCTTTTTTGGGCCAGAGACATCAAGTAAAATTTGCCTGTGGCAGTGACAACCTAGTGTTGTCCTTCTAGGATGAGTACCTCAGTACCTTCCTTCTACAGGGGTCCTCAAACTATGGCCCGCGGGCCAGATGCAGCAGCTGAGGACATTTATCCCCCTCACTCAGGGCTATGAAGTTTCTTTATTTAAAGGCCCACAAAACAAAGTTTTTGTTTTTACTATAGTCCAGCCCTCCAACAGTCTGAGGGACAGTGAACTGGCCCCCTATTTAAAAAGTTTGAGGACCCTTGTAATCTAGGACTTCCAACTTGGAAACTCAATCCTGGTGATGGATGAAGTGGCAAGGACCTCATAGCAAACCCCAAACTGACCTTGGAGATGGAGCCCAAAGTTACCACAGACTTCCAGTCTTGATCTTATACTCTTATGGGGACCCCCCCTAGACTATAGAATCTAATGTCACTAATAAGTTTGGGAACCCAGCCGCCCTCCATATCCCCTCAGTGACAGAACCATGGGCTGATGGACTTAGCCCAGTGCATAATGCTCCAGATTTAGGGTCAACAAAGATTAAATTCAAATTCTACTCCAGGCAGTTGCTAGCTATTTGGTTCTGGTCGAGTCACAAACCTGCTATCTGTCTCATTTTCCTCAGTTTTACCTGTGGAAAAAGTTGTATATTTGGTCTCTAAAGCAAAGAACTTAGATGAGTCCAACCTCCTCAGACAAATTCGGGTTTTTCCTTTCTCCTTTTCCCAGGTCTCCTGGCAAAGTCAGGGGCAAGACTTCTGTCCTACCAGACCTCAGGGGCATCAGATGGGGAAACATGGCACGTCATGAGTCTCTCTTCCTCACTGCCAAACCTGGAGGCAATGAAGCAGTACGTGACAGAGGCCTTCCAGTTCAACTTTTAAACCTGCTCCTCCCTTCCAGGGCCCTTCTGAAGCAAACCTAGCAAGTAGAGAGCCCTGATGTTTCAGCAGTGGCTTCTATCACTGTTCCTATTCCAGAATGTCATTCTTACTGTAGTTTGCAAATAACCATTTAATAAAGAAACTACCAAAAATTAATCCAGTGTCCTTCTATCCTTGCAAAGCCATCCCAGAGCATTGGGGTTGGATAGAGACAAGTAACTAGAGACTTTATTGTATGTGGTAAGTGTGGATCCCCATAAGTACTGTTCCCACTGTCAGTCTTTCTAAAACCAGAATGTTTAAACTTTGCTGTATCATGGACCCCTTTAATAATCAGGGAGCACCCATGGATCCTCTTCTCAACATAACATCTTTTAAGACATAAAATACATTGGATTATAAAGGAAACCAATTATGTTGAAATCTGGGTATCAAAATATCAAGTAAATAAGTTCAGAGATCCCAATACTTTTTTTTTCTTAAACAGCATAAACCTCATTGTGTGAATGTGAGCTTGGGAATCAGAAGGGCTTAGTTTGAATCTCCAACTCTGCAACTAAGCACCTCATGTAAAGTGAATGCATTGGAAAAGGTGATCTCTGAAGTTCTTCTAGATTCTTTAACTATAATACCTTCATTTAGACAATCTTCCAGCCAGGAACTTTGGAACAATACACAAATAGTTTTATTTACAAAAATTGAAGGACTATTCATGGGATCACCTAGAAGAGACTTAGAAGCCATTTGATCCAACTAACATCTCAATTTTACAGAGATAGAAATATACCCAGAATGGTGATTCACTTGTCCCCATTAAGAAGCTAAGCTAAGATTTTCTACCTCCCAATGCAATACTTTTGCCCTTTCACTATGAAACCTCCCTTTTCACAATAACTTTTTAAGGATCCATGGGTTCATAAGTCATGGTGGCTTGTTCCTCTGGATGGTTTCACAAGTGGTAATGTCCAGAAAGATTCTGTCACCCAGGGACCAACAGTCTGGTTAGGAACTTTTTCATATGGCTTTAGTGCCTCCCATAGCTTGATGAGGCGTTCTCAGGGGACCTTAGCAGAGGCTTTCTTGTGATATTTGATAAATACGTTTCTTTTTTCCAGACCAAATGTTTGTTTTAAAGATAAAGAAATTGAGACACAGAAAAGGTAAATGACAATGGTGACAAAATATTGGAAGCCAGACTTGTAGTTGAACCAACCAGGTCTCCCAAAATATGTGAATTTTAAGCCTTATATAGACTATGATGCATGTTTTATAGCACAGATCATTATAGAATTCATATTGCTATCAAGTGCTTAGTTTATCAATTAAATCACTTATTTAGCACCTCCTACAGGCAAAGTTTTGTGCTTAAAGCTCAAAGACACCAATATAATAGTTTCTACCTTGACAGATAAACATCTTTCTTATTACCTAAAAGTAACTACATATCTGAATTGTTTTTTTTAATTCATAATGATGATGATTTTGTCCTGATCCATCCCCACTGTCCTAGCTATCCCATATAACTGGTGATCTCCATTTGTGGTCCAGTTGGGCAGAGGAAGGAACCATAGAACAGGGCAGAGAGAGCCAGTGATTCCATGCTGCGTTTGAGATAACTGATCACAGACTATTCACAGGAAATGATGGTGTGTGCTCTGTGCTTTTTACAAATTTTACAAATTGCATTTTACAAATGTCATTTATTACTGATACTAATGCATACATAGAATGCATTCCAAAGAGTGCAAACAACTCTTCATATTTGTCATCTCATTAATCCTTGTTCTTTTTCTTTGGTGGATGAAAAATAGGAATTGTTATCCTTGTATAGAGAAGGAAACAGAAAATCATGTTCTTCAAAATCATACCATTCTTTACTAACTGCTGAGCTAGGACTGAAATATAGAACAAAAACTATTTTTCTCCCTCTTTCCCTCCCTCCCTCCTTCCTAACCTCCCTTTTTTCTTCCTTCTCTCTCTCTCTCTCTCTCTCTCTCTCTCTCTCTCTCAATCTCTCTCTCCTCCCCCACCTACATACACACACTCCTTTATTCCTTTTTTTAGAAAAAGTAAGGCTCAAATACCTAAGATTACCAGCCTGGTAAAAAAACAGCCTATGTTTTCTGACTCAAGACTCTCTTCTCAAAAACCTTAGATATGGTTTAGCTATTCTGAGCTTAACCACTTCCTGGACCATGAACATTGGTTTTTTTTGTCCAAAACAGGCAGAGATTTATGGCAGGCAATGAAAACAAATTCCTAAAATAACTCCTTGGTACAAACCAAAGGAGAGGTCATGAGTGACAAGGTTCCTCCAGCATCCTCCCCGTACTTCCCCCAAGTTTTTGGCCATAGGAACTGAAAAAGCCCCGTTTAGTTGTCAGCAGGAAGGGGCCACAAATGTAATTTTTGCCTTTAGTTTGTCACCCCTCTGAACCAGCAATGACACAGTCAAAATAGGACTTTTACTCTTGCACCTGTTGGTTCTTACCAGTGCTTTGTGTAATCTCTAGGGGTGGGACAAATGGAAATGCTGAAAAAATTCAGTATACTTTCACAAGCATACATGAAGCGCCTATTCATTGCAGATCTCTCTGAGCCTCAGTCGGACCCACTAACTCAACTCTAACATAATAATGTTATTTTGGTCCCCTTTGAAAATGAAGGATACCAACCAGCTCTTAGCAGGACACTATGCTGGGTGCTGTGGCCACAAAAGGTAGATAAGAGCAAGATAATTGGAGAAGGGGGGAACACTACTAGCTGGACTGGGAGGAAGGAGGAGATCAGGGAGAAAGAAGTGGGCTTAGCAATACCCACGTTCGAATCCTGACATCCTTACTCCTTAGCTGTGTGACTGGGCAAATTATCCACCCCTGAATCTCGGCTTCCTCCCCCATAAAAATGAGAATAATAACACTTATGGGTATCTCTTTGGATAAAAAAAAAAAAAAACTAAAGAAAATTATCCTCAGAAACTAAGTAGCCTATCTGATTATACTTTTCTTGGTTGCAAAGTTCATTTTAGGAATAGGGATCAGAATAGGGATTTCGCTGGAATTAAGGGACAAAATTCTTTGAAAACCTCAAAGTACTATATAAATGGTACGTATTCCACTCTGGCGATGGGGAATTTTTAACCCAGAAAAAGATGATAATTTCCTTGGGAGAAAAGGAAAGAATAAGAGTTTTTGGAGGACTGAAAACACAATTCTCTCTGCCCTGGTCAGGTTGGGTAAATTTGTACCCAAAAAGCCTGAACAAGTGGGCTGGCTCTCTGAGCAACTCTGAAATGAGTTGGTATTATGAATGGGCTCTGTTAATTTGTTCTCAGGTTTCTTACATCCCTCCCCTCCACTCCTTCTGTTGTTTTTAAACTCAGCCCTTTTCATCTTCAGTTATAAGTATAGTAGTGTCTTGGCAATACCAAGGAGATTAGGATACTAAAAATAAGTGCCCACTTGGGGGAGATGAGAAATGTTCACACGTATACCTCACTCTCCACTCCTCTCAGTATTCTCACCCTCCACCCTTGGGATTTGCTAAATTATTTGGAATAATGACTGCCGGGTCCTGGCTTTGACTGATGAGAAACCTTCCTCTCAAGTTACATTGTAAGGAGGGAATGGCTATAAAAACAGAGGTTTAAAAGTAGAATGGAGAGTCCTGGAAGTGGCGGAGGAAATGGACGGTCCAGAAGCTTGGGTTATGTCTGGGTGGATGCTGCTCTGAAGGAACCCCATCACAAATACAAATCCCATTTCCTTTCCCTCTTTTCCTTCAATAATAAGCAATAATTACATACCTACAGTGTGCTGCAGATTATGCACAAAGAAAGGCAAAAAACCAGTCCCTGTTCTCATATGTGAATGGCTGTGTACACACAGATATATCAGAATAAATTGGAGATCACTCCAGAGAGAAGGTTCAAGCGTGAAGAGGGTCAGGAAGGCCTTCCTGCAGAAAGTGAGATGTTAGCTGGGAATTGGAGGAAGGTGAGAAGTAAAGAGACCAAGATGTTGCCAAGAGGAGGTGAGGGAGGATTCCAGCATGGGAACCAGAATAGCCAGTAAAATGCCCAGAGTAGGGAGATGCAAGCAAAGAGACCAGGTCACAGATCATGGAGATGGCGTTCCCTCTCTTCCAGTGAATGACATGTTGGAGATACCCTATTTCTGTCTACAGTTTTTCATTAATTGTTTCCTTCCAGCAATCATGATGAGCTGTGAAATTTTTTCTAAATCCTAATAAGGATACAGTAGAAAAGCGATATTGAGGAACTATAAACATAAATATTTTAAAACTGTCCCCAACAACCCACCAACTAAGGGCTCAGAGTTTTAAAAATATATTGATTCATTTTCTGAAATTTCCCAGGAGAGGGAGAGAATATACTGAATATTTACTGAGATCCATGAATGAGTCAGTAGTAATCAGTCAACAAACATGTATTAAGCAGGTACTATGTGCCATGCATTGGACTAAGTGTTGGGGGGGACAAATAAGAAAAAGAAAGTTGATTTCTGATCTCAAGGAGCTTAAAATCCAATGGGGAAAACACGCCACAAAAGGAAGCTTAAAGGGGGTGGGGAGAAGGCACCCAATGCAGTCAAAAGAGGGAAGCTGGTAGGAAATGAGTTTTTTGCCCTTGTCCCCAGCTCCCAGTCAGAGGTTCTAATGACATGGAACAGATCTGGGCCAGGAGTCAGAGGAATCATCTGTGTAAATTCAAAAATGGCCTATGGCTCTAGTTTATTTCTAAGGGTTAGCTATTGTTAAGTAAAGAATCATGACATGTTAGAGCTGTAAAGTATTCAAAAGATCATCTAATCCAGAGATTCCTTCTTAAACTCTAAAACCATCAATATTCAAGGGCCTAAGAAGAGATTTAAGAATATCTATGAATTTAGATAGGAACTTTTGTTATTTTTGTACATATATATGTGTATATATATATATATATATATATATATACACATACACACAAATAAGTGTGTATGTATATATACATATGGACATGTGTATGTGGGTGTGTATTTATGTACACATATACATATGTACACATATGCATGTATATGTGTGTATACACATCAGATTCATCTTATCACATTTTTTCTTAACCCGGGGTCCTTGGATTCCCCCAACAAGGGGTCCAAGAAGAGATTTAAGAGTGTCTATGAACTTGAATAGAGAAATACAAGTAATTAAGTGGCTCAGCAGATAGAGTGCAGGATTCTTCTTCCTGAATTCAAATCTGGCCTCAGACAGTGGCCTGTGGGACTGTGAGCAAGTTACTGCTCTGCTCTGTTACTTAATCCTGTTTTCCTCAGTTTCCTCATCTGTAAAATGAGCTGAAGAAGAAAATGTCAAATTACTTGAGTTATCTTTGTCAAACAGCCTCATGAGACTTAAATTGTTAAATATTAAGTGTGAATGTTTACACCTCAAACAGGAAAAGAACAAATCAGGATTTGAATAATTGTTTTGTTAATTTTCTAGTTTTAAGAAAGTGATGGAGAAAAAATGGTAATTATGCAGATCACACTTTAAAATGTATCCTATGCATGTATTTTTTCCAGAAAGCTGGTTGCTAAACATTTATCAACATAACCCTGATTATAATTCATTGTATTCATGAACAGTCCCTATAGGTACGGCCTGTGGAAGATGAGAGTGATAAATTATGATTTCCTAGAAAGCCCTAATGTTCTATTCCCCTGGATAATTCATGGCCATGAACTCTTACAGGAGCTACAGGCTTCTAAATAAATAGAATAAAATAAAACAGCCTCAATGAATGTGGCTGGACTATTCTGTTGGCCTGGGCCTGAAAACTGAATAGGAACTACAGTTTACAAGAGGCTCTAATGTAGCAGTCATCTCTCACCATTCCATCAGTCCAATTTAGAAACAATGGATCGGCACCACTTAGTAGACTTAGAGCAGTACTTTCATAAGGTAGTGCTGCCAAGGGAAAGTTGGGAACTATATGAGCAAAACACAAAACACTTTCCACACAAATAAAGTCAGATCTGAACAACTGGGAAAATATCAAGCGTTCTTGGATAGATTGAGTAAATATAATAAAGATGGCAATACTCCCTAAACTAATTTATTTATTTAGTGCTTTACCAGTCAAACTCCCAAGAAACTATTTTACTGACCTAGAAAAAATAACAACAAAATTCATCTAGAAGAACAAAAGGTCAAGAATTTCAAAGGAATTAATGAAAAGAAAAGCAAATGAAGGTGGCCTAGCAGTACTAGATCTAAAACAGTATTATAAAGCAGCAATAATCCAAACCATTTAGTATTGGCTAAGAATTAGAGAAGTTGATCACTGGAATAGGTTAGGTTCACAGGACAAAATAGTCAATAACTATAGCAATCTAGTGTTTGACAAACCCAAAGACCCCAGCTTTTGGGATAAGAATTCACTATTTGACAAAAACTGCTGAGAAAATTGGAAACTAGCGTGGCAGAAAGTAGGCATTGACCCACATATAACCTGTATACCAAGATAAGATCAAAATGGGTTCATGATGTAGACATAAAGAATGAGATTATAAATAAATTAGAAGAACATAGGATAGTTTACCTCTCAGATTTGTGGAGGAAGAAGGAATTTCTGACCAAAAAAAAACAAACTAGAAATTATTATTATTGATCACAGAATAGACAAATTTGATTATATTAAGTTAAAAAGTTTTTGTACAAGCAAAACTAATGCAGACAATATTAGATGGGAAGCAATAAACTGAAAAACATTTTTACATCCAAAGGATCTGATAAAGGCCTAATTTCTAAAATATAGAGAGAATTGACTCAAATTTATAATAGTTCAACCATTCTCCAATAGATAAATGGTCAAAGGGTATGAACAGACAATTCTCAGATGAAGAAATTGAAACTATTTGTAGCCAGGTAAAAAGGTGCTTCAAATCATTATTGATCAGAGAAATGCAAATTAAGACAACCCTGAGATACCACTACACACCTGTCAGATTGGCTAAGATGACAGGAAAAGATAATGGGGAATGCTGGAGGGGATGTGGGAAAACTGGGACACTGATGCATTGTTGGTGGAGTTGTGAATACATCCAGCCATTCTGGAGAGCAATTTGGAACTATGCTCAAAAAGTTATCAAACTGTGCATACCCTTTGATCCAGCAGTGTTACTGCTGGGCTTATATCCCAAAGAGATCATAACGAAGGGAAAGGGACCTGTATGTGCACAAATGTTTGTGGCAGCCCTGTTTGTAGTGGCCAGAAACTGGAAACTGAGTGGATGCCCATCAATTGGAGAACGGCTGAATAAATTGTGGTATGTGAATATTATGGAAATGATCAGCAGGATGATTTCAGAAAGGCCTGGAGAGACTTACATGAACTGATGCTGAGTGAAATGAGCAGAACCAGTATACAAGATTATGCACTGATCAATTCTGATGGACATGACTCTCTTCAACAATGAGATAATTCAAACCAGTGCCACTTGTTCAGTGATGAAGAGAGCCATCTACACCCAGAGAGACAACCGTGGGAACCAAGTATGGATCACAACATAGCATTCTCACTCTTTCTGTTATTTGCTTGCATTTTCTTTTCTTTCTCAGTTTTTCTTTTTCTTCCTTCTTGGATCTGATTTTTCTTGTGCAGCAAGATAACTGTAAAAATGTGAATACATATATCGGATTTAACATGCATTTTAACATATTTAAACACTCTTCCAGCTAGGGGAGGGTGTGGGGAGGAGGGGAAAAGTTTTGCAAGGGTCAATGTTGGAAAAAAATTACCCATGTATATGCTTTGTAAACAAAAAGTGTTGATAAAAAAATGGATGACTCTTTTAACTCTAAGCTCCCTTCCACAGATTTCACCCTGGCAAAATACTCTCATTTAAATTTTTTCTTTTCGTGGGTATTTCCAAACCTCTGTCTCAATACTCCATTCAAACAATGAAATATAAAATTTAAAAATAGAGATGTCTATCACATTTGGTGCTTCAAGAAACAAAATAAACAATTTAACAGAAAAGGGTAAACTCATTTTCAAAAAAGAAAGGTGGGAAGGGGGTAGGATAAGATTTCAGGGTTCTGTTCCCTCAGAAGAGAAGGAAAAAAGGGAGGAAAGAAAGTGAATGCTCTGGTCTGCAGTCCCTAAAGATTACAACAACATAAAATTTGCTCCCAATGTGCCTTAAATGATTTTGTTTGAAAAATTTGAAAAATGATTTTCTCTCATAAAGAAGGGAAAGGGACCTGTATGTGCACAAATGTTTGTGGCAGCCCTTTTTGTAGTGGCCAGACACTGGAAACTGAGTGGATGCCCATCAATTGGAGAATGGCTGAATAAATTGTGGTATATGAATATTATGGAATATTAATTGTTCTATAAGAAATGACCAACAGGATGATTTCAGAAAGGCCTGGAGAGACTTAGATGAACTGATGCTTAGTGAAACGAGCAGGGCCTGGAGATCATTATATACTTCAACAGCAATACTATATGATGACCAATTCTGATGGACCTGGCCCTCCTCAACAATGAGATGAATCAAATCAGTTCCAATAGAGCAGTAATGAACTGAACCAGCTACACCCAGCGAAAGAACTCTGGGAGATAACTATGAACCACTACATAGAATTCCCAATCCCTCTATTTTTGTCCGCCTGCATTTTTTATTTCCTTCACAGGCTAATTGTACAATATTTCAGAGTCCAATTCTTTTTGTACAGCAAAATAATGGTTTGGTCATGAATACTTATTGTGTATCTAATTTATATTTTAATATATTTAACATCTACTGGTCATCCTGCCATCTGGGGGAGAGGGTGGGGGGAAGGAGGGGAAAAATTGGAACAAGAGGTTTGGCAATTGTCAGTGCTGTAAAGTTACCCGTATATATAACCTGTAAATAAAAGGCTATTAAAAAATAAACAAACAAACAAACAAATAAATAAACAAACATGATTTTCTCAAACTGTCTTGAATCTGGAGTCCCATACTGGGAATCTCATTCACTTCAGACCTTCTGCTATTGCCATGGCAACCCACCTCTTATTTCTCTTTGTTTCTTCCTTTCTTCAATACTTTTATAGTATAAGGGTGGGGAAAGGGAGGGAAGGTAGATTATTAGTCTAAATCAGCCCCTCCACCAATCCCATTGTCAAAGCAAAACTCCCCGAGGGAATCGAGTAGGAAAACAAGAAATTGTTTCCCTCACACAGCTGCTCTCCTTGGTGACGCCTGGAGAAAGCATATCCGAAACAACTCTCCATAGGATATGTAATATTCAACATCCATAAAAGTGAATTGTACCAATGGCAGAAAATATTGAGAGTCTAATAAGGCATTCACATTTTGGAATGAAAAAGGGCTTTCAGTCACTGGGTTGTAGTTAATCCAAGAGCCACAGAAGTATTAAATCAGCATTTCTCCCAAGGCCTGAATGTTTCTCAGCTCTCATTGGAGTAACTAGTCAGCACACATTACCCTCGAGGAATTGCCAAATACCAAGATACAATATTTTCATTGTAAGCACATTTAAAGAGAGATTAATGCATTCTCCACACAGTTTTAAATGATTACCACTAGAGGGAACAATGGTACTTACAGGAAACTCCCTTAAGTAGAATTGTTAAGTGTTGACCTTAAGAAAAGAGAAAGCAAATATAAAATATATGTGTAATCTTTTGTCCTTGCTGGAGATTTTTTGATTATTAAGGAATAAATTGCATTACATTTCCTAGAATATCATGGGAATAAACTAAACCTCATTGAAGTAGCCCATCTATTTCTAGAGATTAAGGATATAAGGGAAAGATATATAAATAGTTCATTCCCTCCTTAGTAAAATTAGAAGGGTCATGGAATAAGGTAAAGTACAGGTTAACCTCATTGGATCTGGTTAGGGACATCAATGTCCAGACCTCTGGTTGTAAATGGGATACTATTATAGCTAAGATATGAGGTTGTGATTCAATTTTTCACCCTTGTATAGCTCTTCATGACCCCATTTGAAGTTTTCTTGGCAAAGATACCAGAGTAGTTTATCATTTCCTTCTCCAGCTCTTTTACAGAAGAGAAAACTGAGGGAATCAAGGTTAAAAGACTTTTCAGGGTCACAAAGCTAGTTAGTATTTGAGACCATATTTGAACTCAGGAAGATGAGTCTTCCTGGTCCAGCCGCAGAACTCTATCCACTGTACCACCTATCTATTCAGCAACCTTTAAAAAAAATCTATCTCTATCTCTATTTTTGCCCTTCTCTCTGCCAAAACATTTTCTTCCCAAACTTCTATACTTTATATAAAGAAACCTCCTTCTGAGGACCCCAGAACTGTGCGCTCAGAAAAATTTGTTCCCATAGATATTGAACTAAATTTGGTCATGGAGGATTTGGTTTGAGGAACCAATAACACTATATGCAAACAGTATTTTTGATATAAGGCTGCAATGACAACCAAGATGCTGATCTCCAGAGACAAGTTTATCAAGGGCAAAGGGATCTTAATAGAGCTTGTCCTCTTCCTCCCAATTTGACCCATAATTAAATTCTAGAACATCCTAACTGGTCCTTCCCAATCACCAGCTACTACAAGACCCAGTTTGAGTAAAAAGAGCAGGGAATTAGCTGAAACTGTCCAATCTTAGTAAGATCAGATGCTTCTGCAATTTTGTACTTCCCTGGTGGATGGCAACTGAGAAGAGTGACATGTACCCATGTAGTTCTGAAGAATTCAGATAAGGAACAGCAGAGTCCACACAGGGATAGTAGCTAATAAAATCTGATTACTATTCCCATGGAGAGGAAAACAGGGAATAGTCTCAGTGAGAAGCATCCCAATATTCATTCATTTAGCATCTATACGGGATACACACTGTAGGTGGCAATCTCATCACATTGCTGCTTTTCAAACTGAATTACAACTAGGCAATTTAACAGCATTCTGAATGCCAAGAATTATTGCTGTACTGAGACACTTCATTTTATTTTTTTTATTATTAATGCATATTCATCGTGTCAAAATGAGAAAAAAGAGGAAAAATATTAACTCACAGAAGACTGAAATTTTTCTGGACAAGAACCATCCACAACTAATATTATTAAAAACTGAGTAGCTTTGGAAATAAGATTTTGCTGCAGACTTAAAAGTGTTTCTTAATGAATTCAGCCAAAAATATCACAAAGCAAAACAGTGCTTGTGTATAAAACATACTGAGGCAGAATCACAAGTTATGTTAAGCTGCTTTAATATATTACTCATGTTGCCAAAAGTTAAACCAGAAATATAATCTCCATTTCCACATAAATTTGCAGCTGATATATTTTCCAAACTATAATTCTTGTAGTATATTGTGGACCTCATTGCTGGTACAAAAGAAATTCCCATATTCAAAATCCATTTAACTATTAATTAAGGAGTTTCCATCTAACCTTCTAATGAATGTGATGATGTTTCATTGATGAGGAAACTGAGACAAACTTTATTTAAGTGACTTAATGTAGAATCACACAGATAGTATCTGAGGGCAAATTTGAACTCAGCTCTTTGTGACGCCAGTCCCAGCTGTGCTCTATCCACTGTAAGATCTAACTATTCTGACCACTATGATGAACAGATCATCAGATGGCTATTTGTAATTGACTTTGATGAAAGGAAATACTAACCCCAGATCCCAAGGTATTTCTAAGGAAAAATTGGGGATAGCAAAAGCAGCTTTTTGTAGAAGGTGACACGTGAGATGCATCTTGAAGGCAATGAGGGATTTGGTGAAATGTAGACAAGGAAGATATATATTCCAGAAATGGCATATAACAAATGTAAAGCCCCAGAGATGAGAGATGGAGGGCCAAATCTGAGGAATACAGGGAAATTAAGACGGCTGGATCACAGGGAGCCTAAAAAGATTATCTATAACAAAGTTAAAAGGATGAAATAGGAAAACCTAGGTTCCAAGGGCTTTAAAAGAAGAGTTGTGTTTTTCCCCTCTAGGGACAATAGGGTACCAGAGGAGCTCATTGAATAAGGGTGTGACATGATCACATATGAGCTTGAGCAAAATCACAAGGCAGATTTCTCTAAAGCCTAAAATTCTCCTCTTGTCCACTTTCCAAGACAATATCCATTTGTAAGGGAATATATTTATTTGCAGAATAGATGATGAGAATGTTTTTAACATTTTATATGTCCTTGTTTCATACAATTAAATGTTTTTGCTTATTTGAAACTTTTGATGTTTAAATTTCCATTAGCATGAATAACTATATATTTATATAGCCATATATTTATTTATTTTATATTTATATTTTTTCATTTATATTTAATTTAAATTATGCATTTATATATTTTTAAATAGCTGAGAATTAATTTTATGAATTATATAGTCTGCCTTTAATCCATTTGTAGATGGAAAAGTTAATGGACTCCATTTTTAGCTATCTAGTGCTGATGTTTGCCTGAATTTCTTTGATAAAAAGAAATTAGCTACTATTAACAAAGCATCTATTATGTGCTGAGTACTGTATATATTTTAAATATAAAACATGGTCCATGTCCTGAAAAGGCTCACAGTGTGCGTTGTGAAGCTAGCAACTTGTGAGGGGGTGACTTCTGGCTTGGGACATTAGCAAAATAAGTTATGAGAAACAAAATGTAAACATAAAGTAATTGATAGGATCATGGTTCTCATCAATTGTTCCCCCCCCCCAACAAAAAAGCCAAATGGCATTTTAACCTCTGATTACCATGATCAGACTCCAGAAATTGCCAGCTGCGTAAGTGTACGCATAAAATTATAATCCCTAATGAGTAAGGCGAATGGGCTACCTGACTGGCATCCCTGGTGCCATAGAACCACTTTTCTCAGCATCTTGAGGTTGGCACATGTAGAAGTCCACCAGGAGACTTGGCTAGGAGGTTAAAGAGTTTTATTTAACTCAGAGGACAGTAAACTTATTTATGATTAACAATGGGTTGATAAATGTTTTATCTAAAACAATAAAAAATTAGTCATCTAGGAGAACGTTGCCATTGAATTTATTTTAGCAATATTTATATGTGCAATAGGAAGAACAGCTCCCACTTTGCAAATAATGCTGTATCTGATATCTTTTCTTTATAACCCTTGAAACCAAGGGATTTTACAGAGAAAGAATCTTCCTGTGTTGTCAAATCTAATAACACCCTCATAAATTATCTATCTTTCTAAAACTATGTTTACACATATCTTTGACCTCTTGTCTATTGGGGAGTAGCCATTTCTTCTTCTCCTCTTCCTCATTCTCCTTCTCTGTTTCTACTTCTACTCTTCCTCTTCTTGTTCCTCCTCCTCCTCCTCCTTCTCTTCTTCCTCTTCTTCTATTTTCTTCTTCCTCTCTTTTTCCTCCTCTTCCTCTTCCTCCTTCTTCTCCCTCTTCTTTTTCTTCTATTTTTTTCCTCTTCTTTTCCTCCTCTTCCTCATCCTCATCCTTCTTTTTTTCTCCCCTTCCTCCTTTTCCTCCTCTTCTTCCTCTTCCCCCTTCTCCTCTTCTCCCTCAATTCACTCCCTCTTCCTTCTCCCCTCCTCCTGATTAAACAAACATAATAGAAATGATCAGTATTATTATCACCCCATGTGTTCTGACCAGAGTATACTCCTGTTGAACTAAGCTGTGCTATCCTCGTCATTTGGGGGGACACCTGTGGTCATCACTAAAATATTTTGGGATGATGTAACTATCTCATGGCTTCCATGACAGCAGCAGGGGCAGGGATTAGATCAAAGAGAGAGGGTTCTCCCTTCTCATCTTTTCCTCTTAGCTTCCCTGGTGTCTCACGAAAGTCTTAGCTAAAATTCCACCTTTTATAGGAAATCTTTCCTGATCTTTCTCAATTCTGATGCCTTCCTTCTGTTTACAATTTCTAATGTATGTGTTTGTATGTATACATATATACATATACATATGTGTGTATATTTGTGCATAGAATGAGAGAGATGATATAGCTATATTTGTACATTGTTGTTTGCATGCTATTCTACCCATTAGACCCTGAGCTCTTTCAGTTCTGTGAGCATTCATCCCAGAGCCTGATACATAGTGGACACTTATTAAATAGTTATTGACTGATTGAAGGGAAAGAGGAAAAGGATTAAGACTGAAGGAGATGGATTTGATGAAAAAGAGGAGAAAAAAATTACCTAAAGGAGAAAGATTTTTGAGAAGGAGGAACAAGAGGGGAAAAAGACCCAGGAGAAAAGAGAAGGAGCTGGAGATAATCAAAAAAGGGAATTGAAATAAGTAAGGTAAACAAAACAAAGAAAACAGGAGAAAAGAAGTTAAATGTCTATCAAGTTGCTAAGGATGTGATGAGAAGAATAACTCCAGAACTGAAGACCATTGTAAGCAGTTTGTCACAGCAATTCTCCAGGGTAATTATTAAAGACAAAGGACTAAAGATCTTCCAGAACATATGGAGTACAAGGAAGATTTTATAATGATCTGTATAGGTTATGCAACATTGCCATTTTTGTGCCACAGTCGAGTGACTTTTACCTATTACCTGTGAGAAGCAGAAGAGTATATAATGATTGGAATTATGAACTTAAGAGTTTGAAATTTTTAATTTTAATTTCCCCCCTAGACACCTACTCACTAAGTGACCTTTGGCAAGTCATTTAAACTCTTCCAACCTCAGTTTCCTTTCCTGTAATATGAAAATAATAATGATTATTGTTGCCCTTTGTTCTTGAAGAGGACCAAAATGACATCTCTATGTTTAGGTCAAAAACTACTGTGTCTGATTGTGGCTGATCAGACTAATATGAGCTCAGGAGGCTCTACTGCATGAATAGAACATGTGAAGATCTGAAGTGGGAATGTCTCTAAATTTGCATTTCTCACATTTCTTTTGAGCTATGGGAATTCTGTTTTGCTCATAGAGCATGTCATGATGGGCAGTCCTGTGTCAATGTCTACCATAAAATTGACTCCAAAGTTCTTAAGAAGGATGAGAATGAAGAAGAGGAGGAAAAGGAGAGGAGGAAAAAGATAGTAGAAGAAAAAGAAGAGGGAGAAGGAGGAAGAGGAAGAGGAGGAAGAAGAGAGGAAGAAGATAGAAGAAGAAGAGGAAGAAGGAGGAAAGACTTAAGAATAAGTCCCTGTATTCTTTCCTCTGTGTGAGCACTTGCCTTGTATAATTTCTCTATAAAATAGTCTTTTAGAAAAATGTACTTTTGACATTCAAACAATGTAGCCAATCGAGTTGTATTCTTTGCAGTAGAGTTTGAACACTTGGCAGTTTAGCTCAAGAAAAGGGTTTGGTATCTTTTCTTCCCAGGTAGTCTTCAGAGTCTTCCTAAGACAATTCAGATGGAAACAATTCAATTCAATGCCATCTTGAAACTGGAATAAATACTGATGAACTTCTCTGGAACCTTTTTTGCTATGATCTTCCACAAACTCTCATGACTGACAGTATCAAAGACCTTAGTCAGATCAATGAATTGACCAAATTGAAAAGAAGGTATGAAAGTTCATGAAAAAATAATTCTTTAAAAATTAGAATTAAGAAAATGGAAACTAATGACTCCATGAAACATCAAAAAGCAATAAAACAGAAGTGTATAGATCTCAGAGTTGTCAGAGATCAACACCATATTGATCATTCCTTGGCTTTTTTCTGAAGCTTCCCTGGCTCTCAACTAGATGATAGTCTTCCAAGTGAAAGATCAGCTCATCTAGGAGGATTCTGCAAGAATCTTTCCAGCAATGGCTAAAAGAAATACCCCCTTGTGATTGTCACGGGACACCTTTTTTCCTTCCTTATCTCTTACATAAGGATAACAATATTATCCATCTCACAAAGTTATTTTAAAGCTCAAAAGAAATAACATATGTAACATACTTTGGAAACTTTAAATTACTATATAAATGTTAATATAGGGTGTGTCTGTGTTTCCCATGTGGATTATATCTGTCCATCCACACAGTTCATCTAAATGTGGTTTGTGGAGAGACTTTGATAAGATATCTCAGGAATCTTACCCATACCTCTCCAAGAAAGACTTTGATTCCTACTTGAAGGGGAAGAAGAGAAAGAACCATAAAGCTGGCTATCTGGTGATAGGAGAACAGGCTAAAATTGTATCTATCTGTACCCCTAAATATTGCTGGTCTGGGAGAATGGTTTTTATTAAGTTCATGCTATTTTCCTTAAAAAGAAAAGGTTACCACCTCAAGATTATCCTAAAGCTTATTAACTCTCTTCCACCCATTGATAGTTATACAAAAGATCATCACAAATCAAATGAATAATGTATGAATACCTATCAGATGGGCTAATATGACAGAAAAAAATGATAAATGTTGGAAGGGATGTGAAGAAACTGAGACACTAATGCACTCTTGGTGGAGTTGTATACTCATTCAACCATTCTCTAGAGCAATTTGGAACTATGCCCCAAAGGCCATTAAACTATGTTAAACCCTTTGACATAGTAATAGTAGGTCTGTGGAGATAGAAAGAAGAAAGAAAGAAGGAAGGAAAGAAAGAAGGAAGAAAGGAAGGAAAGAAAGAAGAAAGGAAGAAAAGAAGGAAGGAAGGAAGGAAGGAAGGAAGGAAGGAAGGAAGGAAGGAAGGAAGGAAGGAAGGAAGGAAGAAAAGGAAGGGAAGGAAGGAAAGAAGGAAGGAAGGAAGGAAGGAAGAAAGAAAAGGAAGGGAAGAAAGAAGGAAGGAAGGAAGGAAAGGACCTAAGTATACAAAAATATTCATAGCAATTCTTTTAGGTGGCAAAGAATTGGAAACTGAGGAGATGCTTATGGATTGAGGAATGGCTGAATAAGTTGAAATATATGATTGTGATGGAAACTATTGTACCACAAGAAATGACAGGGAAGTGCTGGAGGCTTCTGAACCTTTTGACCAGGGAACACCAGGGAGGACTCAAAAGGTCAATAGACAGGTTCTGTGGCAACAATGTGGGAGTCCAGTGTGCAGTCCCAGTGCAGACCTAGCCCCAATCCGGGACCAAGCAACAGCAAGGCAGAAAAAAGAGAGAGCATGTTGAATGAGGGAGTGGTCAGTACCAAAACACTTTTGATGAGGGACAGGGTGAAAGGAGAGAGAATAAATGGAGGGAAATACAATCAGCAATAGTAACTGCAAAATGTATTTCAAGGCAAATTTCTCTGAATAAGGTCTCATTTCTCAAACACAGAGGGAATTAAGTCAAATATGTAAAAAATAAGAGTCATGTCCCAATTGATAAATGATCAAAAGATATAATCTGTGACCAAAGGACTATAAATTTAGGCATATTCTTTGACCTAACAACACCACTCTTTGACATGAATATCAAAAGAGATTTGGGAAGAGGGAAGGAAAATGACCTATATGTACAAAAAATATTCATAGCAACTATCTTCACAGAGCAGAAAAATTGAAAATTGAGGGAATGCTCAAGTCGGGAATGGCCCAAAAAACTGTGGTATGTGTTTATGATGGAATATTGTTGTTCTATGGGAAATGATGAGCAGGATGCTCTCAGAAAAAAAAAGAGTTGAAAAAGTCCTCCATGGACTCATATACTATATGTGCCATATACAAAGTAATAGCAATGCTTCTGGATGACCAGTTGTGAATGACTTTGCTATTCTCAGCAGTACAATCATCCAAGAATACTCTGAAGAATTTAGGATGAAAATTTTATCCATACCCAGAGAAGGAACTGATTGTGTTTCAATACAGATTTAAGCATTCTCTCTTTCTCTCTCTTTTTTTTAATTTAATTTTTCTTGAGGTTTTTCTTTTTATTAGGGTGGGAGATCTACAGTTTTTTTTCACAACTTGACTTTTATGGAAATGTTTTGCATAACTTCACAAATGATTTCTTAATTGTGGGTTGGGATAAAGGGGAGAACTAGGAGTCAAAATTTTGAAAACAAATGTAAAAAATATTTTTAAAGAAATAATAATAAATCAAACCAAGAAAAAAAAGGAAATGACAAGCAGGATGCTCTCAGAAAAACCTAGACAGACTGAGATGAACAAAACTAGAACAAAAGTGTACACAATAACAAGTGATATTGTAAGATGATCAGCAGTGAATGATTTAGCTATTCTCATCAATATGATGATTCAAGACAATTCTGAAGAATTTATGATGAAAAATCCTATGTGGCTTCAGAGAAAGAACTGATGGGGTTTGAATGCAAATAAAGCTTGCTTTTTTTTTTTTTTTTTTTTTTTTTTTTACTTTGAGGGGTTGTGTGTATTTTCTTTCACAATATGATTAATAAGGAAGTATGTTTTACATGACTGCACTAGGGGGAAAGGGAAGAAAGGAATTTGGAACTCAATGTTTTAAGATATAAATGTTAAGAATTGTTTTTACATGTAATTGGGGAAGGAAATAAAATATTAAAGAAAAAATAATGGATACTAACTAAGCCTATTGTTCCAAACGATAGCAAGAATAAATCAGAAAAGTTGTATAAATTAGAATCTGCCATAAAATAGAGTGAATAAATTCTCCAGCTATATGAATGAGAAAAGAGAATTGAGAAAGGGAATGAGAGAGGAAAGTAAATAAGAGAGGGAGAGAGAGAGGAAGGGAAAAAAAGAGGAAGGGATGGAGGGGAAGGGAGGAAGGGAAAGGGAAGAGAAGCTTCATATACTGTAGGTAGTCTCTTTGTTTACTTTGGTGGATATACAAAGAGGGGCGGGGAAGAAAGAGGAAGGAAAAGGAAGGGAGGGAAGGAGAAGGAAGGAAAGAGGGGAAAAGGGAGGAAGAAATTAAAGAGGGAGGGAGGGAGGGAAGAAGAAAGATGAAAAATAGCCTTGCTTTCAAGAAAGTTACATTCTAATAAAGAAAGAAAAAAACATAAAAGAAAACTAGAAGGGAGGGTACTCATATCAATGCAAGGTAGTTGATGAGGAGGTGGAACAGATCGGAGAGAAAACAGAAAGAGAAGCAAGAAGTGTGGCTGGGCTCCTCAGAATATGTCTGTCCTGTACAAAACTCAATAATCAAAGAGCATCCCTCTGAGTAAAGTTACACCCAAGCTGTCAAGAAATATATAAATATTCTGACCAGGAATGGAGTGCATATGGTATTGGTAATATATACACATATAAACGTACATATACACATATGTGTGTATATACATACTAGACTAATATTTGAACATCCAATAAATGGGCTTTAAACTGAAAAGGGAGGAAGAAAGCTACTTATGTATATCCACCAAAGTAAACAAAGAGACTACCTACAGTATATGAAGCATAGCAACAGAAGTGCCCAGAAACTGGCAAAAATCCAATATTCAGTGAAAAGATCTATCACCTCAAATGTCTACACCCAAATACCTAAGGTGTTGGGTAACAAACAAGGACAGCTAGTCTTCTTAATTCAAAAAGATATATATATCCAACTGCACATATATATGAAAGTTGAGGGGATAAAACTGGAATAAGGCTCTGAAAAACATATTTTATTGAAAGGAAACAAGATAGGTAAAAGGGAATAGAGTGGTGATTCTTGTCCCTCATTCTCGAAAATGACCAAAATGGTATCACTATGTTAGAGTCAAGTTACAGTGTGTTCGACTGCGACTGATCAGATCAATACAAGCTCAGAATGTTTGCCACAAGTTAGACCCAAATAGTCCCTATGAACATTTGGGGGGCTTCTATAACTTTGCACATCTCAGGCCAGTCTCCCATGTCCTATAATCAATTCTAAGGTTCTTAAGAGAGACATTGAGAGTGTCCTTGTATCACTTTTTCTGGTCACTTTGTGAGCACTTGCCCTGTGTGAGTTCTCCATAAAATAATCTTTTTGGCAATCATCCATTTAGCATTCAAATAATGTGGCCAGCCCAAGGGAGTTGTGCTCTCTGCAGTAGAGTTGGAAAACTTGGCAGTTAAGTTCAAAAAAGGATCTCAGTGTCTGGTACCTTATCCTGCTGGGATCTTCAGAATCTTCCTAAAACAATTCAAATGGCAGCAATTCAGCTTCCTGGCACTAATGACTCATTCCCATAGGACTTTGTCTTCCTTACCATGGAAACCTCTTCACGCTGGAAGTTTACTGCATCCCTGGACTACTACTTCTCATACCAGAGGGACCCTGAGGCTTCTCCATCTGATTGACTGGTTTCTTCCAGAACTTCCATTTTTAAGGAACTTTCAATTCTCTCTAAGTTTCACTCGACCCATCTCCACAAGATTTCATCTCCTTGAACCCAATCCTTTTATTTTCCAATTATCTTCTGCCATTACAATGTAAGCACTTTGAAGACAGAGACTCCTTTATTTTCTACTTACATTTTTATTTCCAGTACTTCTGAAATTAACTCATGATAGAGAAAACAGGAATTTGAATCAAGATTGATCAAAGCAGAAATTGAAGTGATATTGCCATTGAATTATACTAAAGATGAGTAGAAGAAGAAGAGGAAATAAATGAGAGGTCTGGGAGAAAAACCACAAGCCTAACTTAGAAACATGATATTGTTGTGATAGAAAATTTTAATCATTCAGAAATTAGCTAAGTCTCTTTATCTCTACCACTCAACTGAAAATTGTTCCCTGGAAAGTTACTAATGATTTGTCTCTTAATTGCTCTAAATCAATTGTCTCTTAAATGCTATAAATCAATTGTATTTTTTCTGAATTGTCATTCTTTTTGACCTCTCTTGTAACCTTGAACATCATCACTTACTTTTGTCTTCCCAGATACGGTATCCTCCCCTGGATTCTCTAACACTAGTTCTTCTTCTACTTGTTCTTTTTATTATCCTTTGGGGTATAATCCTCCTATCTCGAATATAAGATCTTTATTTTTCTTACTTAAACTTCAATTTCTACATCTGCAAAAAGATTAATAATTCCTATACTCGCTTACTTATAAAATTGTTTTAAGTAAAGGTGTAAGTACACTAGAAATTGTAATCAGAACCCTGCACTCAGATAGTTCAGGACATAGAGACAGACTTTATCACTGGACTGAATCAGCAGTGAGATTCAGCAGCTCCCCCCCCCCCAAATGTCTAAGTAGCCTTTTAAAGAATCATTGCTTGACTTCTGACATGAAAAAGGAGATAAAAGGTGCCCTAAAATTGTGTACTTTGCCTAGTGCCGGCCCTACTTACTAAGGCAGGCAGGGATTCCCATTCTAAGGTCACCTTAATATTAGGCACCTGGTGGCAGAGTGGAAAGAGAGGGAGTTCAAATCCTGCTGTGTGATTCTAGGTTTAACCCTTTAATCTCTCAATTCCCTTAACTATAAAATGAGAATAATAACACCTTTTTGTTATGAGGATCAAATAAGATGATATTTATAAAAAAAGTCCCTTCTCCTTTCTTCCATTCTCCTAATCTGAATCCATATTCTCAAACATGTTTTTTCATCCTCCCCATACCCACTGTCATACTCAAGTTATTTTGATACAGGAGTCAGGAAGAAGTGAGTTCAAATCTGGCCCTGACATTTGATAATTTTGTAACACTGGACAAATAACTTAGGCTCTAGGTGCCTCATTTCCTCATACATAGACAGCACTTCCCTCCCAAGATTAGTGAAAGAATTAAATTAGATAATATTTGTAAAGTGATTTGCAAACTTTAAAGCACTATATAACTTCTGGTAGTGGTAGTGGTAGTAGTGGCGGTGTGTAGTAGTAGTAATAGTAGTAGTAGTAGTAGTAGTAGTAGTAGTAGTAGTAGTAGTAATATAGTAGTAGTAGCAGCAGCAGGAGGAGGAGGAGGAGAAGGAAGTGGGAGTGGAAGTGAGAGTGGTGGTAGTAATAATAGTAGTAATAGTAATGCTAGTAGTAGTAGTGGTGTAGTAGTAGTAGTAGTAGTAGTAGTAGTAATAGTGGTAGTAGTAGTAGGAATGGTAGTGGTAGTAGTGATTGCAGGAGGTGGTGGTGGAGGAAGAAGAGGAGTAATTGTGGTTGTTATTGTCTTGGTTTAGAGTAGATCTTGACTGACTCTCCCCAAAGGTTTATGAATAGATTTCAGAGAATGCATAAACTTAGATGGCAAAAGAAAAAATTATATTTTTATTTCAATATGACTAGTTTCCATTACAATCCCATGTATTTTTTAAAAATATTGTTCTTAGAAGGGATCCATAAGTTTTCCCAGATTATTAAAGAAAGCCACCACACAAGAAAAGGCTAAGACCCCTAGTTAAGAAGGAGAATCTTGTCCTGGTCTTAACAATTTCACTAATTCTTCATCAACATCTTTGTATGAAAGCATCCTGAGCATTCTCACTATCCCTTCTTTAAGCTACCATATTACAAAATAATATTAGTCGTTTAGTCTGAAGTCCTTAATCTAGTCTGAATAAGAAGCTTTTATCTTTCTTTAACTATCAATTCTGAAACAATGTTTTGCAGTCTATTTAGTGCACTAAATAGACTTACCTTCTTACCAGCAATCTAATCATTTTTTGTTAGACAAGTCGATAGAAGTTTAAGCAGGGATTAATAAATTCCTCAAACATGAATTAGAATAGTAACCTGATTTAGAATCACAATACTTTAACTAATTCATCTTTTCCCTTGACCCAAAGGCGGTCAATTAGTGACTTAAAGCTGATGTTAAGAACAGTTTTATCAGCGATTTCTTGGAGTTATCTGATGATTAATTTGGGGGCTTGAAAGTCAGATGAATGGGAGTCCTTAATCTTAATATAAGAGAATTATAAGGCAAAATGCAGAAAGCATTATGAATAACCTTATTTCCCATTTTAAAATGAATGTTTTATTTTTCCAACAAAAGAAAATAAAGGAAGAACATCTATCTTTACAAAGTAAATATACAAGATGATCTTGTCTGTTCTTGTTCAGGGAAAGAACAAGATGTAGATGCTCTTTCTCTCTCCTTTGCTAAGAATTCTTTGCATTTTTAAAATGTTTAACTATCTATTTTTAGTAAGCGAGTATACCATATCCACTGATACAGTGTCAGAAAAGGAGGGAAAGCAAAAAGATTCCACTTTAGGTGCCTGAATACACTCTTTCTCCCCTCCCATTTTGAGGGAGGTCCACTGTCAACGCTTCCTCCATATCCAGGCTCAGTGCAGAATGGAGGGGCCCATCCAAAGTCACAGTGGCAGTTCCTCCTGTTATTACACACTCCTCGACGGCTACACTTCTGAGGATCACAGTCATAATTGAGAAGAGAGCTACTCTGACAAGACTTGTTAATACAGATGAGCCCCTTGCCACAAGGGGTACCATCTTTAACCTCCCCCATATCAGGCAAATTAAGGGTCGCCATTGCAGCATGATAGTCTGTTCCCCAGCAAATAACATTATCTAGATGGGTCTGAATTATTGAAGTGTGATCAGGCATAGAAGGGATGCCCTTTACATTGACACACTGTACTCTTCCACACATTATGTCCTGAGGTTTACATCGTTTATATTCCATGTCCTGGAGTCCACAGTTGCCAAAGCGATCACCTCGGTTTATTTGTGCATAGCAACAAGCTGGACCGTTCCGGGCACTATGACCAAAAAGCTTTCTACACTGCTGGAGATGAGAATGGCAACTATTTTGGTAACAAAGGCCAGTCTTGTTATAATCACAGGGGGTACCATCTTGTTTATAGAAGTCCTCTGGGCAGAGATTGGTGGTACCATTGCAGAACTCATCAAGGTCACACTCAGATCTCTTGGGTCTACATAGCTTTCCTGGTGGATGAAAACGGCAGTGTTTACAGCAAAGACCAGAATTACACTGAGCCCTTCGTTTAAATTTGCAAGTTGGCAAACAACATTTATCGTGTCTACATTCTGCTTTGGAGCCACAGTCGCAATCCTCTCCTTTCTCCACCACTTTGTTGCCACATCTCTCTACCCTGTATACCACGCCTGGAACGTTATACAGACATTTTCCTTTCTTGGTGACAAAATCAAAATAACTCTCAAAGCTACAGTTGCTGAACGTGCGGCCTCCCAGGGAAGAGTCCATGAGGCACCTTTTGGCTGCACAAACACAGAACTCTGAATCGTGGGCCATGCCGAAGCCATGCCCCATTTCATGAACAAACCCCAAAGCGTAATCGAGATGGCTTTTCCAGGGTAGGCTGCTGATTGAAGATGCTGTAAATGAGTGACAAGCACCAGAGACCCAAGCCCATCCCGCAGCATCCCCAAACTGCTTGCCCACAAATAAGTGAGCCCAATCCATGGAGATCCGAGGATAAAGAACATGTTTTTTATAGAAAGAAAATAACTGTAAAACTTGGAGTAACCTATTCCCATTTTCATCAATTTTATTCTTGTCTGTCCATACTTCAATGGCTATCAGATGAATGTGAGCATTCAAGGTATTAAAGTTTGCGTCCGCTATTACTGACAAGGTGAGGCAATCAGCAATCATCTGCGTCATATTGGAGTGTCGAGTCAAATACCTGTCGTGGTCCATCACGAGCATCAACTCTATATACTTTAGGTGTACATAGGACTCCGAAAAATCTGTCTTGCTAAGCACCTCCAGCCTCTGACTCTGGGCTAATTGACGGGCTATTTCTTCGTCAGTTAAGCCGCAGGTCTGGTTGGCCATCCGTTCCTCTCTCAAGCGATATAATACATGTTCAAATTTGGTGGAGGCCTTCAGGGGTTCCACTTGGTAAAGGCTTCCATTCATGTTCAGTATCCCCCGAAGCCCCCCAAAGCAGGTGCTCAAGATAGCCTGGGAGTCCTGGGAGCCCTCCACAAAACCCTCATAGTTGCAGTCTGCAGGGATGTGAGGCTGATCCTCCAGTCTGGCTCCGCGTTCTGTGAAGGAGAAAATCTGCAGGTGTCTAGACAACAGAAGCTTCTTGACCCGCAAATGAACGACGTGCCTCTTGCCCTCCACGCGCAGGAGGTAGGACACCCCGCCGGCTCCCTCGGGGTCCCCCCTGCGCGTTCCTAGCTGCCGAGGGGTGATCACCTCGTAGGAGGAGAAGGCCCAGTCTGGAAGGAAAACGAAGTCCTGAATGAGGCCGGACAAACCAGGGAGGAGCGTCACCAGGCAGAGTGGTAGGAGGGAGCCTCCCAGGGAGGGCACAGCATCCATCGTCCCCAATCCGATCTTCCCCGCTTCCTTCCCGCAGCTTCAATTCTGGAACAAAGTGTGAGGGAGCCACAGGCACTCTAGACAGCTACAGCAGCCAATAGTAGGAGAGGTAGCGAAAGACTCTGCTCCCAGACTCCACCTCGGAATTTAAGGTGAGAATCAGAGGAACTGAGGAAATGAGCTGGGAGGAACCAAGAAGATCATCCCTACCGAATTTGAGAAAACACAGGAGTGAATCTGGAGGGGAGACTGGGAGTAGGAGACTGGTGGATGGGGTATTAACTAGACCGGGAAAGAGTACAAATTATCATCTGAGGAGTTACAACTGTAAAGATTCCCTCTTTACGGGATGGAGGGGGTTGGAGGTGGGGCAGGGATTCCAGGCTAGTCTTCTCATTTATTACGTGACAAAGGTAGGTGATAATGCAGCATCTAATAATGCCCTGAGAGGCGGCCTGGTTCTGTGCAAAGCTTCTTAAACTATGGGCCGGGGTCCCATTAATTGAATGTGAGGATTGTAAGATTATGATTATGATTAAGATTATGATAAAGCAAACATTTATACATCTATTCTATATACCTATATATCTGGAGTCACCTGAAAATATCTCCAGCAAAAAGGAGTCAGGAGTGGAAAAAATTTTAAAAGTCCTAGTATGAACCTGGATTCAAATCCTGCCTCTGACACATATAACATAGAACTTCTCAGTACCTCCAGACAGCTCCAAGACTATAACCCCTTAATCTTCATCGGTGGAGGGAATTTCCCGCACTAAATGAAATTGCTGTTCCATTAAATGATAATACAACAGTGGAGTGAGGAGTACATCATCCCACTTTATATGGATAGTGTTACTTATGTCCCTTACAGAGGTGATTATTTGTAATGGACCATAGTAGAATCCAGATGGATCATCTGTCCTTGTTAAACATCTGACCATTCCTTTTCTTCCTGTGGTTTGTCAAGTCAGCTATGCTCTGAAGAGCTGTAGCTGAATTGGACTTTGCAGAAATTTCTCGCCTACCTCCACAATTTTACTTTGAGATAATCATCTATAAATCTATCTGCTCCTGGTGCTGCCTTACATTAAGCCTTTAGAACTGCAATTACACTAGCATTAATGTATCTTTCATTGTCATGGTCAATTGAATCCTGACCTAAAACTATGGTACTGACCAAGGAGCAAAGTCCACCTTTGGTTGATTAATCTTTTAAGAGTACTCTGGGGAAAAAAGGGAAAAAAAAAAAAGAAGTTCTCTGGGATATTAGGTAGTCAGAAGTCTATAAAGTGATAACTCCCTCTACCTGGGATATTTACATTTTTGCAAAGGAAAAAAGTATTCCTTGGATGATGTCAAAAGAAAATTTTAGATGTAAAATTAATCTCAGAGAAGTAGAATTTTAGGAAGGAGGAAAAGGTAGAAAAAATCTGACTTTCTTCCCAAATTATACCTATTCATGGAGGCTTCCTGCTGGCTTTCCCCCATATCTGAAAATTTTTAATTGCCTAATGGAATTAAATATTGGAAGAGTTTAGAAGAGGTTTTCTAGAAGAAGTGACACCTGAGATGAATTTTGCAGGAAGAGAAGGATTTCTGAGAGATTAAAATTAATAGATTGTATATTTCAGGAATTGGATATAGGTGAAGCACAGGTAAGCAGTAGAACACACTCACTCCACTGCTAATTTTTGTAATTAGAGGATTCCTGCTAATTGAGGAATTAGATTCATTCAAACTGAAGACATGGGTCCAATGAGGGCAGCTAATTACTTTTCATTCCCCAACCCCAAGGCTTTTTAGGGCTGAGGTTTTTAATGCTATCACTGTAGGGAGGGTGGGATTAAGTTTAGAGATCCCATGTGACCAAGAGGTAAATACAGTTTTTTGTTATGGGACTAATATTAATTCTATCTAGAATCCTTATTAAATTTCCCATAGTTGTCATTTTCTTCTGGGCTTCAAAGTTAAGCATCCTTATAGAGTTCTAAAACTGATTTTCCTTGATATATCTAATTGTTTTTAATATATCTCTCAGATCTTAACTAATGCAGATGCTTTTCCAGTAACTGCTGCTCCCAGGACACTGCTACAAAGACCACCATATTAGTTCCAGACATGATGTGGAAATCTGATTGGTTTGAGTCCTACCACATCTCAGAATTTCTGAAGTCAAGCAATCCATCAGTGTCACCCTCTCCAGCACAGGGACTATAGGCATGAAACAGTATTCCTAACCTTTCATTGTTTCAATGCAATTACGTGGAAAGGAAGGGAAAATATTGGATAACAAATGGTTACCATCACATTCTCTTTAATTAATTATTTATTTAAACATTCATTTCTTTTTTTAAAAAATTATTTCAAATTTTCCCTTTCCTTTCTGCCCTTCTGTGACCTATTGAGATATCAAGCAATATTATACCAATTATATATGTGAAATCATGCAAAGCAATTTCATGTTAGGCTATATCAGAAAAAGGGAAGAAAAATAAAGTAAATGAAAAATTATCCTTCTATCTTCATGAGTTACCTGAAAAGGAAGGGAGGATATTGAATAACAAATGGTTACCACCACATCCTTTTTTTCATTATTTATTTAACACTAATTTCTTTTTTTTTTAATTTAGTTTCAAATTTTCTCCTTCCTTCCTGCCCTTCTGTGATTTATTGAAAAATCAAGCACTATTATATCAATTATACATGTGAAATCATGCAAAACAATTTCATGTTAAGCTATATCAGAAAAAAAGAAAAAAATAAATGAAAAATATGCTTCTGTCTTCACTCAGAGTTCATCATTTTTTTCTCTGGATGCAGACAGCATTTTTCATCATGAGTTCTTTGAAATTGCCTTGGATCATTATACTGATTAGAATAGCTTGGTCTTCTCATTACAATATTGCTGTTAGTGTGTACACTGTTCTCCTAGTTCTATTTACCTGACTTTTCATCAATTCACATAATTCTTCCCAGGTGTTTCTGAAATCACCCTCCTTGTCATTTTATATAGAACAATAGTATTTCATTACAATTATTTACCAACAATTTGTTCTGTCATTCTCCAATTGCTGAGCATTCCTTCAATTTTCAATTCTTTGCCACCACATACTAGACAAATTTCTTCAGAATTCCTAGAAATTCATAGAGTTTTAATCCTGGAAGAAACCTAATGGATCATCTAGTTCAGCCATATCATATCACAGTTAATGAAATATAGCTAGAAAAGTTAATTGATTTGCTCCAAACCATACAACATTGTCCTGACTCAGCCAAGGCTACTGTCTAAGTCTTTCAGATCTTTTTCCCATGTTATAAAATACCAATATAATCTAATTAAAATTTCACTGATCATAACAAAGATATAGCTTACTTTTTAATGGCTACTGAAAAGTATCTGTCAACAGCTTGAACATACATTTCCACAGAAGAAAATGGTCAAAATAATTTAGAGCATGTTTTTTATTAGGAAGGAGGTGAATAGAATAATTAGAAGAGAAAGGTTTAAGATCATGTCTCATGAGAGAAAGATTTGGCATAACTATTTTTTGTTGTTTTCTTTGTTATTTTGGTTATACATATTCATTAATTTTTTAAAATACACAGTTCTTTATGAATTGAATTGGGAGAGAAAAATGAGAATAAAAGGGAAAAGTCACAAGAGAAAAAAAAACAGAAGAAAAAGGGAAATATGAACATAGTGTATGTTGATTTACATTCATTCTCCATAGTTCCCCCTCTGGATGCAAATGAAATTTTGTATCCAAAGTTTATTGGGATTGCCCTTGAATGATTGAATGACTGAGAAGAACCAAATCTTTCATAGTTGATCATCGCATAATCTTGTTGTTACTGTATACTGTATATCCTTGTCCTACTCATTTCACTTAGCATCAGTTCATGTAAATCTTACCAGGCCTTTCTAAAATCAGCTTGTTCATCATTTTTATAGAACAATAATATTCCGTTACTTTCATATACCATAATTTATTCATCAATTCCCCCAATTGATGGGCATCTACTCATTTTCTAATTCTTTTGGGCATAACTTTATATAAGTTGTATAATTATACCAAAAGTGTCCTTGTGAGATCTCACCAAATAGGAAAGGATTTTGAATTTTAGAAACAAATAAAACAAATTTTAATATAGAATAACAAATCTGAACTGATTATTGGAGTCATTCTCAAGGCAGATAGATGATGCCATAACAGAAGACCCAGGTTAAATTGAGTTGCCATCTTCATTAGTATTTTCTAATTAGTATATTAATAGAGGTTCATTAGTTAAAATAAAATTTTGTCATTCAGTTCCTTTACCTTAAGGATTGAAAGTAAGGGTTCCATGGGAAACAAAGTGGACACCGAGAAGGACCCATCCAATATTGTCCATTCCATAGGAACTCCATATGCCTAGAAATACAGATCTAGAGTCTGCAATAATCCCAGATTCTATAGCTGCAATCTCTTGAGTGGGGTCTCAAACCTATCCATTTGGGTCTGACTTTGTATATCTAAACCTATAATGACCACTTGGTGGTCACTAGAGAATGACTGAATAAATTGTGGTATATGAATGTTATGGAATATTATTGTTCTGTAAGAAATGACCAGCAGGATAATTTCAGAAAGGCCTGGAAAGACTTACATGAACTGATGCTGAGTGAAATGAGCAGGACCAGGAGATCATTATACACGGCAACAGCAAGATTAAATGATGATCAATTCTGATGCACATGGCTCTCTTCAACAATGAGAGGATTCAAACCAGTTCCATTGGTTCAATGATGAAGAGAGCCATCTGCATTCAAAGAGAGTTCTATGGGAACTGAGTGTGGACCACAACATAGCATTTCACTCTTTGTTGTTGTTTGCTTGCATTCTTTTTTTGCTTCTCTCTCTCTTTTTTTTTTTACTGGTTTGATTTGATTTTTCTTGCACAGAATGATAATTGTATAAATATGTATGCATATATTGGATTTAACATATATTTCTACCATGTTTAACATATATTGAACTATTTGCCATCTAGGAGAGGACGTGAAAGAAGGCAAGTAAAATTGGAACACAGGCTTTTGCAAAGGCTAATGTTAAAGAATTGTCCACACATATGTTTTGAAAAATAAATAAATAAAAAGCTTTAAAAAAAAGATATGTACTATTTCATCATAGCCCTTCCACTAGCGAGTTTGATTGATTTTAATGTTTTTTGCCAATTTGATGGGTTTGTGGTAGTATCTCAAAGTGGTTTTGATTTTCTTCTTTCTGATAATTGGTGAGATCAAGCCCTTTCTGAAGTTTTTATTTAAATTTATATTCCCTCTTCTGCAAACAATCTGTTCCTATCTCTTGATCATTATCCATTAAATGCTTAGAGTTGCCTTTTAAACATTTTTAATTTCTTATGTATTTTAGATATTAAGGTTTTTTCTATCATATTTGTCATAGTTATTTTTCCAATTTGATTTTTTTTCATTTAATTATGAAGCTTTTGTTTAACAGAAGTTTTTTTGGTTTGTGGTAATTAAACACATCTATCTTGAACCTTTTTAGAGACTGCTTCTCTTGATTTAGTAGAAATAAAATTATCTCAGTTCTATTAATTGAGGGAAATATCTTATTTAAACAACACTACCAGTCTTGGGGAGGTACTTTTTTAAGAGAGCCTCAGGAGAGAAGATGATTATGGAAAGAACCAAACAAGACTTTCCCTAGCTGCAGGATGTGGGGTAAGAGATCAGTAAAGGTATTTATACAACTCTAAAGAAGAAAACAAATAAAAACCTAAATAATTAGAGGGTTCTGATTCAAAATTAATTTGCATATTGAACACCATGTCAAAAAACTAAAATCACAGAACTAAATGAAATTATAATGAAATTTATACAGAAAAACAAATTGGCAAAATTAGTCAAGGAGAGTATATAAAAAGAAAAGAAGAGAAAAAAGAGCTGATGATGGAGAACTTTTACTTCCAGATTCTGAAACATATTAGGAATCAGTTATTAAAACCTTCTAATATTGGGCAAAAAAAATGGACAAATGGAGCATTGGAGCTACACTTATCACCCAACTAAATACATACAAATATTAGTATCTTAATAACATCAGAAAGTAAAAACTAGGGGAAACATTCATTAGTTACTTCTATTATATTTAATTCAATTCAACAAACATTTATTTGGTATTCAATCATTTCAGTGATGTCCTACTCTTTGGGACTCTATTTGGGACTTTCTTGGCAAAAATACTAGAGTGATTTGCCATTTCTTTTTCCAGCTCAATGTACAAATGAGGAAAATGAGGTAGATTTGGTTAAGTAACTAGCCCATGGTCACACAGCCTAGTAAGTGTCTGAAACCAGATCTGAACTCAGAAATATGAGCCTTCCTAACTCCAGGTCTGGCACTCTATCCACTTAGCTGCCTGAAGCATTTATTAAGTGATATGGATTTAAGGAACTGTGCTAAATTATGGAGAAACAAAAAGAGCTTACATTTTAATGGGGAGTTGGAGAGAACATGCAAACAAATAGAGAGCAAGCTACATACAGGATAAATAGGAAATAAATAACAGAGGGGAGGTATGAGAATGAAAGGAGGTTAGGGAAGTCTTCCTGTAGGCAGTGGGATTTTAGTTGGGACTTCAAAGATACCAAAGAGATTAGTAATTGATATGGAAGGGGAAAGCATTCTATGCATGATGGACAGTCAGAGAGAACTTTTGTCATTTGTAGAACAGCCAGAAGAACAGGAGACCAGGAGACTGTACTGAAGAGTATGGATAGGGGAGTAAGACTGGAAAGGTAGGAGCAGGGCTTTAAATGCCAAACAGAGCATTTTGCATTACTAATTCTTCATTTACTAACTTTATTTTGCAGCAGCAACTCTATTTGGTTTTGATTCCCTGAGCATCATATCTCCACCATAACCTAAAATCTCATCACCAGCAGATTGACTCAGCTTCTGATACTCAATATCTTCAGTTGCCTCTGTCTTCTAGTTGGAAGACTGAAGGATAAAGAAATCAACTCCTTCCAAAACCTTTTTTACAGAGGGCTCAGAACTTTCAAGACATCTCTTCAATTTCCATCAATATCTCAACCTCACAAACCCCATGCCTTTAATCAATCAGTGTATCACATATTGGTTGTCTTTGGGACAATAATATCAATTGTGATTTTGCAATCATTTCATAGCTTTCATTCTTTAACATATCTTGAGCTCAATTTACAAGTCACCTTGTTGATTCTCCTAATTATTAGTGTTCTTTCCCTCCTCAAATTATAATATTAATATTAATTTGTCTATATATTGCATCTTCCATAGATGAAAGCTACTTAAATGCAAAAACTATTTCTTTTTTGGAACTATATACCTAGCACTTACCATAATACCTTCTATAGACAATAAATGCTTGTTGGATATAAAATCAATATCCAAATCCTTCAAAATGGTTTCACCTTCAGCATAGATGTCTTCCATGAATACTTGGTCTGGTTACTCATTCCTACTTACTTTTAAGTGTCATTTCTACTTCCTCATATAACATTAGACACTGAGGTATTTGAATCCACACGTTGCATTCTTTTCTTTGATGAGAATAATGTGTTGTCAAAATGTAGGTAAGTTCATTTCATTTTGTATCTTCTGGTCATCCTCCTTCTAGCTCCTTCAATACAAAATATTTGGTTAGCTCTCATATAAACCCTTTTGCAGACTTATTTTCCCCTCCTCTGTTTTTCACTATTTTGTCAAATGATGCTGCTCATTACTTTCCAATCTCCTCTGTTTCAAAAATGATTTTGTACTCTTAAATGGTGTTGGTCTTGACCATTATATTTTTGAAGGGGGTTTTGGGGCTTTTGATGCCCATTGCTTTTTATCTATTTATAACATTAAGTTTAACTTAATGTAGTAATCAAAAGAAATGTCATCTTTTTTCTCTATCAATAGTTTTTTAAAAGGTCAAGTGAGTACCATTGTAATTGCCCATCACCATCTTTTTTTCATTCTCTTCTACTTTGGTTTACTTTTGCTATCATGAGTCATTGATCTGAATTCATAAAACAGCTGATGTGGAAATGAGTCTCACATCAGTTATCAGTTGTTTCCTGTCTAAGAGTATATTTATGTAAAGTATTTGACTTTTTACCTTATGAAATGCAAATATTATTTTACTTCAATACTTAAAGAAAACCTATATATAGAATAGTAGCTGTAGCAAATATTAGTTTACTTCAATATTTAGAGGACACCTACACATAGAATCATAGCTGTAAAACTGTATGAAACTTCAAAGGCCATCTAGTTCAATTCCCTCATTTTACAGATAAATGACTCATCAGTTATACAGTTAATAAGTAGCAGATGTGGGGTTCCCCCTCCAATGCTGTAGATCACAATCCCACTATATCTTAGTAAAGGATTTAATGAGTTGCTGAAGCAAAAACAAAACCAAGTCCTCTATGGGTAGCTACCCTCTATCACTGAATATGGTTTTCATGCTGGAAATCTTTCTAGCTTAGAAGGAACTATCAATGTTTCAGATTGGCTAGCCTCCAAAATCACAGGATTACCTCTCTATCAAAAAGAGCAATCAGAGATATCATGGTTTAAAAACTTTCCCCAAAAGGCAATTAAAGAATATGACAATAGTAATTCATATTAAAGTAATTCTTTTGCAACAACTCTGTGAGGTTTTTTAGTGTTATTATCTCCATTTTATGGTTGAATGATATAAAAGGAGTTAAACAAGACGTCATTAGTCATCAAACAAATGTAGACCAGCATGGAAGAGTAAACAATACAACCAGACATTCCCATACTATCATGGAAAGTCCTAAACAGAAAAGAAAGAAATAATGGAACTATAAGAAGAAAGGATATAAGCAAAAGGACAAAAAATATTAAAATGGAAAAAGGAAATGTTTTTGAAGATGAAATAGAAACTAACACAAGTTTGAAGGATACAAATAATCAATGTCCAAGGAATATTGAGTTTTCTGCATACAGAATAGGCTCTCCCAAGCAATCAGATAATTTAGATCACCAAAGGGCTTTGCAAATATTTAATGGTGCCTTTAAAACATAGTTTGATGTTTTCCTATTTATTCATCCTCTCCATCTCTCTTTTCTGAATTACAGGTTAAACAATAGCAAAAACTCAGGCAAGTCTAGAGCAAGCACAAATTTAGTGATTTTGTGACTCATCCTCCCAAGATTCCTGATAACTCTAGATACCTGTAAAGCCATCCCTGAATTTGGGAGGTACCTGTGGCAGACTCATAAGAGACTGACAAATAAAAAAATAAAATAAAATAAAAAAGCCTTTCTCTACTCCTCAAATCACATTCCAAATGCATCTTCTTACTCCTATTTTGCCCGCACCCAGAATGGGATTAATCAATAATCATTTTTGAAGCACTTTCTAGGGAAAGAGCCTAAGAATTTGTTAAATATGTCAAGCACACTATATATCAGACACTGTATTCAGTATTTTAAAAATATTGTTTCATTTGGTTCTCCCAACAACTCTATTTTATTGAGGCAGACAGAAATCAAGTGTCTTGTCCAGCTAATTTGAACGCACTATAATCACTTAGCTGCCTCTGTGATTGTTGTGCTAAGAATTAAATATAATACAAAGAAAATAAAAGAACATAATCACTATTCCTCTCCTAAAACTTACATTGAATGAGTAAGAAACCATACAAATGATAATGTACAAATGAATTATAAACAATGTGAATGGGATCCCAGAGAGAAGACACTGGGTGCAAATGGGGTAGGAGACTAGAAAAGATCTTTTGCAGAAAATGGGTTTTGAGTCAAGTCTTGAAGTTAACCAGGAAAGTCCACAGGGCAAAAATGAAGAAAAAGACCATTTCAGCCATGGGAAACAGTCTGTAAAAAAAATTAAAAGCACTGTTAGGATAGGACATGTCATGTATGAAAAATAGCAAGAAGTGGTTGTCTCTAGACCTTTTTCAGTATATAGAGAGTAAAGTGTAAGAAGACAGTAAGTGAGATAGGGACTGACTCAAGAAGGACTTTAAAAGTCATAGAATTTTATATTTGATCCTAAAGGTAATAAGGAAACATTTGAATTTATTGAGGGGTTCAGTGGAGAGTCTTAATAGGTATATTAAGGCATAGGCAGTCTTAATTTTTCTCATAAAGTAGGGTGCGGCAAAAAATTTTAGAGTTCTAATAGGTCTTTTTATAGAGAAAGGGAGAAAGAAAGGACAGATTAAGGAGAAAGAAAAGAAACAAAGAAAGAAACCAAGAAATGAGAATCAAAATGGATTTATAACATTGTGAGGAGGAGAGTAGAATTGAGAACATAAGAAAACACTTTCACCCTCACAGCCCTTAGATCCAAGGAGAGGTGTGAACCAGCTCCAACTGATCAGGAACCCATTGTCAAATTTTCAGTGAAGGATTTACACCTCTGAAATCAACAAATTGCGAAGCAAGACTTGATTTATTGTTTCACTGACTCTCTAAACTTAAGAGTTTGACAAAAATGTTAAAAATGCAGATTAAATTGAAAGATTTGTCCTGGTTGGTTTTTAGACATTTCCTACTATATCCATAGATGCAAGAGTCTTGAAGAAAAAAAATCAAATACAGCCCTGTTTGCAAAGTGGGAGTGGTTCTTCCTGTCTGACATAGGCAAACCTTATATAAATTAATCATCAATCTTCTCCCAGGATCTCCAGAAAAAAAGTTTTAGATAAGATTTTTATGGATTGAATGTTAATTATAAACAGATTTACTGGTCTCAGAGTAGAATAAAGATGATCACACCTGGAGCCGAAGGCATATAAGAATCAGTGAATGGAACACTTTCCAGTTTCAAGAGGCTGTTAAGGAGCAGACCAGCAGAGCTTTTGATACCATACAGGTAACTCCTATATACCTTGGTAGACATAGCTGCCCTCTTTGTTCAGAACCTAATTCAACAGCTGCTGACACATTCTGAAAATTAGTCTGTTATCTAGAGGTTGTTTTCTAGAATGGACAGTTTTGTTTCTGTATTTGAATAGAGCTTCCTTTTATCTTTGTGGGGATAAAGTAAAAGATGTTCTACAACCTGAAATTCAGTGCAAGGGAGTTTTCTCATATTAATGTAAATTTCAAGAGAAAGTGAGAATCTGAAGTTCTAAGAATTAATTTATCTTTCAAATTGAAAGAATGTCAATTACAATATTCTGTGGGGTATAAATGGTACCCAGCAGTATAATCTAACTAATGACTCAAGTCTAGGCATTTGAAAAATGATCTTCTACCCCATTTATACCATAATGGCATTTTCTTCCCTCCCTGTGCTATATGACGCTCTTTACTATTCTCTGAACAAAATTTCTGAAAATTTTTCCTTTCCTCCATTAAAAGGTATCTCTGCTAATGACAAGTATACCTAAATCTGAGTTTCATATCAATTCAATTCAACAAATTTTTATTAAGGAGCTACTATATTCCCATTTCCCATTGCTAAGCAATGGGACTACAATGGCAAATACAAAATAATTCTGCCCTTCAAGAGTCTATCTGTTTCAGGGAAGATACAATATATATAACAATATACATAGTAAGAATAACTTGAGGGGAAAGAGAGCATTCTGGGAGTAGGAGGGGATCTATGCCTGGTGTACAGTAGGGATTTAAAACAAATGCAAAGTTATTTCTGGAGAAGACACCTGAGTTGAGCTCTGAAGGAAGTTAAGGATTTTGAGAAGAGATATGAGGAGATGGTACATGGTAGGTATGGGAAATCAAGTGAGCAAAGATGGAAACTGATTGTGGAGGATAAGAGAAAAGGAAGAGTCAGGAATGACTCTGAGGTTGAAAACCTGGGTAATTAAAAAGGTAGTAATGTGCTCAATAGAAATAGAGAAATTTTGAGGAAGAACTTGTTTGGAGGGAATGAATGTCAATTTTGTTTGAACCTTGTTGAGTTTGATATACCAATAGGTTGTCCAAGTAAAGATGATGATGTAGAACTTCATAAAACAAATTAGAAGAAAGAAATATAGAGTTATCTGTCTGAAGGTGATAAGTGAAGCTACAAAATCCAAAGCGATGGTTAATGAAATATTGAGAGAAGAGGTTTCAGGATAGAACCTAAAGGAACATCCAGACTAAGGAACAATAAATAAGTAAAATAGAACAGACAGTCAATAAACATTTAGTAAGATCCCTATGTGCTAGGCACTATCATAAGTGCTGAAGATACAAAGAAAATCAAAAGACAATCCATAAATGTATAATCTAATGGAGAAAAAATAACACATGAAAGGAAGCTAAAAGTAAAGAGTGAAAAGGGCAGGAAAGGAAGGAAAGGTATCCAGCAAGGAGTTCTGATAGGAAAGTCCAGAAGAGGGCAACTGGATGGTAATGAAGAAATGGCTGGCCTGAGCACCCTTCTTAAATAGAAGTTTTGGAATGGCTCTCTAAGACTAAAAGTTATAGAGAACGTACTTAATAGTATTTATAGAATTTCCTCTTTGAGAATTCCCAATATCAGTGAAATCACAAGTCTAAGATTAAAAAAAAACTAATTACTGCCATGTCACCAAGTTTATAGTCTACTAAAATCCCCAGATTTTTTTGTATGACCAGTTGTCTTGCCATATTTCCTTCCTGAATTACAGCTCATAGAGTTTATTTTTTGGAATCTAAATGTAAGGCTTCACATTTATCCCTATTAAATAACATCTTAATAGATCTGGCTCATCTTTTTTTACCCATGAAGATCTTTTGAAGATACCAATTCTTTTTTCTAACAGAAACCAATTAGCTCTTCCAACTTTGTCATCTGCCAGCATTAAATTAACTCTTAACCTAACATTTCATGTTCTAAACAACGTTCAATGTCATATCACTTGACACTAAGTCTTAGGTTTTCCAGGATTTACTCAGAACCTAGGATTGAGCTCCTGCCTCCATCTCCTTTCAGTCTAGCTCACTTGTTGGTATATAATAAAGAAAACTTCCAGCCATTCTAGGATACAAATGGATGCATTGTCTGGTCTTGGTATTCAGATCACATCCTCTTTGTCTTAATGATGTGATTGTAGGCATTAAATGTTGGGGTTCTGTCATGTGAAGAATTCACAATAGCTATTCTCTTTAACAAAAGGTAGGTTTATTTAGGAGAAGATATTACAGACAAAATGAAGAGATACAATAGAAACTAGGAGTGGTAAATATGAAATAGATTTGAAATAGCATATAGTTAGAAGGAAAGGAGTTTTAACAAATAATGATGGAAAAGACAAGTTCCCTAGTAGAACTCACAATTAATCAAGAGAAAGAGAACTCCTCATGAAGTTAGAGTGTGCCCTTAACTGGCAGGCTAAATCCTAACAGGGATTTAGCACCTCAAAAGAACTAGTTTGTTCTAAGAAGGGAAAAAGAATAAAGGCATGGTAGGGGATGAGAAGAGAGACACCATGTGGCCTGGAGGAAGGATGAGGAGAAAGCATCATGAAAGTACCATGGTGGGTTATAACCCAAAAAGGGTTCAGCAAAGATGGCATGAGCTATGGACAAATTTATTTTTGAGAATTTTATTTTTTTAATTTATTTTTATTTTATTTATTTAAAATGAGAATTTATTTTTGAGAAATGGAGAAAGCATCATGAAACAGAATACCACGGTGGGTTATAACCCAAAAGGGGTTCAGCAAAGATGGCATGAGCCATGGACAAATTTATCAGAGAAATTTACCATAACTCAGATTTCTGACAGGACATAGCAAGATGGGACTGCCCATGACCTCCACACAGGATGGAACAATGAGGCTATACAGATTCCCATCAGTGCCCTTCCCTGCCTGCCCCAGGGAGCAATTCCACCAATACTCCAATCCCTCTCTGCCAACCACACTCTGGACCTCATCATTAGTATTGCCACTGTGCTTTTGTCCCTCACTCATTAATTTCCATGAGAGAAGGAAGAGACTTAGGGTTTAAAAACTGAGGTTTGAAAAACCATAAACTCCAGAGCTCTTTAGGCATTACAGAGTAACATTCATTACTTAATTTTTAGTATAGTCTTCAGAGATTAAAATTGGGAGGTATTTGGAATGCTTATTATGATGAGTTGGAATGGCATTTCCCATAGAGACTCCAAGTCCAATGACCAGGAAGTTTACTTCAAAGAAAATCTTGCTAGAAACCAGTGTGGAGAATCCTTATTTTTGTGCATGTGATTAAGAATCTCCTGCTGTCAAGATGAGAGGCTTCATAGTCAAAATTCAGAGGAAACAAGAGAACCTAAGGGGAAGCTTTTTTGCTAGTCTTAAGTAAGAGTTTATTACATTTTTAAGGGTTATAATTAGAAAATAAAAGCCTAAGGTCATGAAGCTAAAAGAGCATACCAATACTCATTCTTTTCTCCAGGAAGAATAGCCAAGAAGGTGGAGGAAGCAAGCAGAAACCAAAAGACATTGTTTATGTCCATGCTGCATCTTGCAGAACAACAACAGAGACTATGCACCTATTCAATTGGTGTCTAGCCAAGCAGACTTGGGCAGACTACACAACAGAAACTTTTAAACTTTTTCCACTGGCAACCCCTTTTCACCCAAGAAATTTTTACATTGTGCCAGGTATATAGGCATACAAATCAAATATTTACTGATAATAAATCATAATTTTGCAAGCAGTTACAAGATTCTATATGGGCTCGCAACCCATAGTTTAAGAAACTGAGGACTATAATATCATGAAGAAGCAGGTGCAAATAGGGCCAAGTGATATAACTAGAAGAAACTGCCAGCCTTTTAATACTGAGGTGTTATTTAATTACAATACATGGGTTACTAGGAGCCTGGTTTTCCTGATAGATAGGATTGAAAGAAAATTTGGAAATCCCTTTCCCAGGATATCCATCATTACCTGATGATAATTATACTGATGATGAGACCGAGTCACGGGGACCATATAAAGCCCCAATTCTATTTGTTGGCCGGAAACATAGGCCTGAAAAAGACCTGGCAAAGGAGAACATATGGGTCATGATCCCTTTCCTTTAAAAATGTTTGATTGATGCTTTCTGGTTTGCTGTTGATATTTTTTAATAATACCATTGTGACTAGCTACTACTTTCCCCTTTTCACAAAACACTCCCTTGGAAGAAACAATTAAGCAAAAGAAATCATTAACATTTAAAAAAATTACATGGATTACCTCTGTATACATGTGCTCTAGTTATATTTATCTTTCAAGTGTGCCCCTGTCTCTGTGTGGCCCAAGTGTGTACAATGCTGATGCTGTGTACAATTTTGGGAGAACTATATTATAGATCTGGAGATGATAGGGAAACTTATTGGTGCTTCTGTTACTACATTTCACTAAATGGCTTCACTTTGAACTAAATGTATTCCCTGGCTGACTATCAATGAAGAGATTTTTCATCTGTAGTTTTATGGGATATGGCCACACTGAATTTGCAGTAGCTGCTCCCTTTTCTCTAAGGAAACTACCCTGTAAGTTAAGAGAATACCCCTAGATGTTTCTTTCCCAGAAGCTTAATTGAAAGTTCAGTTAATCAATAAGATATAAAAAGTATTTAGAACCAGGAATCAGGGTACTCCATTCTACTCTTGGCTCTGTCGTCAGCTGGCTCTTTGACTTGGTCAAGTCACTCAATTTGCAAGGACATTATTTCATTTAGCAACAAAATGGTAGGGTTGATCTAGAGCATCTCTGAATTCCCTTTGTGCTCTAAGATTAATTGTTAAGTGATTCTGAATTTTGGGAAATTCATTGTCCTTAAGATTGTTTTTGTACTTCTTCTATTGATTGTTGTGAGATTTCCTGAAGAGTAGATATCAATCATAAAGAAAAAAAATACCTAAGAATTTCTCCATCAAGAGATTTGTTAGAGTTTGATCTCTGATCAGGTCTATAATACTGAGAGGTCAAGTGTATATCACTTGTTCACACCTATGAGTTCCCTCTTCCAAGTTCCCTCCTCTAATAAATGACCAAGTCCTGTTCATTCTGAATCTGTAAAATCTATTGAACCTTTCCACTCCCAATGCTTAGATGGACATGTTTAGATGACCATGAATCTTGCCTTCCCTGAAGCAGACCCTCTAATCCATCAGTCCCATGCCATAGCTGAATTAATCCTTGGGATGCACATCTCTACTCCTGCCACTCCCATCCCCTCAGGATCTTCAGTAAATCTTTATTATCTATCAAATCAAGTTCAAACTCAACTTGATTTTCAATGTTCTCTATAACCTGGACCAAATTATCTCTTCAGGCGCTATTATTCCCCATATTCTCCATTACTCCTCAGACAGAGCCTATGCTATTCCCTTCCTAAATCTTACTCAGGATTACTTACGATTACAAATGCTTACTTACAAATGCTGAAATTTCCTTCTCTTTTCATCTCAGTCCGTAAAAATCTTTCCATCTTTTCTTCAATCCACCAATTCCATGCAATCATAAATTCTTTCTTTCCACTGAATGCTGAAAGAATTCAGCTTATACCTCTTAGAATCATAGCATCTTTGAGGACTAGAAAAACGACTATCCTTTTTTTTTTACTTAATAGTATTTTCCCAATTATTTCACATAATTTTCACATTTTCCAATTATGTGTAAAACAAATTTCCAACATTCATCTTTGTAAGATTTTGAGTTTCAAATTTTTCTTCTTCCCTCCTTCCCCCATTCTCAAAACAAGAAGTTATCTGATATAAGTTATATATAGGCAATCTTGTTAAACATATTTCCATATTAGTCATATTAAAAGAAGAATCAGAACAAAAGTTTTGAAAAATCATGAGAAAGAAAAAGCAAGAACAAACTTTTTTCCTTCTGAGGTAATTGGGGTTAAATGACTTGCCCAGGGTCACACAGCTAGGAAGTGTTAAGTGTCTGAGACCACATTTGAACTGAGATCCTCTTGACTTCAGGGCTGGTGTTCTATCCACTGCACCACCCAGCTGCCCCCAAAAAACAAATTTTTTAAAAGTGAAAACAGTAAGTTTCGATGTGCATTCAGTCTCCATAGTTCTTTGTCTGAATGTGGATGGTGTTTTCCATCTCAAGGAAGAACATCTAGCCTTAATATTCTGCTGAACAGGAATCCTCTCTCCAGCATTTCCACTAATTGGTCAATTTTGCTTAAAAAGTCTCCACTGAGGGGGAATCCACCACTGCTCTATCTTACAAACCATAAGTGCATAGATAGTACCTCTGCACTTAATTCTATTTAGCATTAATACTCCTGTTTTGTATTCCTGGCTTATTTCCTCTCATTAGACCATATTCTTAAGGACAAAGTTCAGGTATTACTTACTCTGGTATCTGCTTCCTGCACCTGTCCCCTTCAGTAATCAACATGCTGCTTTGCATGGAAATACATGCTGAATGAATGAAAAATTAATGAATGGATGAACAAATGAAGGAATTTTGAATGGGGAAATTGCTATTCTTCAGGACTAGGGATTCTCTAGCTCAGCAGGTTCAAGCAGATGATGACATTCTTCCTTGCCTTTGGAGGTCTGAAAAATCCTGAAAGAAACTGGCTCCTTCACATGTCAGCAAATATGCTTACATTTCAGACTACCGCTGTTCAGAAAATCCAAGGACGTAATAAGAGCCTGGGATTGAGACCACCTGGGAGAGGAAAAAGAGGATGGCTTCCAAAAACTGGCTGTTCCTGCTCCTGAGCTGTGCCTCAGTCACAAGTATCCTAGGAGGTGAGTTGGGTCTGGCCAAGTATTATCATTTACAGCTTCAAAGCAAAAGGCCTCCCTCTAGATAATCCTCAAGGAACCTAAGTGTAAGGGGATACACTAAACCCAGACTAAAGAGAAGCTCTCCAAAATATAAAAATATAAAATATAAATATAAAAATATAAAAAGCCAGTGAATACAGGGCGAGGTAGCCACATGCTGAAAGAAGAACCCAAATAAAGGCACAGAAATGGGAGTCATATTGATCTGATCATCAGTCCTTGATTCCAACAGTGATATAATTTCAGTCTTTTTCAAGAATAAAGAATAACAGGGATACCTAGGTGGTGCAGTGGATAGAACACTAGTCCTGAAATCAGGAGGACCTGAGTTCAAATCTAGCCTCAGACACTTAACACTTCCCAGCTGTGACTGAGCAAGTCACTTCACCCCTCAGCAAAAAAAAAAAAAAAATGGCGTTGATCAAAATCAACATAAAAATATACCCAGTTTATACTTAAAAGTAATAGGAATAAAGGTGAAGTTCAATACACTTGCAAAAAAAAAAAAAATCAGCAATACAAGTCCAGAGGGGAAGATTGTAGCTAGACAGTTCATGTAAAAAGGACCTAGACCTTTCTGCTCCTTAAAGGCTCCTTAGAAAGCTCCTAAAAGAAGGAGCTTCAAACTCAAAATGAGCCAATAGTGTGATATGACTGATACATAATTAAATAGTGTGATGTGGCAGATAATAAATTAGACTGGCATTAGCCTCAAGGAGAATTACCAAGAACAATGAGTAGAAATTAAAAAGAAATAGATTGCATTTCAATTTAAGTGTGTGTATTTAATATTTGTAGTAGTTGCTCCAGTCTTGTCTGATTCTAAATGACCCCATTTGGAGTTTTCTTGACAAAAATACTGGAGTGGTTTTCCATTTCCTTCTTTGACTCATTTTACAGATGAGGCAAACAGAATGAAGTGACTTGTCCAAGATCATACAGCTAGTCAGTGTAGTGGCTGGATTTGAATTCTGCTCTTCCTAATTCCAGGGACATTACTCTATACACTGTATTTGTATTTATTTATTTGTATTTATTTATGTATTGTATTTATTTATGAATATTTAATACTTAGAGCTGTCCAAAAATGGGATAGGGATAGAGAGGGATAATCAAGAAGAAATGGGAGACCCCAGCTTCCATGTCTTACTTTCATGATGACTAATGATAATCTTTTGTTTACATGAAGATATTCTCATGAGACCCAGCTGCAGCACAGGATGGTTTTACTACAAATCCAATTGTTATGGATATTTTCGAAGACCTCACTCTTGGTCAGATGCTGAGGTGAGTGCCATTTACCAACAGCTTTTCCAGGGCCCTTTGGGATAATTCTAGTCAATTTGCTTCAAGTATGTGATCCCCCAAGGAAACCTGATTGAAAAATGCAATGTTGATTATGCATGTTTCAATAGTTAGGTAATCAGAGGGCAGCTTTTTAGAAAAGAAAATGAAGACTACAAAATATCAGAGCTGAAAAGGAGCTCCGAAGTGATTTGATGTAAAATACCATCAGGCTGAGTCTTTACTACAACATAAATGATAAGCTATTATCCAGTCTTTGTTTGAAAATGTCTGCTGTGGGGGAAATTCACTGGTTCCTATGACAAGTCATCCCACTTCGGAAAAGTTTTAGTTATTGGGAATCTTTCCTTACTTTAAGGACAAATCTCCTATTTGCAGCTTCCATTGTTTTTAGTTTTGTCCTCTTACACCAAACAGAATAAATCTTTCTTTCACATAAGAATCCTTTAAAAAGAAAAGAGAGAAAAGAAAAGAAAAAAAAGAAACATTCAAATACATTGAAACAGCTATCGTGACCTTACAACCACCCTCCAAGTCGTCTCTTCTTGAAGCTAAATATCCCCAACTTTTTCAGCCCATTTTTGTATGCCATGATCTTGAAGGCCCTTTCCCATGCTTGTGTACAATCCCCTAGACTCTCTCTAGCTTACCAATGTTCTTCTAAAATGCAGTGCCAAGAATCAAAAACATTATTCCAGATGTTATCTGACAAAACAGAATATAGCAAGGTTGTCTATCACCTCTGGAATCACACATTTCAGTACAGATAAAGTTCACATTAGCTTTTTTGCCTGTCATAGCATGTGGCTGTTTTATACCAAGCTTGCACCTCACTAAAATTCCCAGAACTCCTTCAGAAAAACTGCTTATTTAGTCAGACTTCTATCATTTATTTGTAGTGTTGAATTTTCATCTCAAGGATAAAACTTCATATTTATTCCTATTACATTTCATTGGCCCCTTGTTCTAGCCTATCATGGTCTTTTTTGGCTCTCTAACCTGTCATTCTTCCTGTTCTGCATCATCTACAAATTTGATAAGCATCACCTAAGCCTTTTATTCAAGTTTCTAATTAAAATGTTGACTAGAAAGGTCAAGTCCAAATCCTCAGATACTCCATTGGAGACATCCTTTCAAGTTGACAAAGTTGGGCCAGGGCATTAAGCCATTTTTGAAGTGCCTGGTCTATCTCTCCATCATGTACACAAAACTGTGCAACATTTCCAAAAGCTTCAGTAAAATCTAAGTAAACTGTGTTATAGTATTCCCCTAATCTACGACTTCTAGGAAAAAAACTGGATTAGTCCAACAAGATCCGTTCTTTAAGAAGCTTCGGTTCCTTATAATGTTCACTGTTCTCTTTAGCAATTTTGCTCATCAAAGTCACTAACCTACAATTTAGACAGACTTCTTTCTAATCCATTTTTTAAAAATCAGAACAAAATTTGACTTTCTCCAATCCAGAGGTCTGTCTCCATCATTCTATGATTTTTCACAAGTGGCCCACAGTGGCTCAGAGAGAACAAAAATCAGGCTTTGGGGCTTTGGACTATAGTTCATATGAGCTTCTGATCTGAAATCATTAAAGGCAGATAGATTTGCTATTGTTCAGTCATTTTCAGTATTGTCCAACTCTTCATGACCCTATTTGGGGTTTTCTGGACAAAGATACTGAAGCAGTTTGCCATTTCCTTCTCCAGCTCATTTGACAGATGAGGAAACTGAGGCAAACAGGATTAAATGACTTGGGCAGAATCACATAGCTAATAAGTGTCTGAGGCTGGATTTGAACTCAGTTTTCCTGATGTCAGATCTGGAGCTCTATCTCCTGCATTACCCAGCCTCCCAAAAAAAGGCAGATAAGTGCTCTTTTACTATTTTCTTACTTTATCTAAATCTAAATCTACCTATCTTTCCAATCTAAAAATTGTTTTCCTTTGCAAAGAAAACAAAAACAAAACAATGATTAGGTATCTCTGGCATCCATTATCATTATCCCATCCATATTAAATAGTGATCTTGTCCCTTCTTTGATACTTCACCTTTTCCAAAAAAAAAACCAAAATTTTAAACTCCTTTTTAAAAATTTTTTTTATAATACCTCAACTTAACTGGAGTTTTTTTTTAACTACTCATACTGTTATTACAGAATCATGCCACAGTTTTCAACTTGAGCTTGCTCCTGGTATATCTAGACTAGGCTCTCTAAACAATACTTCTTCATCAGAATTGTTTCTCCGTAGATGTTTACAATTTAATTCTTTAAGATTCTTCTATCTCTACTGGGTTGACATCTCTCCAACCCATACTGGCGGTGTGATCTTGTTCTAGTCACATATTCTTTGGAAATATTCTAGTCCCACTAGGTAATCTCTACAATTATAAGTTCTATAGGTGAATTACATCAACAAAAGGAGTTTTTACTCTTCATCAATGAAATTGCAAATATGAATCAAATTAGTCAAGTTGGATATGTATATTTACCCAAAAAGAAAAATCAATTATTTTTTAATATTCTACATAGTCTTTAAGGTACATGGAATTTCATAAATAATTGATTATTCAGGGTAAAAAAGAAATTCCATTGTATCTTTAATAGGAATATCTCTTCTACCACCATAGATGCCAACTATCGACATGTTACTAGATGGTAATATGTTATTGTGGCCAAAAATATTCACCACCTAGTGGTCACCTTCCTGGAGTTACCCGACTTGGCCAAAACAAAGCTATTGGCTGAGTTTCAATGGACATGGCTATGCCCAGTTTTGTAGGAGAGAGATTTATGACAAATGCAAAAATTCCCAGGATTATAGGGGATCTAATGCTCAAAGGGATTTTTTGAACTATAAAATAGTTCAAAAATAAGTTATACATCAGCCCTTGCTGTAGCTAAATCGGGGAAACAATCTCTATTTCAAGTTCAAAGTTCATTACTACTGAAAAAAGACAGAGAACAACAAGCAAATATTGATCTTAGATAAACATTTCTTAAAGGCACCTGAAAATATGATGGCCCACGTTGTCTGCTGTCAATATCTCTTAACCATGGTATAAGAGGATAAACCTATTTTTCTGGTAGGTCCAACCATCCATTCTGATGGCATTCTTTGGGGTAGCACCTTTATTTTGTCAGATCCAAAGTCATTTTTGACTGATGATTCTGGTAAATCCTAAATTTCCTGAATGAAGAATTGTGGGTGAATTAAAACTGCTGCGACATGTTGTGTCCCAGCCTAGGATTAAAGTGATGACTGATGTAACCTCCCCTTGTTGCAGCTGGAGTGTCAGGCCTTTGGGAATGGGGCCCACCTGGCCTCTATCTTGGATCAAAAGGAAGCCAAAGTTATAGCCAAGCACATCTGGAGCTATCAGCAAAGCCAGCCTGTCTGGATTGGTCTCAATGACCCCCAAAAGGTAATCTTGGGGGAGGGAGGGTTACTGCTTTTTTAGTTTAATCCTCTGTCTGGGACTTTTCTGTTGAAAAGGTGAATGGTTATCATTTATCTTGGAAGTTTACAGGGGTGTGCTGGTAAATAATTAACAATCAGCCCTTGTGAAGAAAAAAAAGTTACCTACAATATACAGTTAAATTCAATCTGCATTCTTGAGTAGACAATCAACAAAACAATACAATCAGCTCAAAAATAAACTGGTGACTGGACATGATGTTTCTGAATTCAGGGTCTCATAATCTCTTGAAGATCAAGATTCTCATGACACATATATGCACACAAATGTTTGTATACACATATATAAATTTGACTTTCTTTTTTTGTTGACTTGCTATATTCTAAAAACCATACAAAGAAAAAGCAAAAAGTATCTGTCTTGAAGAATCTTACATTCTCATGGAGGGAAATAACAGGTAAATCAAAACCTCATAATAACAGCAAACATTTATTTAATGCTTTAATATGTAAAAGCACATTATTTTTATGTTAATTCATTTGCTCTTCCCTACTGCCCTGTAAAATAGGATCTACTGTTATTCTTATTCTTCAGATGAAAAAACTGAGCCACTGAGAGATTAACTATTTATATTTTGTCTGATGTAGGATTCAAAATCAGATTTTCCTAATTCCAAGCCTGTGTTGTATCCACTATGTCATCAAGCCGCTCTGACAAGAGCAGCTTGTCAGACTTCTGACAAGAAGTCAGTAAATAGTTACTAAGAGAACTCCTATATTCCAGCTACTGTGCTAAGCACACAGCATACAAAAAAAGTAGAAGCCAGTACCTGTTCTTAAAGAGTTTACATCTAATTTAGAGTAGATGGAGTAGCCTCCTAGAGCAAAACTTAAACTGTGGGTTGTGACCCCATATATGGAGTCAAGTAACTGAATGTGGGGGTTGTAAATTATGATTTATTATCAGCAAATGTTTGATTTCTATATCTATTTTATATATCTTTATACTTGGATTGTATAAAAATTTCTCTGGCAAAAAGGAATATGCTAGTGGGAAAAGATTAAGAAGCCTATCCTAGAGGAAGTGATGATTGAAATTGAAGTGAGTGGAAAAAATATGATCTAGTCTTTTCTTTAAAATGACAAGATAAGGAGGAGGGAGAGAAGAACTATTGTAAATCGAAGCCTTATGAAATGCTGCTTGTGTTTGGGTCCCAAATGATATGCAATAAATAGCAGAACTTTTCATTGAAAATTCACATGTTCCATTGTTCACTGTTCCACTGTAGAAACTGAATATGTAACTCATAGTTCAAAAGTCATTTGTATAAGGCTCTTCTCCTTGGAGGGGATAGATTGATTACTCAATGCTGCCCATTTGCTGGAGGGCTGGAGCTGGTGAGAGATTAAGAGAAAGGAGATCCTGGCCTTCTGACTTTTAGTTTCAAGATAGAAGACAAGAACTTCTAGAGTCTCTTCAGGATTCCTGAAAGGACACCAGAAAGAAGCTGACATGTAGACTATAAACCCCAAGCTACATATGGGCCTGAGATCTGAGAGATGGGGGTGGGAAGTACAGGTTTAACATTTGCTGTTTAAATACCATGTAAATTATCCTTATCTTCTAAACATTCAAAGGAAAGTTGGAGGTACTGTAGGACAGCAAATCAATCTCACTGTTCAGTTTCCTGATCACAATTGAGAATAATTATCTTCTAAAGAATCATCCCAGAATCACTAAATTTGGGTAATCCATGGGAGACAGAGATCCCAAATTATAAATGCTCAATTAATATTTGCTGACTTGATTAAATAAAATACCAAGGATCTGGCCAAACAAAGCAAATAGGATCTGAAATAAAAGAAATATCAATTAAATAAGGGAAAGACATCAAGAGTCTAGCAATTACCAAATTGTACCCATCAAGAGTCATATTTAATTATCAGAGTGTACCCACTACTTTCTATTTAAATAATATAAGAGACTGCTTGTATGAGGACATCATGATAAATACTAGGGACAACAAGAAGAGCCTGAATGAAGAATGAGCTTGCTACACTTGGGAGACTGCCCTAAGTACATTCTGGAAGAAACAGAGACATTCTCTTTGATTTCTCCCTACTTTCACCCACCACATCCAATCGGTTGATGAATCTTATTCACTCTGCTTCCATACTATTTCTCATCTATATTCCTTATTCACCATCTATACTGCACCTTTATCACCTCTAACCTGGACTATTGCAATAACCTCCTAATTAGTCTCCCTGCCTGCATATTCTGTCTTCATCTTTTTCACAATTGCCAGATTTGGCTTCCTGACCCATCATCAGTCCCCTGTTCGGGTACCTTCTGAGGATCCCTATTAATTATGAAATAAAATATGAATTTCTCTTCCTGAAATGTAAGAACTTGGTGAGAGCAATCAGTCAACCAATAAGCATTTATTATGTGTCATGAATGGGGCTAGAGATAGTTTTTTAAATGGGGTAAAATTACAAAGTGCCTAATGAAGGAAAGTTACAATTATTCTTGCAAAAGAAGTTTGACAGTGAAAAGGAAGAGAAATATAGAATACAACTTAAGGAAATAACAAGATCAAAGCCAGGTGATTTTTGGTTTGGGTTCTTCAGCTACTAATATTATCTAACAATTTAAGGTTTGCAAAGTATTTACAAATATTATCTTATTTCTCCTCACAGCAACCCTGAAAGATGGGTGCTATTATTATGTATATTTTATAGTTGAGGAAACTGAGGCAGGCAAGATTAAATCAATTGCTCAGCATCATTCAGCTAATAAGTATCTAAGGCTACGTCTAAACTCAAGTCTTGGTGATTCAAGCCCAGCATGTTATCCACCAGCATTCTGTCTGGAGTCAGAGAAGCCTGACTTCTAATCCAGACTCAGATACTTATTGGCTAGTGATGCTGAACAAATGATTTAGCCCTGTTTACCGCAGTTTCCTCCTCTATAAAATGAATCATAGGAAGAAAAGGCAATCTTTAGCTGCCTGATTGCAGGCACAGTAGAAGGAACCTGAAGACAGAAAGAAGATGAAAATTCAGGAAAGGTGTTTGTTTTTTAGAGTAAGGAAGGAGAAGGTAGGAAAGTTTGGGGCTCAAGGACACACATGAAAGGATTAATCTTGGCAAAGATGCAAGTCACTTCATTCTGAGATGGGAGAAAAGGACAAACCTATTGAAGACAGTGTTCTGATATAAATGTTTCTTTTGTTTTTACCCATTGCTTGCAGAACAACAAATGGAAATGGATTGATGGAGGCTTCTATTTCTTCCGATCCTGGTCAAACAAGTCTTACCATGGAAACAAAGGCTGTGCTGAGATGGATCATGAGAACAGTAAGTACTGAAGCATCAGCCAGATCAGCTTTGCACAGGTGTTAGTTCTTTCTTTCCTTATGTGCAGCTAGTGGTGTGGGAGAACACTACACATGGAATCAGGAAGACTCATCTTCCTGAGCTCAAAACCAGCCTCAGACACTTATTAACTGCGTCATTTAATTCTGTTTGCCTCAGTTTCCTCATCTGTAAAATGATCTGGAGAAGGAAATGGCAAACCACTGCAGTGTTTTTACCAAGAAAATCCCAAATGGGGTCATGAAGAATTGGATATGAAAGAAACTATTAAATAATAACTAAAAGTTCTTTCCTTATTAAAAATGAAGTGGAAAGCCTCGCACTTGGGCACATACAAACACAGTCTCTAGCACACATCCATCCTCTGATATCAACTTCTTAACCATTTGCAACTCTGGGATTCCAATGGAGAATCTTGTTCTCACCCCCATCTCCCTAAACAGGGAGAGTGACCTAACCTATGGTGTCATTAGTATAGAGAACTCCCTCTTATCAATGTAGTCAAGTAATTTCTCTGAAAAGTCTGAAAGGTTGATTGAAGCAAGCAGAGGTTAAATGATTTATCTCCAATCACAGTTTACACAGATCACAGGTAAAAAAAAAAACTGGCCTTGAAGATAGCTTCTATTATATCATGCTTCCTCTCTTAAACTCAGTGAGATTTAAATGGTGTAGTGGATAGAGATCTGGTCTTAAAATCAGGAATATCCAAATTGTGTTTCTGGTATATACTGCTATGTAACCTGGTAAGTCACCAGGTAAATCACCATGATCTCTCAGCTCTCCAGGCCCAAAGTGTCAAACTCAAGGAAAAACAAAGCCCACTAATCCACACATAATTATCCCTGGGCAGCAGCACTTTAAATATACATTTAAAATAAAACATGATCTATGTTTTATTGCATTTTTATTTTTTAATATTTCCTAGTTGCATTTTAGTCTAGTTTGAGATTTTAAATTGTAAAGAATTGCCCCTATGCATTAATCATTCATCCCCAAGGGAATTTTCTATATACCTCTGAAATCATAGGTCTAATTTCTATCCTATACTATGAGACTCTAAGACTCTTAGCTAAAATAAAATCACAGAATCAAGGCGTCAGACTTCAAAAGTCACCTGATCTTTCCCAAATGCTTTCAAATAAAGCATTCCTGTGACAGTGATCCAAGTTCTACTTGAACAAGTTCAGTTTAATTAATTACTCCCTAAAGAGATCTGTTCTATTGTTGGACAGTTCTAAAACTGTCTTTTAAAAATTCTCTTTTATTTAGCTGAAAGATGTGCATTCAAATTTCCACCCACTGATTCAAGAGACTGAAATAATTTCTAGAGATAGAAAGAACCTACAGAAGCTTTTTAGTCCAATCCCATTGTTTTAGGGATGGGGAAATTCAAACTACAAAACAAATGATTCTCTTAAGGTCATATGGCCAGTGAGAAACAACCAGGACTCACATACAAGTTTCTTGAGATGAACACACAGTTCTTCCTCTTTCTTCAGGGATGGTAGTTCATTTTAATTATTTTTTCAATTAATAGGCATATATTTTCTCTTCCTTTCATTCCATCACCCCCTCCCCACTGGAAAACAAAAAAATCCTTATTGTAGATAGACAGAATCAAGCAAAATAAACTCCTGCTTTGGCTATGACTATGACTTTATGTCTCATTCTCCATCCTAAGTCCATCACCTTTCTGCCAGAAGGAGGATATAGCATATTTCATCACCAGTTCTCTGGAATCCTGGTTGGTCATTGTATTGAGCAGATTTTCTAATTTTTTCAAAATTATTTGTCTTTATAGTGTTGTTACTATTTTATAAATTGTTCTCCTGGTTCTGATCACTTTTCTCTATATCACTTCATAGAAGTATTCCCAGATTAAACTCTGAAATTATCCCTTTAATAATTTCAAACTAATACAGAGGCAAAACTGATGTTTCTGAGGTTTTTCTCTCTACTCTTGATAAAATATTTTCATCTTTTAATAATTCCCATACCAACAAAGAAAGGCCACAGGAATCCTGGTTAACATTATTGGGGATTTGACTGGGAACTGTTTAAGGCAAAAGAAAAAATGGAGGGTTTTTTTGTTTATATTTCTTGCAGATTTCTTAACCTGGAATAAAAATGACTGCAGCAAGCGCCAACACTTTATTTGCAAGTACCGACCCTAGAAGCTAGGCTAAATCGTCACACCAGAAGCATGCCCTTTTTTCATCTTTATCTCAATGGGAAGATCCCATGAATGACTGGAAAAACTTTTCTCTCTTCAACCCTTTTCCAGTGGTTTTTATCAACAATATATCAGCAATGGAGCCAACTGCTTTCTGAAGCATTAATTTTTCAATTCTTATGTGTTCTCCCTTCCCTCCCTCTTGCCCCTTTCTTTAGTCTTTAGGTAGACTAAAGACAGGGATAGGAAGAAGGATACTACCCTCAAATGATGAAGGATCTCTCTGACTTTAAGAGGTGGCAGATGGAAGGGTAGTGAGTAAAGCAAGTTTTCTGAGCACATGAGATGCTTGTCTCAGCTCTATGGGATCTTCCTTCTCCAAGTTTGCTTACCCTGACCCTTCTAAATCTGACATAGCCTTCCAACTCTTGTCAGAAGGATATGTATCCAGTGCAAAGCACAGTCCATCCTTCACCAGACCAAATCTAGGTCATGAGTTATGCTGTTCCCTTTTATGCACAAAAGCTGTTTCATTTGGGGCTGCTCAGGGTTCAAAGAGCACGCTCAAACTTTTCCTCTACAACTCTTTCCTCATAGATCCTCTGTCCCACTTCATAATGGCCATCTCTGAGATGTCTCTCTCTCTCTCTCTCTCTCTCTCTCTATATATATATATATATATATATATATATAGCCTCATTTGAACCATTTCAGCTGCAAGACTTTGCAGTTACTTCAGTTTTTTTTTTTTCTACATCATGCATTTGTAGAAAATTCCTGTTTTAGGCCTGACATAGTTCAGATTCAAATCCAGTTTTGCCCTCTGGAAGAGAAATGAAATCTCCTGTCTACCATCTTACCCCATTCTCCAATCAACCAACAAGCATTTACCAAGGAATTACTGATGCTAGGGATACAAAGTGAAAGTCTCTATCTTCAAGGAATTTGAATTCCATATTCATAAATTTATAATAAAATAAAAACAAGGAAACAGGAGTGGAGAAGCGTCACCAACAATGGGAAGAATCAGGAAAGGTTTGTAGAGTGGAGAGAGGTTGAACTGAGTTTTGAAGGAAGCTCAGGATTCTAAGAGACAAAAGTGAGACAGAGATTTCAGAGTTGGGGCAAGCCTAGGCAAAGGTATGAAGGAAGGAAATGGGACATAGACAGTTCTACACCCAATTGTGACCTCTGTCTAAGCACAAAACAATCCCTACTGGAATATTTGATCAATTAGCTGAAATGAGAAAGAACTATGGGAAACTAAATGAGGATCAAAGCATACTATTTTCATTTTTTTGTTTCATTTTGATTTTTTTCTTTCTCATGATTTTTCTCTTTTGTTCTGATTTCTCTTTCCCTGCGAGACTTATATGGATTATATATATATATACATATATAATATACATATATATGAGTATATATATGGAATGTATATTACACATATATAATATCATATTGGTTGTTATGTTGGAAAGGGAGGAACTAAGAGAGGAAGAAAAAAATTGAAACACAAAATAGGTTCTTGAAAACCATCTTCATATGTAATTGGAAAAAATTACATACTATTAAAATAATTTTAAAAAAAAAGATTAGCTCGAGTGCTTTCCCCAAGCTAGATCAAAGCTTTGGGTCTTGTAACTGAATATGGGAGTCATGAAAAAATTGGCAATAGTAAAAGATTTCTGAATGTTCTATGTTGCAATATCAAATGATCCACCAAGATTTATGTAAAAACAAATAAGCACATTCATTTCATTACTACGCAAATTTGCTTTTCTCTTTAATAAATGGTAAAAATCATATGTGTGCCAAAGAATTAGTTTAAAATAAATTTCTTTGTAATTTATTATTGGTAAATGTTTGATTTGTACATCTATTTTATTATATACCTATGCATCTTGGGTTGATGTGTTGTAGCTCCTAGGGAGGATATAGCAATGACCCTTAAGGTCATTTGGCGTTTGAGTGATCCAGTTAAAAATAATACATTTTCTATCTGACCAGAATGCTAAGGCAACAAATATTGCGGCCTATCAGATAACAGTCTGTTGGTCTATGATCGCGAAGTTTATAAAACTAATAAGCAATAATAATGAATTACTTAAAGTTAATGCAGGCATATAACAAAACTGGGTGGCTATCACTTGGCCTACTGACATTTCAAGCTTAAAAATACACCTCCAGAAAATTTCCCCCTTACTCCAATCAGCTGTAATAGGAGAACTATGGACTCTATACATGCATACAAAGTTAGAACCAGACCACTCCCCAACTCCACCTCTAAACCATAAAATTAACATTGTGACATGAAACATCTGTTCTCTCTCAGTTTTCCCCATAAATTTACATTCCTACTCCTGGTTCTTAACTAACTTCTTTTGGAACTTAGCCTGCTTTAATTGGCTTGACAATTATAATAAACTTTGCGTCTTGACTTGGGAAAGATCTGAGCCTGCAAATTCTTTTGAGAGACCTCACAACAGCAGTCTAGAATGCCAACATTTTGGGGGTTCCCCTTGTATCCCAAATGGGTCACATAAAAATTTCTCAGGCAAGTGGGAAAAGTTTAAGAATCCCTGGGTTAGATGGCACAATGAATACAGGGCTGAATTTGGGAACAAGAAGACCTGAGTTTGCATCCTGCCCCAGACATTTTCATAGTTCCATGACCCTGGATAAGTCACTTTAACCTATTTGCCTCAGTTTTCTGATCTGTAAAATGGGGATAGCCCCTACCTCTGAGGTTGTTATAAGGATCAAATGAGATGATATAGGGGAAGTGCTTTTGAAACTTTAGAGTTCTAGAAAAATGCAAACTATTATGATTTTGGAATCGATCCTTCCCCACCCAAGGAGAAATGCAGAACAGCTACCACCTTTAGTCTAACTTAATGGTTTGCTTATCCAGGAAGAGAGATGTATTCTGCCCTTCTACAAGTTCCTTATAGCCTATTCTATAGGCACATAGCCCAGATGCTCAGCATTACCTCTAAAAATATTGCAATAATTTTCATGGTAACTCAATGGCCTTAGAATGACTTTTGAATGTTGTTTTTCTAAGCATGAAATCAGAGAATGAATCTGCCTTAAAATTCAGGTGCAGTTTGCAGGTGGGAGGAGGTGGAGGGAGGTAGAAATGACGCCTATGTGACTCTATGGAGTTGCACTGACAGCCGAGAATAGAAATAACCTTGTGCCATTGACAAAAAAAATCCTTGCTCTGTTCTTGAACGGATCACATTCAGACCCTGGTATTTCAGTGCCAAGGAGATACATTGGATTATTGTTCTATTCACAATGGATCCTAATCCATCAATTAACAAGTATTACTCTAATAAATATCAATGAGTAAGATTAAGTATATCATCCCTTTAATAAAACAAATATTTCCTGAGCACCCCGTCGCTGTGCCCAGAAACAACTAGAGTTGTTCCAGCTGGGGAAACTTTAAAGATCAATGGAATTGCCAATGGCGATTCCTTTTGAAAGGGTGAAGTTGTTAAATCATTCCAGTTGTATCTGACCCCATGACCCAATTTGGAGTTTTCTTAGTAAAGTGGTTTGCCATTTCCTTCTCCAGCTCATTTGTCAGATGAGGAAACTGAAGCAACCAAAATTCAGTGACTTAAGTTAGAAATGTCTGAGGCCAGATTTAAACTCAGGAAGATGATTCCTGACCCTAGGACAGGCACCCTATTCATCCTGACACTCAGCTGCCTCATCTTAAGAGCTATAGGAAACATTATTACTGGGACAGATGAACAAATTCAGATTATAATGAACTCAAGACTGCTTGCTGTCATTTCTAGCCTGCTTACTTACTCCAAAGTATCCAGAAGGAGGTTACATGTACCATATTAAACATCACAGCTGGCCATGGGGATTAAATTTTTTTTTATTTAATAGCCTTTTATTTACAGGTTATATGCATGGGTAACTTTACAGCATTAACAATTGCCAAACCTCTTGTTCCAGTTTTTCACCTCTTACCCCCCACCCCCTTCCCCAGATGGCAGGATGACCAGTAGATGTTAAATATATTAAAATATAAATTAGATACACAATAAGTATACATGACCAAACCGTTATTTTGCTGTACAAAAAGAATCAGACTCTGAAATATTGTACAATTAGCCTGTGAAGGAAATTAAAAATGCAGGTGGGCATAAATATAGGGATTGGGAATTCAATGTAATGGTTTTTAGTCATCTCCCAGAGTTCTTTCTCTGGGTTCAGTTCATTACTGCTCCACTGGAAATGATTTGGTTGATGTCATTGCTGAGGATGGCCAGGTCCATCAGGACTGGTCATCATATAGTATTGTTGTTGAAGTATATAATGATATCCTGGTCCTGCCATGAGGATTAAATTAAGCAAATTATGAGTCATGGATTAGTTCCATAGTTGGTTAGAATTCTGTCAAAGGAAGACTTGAAGACCCAAATGCTTCATGAGCTATCACAAACTATACAAGTCAGAGAAGAATTGAACAGATTGTATGACTTATTCAAAATGTAAATTCTGGAAGACTCGATCAACTTTTGATCTATAAAAGACAACAAAGTGACCCTGGTTATTCGGAATACAATTTCAACTATTTTCCTGGTTGTTGAAGAGGGGCAAGGACAAGGGAAAGGTGCCAGAAAGGTCCTGCTCCCAGGCTTGGCCCTGACACTGGTCTCACCAAACAACTACAACTGAAGTCCACCCCTAATCTCCTGCAGCACTGGGCAGCTCCATGGAGTAGCTGAAGTGGCCGGCTGGACTCCTTTCCAGATACCAATGTGACAGGATGGATCCCCTTCAGATAGACCACTTAGAACCACTCCCCTTTGCCTCCAGCAACCATAGACCCTGCAGAAAATGGGGCAGGAGTGCCAGAAGGAAATCCTGCTGGCACCAGTCCCAGACTTGCATAAGAGGAAGTTCAGTGCATATAATTTTGAAGAGTTCTTGGGGAATTTGACCATATGCTGCAGAAACTTCCCAGGTGGCTTGTCCCAGAGCCATCTAAGAAGAATCTCCTGATAATGATAGAGGAGATCCATCTTGACTCAGAGTCTCTTGGAGTGGTCTTGCTTACTGGGGCTTAGAACTTCCCATTTGTCCTAAACTTTCAGTCATTAATAGTAGCCTTGGCAGCAGGAAATGCTATTGTGAATGAGTGAAGTGAAAGGACAATCACACTCTTGACCAAGGTCTTTCCTCAGCTTTTAGACAAGGAACCGTACTCTGTTATTAATGTAAAAAAAGAATTAATTAATTGAGGAGACCTTGCAACTTCTGAAGCAAAGATTTAACTTTATTCTTTCTACTGGGCATGCAGGAGTCAGGATTATCATGGCTGGCAAACATTTGACCCTTGTGACTCTGAGCTTGGAGGGAAGAGTCCATGTAACATTGACAAAAACTGCCATCTTGACATTGATTGCAGACATGTCACCTGGAGCAAATCTACGAATTGTGGTCATTTCCATAGACAACATTCTCTGGGAGTCATCCCTCCAGTGTCAGACTGTGGTGAAGATAAAGGAAACTGTGAAGAAATTCAATGATGAAGAAATAAAAAAGTCTCTTTGTTTGAAAGATCAACTTCCCTCACTTTAAAAGAATAACAAATTTACTTGAAGAACAAAAGAAAGCTTTTGGAGGGGAGACAGATGAGACTATTCAATACACGGTCCCCTTGTGTGTAATGTCTTAGTGATGTCAATCCCAGCTCCAATGTGACCCAAGAAGAGGTTTTTGTTCTCTGCTTCCAATGGTACCTGTGGAAAAAATGCAGAGGAAGCAATGCAATTCATAAACTTGCATGTGTTTTCTATTAACAATTAGCTGATTAAAATAATAAGAGAGAAAACCTCCAGGTTTCTACCAGCAATGATGTCCTCATGCATTTCCCTCTCAACTATTTGCCCTTTGAAGGAATTGGGGTTAGTGGAATGGGTGCATATCATGGAAAACACAATATTGACATCATCTCTCATTGCTGAGCATGCCTAAAAAAGGGTTTAAAGGAGCCAACACCCAGATACCCCCCAAAAAATGGTCCATCCAAGGTAGAATGGACAAACTTCTGACTCTTGAAATATTTCCCAAAAGGCAGAATTGGTTTCTTCTTACTGGCTTTTCTGAATGTTCTAATAGCTGTCACTATCAAATTTCAACATTACAAAAGATGACTCAGCTTCAGTTCAGCTTTACTGGATTTCCACTTTTGTTACACAATGGTGTCTGTTAAAAAAAATTCATACAGAAGTGTAAAGGTTAAATTTAAAGCAGACTGCCATTTACTCCTTTAAAACACCTGCCATTTCAATCACATCTCCAAACCTCTTCTAGCAACAGGGTCATTTCAGGTGAATGTTGTAGACTGAGTTTGTTATAGATGGAGTTTGTTGTGATGGAGGAGGAAAAGATGCTTTAATTGGGACTCTGGTTCCTAGCCTTCCCCCACCAACCTGTACTACATCCAGACTCCCTGGAAACATAAGGGGGCAGGTGGACAAGGGTATGGGCAGGGCCTTCAAAAGAGTTTCCCAGATGCTGAGAGCTCCTCTTAACCCTGGAGATCCTGATTATTAGCATGGAAATTCGTCTTCTTAAGTGTAGCTCAGAAGAGAAGCAATCTTAAAGTAGGGCCTTGTAATACCATCTGATACCAGGTCAGAGGAGGAGCACAGATTTCCCCTTTGCCACAGTTATATTTGAGGGAATTAGAACTGCAGGCCTTCACAGAGGCCCAGTGAGATGCCATTATCAAAAATCTTAGTCAGTGTAGAGTTTTTCCCCATCTTCCAGCTAAAAATGTCAAGTCAATGGTGGTCTCAGGGGAAGAATGAAATTTTTTGGAGCATTACTTCATTGACAACTTTGCTGGAATGAAAATATTCAAAGGTAGATATAATTTGCTGGTGAAGCTTCATGCATTACACGTAATCATTAGCTTGTTTTAGGGAATGGAACCGGAAACAGTGACTTTTAGTCATTAACCTTAGAATATTAGCTGTGCTTTTGACCTGATTTTTCTTATGCAACATGATGAATATGGAAATGTTTAGAAGAATTGCATATATTTAAGCTACATTAGATTGCTTCCTGCATAGTGGAAGGAGGAAGGATGAAAGAAGGGAGAAAATTTTGGAGTACAAGGTTCTGCAAAGGTAAATGTTAAAAACTATCTTTACATGTATTTGGAAAAATAAAGTTATTTTTAAAAAAACTAAAAAATTAGGTGTAAAATTTAAAATTGTTTTGACTTAGCATATCAAAAGTATGTGTTATTCAAGGATTCTGATAAAGGCTTCATTTCTAAAATATATAGAGAATTGACTCAAATTTGTATGAACTCAAGGCATTCTCTAATTAATAAATGGTCAAAGGATATGAACAGACAATTTTCAGATGAAAAAATTAAAACCATTTATAATCCTAAGGAAAAAACACTCTAAATCATTATTAATCGGAGAAATGCACATTAAGACAACTCTGAGGTACCACTACATACCTCTAAGATTGGCTAAGATGACAGGAAAAGATAATGATGAATATAGAAAACTAGGACATTAATACATCATTGGTGGAATTGTGAACTGATCTAACCATTCTGAAGAGCAATTTGGAATTATGCCCAAAGGGCTATCAAACTGTGAAAACCCTTTGACCCAGCAGTGTTTTTACTGGGCTTGTATCCCGAAGACTTCATAAAAAGGGGAAAGGACCTATGTGTGCAAAAATATTTGTAGCACTTTTTGTAATGGCAGAAACCGGAAACTGAGCCCATCAGTTGGAGAATGGCTGGATAAGTTATTGGTATATGAATATTATGAAATATTATTGTTCTATAAGAAATGATCAGCAGGATGTTTTCAGAGCGGATTGCAGAAACTTACATAAACTGATGCTAAGGGAACTGAGTAGAACCAAGAGAAAATTGTACACAGCAACAAGAAGGCTATGCAAAGATCAGTTCTGATGGATGGGACTCTTTTCAACAGTGATTCAAGCTAGTTTCACTCTCTTCTGATGAAGAGAGCATCTGCATCCAGAGAGAGGATTGTGGGGACTGAGCGTGGATCATAACAATATTTTCATCTTTTTATGGTTTGCTTGCATTTTGTTTTCTTTCTCATTTTTTTCCTTTTTGATCTGATTTTTCTTGTACAGCAAGATAATTGTGGAAATATGTATAGAAGAATTGCATATGTTTAACATATATTGGATTACTTGCTATCTAGGGGAAGTGGAAGGAGAAAGGAAAAAAGAAAATTTGGAACATAAGGTTTTGCAAAATTGAATACTGAAAATTATCTATGCATATGTTTTGATAATAGAAAGCTTTAATCAAAAAAGTACATGCTGCATTTGCCTTTTTGTTAAAAACTAAACCATTGCCTGGTTACTGGTATTACAGTTTTAAAAGCTTTAGTATGATTAATAAAAAAAATTTTTTAATGAAAAAATGAAATTAAGCTAAAACACTGACTGAAGAATGTGAAAGACTAGACAGAATTAAAGCTTTCTAGTCCCATAAAATGAAATAGTGCAGAAGGCTGCTTCAGAAAAGCATATCCCTGCAGAGGAAAATGATCAAATGTTATACCATCATTTTCTCTCATGGCTATACCTTCCAGATTCAAGATGGAACACCTAGGACCTTTAAAATGAGATTTCCTAGTCAAATCATCAAGACTTGTCTGGGTTGTTCTTAATATAATTGTGTCTTACAGTCTCTCTGCTAACATCTTTTTTAAAACATATTTTAATGTAGCCTTATAGCATACTTGAACAGTTTGAACTATGTCCATATCATGAGAAACTTCTATCCTCAATAAGGTTCTTATTTTTATGTGCAATTTTCCATCTTAAAAACAAACAGCTATGTCTGTGAGCTCCAGGATTAAATCTGAAAGCACCCAAAAACCTCCACAGAGAGAAAAGTTACAATTTATCAGCATTAGGGATAGTCAAGGACTCGATGCCAAAGAAGCCTTCACGCTAGTCTCAGGCAGGAGAAATCAGTGACTGTAAGAATTCATATCTGGGAAGATAAAAAGGAAAACATCCTCCCTACTCCAGCCTTGAAGCTTATCCATCCTGCTGATTTCCCATTCCTTCCCCTATCCTCGACCCTTTTATGGTAACATTTATTGTTAGTACTTTATTGTCAAAGTTACAAACCTTTCCATCAGTTTTCTTTTTCTGGCCCTACAACCCTGAAGGAATTGCCCTTTGTTGAGCTTCAAGAGGTTAGAACTAGGAACAATTACAAAGAGGCAAATAATTGATGTCAGGTAGGGCAACTAGGGCATAATAGTCCTGGAGTCAGGAGCACCTGAGTACAAAATCTGATCTCTGGTCCTTGTTAGTTATGTGACCTTGGGGAATTCACTTAACCATTTTTCCCTTAGTTTCCCCCTCTGTAAAATGGGCCGGAGAAGGAAAAGGCAAACCACTGCAGTATCTCTGTGAAGAAAACCCAAAAAGGGATCATTATCTTCTATATCCCAATTTCAGCTGAAACTGCTCTCTCCAATGTTCCCAATTCTCTCAATTGTCAAATCCGGTGATCTTTTTTCAGTCTTCATTTTTTGAGCTCTCTTCATCATTTAATTCTTTTAATTAACCCCTCCTTGTAGACTTTCCTTTCTCCCTGAATTTTTGTAGCAATGGTTTCTCTTGTCTATCTTTCTATCTGTCTTACTGATTCTTCTCAACCTCCTTTGCTGGAGGTTGCTCCACACTACCTCTATGTGTGGATATACTCCATAAACCTTATTCCCTTGTCCCGCTCTCTATACTACATCTCTTGGTAATCTCATCAGCTCTTATGGGTTCAACAATTATCTCTATTCAGACAATAACCATATCTGTACATCTAGTTCTAGTCTTTCTCCTGAGACTCAGTTCTATATCACAAACCCATTAAACACTTTTATATGACCATCAGGCATTTAAAACTCAACATATCCAAAACAAGACACTATCTTTCACCTTATCACTTTACTCTCTAACTTCCCTGTTTTCTTCTGAAGATAGAACTATGCTTTCAGTCACCTCCATATCATCCAGTAGAATATGAAGTCCTTGAGAGTACAGACTAATACACTCTTTTGTCATTGAGTCCCCAGAATTGAGCTCAGTGCCTGGCACTTAATAAATGCTCATTGATTGATTCATTTTTCACTCTTCCCTCTCTCTTATTACTCTTTTCAAGTGATAAATCTTTCCTTTCCTTTCATTTCCTATCTAGCCCTTTCAGTCACACTATCCTAATTTTCATAACCCATTTATAACATTTCTTTACACATGAAGCCTCCTGCCTCAAAAGCACTAGCTAAAATTCCTCGATTATATATGTCCTAATAATAATAACTAACATGTATATAGTGCTTTAAGGTTAACAAAACTTTACAAATAATATCTCATTTTATCCTTACAACAACTCTACAGGTGAAGGGGGAAAAGGTAAGTACTATTATTGTCCATTGATTTTGGAGATGAGAAAACAGGTTAGATAATTTCCCTAGGACCTCTCAGCCAGTAAGCATCATATTTGATTAGTCTATATGGTTGCTGAAGTCCTTTCCAGCTGTGAAATTCTGTGAATCCCTGATGAGTCTACTGGATGAAATGTTTTTAAGTGTTAAGGAACTTCTGCTACTTTGTAGTCCAATTCATCCTAGACAAATAATCCAACTTACAGCTCATGCTTGAAGATCTCTAGTGGTTTTATTATTATCATTATTATTTTATTGTATTTTTATTTCTTTTACTAAATATTTCACAATTACATTTTTAAATTTTAATATTTTTTAAGATTTTGAATTCTAAATTTTCTCTTTCCAGTTCCTTCCCCACCCATTGAGAAGGCAAGCAATATGATATCAATTATATATGTGAAATCACACAAAACATATTCCCATGCTCTAATGGTTTAAAAGAGTTCTTCAAACAATAATCCTCATTGAAAATTTGCAGAAGCCTAAAAATATCCATCACTTCTTTCTTTATAGAAGCAGTTAGGTGACACTGTGGATAGATCAATCAACCTGGAATTATGAAGACCTGAATTCAAATTCAGCCTCATACATTAACAAACTGTGTAACCCCAAGCCCATCATTTAACTTCTGTTTTCCTTAATCCACTGGAGAAGGAAATGGCAAACCTCTTCTGTGTCTCTGCCAAGAAATTTCCCCAAAAGGGTCATATAGAGTCAAACAAGATTAAAAACACCATCAGTTCTAAATATTATGATTTCCCATTAATTATTACCTAACAAGAGATAGATGGTTACCCCAAAGCCAGATGGAATACTTTATTCTTTGATAACTTGGTCCAGTTGCTCCTCTTCCTTTCAATCATTCATTGTCAGTCAACCAACATATAGCAAGCCTTCATGCTTGGCAAGAAATACATTAGAACATAAATGAAACAGTCCTTAGACTCAAAGAACTTATATTCTGTGGAGAAGACTATGAGTATAAATATAAAAACAAAAGGCAATTTGCTGGAAGGGGAATCTAGCAGCGAAGGCGTTCAGGAAGGGCCTCACTTATGCACAGTCTCCCTCTAGGGTTTCATCCCGAATACTTAAACTCTACTCATGCACTTAAATTACCTAAATCAATCCCAGAATTACATCCTCTTGAGGAGAAGACAGAGTGCTTTCAAGTTCCTATAGATTTTGGTCCCATTTATTTGTTCATCATCCCATATTTCCTTTCTTTGTTCTCCCCTTCCTTTCCCCAAATTCTTTTGTGTTTCTGTGAAGAGGTTTTAATTTTGCAAACAATTCCTCTTCCCAGTCATCTTCCACTTCCCCAGGATTGGGCAGATTTAAGCAAAATGTCAAACAAGCAATAAATTTTCTTTTCCTTTTCAAATCAGAATTTTCTTTTTTCTAGGATGGTCTCTCTCGCTCTCTCTCTAGATAACAATTGTCAGGTTTTCACAATACAACAACAACAACAACAACAATAACCAGTATTTATGTGGTATTTTAAGTTTGCTTTCTCATTTGATCCTTCCCAACTATACTATGAGGTAGGTATTATTGTTATCCTATTTTACAGATGAGAAAATTGAGGGAAATAGACTAAATGACTGACCCATCTGGTGAGGCAGGATTAAAGCTCTGTTTTTCATGATTCTAAGTGGGTTGTTCTATCCTAGAGGGTGCTACTTAACAAATGGCCTTGAGACATTTTTATATTTCTAATGCTGGACAGGATTTAATGAACAATACCAATAAGAATAGAAACAAGTTAGTGAATTTCTATAAAGTGATAGTGACATCCTATGTTGTCTCCCCCTTACAAAGTAAGCTCCTTGAAGGCAAGAACTGTTCTACTTTTCTCTTTGTTTCTCTTGCAAAGTATCTGATATGCAGTAGGTGCTTAATAAATACTTGTCAGAAACCCAAAGACCCCAGCTTTTGAGATAAGAACTCACTGTTTGACAAAAATTGTTGGAAAAATTAGAAATTAGTATGGCAGAAACTAGACATTGACCCACACTTAACACCGCACATCAAGATAAGGTCAAAATGGGTTCATGACCTAGGCATAAAGAATGAGATTATAAATAAATTGGAGCAACATAGGATAGTTTACCTCTCAGACCTGTAGAAGAAGAAGGAATTTATAACCAAAGAAGAACTAGAGATGATTACTGATCACAAAATGGAAAATTTGGTTATATCAAATTGAAAGGTTTTTGTACAAACAAAACTAATGCAGACAAGATTAGAAGGGAAGCAATAAACTGGGAAGACATTTTTACAGTCAAAGGTTCTGATAAAGGCCTCATTTCCAAAATATATAGAGAATTGACTCTAATTTATAAGAAATCAAGCCATTCTCTAATTGATAAATGGTCAAAGGATATGAACAGACAATTCTCAGACAAAGAAATTGAAACTATTTCTAGCCATATGAAAAGATGCTCCAAGTCATTATTAATCAGAGAAATGTAAATTAAGTCAACTTTGAGATACCACTACACACCTGTCAGAGTGGCTAGAATGACAGGGAAAGATAATGCGGAATGTTGGAGTGAGAAAACAGGGACACTGATACATTGTTGGTAGAATTGTGAACACATCCAGCCATTCTGGAGAGCAATTTGGAACTATGCTCAAAAAGTTATCAAACTGAGCATACCCTTTGATCCAGCAGTGTTTCTACTGGGCTTATATCCCAAAGAGATACTAAGAAGGGAAAGGGACCTGTATGTGCAAGAATGTTTGTGGCAGCCCTCTTTGTAGTGACTAGAAATTGGAAATTGAAGGGATGCCCATCAATTGGAGAATGGATGAATAAATTGTGACATATGAATATTATGGAATATTATTGTTCGGTAAGAAATGACCAGCAAGATGATTTCAGAAAGGCCTCGAGAGACTTACATGAACTGATGCTGAGTGAAATGAGCAGGTTCTAATGAATAGAACCAGCTACACTCAGCAAAAGAACTCTGGGAAATGAGTATGAACCACTACATAGAATTCCCGATCCCTCTATTTTTGTCCACCTGCATTTTTTTATTTCCTTCATGGGCTAATTGTACACTATTTCAGGGTCCGATTCTTTTTGTACAGCAAAATAACTGTTTGGCCATGTATACATATATTGTTAACTTATACTTTAACATATTTATGTATTGGTCTACCTGCCATCTAGAGGAGAGGATGGGGGGAAAGAGGGGAAAAGTTGGAACAAAAGGTTTTGCAATTGTCAATGCTGAAAAATTACCCATGCATATATCTTGCAAATAAAAAGCTATAATAAAAAAACAAAAAATAAATACTTGTCAGTGGATAGCGCAAAAAAAGGTATGACTCGTGGTTAACAGTATGTGTCCCATATCACCAAGAATATCCTATGTAAAAGAATTCTATCACCTTCTATTTCTATCCAGTTGCCAATTAAATTGAGCTTAAATAAAAGCCTTAGAGTAATTGCTGATAAGGTGTAGCTTGTGAAACACTAGGAAAACAGAACAGTTTGTTTTTTCATGAAGCTTTCAGGATGACTATTTGCCCTTTCTCTTAGTTTGCTCTGAAACCTCTCACCTAGTTAAAAAATAATCTATAGATTTTGGGTTTGGGGAGTGGGAAGAGGGGAATAAAGGGATAGACTCACTGACAATCCTTCCCTGACAATTCTGAGCTCTTGGGAATTAAAATTTGGTATATCTCATGAAACAATCACAAAAACATGAACTAACAAGAGAAGTTTTGCTCTGACACCAAGACATCAATGTATAATATTAGCTCTCTCCACCCACAGGACCACAGCCAACTTACAGATAAATAAAGAGGGTTCATCTTTGAATAAATGGAAATTTGCCTGGAAGCCTGACCTTACCCAGAGAAATGTCTATCCCTCTTCTTCTAGCCCTTTCCCCATACCCAATTTTTTACAAAGTAAATGCTCTTGGGAATAAGCAAAAAAAAAAGAATAAAAAATAATTAACCTTTGAATCCAGGAGGAATTGATAAAATGGAAATTATAAGAAACCTTGGAGAAAGAAATACTTTAATCTTAAAGTTCCTGATCAGACATTTATTGTAGATTTCAGAAAAGCAGCTTTTCAAAAATCCAAACAAAAGATAATCCCATGATGAAGCAGTATAGAGTGAATATGGCTGAAGACAAATTGAAGTTCTCAAAAATGAAATTCTGGCAATAGAATTAGGATTTATTTAGATAAGGAAGAAAAAGAAATGCTAGTGATTGAAAAAATGTGGTTGCACAGGGAACTCTCAAATATATTCATGTTCTAAAAGTCATATACAAGAGATGGTAGAAGGAGCATATCGTTAAGGATGAATATGCACAACCTGAAGCTCTAAAACCCAGAATGAGCATTTGATAAAAAGGATAAGAGCCATTGGTAAAAACAAAGTTTCCACAAATAAAACAAATACAAAGTTCCCATAAATACAGCAAAATGTTTTTTAGCATGAATTAGAAACAAAGTATATATCCCTCAACTGAGGAATGGCTAAATAAATTGGGAACAGCTAGGTTGCACAGAGGATAGAGTATAGATCCTAGAGTCAGGAAAACTCAACTTCCTGTGCTTAGATCCAGCCTCGGATACTTATTATGTGACCCTGGCCAAGTCACTTCATTCTGTTTTCCTTCATTTCCTCAATTGTAAAATGAGTTGGGGAAGGAAATAGCAAACCATTCCAGTATCTTTGCCAAGAAAACCCCAAATGGAGTCACAAAGAGTCAGACATCATTGAAATGACCAAACAAGAATGCATGAATACAATAGAATATTATTGTTCTATGAAAATGACAAATATAAAGTGGCTCAAGAATCTTAGCACAGATTTAAGCTTCAGTAGCTTAAATCTAGAGAAATATGCCAAGATCTACATGACCTGATTCAGAGTAAAGTGCTTACTTTACAACAAAATAACAAATGCAGTAACTATCACTGTATAAACAGAATTCACACATATACATACACACAGCACAATCAAAAGGGAATATTACAAAATTATAAAGAACAAGAATGACTTGAAAGACTTGGTTAAAGATTTTCCCACCTCACTCTTTTTTCAGAAATGGAAGGTCCGCAAGAATTGTATATTGCATTTATTTTCAGACTTTTTCAATGGATAGATTAGTTATGTTTTTTCTTATTTTTTTTTCCTTCTGAGCCTTTGGAAGTAAGAATTGATGAAATACCAGCTGAATGTTTATTAATATCAAGAGGTCTTATTGGAAAGCTACCAGACATTGCTACCTGTGAAACCAGAAAAGGTACAAAGACCCTACCTGTTAGTGTTAGAAAGAGTGGCTCTTACCAAAGGCACGAGGAGGCCTCCAGCCCTCCTCAGCAAGTGCTCTGCAAGCACTTGTCATCTCTCCCAGAAGCAGTTTTGAAATCATCTGGGGTGGGTTATAGCAGGACTTCTTGAACTTTTTCCACTCTCAACCATTTTTCATCCAAGAAAAATTGACATGACCCTTGGTATATAAGTCTATAAAATTGGCATAGAAATCATTTACTGATAATAAATCATAATTTTATAACCCTCATAATTCAGTTATAAGACCCCATATGAGGTTGTGACCCACAATTTAAGAAACTTAGGACTTCTCAGTCTGATCAATTTTTGGTATAGTGTATGTAGGTAATCTATAAAGCTGGGAGATTTCCTAAAGGTGGATTCTGTAGCTATGGGAGCAGAAGAGAGCAGAACAAAGGAGAAAGGAGTGCAGAGGTGGAAACATGACATTTCTCTGTGGAAAGGTGCAATAAATCGCTTAAGTCATATATTTTAACATATTTAATATATTGGATTATCAGCCATCTAAGGGTATGGGTGGGGAGACGAAGGAGAAAATTTGGAACAGAAAGTTTTGGAAGGGTCACTATTGAAAAATTACCCATGCATATGTTTTGTAAATAAAAAGCTTTAATTAAAAAAAAATAAGTAAAGAGAAAGAAAAGAAAAATAAATAAATTGCTTAAACAAACTCAATTATGAGCAGTAGGTATTGCCTTCTTAGTGTAATACATGACATCAGAAGGATTATCTTTAGGACCCAAAATTATCTCTCTGTCTGGAATTTAAAGCCTGACATCTTCCTATCTTCGCAGTCTTCTGTTCCCCTCCATAAACTCCATAATTCAGTCATCTTGACCTATTTTCTGGTCCTTAGAGGTAACTCTCCATCTTAACATCTAAGATCTTTCAGCAGCAGTTTCTCCAAGCTTGCAATGCTCTTCTTCCTCATTTCTTCCTCTTTGGATCCCCTGAATTCCTTCCAGACTCAGATCAAATACCATTTTCTACATGAAGTTTTTTCTGATCTTTCTTCTTCCTTCCCTTTCTGCTCTTCCTTTCCTTCTAGAGTTTCCTTCTATTTACTTACATATTCCCATCTATTTACATTCTTCTCCTCTGTTAGAATGTAAGCTCTTTGAGAGTAGGGTCTGTTTTTGCTTTTGCTTTACATCCCCAGAACTTAGCACAGTGTGTGCCACACAATCTTATTGATTGAATAAATGATCGAAGTATTACTTTATAACTGCAAGATATTTTCATATCTTGAAATATAATATTTTTGGATTTAGGGTCTTAAGCTCATTAAAAGTAGCAGGGTGACTCTTACTATCTCCTTATGAATCTCTGATTTTAATTTCCTCTCAACCCTATCTGACCTATACTTTTAAGTCTAAAGATCAAATCCTTGATAGGAAATAAGATTTCCAAATTCTTTTTGTTGGTTGTTAATATTATACTATCTGTCTAAGTAGTGTTTGTTCTTCCACTACAAATAACAGTACTACATTCTGATATCTTCTATTTGTCTATTAGCTCAGGAGTGTGATGTGATGGAAAAGTGCACTTTGATATTTAGGATGGTTAAAAAAAAGTTAGCTTCCAAAATAGAAGACACAATCTAAAATGAAATGGTCAGGTAATCTATAAAGCTGGGAGATTTCCTAAAGGAATAGACAGGTGGATTCTGTAGCTATGGGAGCAGAAGAGAGCAGAACTGTAATGGGCTGAGGTTTGAGTTGATGCACTGAGGTCCCAAGTACGTGAGGCTAAATAGTAATTGGGCTATATTCTATTAATATACATGATTGGATAAAGAATGATCCCTGCCCACTCTCCCTGCAAGTCCTGATGTGTTGTATAGGAAATGAAGATTTTGGTGGGTGGAGGCAGAGAGAGAGAGAGGAAGAGAAGCTGAGAGAGATTGGGCCTGGGTTCGAGACTCCGAGCTGCTGGTTGTGTGGCTGCTGGTCGAGCTAGCTTCTTGACTCAGCTGCACACATTGCTATCACCGATTCTCTTCCACCTCCGATCCTTCTTCACTGAGAATAAAGACTGATGGTTTTCCCCTAACCTGAATTCCTGACTCCTGCTGATTTAAAAATACACGATCTTCACACAGAACAAAGGAGAAATTGATTTTTTTAATTTAATTTTTTTTCAATTAGCAAAAGCCTATTTCGTTGCTTCCCCCACCTGCCTTCCCTATTGAAAAGAAGAAGAAAAACAAAACCCAATGTAACAAATGTGCATAGTCAGAGACAAAAATTCACACATTGGTGATATCCAGACAATGTATCTCATTCTGAGTTCATTCCCTTTCTGTCTGGAGGAACAAGAGTAAGATGCTTCTTCATGAGCCCTTTGGTATCAGGGCTGGTTATTGCATTGATCATAGTTCCTAAGTCTTTGAAAATTATTTTTCTTTACAATATTGTCATTATTGTATAAGCTTTTTTCCCTTATTCTGCTCATTTCACTCTATATCAGCTGACAAAAGTCTTCCCAGATATCTCTAAAGATATCCCTTTCATTATTTCTTATGTCATTCCATTAGACTCATATGCCATAATTTGTTCATTCATTTCCCAGCTGATGGGTACTCCCTTAATATTCAATTCTTTGTCCCTTCAGAAAGAGTAGACAGGCAGAGAGAGAAAGAGAGAGAGAGAGATGGATGGATAGATACATACATACAATACATATATGTATTGTGTACATATATAAACACATATATGTGCATGTATATAAATATACACACATGTATATACTTTATTTTTTTTTAATTTTATAGCCTTTTATTTACAGGATATATACATGGGTAACTTTACAGCATTAACAATTGCCAAACCTCTTGTTCCAATTTTTCACCTCTTACCCCCCCCACCCCCTCCCCTAAATGGCAGGATGACCAGTAGATGTTAAATATATTAAAATATAACTTAGATACACAATAAGTATACCTGACCAAAACATTATTTTGCTGTACAAAAAGAATCAGACTCTGAATTATTGTACAATTAGCTTGTGAAGGAAATCAAAATGCATGTGCATAAATATAGGGATTAGAATTCAATGTAATGGTTTTAGTCATCTCCCAGAGTTCTTTTTCTGGGTATAGCTAGTTCAGTTCATTACTGCTCCATTAGAAATGATTTGGTTGATCTCGTTGCTGAGGATGGCCTGATCCATCAGAACTGGTCATCATCTAGTATTGTTGTTAGTATATAATGATCTCCTGGTCCTGCTCATTTCACTCAGCATCAGTTCTGTAAGTCTCTCTCCAGGCCTTTCTGAAATCATCCTGTTGGTCATTTCTTACAGAACAGTAATATTCCATAATTTCATATACCACAATTTATTCAGCCATTCTCAACTGATGGACATCCATTCAGTTTCCAGTTTCTAGCCACTACAAAAGGGCTGCCACAAACATTCGTGCACATACAGGTCCCTTTCCTTCTTTATAATCTCTTGGGATATAATCCAGTAGTAACACTGCTGGATCAAAGGGTATGCACAGTTTGATAACTTTTTGAGCATAGTTCCAAACTACTCTCAAAATGGTTGGATTCATTCACAACTCCACCAACAATGCATCAATGTCCCAGTTTTCCCACATCCCCTCAACAATCATCATTATTTTTTCCTGTCATCTTAGCCAATCTGACAGGTGTGTAGTGGTATCTTAGAGTTGTCTTAATTTGCATTTCTCTGATTAATAATGACTTGGAGCATCTTTTCATATGACTAGAAATAGTTTCAATTTCTTCATCTGAGAATGTCTGTTCATATCCTTTGACCATTTTTCAATTGGAGAATGGCTTGATTTTTTATAAATTAGAGTTAATTCTCTATATATTTTGGAAATGAGGCCTTTATCAGAACCTTGACTGTAAAAATATTTTCCCAGTTTATTGCTTCCCTTCTAATCTTGTCTGCATTAGTTTTGTTTGTACAAAAACTTTTCAGTTTGGTATAATCAGAAATTTTCTATTTTGTGATCAGTAATGATCTCTAGTTCTGCTTTGGTCATAAAGACCTTCCCCTTCCACAGGTCTGAGAGGTAAACTATCCTGTGTTCCTCTAATTTATTAATAATTTCATTTTTTATGCCTAGGTCATGAACCCATTTTGACCTTATCTTGGTGTACGGCGTTAAGTATGGATCAATGCCTAGTTTCTGCCATATTAGTTTCCAATTTTCCCAGCAATTTTTATCAAACAGTAAGTTCTTATCCCAAAAGCTGGGATCTTTGGGTTTAGTCAAAGACTAGGTTGCTATATTTGTTGACTGTTTTATCCCTTGAACCTAATCTATTCCACTGATCAACTAATCTATTCCTTAGCCAATACCAAATAGTTTTGGTAACTGCTGCTCTATAATATAATTTTAGATCTGGTACAGCTAAGCCATCTTCATTTGATTTTTTTCCCATTAATTCTCTTGAAATTCTTGACATTTTGTTTTTGCATATGAACTTTGTTGTTATTTTTTCTAAGTCATTAAAATAGTTATTTGGAGTCTGATTGGTATAGCACTAAACAAATAAATTAGTTTAGGTACTATTGCCATCTTTTTAATATTTGCTCGCCCTATCCAAGAGCATTTAATATTTTTCCAATTGGTTAGATCAGACTTAATTTGTGTGAAAAGTGGTCTGTAATTTTGCTCATAAAGTTTCTGATTTTCCCTTGGCAGATAGATTCCTAAATATTTTATATTATCAGTAGTTACTTTAAATGGAATTTCTCTTTGTAACTCTGACTGTTGGATTTGTTATGATATAAGAATGCTGATGACTTATGTGGGTTTATTTTATAAAGCAACTTTCTAAAGTTTGGATTATTTCTAATAACTTTTAGAGAATCTCGGGGTTCTCTAGTATACCATCATGTCATCGAGCAAAGAGTGAGAATTTGGCTTCCTCATTGCCTATTCTTATTCCTTTAATCTCTTTCTCAGCTGTTATTGCTATAGCTAGCTTTCTAATACAATATTAAATAGTAATGGTGATAGTGGGCAACCTTGTTTCACTCAGATCTTATTGGAATGGTTGCAGTTTGTCTCCATTACATATGATGCTTACTGATGGTTTTAAATAGATGCTGCTGATTATTTTAAGGAAAAGTCCATTTATTCCTATACTCTCAAGTGTTTTAATAGGAATGGATGTTGATTTTATCAAATGCTTTTTCTGCATCTATTGAGATGATCATATGGTTTTGTTAATTTGGTTATTAACATGGCCAATTATATGATAGTTTTCCTAATATTGAACCAGCCCTGCATTCCTGGTATAAATCCTACTTGATCATAGTGTATTATCTTGGAGATAATTTTCTGTAGTCTTTTTGCTAATATCTTATTTAAGATTTTAGCATCAATATTCATTAGGGAGATTGGTCTATAATTTTCTTTCTCTGTTTTCATCCTACCTGGTTTAGGTATCAGTACCATGTCTGTGTCATAGAAGGAATTTGTAGGACTCCTTCATTCCCTATTTTATCAAATAATTTATATAGCATTAGGGGCCAATTGTTCTTTAAATGTTTGGTAAAATTCACATGTAAATCCATCTGGTCCTGAGATTTTTTCTTAGGGAGTTGTTTAATTGCCTGTTCTATTTCTTTTTCTGAAATGGGACTATTCAACAATTTACTTCCTCCTCTGTTAGTCTGGGAAGTCTGTATTTTTGGAGGTAGTCATCCATTTCACTTAGGTTATCAAATTTATTGGCATAAAGTTGAGCAAAATAACTCCTTATTATTTCCTAATTTCCTCTTCATTGGTGGAAAGTTCTCCTTTTCATTTTTAAGACTACTAATTTCATTTTCCTCCCTCCTTTTTCTAATCAGATTTACCAAAGGCTTATCTATTTTATTGGCTTTTCATAGAACCAACTCTTAGTTTTATTCATTAGTTCAATAGTTTTTACTTTCAATATTTTTTAATTTCTCCTTTTAATTTTAGAATTTCCAATTTAGTATTTGATTGGGGTTTTTTAATTTGGTCTTTTTAGTTTTTTAGTTGCAAGCCAATTCATTAATCTTTTCTTTCTCTGTTTTATTCAAGTAAGCCTCTAAGGATATAAAATTCCCTCTTATTACCGCTTTGGCTGCATCCCACAAATTTTGGTATGATGTCTCATCATTGTCATTATCTTGAGTGAAATTATTAATTGTATCTATAATTTGCTGCTTCACCCAATCATTCTTTAAGATGAGATTGTTTAGTTTCCAATTACTTTTTGGTCTATTTCCCCTAACTTTTTGTTGAATGTAGTTTTTTTTTGCATCATGATCTGAAAAGAAAGCATTTACTATTTCTGCTTTCTTGCATTTAATTTGAGGTCTTTATGTCCTAATATATGGTCAATTTTTGAATAGGTTCCATGAACTGCTGAGAAGAAAGTATATTCCTTCTATCTCCATTCAATTTTCTCCAAAGATCCAACATACCTAATTTTTCTAATATTCTATTTACTTCTTTAATTTCTTTCTTATTTGTTTTGTGGTTTGTTGTCTAATTCTGAGAGTGCAAGGTTGAGATCTCCTACTATTAGAGTTTGTTGTCTATTTCTTCTTGCAACTCTCTTAACTCTCCTTTAGGAAGTTAGTGCCATACCACTTGGTGCATATATGTTAATATTGATATTGCTTCGTTGTTTATGCTACCCTTTAGCAGGATGTAGTTTCCTTCCTTATCTCTTTTAATTAGATCAATTTTTACTTTTGCTTGGTCTGAGATAAGGATGGCTACCCCTGCTTTTTGACTTCACCTGAAGCATAATAGATTTTGCTCCAGCCTTTATCTTTACTCTTATGTATCCCCCTGCTTTAAATGTGTTTCTTGTAAACAACATATTGTAGGGTTCTGACTTTTGATCCAGTCTACTATCTGCCTCCCTCTTTATGGGGAGTTCATCCATTCACATTTACGGTTAGAATTACTAAATCTGTATTTCCTGCCATCCTAATAACCCCAGATTGTGCTTTACTTATTCTTGCCTCCCCAACCCTCTTTCCCCTTTTAAACTTATGTACCCCTCTTGTATCACGATACTTATCCTCTTTATAATCCCTCCCTCCCCTTTGAGTCTTTCCCTTCCTTCCCTTATTACTCTTTTCTTTTCCCTTTTCCTCTCCCGTTTTTAATGAGGCGAGAGAGAATTTTCTCAAACAAATGTCAATTATTTTTTCTTTGAGCCAACTCTGATGAGAGTAAGATTCACACAAGGTTCCTCCCTCTACAAATTCCCTCAGATATGATAAGTTTCCTTAGCCTCTTTGTGGGATGTGGTTTCCCTCTTTTATACCTCCTTCCCACCTTGTTCTGCCATCATCCCTTTTCCATATCTACTTCCCTTTTTATGTTATATCAGTACAATCAAATTTTTACATGTATTCTTTTTGTATATCCACAACGAAATACAATTCCTCAAGAGTTGTTTTTACCTTTTCTGCATCTCTTGAGTTCTATTCTTGGAGATCAAATTTTTGTTTAATTTGGTTTTCTTCAGAAACATGGAATTCATTTGTTTCATTAAATGTCATCTTCTTCCCTGGAAGAAAATGCTCAGCTTAGCTGGTAGTTTATTCTTATGCTATCTCAAGTTCTTGTGCCTTTCGGAATATCATATTCCAGGTCCTTCTTTCCTTTAATGTAGAGGCAGCCAGATCTTGGGTGATCCTTATTGTGGCACCTTGGTATTTAAATGGTTTTTTTTTGGCTGCTTGTAAAATTTTTTCCTTAATCTGATAGTTCTGAAATTTTGCCACAATATTCCTTGGGGTTTTATTTTTGGTTTCTTTCAGAAGGTGTTCGATGAATTCTTTCAATGCCTATTTTACCTTCTGATTCTATTACATCTGGGCAGTTCTCTTTGATGATTTCTTGTAAAATAGTATCTAGGCTCTTTTTTTCATCATAGTTTTCAGAAAGTCCAATAATACTCAGATTATCTCTCCTAGATCTATTTTCCAAGTCTGTCGTTTTTGCAAGTAGATAATTCATGGTTTTTTACAGTTTGTCATTTTTTGTTTTGTGACTGATTCTGTCTCAATGAATCATTAGTTTCAATTTGTTCAGTTCTAATTTTTAAAATTATTTTCTTCATTAGCTTTTTTACTTCTTTCTGTATATGTCCAATTGAGTTTTGAATGTATTGTTTTGGTCTGTGAATTTTTTTCCATTTCACTAATTTTTTTAGTGAATTATTTCTTTTTCCAATTCACAGATCCTACTTTCTTTGTGTTCTTTGTCTTTTCCAATTCACAAATCCTACTTTCTAGTGAATTCTTTATTTTTTCCAATTCGTATTTCAGGAAGTTGTTGCTCTCTTGTAAGGCTTCTTTCCTTTCCCCATTATTCTAACTCTCTTTTGAGACTTTTAATGGTCTCTTCTATGAGAGCATTATGTAAAGGAGGACAGTCTGATGCATTTTTGCTGTTTGAGGTCTCTTCAGGTTTGCTGACCTGCTCTTTTTCTGCATAGAAGCTGTCGATCATTCTTTTCATCTTTTTATTCATGTTTTAAAGCCTTTAGGGTAAGTCTCCTAGGCAAGGGGGTTACCAGCTTCCTCTGCTGAGCAGGGAAAGATTTAAACCGATTTCCGACTCCGAGGTATGGGAGTGCTCTGAGTGAGAGTTTTCCCTTCCCCTAACAGGAAGTGGATTCAGCACTGGCTGAGTTATCAAACTGCTTAGTAGGGCTGGAGGATTAGCATGGCCCTCGGCTAGAGACTAAGGGGTGAAAGTGTCACTGCCCCAGCCCGGAGCCTCTTGTGGGACTGTGAGTATTAGCAGCTGACCGCAGACCACAGACCGCAGACCGCAGACCGCCACTAACTCTGCCCAGCGTCTCTGCCTGATGCAAATCGGCCCTGGAAAAGCTCTATGGCCCCAAGCCAGCTCCCACTGAGGGATTGGAGGCTAACCGACTCGTCCTCCTGCCGTGCAGGATCACAACTGCCCAAGGAAAAGCCCTATGCGGGTTGGGGCTCGCTGAGATCTGTGCCTCTTCACCCTCGGTTTGAGAATCTCCTCGGAACCTAATTTCTCTCCCGTCCTGCGCCGATCTACCCCTGGCCCCGGAACCAACCTGTTTTGGCGAGACTGCAGATTGGTGAGTTGTTCTACTTCTTATCTTTACGAATTGTAGCAGTCAAGACTATTTTTGAGGCTCGATATAATATTGATAAAGAGGGTAAGAGAAGAGCTTAGAAAGTCGCGTGTGTCTTCTCCGCCATCTTGGCTCTGCCACATGTATATACTTTAGAAATAATTTATTTTCTTCTTTCTCTGATCTTTTTAAGGGTAGAGGCCTAGTAGTGATATCACTGAGATAAAGGAAAAGCTTAATATTTTTTCAGGGTTAGCTCAAAATTACTTTCTAGAATGGCTGAACCAATTCACAATACATTAATGGAGCTATTTTTCCAAGAAATAACTTGCAAACCAGGAAAACTGGATTCAAGTCTTGCCTCTAACATATAATTTTTTTTCCTTATTCTGCTCACTTCACTCTATATCAGCTCACAAAAGTTTTCCCAGATATCTCTAAAGATATCCCTTTCATTATTTCTTATGCCATTCCATTAGACTCATATGCCATAATTTATTCATTCATTTCCCAGCTGATGGGTACTCCCTTAATATTCAACTCTTAGTCCCTACAGAAAGAGTAGACAGGCAGAGAGAGAGAGAGAGAGAGAGAGAGAGATGGATAGATAGCTCTTCTATGACTTCACTGCAGTGAAGGTCGGAAGCGGGAATGTGAAGAGCAGGAGAGAGAATGTGGGAAACAGGCATCACAGCGCAGAGGCAGCTTGGAGGAAGTTGGGCATTGCAGTCTGTATGTCTCTGTGTGGGCAAAGTTATTGCTGGTATATTGTTTTTGTAGCACTGTATATATATATATATATATATATATATATATATATATATATATATGTATTTTATAATAAATTTGAACTCTAGGAAATAATGATGTCAAGAAAAAGAAAAATTGACTCGGAGTGTAGGATATTCAAAGGAAGTCATAGAAACGTTTAAAAACATATTATATTTTGAATATATTATATTTATTTATATTCAAAGAACAGTGGACTTATGATTACTTTTTCATGAAGTACAAGGAAAGAGCTGTATGTCTGATATACCAGAATATAGTGTCTGTGTTCAAAGAATATAATTTGCGTCAACACTATGAAACTCAACATAAAGATAAATATGATTGGAGAAGTGAGAAAAGATAAAATATTAAAACTGAAAAATACATTGACAACTCAGCAAAATACTTTTGTGAAGCAGAAGCAGCTAAATATTTCATCACTGCGAGCAAGTTTTCAAGTTGCCAAGCTAATAGCACGCACTGGCAGACCATTTGTGGAGGGAGAATTTGTTAAAGAATGCCTTCTTTCTTTTGCCAAAGAGATGTATCCAGAGAAGGCCGACTTATTTAGTCCAGTGAGTCTACAATTACATGGAGGATTGAAGAAATGGGAGACAATCTGCATCAGCATTTGCAAAACTCCATTAAAAAAATTTCATATTTTTCCTTGGCACTCGACGAAAGCAATGATGTTCGTGATTCTGCACAACTTCTAATTTTTATTTGTGGGACAAATGATTCTTTTGAAGTCATAGAAGAGCTTGCTGCACTGCAAAGCATCAAAGAAACAATTACAGGAGAGGATATCTATGAAAAGGTTTGCCAAACTATGACTGGTTGGAGCTGGACTGGTTTAAACTAGCCAGCATGACAACTGATGGTGCTCCTAGCTTGGTGGGGTCTAAGAAAGGAATAATTTCTCGCATTAACCAAGAGATGGACAAACATAACCATTCTCATTCAATAGCCATACACTGCCTCATCCACCAACAAGCGCTGTGTAGTAAATCACTGAAGTGGGACCCTGTTATGAAAACTGTGGTGTCTTGTATTAACTTCATTAGAGCTGATGCATTAAATCACAGACAATTTCAGGAATTTCTGTCTGAACTAAATGTTGAGTATTAACATGTTCTGTATCACACAGAAGTCCATTGGCTGAGTCGAGGGAGAGTTTTGAAAAGTTTCTATGACTTACTTCCACAGATTACAACTTTTCTGCTTTCAAAAAACAAAGAAGTACCAGAGCTCAGTGATGCAGAATGGAAATGGCACCTTGCCTTTCTGACAGATGTAACAGAGCTACTCAACAATTTCCATATGCAACTTCAAGAAAAGGGGAAGCTCATCTGTGATATGCAATCACATGTCAAAGCATTTGAAGTAAAATTAGGTCTCCTCATCAAACAAGTGAAGGAGCAAAACTTCTTCCATCTCCCCACAACTCAAAATCTGTTAGCAGAAAAACCACTGATTGCATTCCCAAACAAAACATGTGTGGATTCACTGGAGAAATTGCAAAAGGAGTTCCAATTTAGATTTAAAGAGCTTCATCTCCATGAACAGGACATACAGCTTTTCTGTAACTCATTTTCTATTGACATTGAAAATGTGGATACAATTTACCAAATGGAACCCGCTGAACTGCAGAATTGTGACTCTCTAAAAGATGCATTCAAGTCAAGCAACCTTCATAATTTCTATGCATCTCTCCCTTCTGAGACATAGCCTCATCTCAGGAACCATGCACTCAAAATGGCAACTATCTTTGGCAGCACTTATGTCTGTGAACAGACTTTTTCTAGAGTGAAACATTTGAAATCTCCAACCAGATCAAGACTAACAGATGCACACTTGCATCACTTGTTATGACTAGCAGTGACAAATATGGAACCAGACATTTACCATCTCATTAGCCAAAAGCAGGCCCATAGTTCCCATTGAAATACTGGTAAGTTTGTTGATTTAACTTTACTGCATTTTAAATATTGTATTTGTTTCTTCACTTCAAAATAAGATATAAGCAATATGCATAGGAATTTGTTCATAGTTTTTGTTTTTACTATAGTCCGACCCTCCAACAGTCTGAAGGACAGTGAACTGGCCCCCTATTTAAAAAGTTTGAGGACTCCTGCTCTAGGAGATTAAAAGCTCCTTTAAGTCTTGGGCTGGGCTCTAAGTTGCTTTTGGATCTCAATCCCTAGCACTACACACATAGTAGGTACTAAGCCAAGGTTTATGAATTGGGTTGACTTTCCTCCTGAGTGCCTATGAGGCAAGGTAGTTTATCATATGTAATAGGAAAGACAAGTCCCGGCTAGAAGTTCACTCACAGACTAGGAGAGAGGCAGAGACCTGTGTTTCTTGCCACGTTATTCTACCTAGAGCTATGTATCCAGGAGAACAGAAAAAAAGTTTGCTACAGGGCCATACACCTCCCTGACTTAATGATGTGACCTATGGCCCACAAGGTTCCCTGCCCACCTCCTGTCTGAAGGAGATTCTCTATTAGAGAATTCTATTAGAGATTCCTTTGGATTAAGTTTCTCACTCCTCTAGGAACTAGATGACAAAGGAGATGGGAGGATGTTCCTCTTGCCCCACTGTTTCCTCAGAGTCTTTCCTAATCTACAATTTCAGTCTCTTTTTTTTCTCTATGGCTGTATTGTGAAAGAAAAAATAAGGAAGCCAAGAAAGGTCATCCAGGGCCCATGGAGGTGGGTAAACTGTAGAATGTGATAGAGACCGTTCTTTCTTGTCTCCCATCCCCATCCCACCAGACAAACAAAAGAACAGCACCTTGATTGCCTAACAGAGGCAATGTCTTCTACTGACGTCTCATTTTGGCTGCTGTATAGTGAGACCTTTGGTCCAGTTTTAGAAAATGAAGGGCTGTTACTCTTGATAAACATGGGGTGGAGCCTCCCAGTCTGAGAGTCTATATTAAAGACCCATCTGCAAGAAACAGGAGCATCCTCCAGCTGTCCTGTGAGCTGAAAACTTTCCTCCCTCCTTTGGAAAATGATTCGCTTATTCCATGCCATGAAGGCCTTGCACGTGAAATCAGTGCTTCAGAGACCCAAGAAGTCCTTCATCCCATCATCTCTCCTTCCCACAGCCCACGAAAGGTGAGTCAGACCCCCTGAAAGAATCTCCTGGACTACCCCTTCCCCCTGCTTAAAATACTGACTCCCTGCCATCTTGGTTCAAGAAGCCCCAGATTGATTCCCTGTTGTGCACTAGCTGTGTGTGCACCTTTGGGTTAGTCACTAGCTTTAGTTGCCCTATTTGCAAAATGAGGGAATCCATAAGGGCTCTTTCTTAGGGATTGTAAAAAAAAAAATCAATTTGTGAAACAGTCTGCGATTCTAAATCAAATCTATAATATATCTTGATAGAACTGAAGTTTTTAACCTAAAGTTAGTGAACTTGGCTTAAAATTAGATAGATAAATAGATAGATAGGAAGGAAGGAAGGAAGGAAGGAAGGAAGGAAGGAAGGAAGGAAGGAAGGAAGGAAGGAAGGAAGGAAAGAAGGAAGGAAGGAAGGAGAAGAAAGAAAGAAAGAAAGAAAGAAAGAAAGAAAGAAAGAAAGAAAGAAAGAAAGAAAGAAAGAAAGAAAGAAAGAAAGAAAGAAAGAAAGAAGAAAATTATATTTTAATATGGTGGGATAGTGGATAAAGTACTGGCCTGTAGTCAGAAACTCTTCTTATTTAGTTCAAATCCAATCTCAGAAATTTACTAGTTGTGTGACTCTGGGCAAGTCACTTAACTCTGTCTCAGTTTCCTCATCTGTAAAAGGAGCTGAAGAAGGAAATGGCAAACCGCTCCTGTATCTTTGCCAAGAAAACCCCAAATAGGGTCAGGAAGAATTGGATGTGACTGAAAAAACTGAACAAAAACAATATCATTTCCTATCCAAGTTCAGAAACATTTTTAAACAATTGAACAAAATATTGCAATATAATGGTCTCTTGTCATCCTTTGTATTTTTATCCTATGACTTTAAAATATAATTCTGAGAAGGGTTCTATTGACTTCACTAGACATGGGTTATGGGACACAGAGAAGGGGACAAGGAGCTGCTGCCTTAGAGGGCATTTTCTTCTCTTTTTGAGCTATTCACTCTATAAGCACAATTGTATTCTTTTGGATTCAATATTCTAGAAAACTGCTACAGAAGAATCAATAACGTCATTTTTAATGACACTGGTTCTTTAATCTTTGAACTAGGTTTATGTCATCTGGGGGGATGGAAGTAGGGAGCGGTTCAAGGTTCTCTTGCTACAGAATGGTGCCCACACACTGACCCCAGTGCGATAACAGGGCAGCTGCTGAGCCGGGATCCCTGAGCCAGGCATCTATAGGATGCTGTCTTTGACATAGTTTGGGTCTTAATTGCCAGTGTAAGATTACATATCATATAATGTAGTATGTTGTATATGCATCAGCAAATCAGGTCAGCCCATGATGAAAAATATTATCCATCTCCAGAGAGACTGACAAATTGAGTGCACATAGAAAAAGATTTTTTTTGTTTTCTTTATGTTTCTAGTTTATTATTATTTTATACAATATGGCATATAGAAATGTTTTGCATGACTTCACATATATAATTGATATCACATTGCTAGCCTTCTCAATGGGTAGGGAAGGAGCAAAGAGAGAATTTGGAATTCAAAAAAACATTTTAATATGAAAAATAAATTTTTTTTAAGTCAGGTCAGTTATGGGTACCATCTAAATGTGTTTCCAAAGGCAGAGTGATGCATAGAAAAAATACTTAAGGGAGTGAGGAGGATTGGAATTTTGTCCCCACTTTTTATTCACTAAGATATGTGAGCCTCAGTTTCACCATTTGTTAAATTTGAAGAGGAGAGAGGAAAATGATCCATATACTAATTACCTGAGAGAATGGTTGTGATAAAATAAATGGTTGTGTTCTATAAATTATAATATATCACAGAGATCTGAATTAGAATTACTGTTGCAAAAAGCACCAGTAAAAAGGATGGTAATTACTATTAATAGGGGGAAAAAACACAGATCATGTTGAATAGTACATGGGGCTTTGCCTTGAAGTCAAGGAGGCTAAATGATCTTCAGCAAATCACTAAGTCTCAGTTTCCTCATCCATAAAATGGGATCAGGGGATCATTTTAGTCTTGTAAGGGACCTCAGAGACCACCTAGAAGATGATATAACTGTGCTCAACAACACACTAAGGTTGAACTTGAACCTGAGTTCTCTGCCTTCCATAAAACCATGCTGCTGCTACTTGCAAAACAAGGCTGATTTAAGCATAACATGAGATGCAAACTTTAAAGGGGTATATAGAGATCAGCTGTTATTATTTACCAAGGATGCTATTGACAGAATGAGATTTTAAACAAGTCTAGTGGTCCAGCAGATAGGGCCATATGATTGGATGTTGTCTGTCCTATTAAGTTTCTCTTATTTCTCCCAACCCCCCTTCCTGGGTTTTGTTAAACAGCCATTTCCTTACAGAATATAACAATTATGATACTCCCTACCATCCAGCCTTAAAGTCTCTCCCTACAACCTTGAACTTATCACCAGAGTTCCAAAAAAGAGAATGCATGAGAAAGAATATACAGAGACATTGGGTCTTGGGGAATGAGTAATTAGAAGACCTAGACGGAACTAAAAAAATCATATTTTGGCTAGCCATTGGTTTGTTGATAAGTGTGCATGTATATATGCATATATGTGTATATACATATATATACATAGTCATAAATTATGTATAATATATACATATATACATACACACATATATTCACATACACACACAATTATCCTTTCCAAATCTCTTCATTGAAGGGCTGAGGGTCGCCTCCACAATCTGAAAAATCCAAACAAAAATTTTTGGCCCTCCTTTTATACCAAAGAAGAAATCTGAATTTTTTTTTTATTTTTATGGGGTGTTAACTTTATTGTTATTTTGTAAATTTTATTTATTGTAAAATTGGGTTAGTCACAGGCTCTGGGTCATTTGTTGGCCTTTGTGTATATTCCGCAACTTCTGTAAAATTCCCCAAACTTTCCATTTAATTTCTTATGCCAACCTGCAATATATCAAAATCTTATTGGGGAAAGTCATAATGTGGAAAGGATAATTGTATATACACACATATACATATATAAACATATATGTGCAAATATATGTGTGAATATATACACATATTGCTACATGTATGTATATATTTAAGTTATGCTATATGTGTGTATATATTATTGATACGTGTGTGTATATTTAAGTATATCTGTGGGTATATATCTATAGAGAGAGATATATAAATTCTCTTTAAACATCGGAGATTGCAAATTCCAGCTTCAAAAAACATCATCCCCACCCCTGGCCAGGACTTCCACAATTTTTCAATCATTTTTATGCTCTTCCTATCATACAGACAGGAGAAAAAGACAGTCACCTCAAGGGGTGCAGCACAATGCAAAGTGTGTTAAATTTGGAGTCAGGGGAACTGGGTTTCATTTGCAATGAATTTTGAACTTATTTTGTTTTTCTTTTCTGTTCCTCCCTCTTTCCCTGCCCATAAAATGACACTTCATCTCTCAACTGCCTGCCCTCCCATGCCTGGAATGCTCTTCCTCCTCACTTCTCCCTTCTGGCTTCCCTAAAGAGTCAATTCAAATCCCTCTTATGCAGGAAGCCTTTTCCATCCCTCCCCTCCACAGCAGCTCACTCCTAGTACCTTCCCTATGAGATAAATTTCCATTTATACTATATCTTAAATGCCCAGATTTTTTTTCCAGATGTTTCCTCCATTAGAAAGTAGACTCCTGAGACAGGGACCATATTTTTGTCTTTCTTGGTATAGCTAGGGGTTAGCCCAGTGCCTGGCACATAGTGCTTAATAAATGTTTTGTTTCCCAACTCACTGAAAAAGAGGGAGATCAGGAAAGCAGTTCAGTAAAATTAACCAACCCATCAACAAGCATTCGCACCTACTATGTATGTGTCAGCTCTGACAATACAAAAATCAAATGGACCTTACTCTCAAGTGGCTTACATTTCGCAGGGGTCCTCAAACTTTTTAAATAGGGGCCCAGTTCACTGTCCCTCAGATGGTTGGAGGGCCGGACTATAGTAAAAACAAAAACTTTGTTTTGTGGGCCTTTAAATAAAGAAACTTCATAGCCCTGAGTGAGGGGGGAAAACGTCCTCAGCTGCTGCATCTGACCTGTGGGCCGTAGTTTGAGGACCCCTGTAATGGGTTGAGATGATGTATTTCTAGGTATGTTCAAGATATGTTCAAAAGAGATACAAGATAATCCTGGAGGAGAATTCATTAGCAGAGGGAGGGACGAAGAGAAGCCTTACCCTGAAGGTCACTTGTATGAGTCTTAAAGGACAAAGGGTATTCTATGAAACAAAGGGGAAGAAGAGGTCCCTGCTAGGTGTGGAGCACAGTCAGGGCAAAAAACAGGGGATGGAATGACAGGGGGAAGAACCAGCAAGAAGGCTACATACACATTAATGTGGCTGACCTTATAAGGATGAACATTTCCTCACTTCTTTCCCAGAATTTTATCATGTTTACAATTACATGATCTTTTTTGTTTCTTCTTTACATAATTGTAGCCATTGTATATATTGTTTCCCCCCCCCCCCACTTACCTCCCCTACCATCTGTTGGATTAGAGCTGGGGCTATTTCTAAATTTTCTGTCCCCAGTTTCAATCCCACCTCCAGGTGCAATACACCCCCCAATTCGGTTGCATATAGCACCATTTGTCAATGTGTACCTTTATTTCCCCAAATAAACAGGTATGATTAAACAGATCCTATTTCACAAACCAGTGTAGAGGAAGACAAACTTTATAAAATTTGAGCATGAAGGAGAAGGTCCTTAAAGCAGGATGCAGCCTGAGAAAAGTATTCCTGAGAGGAATTAGGTATGAACAAGGGGAGGAAAATAAGACAAATACAAAACTGTCCTAGAAAGTTGAATTGTAATGGCTGGAATTAACCCAATAAATATGAATCTCAATAAGCAAGAAAAGGGGCAGCTAGATAGAGAAGCAGGCTTAAATTGAGGAAATCTCATCTCTCTGAGTTTAAATCAGACTTCAGACATTTCCCAGCTGTGTGACCCTGAGCAAGTCCCAAACCCTGTTTGCCTCATTTGCTTCTCTGTGAAATAAGCTGAAGAAGGAAATGGCAAATCATGCTAGCATCTGTCAAGAAAACCCCACACGGGTTACATAACTGTAACAATTGAACAACATGAAGCAAGAAAAGAAAGAGAAAGGGAAAGGAGGAGGAGAATCAATGAAAGCTGTGGTTCTGAACATATCCTTCCACCCAAAAATCTGCAGGGGTTCCATATTGCATATCAAATAACATTTAAGTTCTTTAAATGAGAGTTAAGAATTTTTCTCTAGTCTGACTCCAATTGGACCTTTTATAAACAAATTATACTTGTCTAGGAGTTCAAGTAGTGTAGGGGATAGGGCAGGAAGTCTTGAGTTTAAATGCTGCCTCAGACAATGGGCAAGTCATTAATTTTTTTGCCTCAATTTTCTTATCTGTAAAATGGAGTGAGTAATGGAGTCTATTTCCCAGGGTTGTTCTGAGGTTCAAGTGAGATAATATTTGAAAAGTGCTTAGCAGTAAAAGCTTAATAAATAAAGAAGCTTGTTTCTTCCTTTCCACCTCTGTTTCATATAATCTATCTTCCAATTAATCCAGACCATTTGTTTTGCTTCTGCACAGTTCTGAACACCCATTCCTCTTGCCTGGAGTGGACTTCCCAGTTCCATTTACAACTTCTAAACTCCCTTCTTTTTTTCATGACCCTATTCAGGTGCCATCTTCCCCATGTTGGTTGAAATAGATACTTTCTATCTCCTAAAATTTTTCAAACTTTGCCTAGACCTCTCTTTTATACCTTATCATAAAATCTTAGGATTTTGGAGATCAGTTTTAATTAATCAGATTGTTGTGTTTAGTCATGTCCAATCCTTTGACCCCATTTGGAGTTTTCTTGGCAAAGATACTGGAAGTCCCATTTGAAGTCAAGTCCTTCTGACTCCAGACCCAGCATTCTGTGCACTATGGTGCCACCTAGTGCCCTCATTAGTCAAATACTTAAACTCGAGATAATTAAAGGCTTTTAAAACTCAGTTGTTTCTATACATGTCGGTACCCATCTAAATTTTAGTGCCCCAAAGTATAGCACCAGCCAACCTGCCTTAGTTACATTTTTAAGTGAACTTAAGTGAGCCTGTCTCCAGCCATCTCATTTTATTTTTTAAATTCATTTTTAATTTTAATTTTAGCTCCAAATTCTCTCCCTCCCATCTTCTCCCCTTATTCAGAAAGCAAAAAAAAAAAAAAAAGAAAGAAAGAAATTGTTATAAGCAGAGTATAATCAAGCCAAATAAATCCCCCCATCAACCATATTTTTAAAAAAATATATATACCTCAATCTGCATTCTAAGTCCATCACCTCTTTATCTGGAGGTGAGTAGCATCTTTCATCATGAGTCTTCTAAATTTGTAATTTATTCTTGTATTTATCTGAATTCTTAAGTTTTTCAAAGTTGTTTGTCTTTACAATACTACTGCTGTTACATAAATTGTTCTCTTAGGCCTTCTCATTTCACTTTGCATGAATTCATACAAATCCTTCCAGGTTCTCTTAAATAATCCCAAATCTATCATTTCTTATATTACAATAATATTCCATCACATTCGTATACCATAACTTATTGAACTATTCCCCAACCATGAATTATTTACATCATAGATCATTAAAATTAATCTGAAGTTTGGAAGGTGGCAACCTAAAGACTTTTATTTATTTTTAATAATAGCTTTTAATTTTTGAAACCTATGCAAAGATTAGTTTTCAACATTCACTCTTGCAAAACCTTGTGTTCCAAATTTTTTCTCCCTTCCTTCCCCTCACAATCTCCCCCAGACAGCAAATAATTTAATAGATGTTAAACATGTGCAATTCTTTTAAATATATTTCCACAATTATCATGCTGCACAAGAAAAAATAAAATCAAAAAGGGAAAAAATGAGAAAGAAAAGAAAATGCAAGCAAACAACAACAAAAAAGGTAAAAATATTATATCCACATTTAGTCCCCAGAGTCCTCTCTAGATACCGATGGCTCTCTCAATTACAGTTCTATTGGAATTAGTCTGAATCACCTCATTGTTGAAAAGAGTTGAGTCCATCAGAGCTGATCATCACATAATCTTGTTGTTGCTGTGTACAATATTCTCTTGATTATATTCACTTCATTCAGCATCAGTTCCTGTAAGTCTCTCCAGGCTTTCTGAAATCATCCTGCTGATCATTTCTTATAGAACAATAATATTCCATAATATTCCTATATCACAATTTATTCAGCCATTCCCCAATGGATGGGCATCCATTCAGTTTCTAGCTCCTTGCCACTAAAGAAAGGGCTGCTACAAATATTTTTGCACATATGGGTCCTTTTCCCTCTTTTATGATCTCTTTGGGATAGAAGCCCAGTAGAAACACTGCTGGATCAAAGGGTATGTACAGTTTGATAACTTTTTGAGCATAGTTCCAAATTGCTCTTCAGAATGGTTGGATCAGTTCACAACTCCACCAACAATCTAGTAGTGTTTCAGTTTTCCCACATCCCCTCCAACATTAGTCATTATCTTTTCCGTCACTTTAGCCAATCTGAGAAGTGTGTAGTTTGCATTTCTCTGATCAATAGTGATTCAGAGCATTTTTTTTCCAAATGACTTGAAAAAGTTTTAATTTCTTCATCTGAAAATTGTCTATTCATGTCTTTTGACTATCGTATTCAGCCAACTCATTTTAGTTATCAGTCTACCTGGTAACAGATTTATTTCGGTATATTCCTTCTTCCTCCCATTAGATCTGGGAGACAAACCAAGATGAGTGAAAACTAACTCACCTACCTCTCTATGAATAGGCTAGTTGGCTCTTTGGATAGAATGCTGCACCTGGAGTCATGAAGACCTGAATTCAAATTTGACCTCAGGCACTATTTGTGTGATTCTTAACAAGTCACTTTTCTGATGTCTGCCTCAATTTACTCAACTGTAAACTTACCACTCAGGGTTACGGTGAGGATAAAATGAGATAATATTTGTAAAACACTTAGCACAGTGCCTGGCACAGGGGAAGAGCTAGGTAAATACTTATTTCCTTTCCCTCTATCCTCCACTACATTCCCTATCTTCCTCTCCAGGACAAGCATTGTGAAATTTAATAAAGTGAACACAAATACTATCTTTTATTGTTTAAATTAGCTTGCTAAATAATTTTTATTTCTATTACATCAGATTTTCCACAGCCTCTGCTGTTCCCCTGGCAAAAACAGATGCTTGGCCAAAAGATGTGGGCATCCTTGCCCTGGAGGTCTACTTTCCTGCCCAGTATGTGGACCAGACTGAGCTGGAGAAGTATGACAGTGTGGAAGCTGGCAAATACACAGTGGGCTTAGGCCAGACCCAAATGGGCTTCTGCTCTGTTCAAGAGGACATTAACTCCCTGTGTTTGACAGTGGTGCAACGGCTGATGGAACGCACCAAGCTCCCTTGGGATAATGTAGGGCGGCTGGAGGTGGGCACAGAGACCATCATTGATAAGTCCAAAGCCGTCAAGACGGTGCTCATGGAACTCTTCCAAGATTCAGGGAACACAGACATAGAGGGCATTGATACTACCAATGCCTGCTATGGAGGTACCGCATCTCTCTTCAATGCTGCCAACTGGATGGAGTCGAGCTCCTGGGATGGTAGGTACTGATAGACATCCTGGATCTGTTACTTACTATTGAGATTCTCAAGAGAATCTCTTTCCCTGTTTTAAAATCAATTTTCTTACCTATGAAAAAGTAGTTGAGCCAAATAATCTGTGAAGTCATCCAATAGGATCCCTCCTTGTCAGTGATTACAAATAAAGAGGAAATGAGAGGCAAACATACAGACACAGAGACAGAGAGAAATTAGAGAAAAGAAGGAGAAGGAAGGGAGGAAGGAAGGAAGGAAGAAAAGGAAAGGAGAGGGGGAAGAAGAGGAGAAAGGAGGGATGAAGGAAGGGAGGGATGGAGGAAGGAAGGAGGGAATGAAGGATTCTCTTACCCTAATCATCATCATTTAATAAGACAGCATAGGGTTTTCATTATGAGGACACTGTTAACCAGAGCAAAGCTATATTCTTGTTAAGAATCTGTTTTGTGGCTAAGTAGTCTTTTGTTAACTATCAAATAACTACCCTATAAGTGTCCCATTTTATTGCAACATCTGACTTAACCTACCAGAGGACCAGTTTGAGTCAGTGCTTCATTTTCTCCTCCAGAGTCCAGCCCAAGATGACTGCCAATGATCTAAGAGTGTAAGGTTCAGAATAGTTGCCAATCTGAATCCTTGAAAGAGGTTTTTTCATTGATCTCTCAGGATTTAATTCCTTTTTGACCTATTTTTTGCTTTGTATCTCCCAATCAAGAAGATGATTTCCCTTGATAGAAAAAATAAAAGCAAAATATAAGCAGTTCTATGTTTTATCTATAATATTATCTATAATATAATATAATATCTATAATATATCTATAATATAGATATATATAATATCTATAATATTATAATAATAATATCTATAATATCCATAATATCTAATAATAATATAATATAATATCTATAATATATCTCTCTCTATAGATATATACCCACAGATATACTTAAATATACACACACGTATCAATAATATATACACACAGATAATATAGATATCTATATCTATAATAATAATAAAATTATCTATAATATAATATAATAATATAATATAATATCACAATAATAGATAAATATAATATCTATAATATAATATAATGTGATATAATATAATATAATATTGCAGAAGATAATAAATACCAAGAGCTTATCAGGGCCAATCTGAAAATATCAGTTTGTTCAAAGAATGTGATGCATCCAAAAAGATTTCAAATAAAATTCAAATCTGGAAGGAGGGAGCAGTTTTGCTTTTAGTTATCATTATTCTTTTTACCCACAGCCACCTTCCTGTCATGATGAAGCGTTACAGTAAGATGTCATAGATATTACAATCACAAATAAATAATATTTGGCTACTCTTTTAAAATCTTATAAATGAGATATCTACTTATAAGAACAATCAGAATGTAGCTAGTATTTAAGTACTTCTATGATGTCATTTTACCTTCGTGATAGCTCTGCGAGGTAGTTGCTCTTATTATCCTTATTTTCAGTTGAAGAAACTATAGCAGATGGAGATTGTCATTTGCCCAGGGTCACACAGCTAGTAAGTGTCTGAATAGAGATTTGAATTCAACTCTTCCTGACTCCCATCCAGAACTCTTGTCTTCTATCCCACCAAGTTGCCCCAAAATAATGGAAGAGATGCTGGGGTTCTGGATGGTCATGTGGTCCTTACCAGTGACCTCCAGCATTTACATGTACCTTTTTCTCTCTTCTTACAGGTCGCTATGCTATGGTAGTGTGTGGTGACATTGCTGTCTATGCCAGTGGGAATGCTCGGTCAACTGGTGGGGCAGGGGCTGTGGCTATGCTGATTGGGCCCAATTCTCCCCTAGTCCTAGAACGAGGTGAGTAACTAAACAGCATATTGGTGAGGGGTAAATTAGGGTTCTTCTCTGACTTAGAGAAAACATATAATCTGTCCATGAATCTGCCTGAACAGGCAAGCAGAGAACAAAAGAGATGAGGGCTGATGAAGCTGGATCCTGGCTCAAAGAAACTAAAGCTTAGAGAGGTTCATTTTGAAGTCAACATTTCTGACTCCAAATCCAGTATTATGATGAAGGATAATGAAATGAGAATTGAACAGAATACATGCTTTTGGAAATGCCCAGGAAACTAAGCAGTTAAAATCAGAGGGAAGTAATTCTCTAAACAGATAATGAACTTTCAAAATTTGCACCTCTTATTTGAGACTTCACTGAGGGACAAGGAAGAGCCCCTATAATGACTACAGGGAAGAAAATATCCAATCCCTTTAGAATATGGGGGATAATTGAGTGAGTTGGGTTTAGGGGTAAATGGCAGCCAATATATAGCCTTACTATCTGAATCCTTACATCCCTTCTCTCCATCTCTGCCCTATGTGTCCATCACACTGTCCTATCTTCCTTCCCAAAACATTTCCAGGACTTAGGGGAACCCACATGGAGAATGTATATGACTTCTATAAACCTGACCTGGCCTCAGAGTACCCTGTGGTAGATGGAAAGCTCTCAATTCAGTGCTACCTTCGAGCCTTAGATCGATGCTATGCATTTTATCGAAAGAAAATCCAGAATCAATGGAAACAAGGTATGGGATCCAATCTATAACATCATGACTCTAAATTTTATCTTCTCCAGGATCAACATGCCCAATTCTTTAAATCAATGCTAATAATGCTTGTATTAAGGTCCTTCATCATTCTCTAACTTGTCAATGCACTTCCTAAAGTTTAACATTCAGACCTGATCACGATACTCCATTTGGGATATGACCAGAACAGCACAGAACAGGACTAGCCACTGAATTCATGTTGATTCACCTTCCTGATCACCTAAAGAAAAGAAAGTTCTACTCAGGTGGAGTAGGAATCTTCAGACTTGAAAGATGCTCCAAGGCTGTCCAAGTCATCACAATCTACTTTGCTAACCTTTCTATATAGAGAAAAGGAGAGCTATATTCTTGTTTAGCATACTTTCTGTGTTGCAACTAAGACTTTTAACTCTTGAATAACCTATAGGTGTCCCGTTTTGTTGCAATATCTGACTTAACCTACCAGAGGACCAGGTCAGGCTCAGCCCATGACAGCCATCTACTACAACTCCTGGCCCCTTTAAAATGGAACTCCTGCTCTGTCTCTCTTACCTGTTCATATTTATTTCATATCACGCCAATACAAGGACTTTATATTTGTTCTATATTAATAAAGATAATTCTAAGAATTGGAGAGATGATCTGGCTCTTCCACCAATTCCAATCTTTATTCATTTAGTGATTAGCTTCTAAATCACTAAGTGAATACAGATGCAGCAAACATTACCACCATCAAAAGGTGAAAGCAAACTATAGCTCAGATGAATCCTTGTGAGTTTGATTGCAGGATACGAATTATTTCAGAGAGGAATTACACTTTGTAAGACCTTAGATGGATAGCAATCTACAACTCAGATTTATCTTTGTGAGATTGACTGCAGGATAGGAATTATTTCAGAGATAAATTATACTTTGCAAGACCTTAGATGAATAGCAAGTTCTTCAAGGATCAATTCTGTTTGTAGCATAGTCCTTTGGACCTGTAAGGTTTCTTCTGGTCCTGAGTACTGTGCGCATCGTTGGAAACACCCAAAAAGACCATGAACAGAATGCAAGTCCCCACATCCATTTGAGTATCGCAAGATGTCTTTGCATCAATGCAATTGGAAGCTAGATTACTTCTAATTATATTGTGAAAAAGCTCTATTTCTCGCATCAGTCTCTCTTAGCGAGATCCCTTGTTCTTCCAGTGTTCTTGAATTTATACGAGTGCTAATGGGCTGGGTGATACATAGTAGAACTTACAGATAAACTTTCCTGAGTACAAATTGGTCAGAGTAAATAATCCTAGATTATGTACAGTTTTTTCTGTATTTTCCTGATCTGTGCCCCTATGTTCTCTCCTTAATTTTTTCTCTCTTGAATCTCTGGATTTCTCTATGTAAGAAACAAAATATCTTACCAAGAACTCCACTGACTCACTGAAGAGTGCAGGAAAAATTTATTTTACCTTCTTGCAAGGATGGGCGCCTAGATGAGGAGGCACACCTTTGAAACTCCAAAGGCAGCATTTTATTTCCTAATCTGAAGTACAAGTCACTCCCCTGATTCCCCATTAATTGAAGGTTATAGAAGTTACACAACCTGAATCTTCACCTCTCATTAGATAGCCAGTCCCTGTCCCAAAGGGTAGAATTAGCCTAATTCTAATGTAGATTCCTTCTGGGAAAAAACAGTCTCCTTTGTTTATGTTCCTAGCACTTAAAGTCCTGGCCCATAATAAAGCAGACAGTGGCCCATAATAAGCACTTAACAAATGCTTTATTTATCTAATCAATAACCATTTATTACACACCTACTATGTATCCAGCACTTTGCTAAGTGCTAGACATACAAAGAAAAAATAGACTGTCTCTTGCCAACAAATGCTTCATCTTTTTATCTAATCAATAACCATTTATTAAACACCTACTAAATATCTAGCACTTTGCTAAATGGTAGACATACAAAGAAAAAATAGAATATCCCTTGCCAACAAATGCTTCATCTATTATCTATTTATCTAATCAATAACCATTTATTAAACACCTACTATGTATCCAGCACTTTGCTAAATGCTAGACATACAAAGAAAAAAATAGAATGTCTCTTGCCAACGAATGCCTCATTTATCTATTTATCTAATCAATCACCTTTTATTAAACATCTACTGTGTATCCAGTACTTTCCTCAGTGCTAGGCCAAGAAAAAATAGAATGTCCCTTGCCAACAAATGCTTCATCTATCTCTTCATCTAATCAATAACCATTTATTAAACACCTACTAAATATCCAGCACTTTCTTAAGACAAAAATAGAATGTCCCTTGTTCCCTAGGAATGCACATTCCAATGAGAGAAAACAAAATGTACAAATATCCACTCTCTGAAAAATAGATATAAAGTCTTTGTACACATTGTATCTATCTTTCCCTAACTCTCAGAAAATCTATAAGCTTCTTGAAGGCAACCCTCAATACTTGAGGGTATACAAAGCCATTTTTGTCTTTGTATACCTAAATGCCTTATTAAGAGTAGATACTTAGTTAAAATTTATTGAATTGAATTGAATGCTATGTTTTCCTTCCTTATTCACTCAACCATATTCAATTAACAATTGTGCTCCTCTGACATCTAATGGCATTTTGGATGTCTTCTTCTCGATACAGTCCACTTTGTATTGTAATTATTTATATGCACTATTTTTCTCCTTCAAAACCATAAGCCAAGAACCGTGAATTATTGATCCTTGTATCCCTCCTAGTTCTTAGCAGAGGCTTGCACATAGTAGGTGCTCAGTAGGCTCAAGTAACTTGTACATTTTCTTCCCTACCAGCTGGCACCGAAAGACCTTTCACCCTGGACGATTTCCAGTACATGATTTTCCATACCCCTTTCTGCAAGCTAGTCCAGAAGTCCGTAGCACGTCTGCTGTTCAATGACTTCTTGTCAGCCAAGACTGATGTTCAGAATAGCCGCTACAAGGGTCTAGAGGCTTTCAGGTAAATTCTCGTTTATAAGAAACCTATTGAGCCTAGAAACAACAGTGATAAGGTATAAGAATCCTCGTCCCCATAGGAATACCAGATTCACTTGAGATCTTAAGATGGAAAGGCAGATCTGGGAGAGGGAGTGGGGGGAAGGAGAGAAAAATTGGAACAAGAAGTTTGGCAATTGTCAGTGCTGTAAAGTTATCCATACGTATAACCTGTAAATAAAAGGCTATTAAAATTTTGAAAAATAAAAATAAATAAATAAATGAATGAATGAATAAATAAATAAATAGATAGATAGATAGATAGATAAATAAATAAAAGATGGAAAGGCAGGTAAGTGATCCATAGCTACTTAAGATGCAATCTCTATGTTAATCACCAGGTGGCACTCAGGTACACTCGTGCGGAATCCTAGCCAGACTCCCAAAGCTTCCACACTTAATCCTTCACCTGTGGATCCAGAATGGAGTAGATTCCACTTGTCTCCTAGTCACCAAAAAATCAGCCTAGTACCAGTCTGGTTTCATTTAGTCAAAGTAAAGTAAAGGTTGTAATCACTTATTCCATAACTTCCTCATAGTAACTTGTCCCCATCACATTAAGATGCTCATTTTCTTCCCAATACTAAAATTGCTGAGTAAAGTCCTCTGAGAAGAGCAAGAAATTTCCAATCCCCGATGATGGTAGACCTTAATCTCTATTAAGATCAGAGTTTGGAAGTATAGAATCATAGACTTGGAGATAAAAGGAACCTTTGAAGTCATTTTACAATTGAAGAAACTAAAGGTTTAAATGGTCAATATGAAGGTTCCACCGTGGCAGAATGAACTCGGAGCCTCTGATTCTGGATCCATTTATAGGTATAATTGACCTATTATCAGGAAGACCCAATTCAAATCCAGACTCAATCACTTACAAGCTGACCTTGTGCAAGTCACTTAATCTGTCCGCCTCAATTTCCTCAATTGTAAAAAGACGATAATAATAGCAGCTATCTTACAAGAGCTGTTGTAAGGATGAAATTGGATAATATATGTAAAACACTTTGCAAATCTTAAAGTGCTATAAAAATATAGTTATTGTTGTTATTATCATCTTAATCAGTATTATTATTTTATGAGCATATAGCTTCCCATCCTTTTGGTACTTTTTGAAAGAGAATAATGAGGAGTGAAAAGGAAAGAGGTCTCAAAATAAATCCAAACTGTGTTCAAAAATGGTTTGAAACACAGGAAACAGACTTTCTCTGAGCAGAGCTCCCAATCATACTCAGCAAGAAAAGGTCAGAGAAAGAAGAGCCAGATGAGGATGAGACTTGAGAGAGGGGATGTAGCTAATTATTGTAATTCTGGGCTGTAAACATAGCAGACAGATATCTAGAGCTGACTCCCACCTCCATAATCACTTCCATATTGCTCACATTTCTGTTCCCAGATGAGGGGCTGAGCTGTTGACATAATACAGAGCTCCCATCTTCACACATTTAAAGCAAGACTGACTTTCCCTTTTAGTCATGGCCCCAAAGCATTACAAATAGAAGTATAATCCCAAAGAACCTTCACTCTGCTAAGAGGATCTTTCATAAAGGAGTCATCTGCTTAAAAGTTTTGGAAGCATTCCTTATATCACTTTCCTAGCCATCTCTGGGACACCAGGTGGTGCAAGGGATAAAGCACTGGACTTGGGATGAAAAAGATCTGGGTTCAAACCTACTAATTGTGGAATGCTGGGCAAGTCACTTAACTGCTCTCTGTCTCAGTTTCCTCATCTGTAAAATAGAGATAATCATAGCACCTACCTCCCAGGGTTGTTGAGGATGAGAGTTGTGAGGATCAGAGGAGATAGTTATAAAGTATTTTGAAAATATTAAAGTATTATTTCATTAGTAGCCATTATTATTATCATCTCCCTCCTTTTCTAGAGCTTATCAAATATTACAAAAGCATCATCTGTAAGGTGAAGCATCTTCACCCTGATCTCTGTCTCTCTTCAGTGTTCACATTTTGTTTCCTGATTCATCTTGCAGGGATTTGAAGCTAGAAGATACCTACTTCAACAAAGATGTAGAAAAAGCTTTTCAAAAAGCTTCTCAAGATATATTCAACCAGAAAACCAAATCCTCACTCAACCTCTCCACTCTAAATGGGAACATGTACACCTCTTCCCTCTATGGGTGCCTGGCGTCCCTCCTCTCTCAGTGAGTATTTTTTTCCCCTAAGAAAACAAGTTCCTCCCGTAATTGCTATCGTTCTGGGTCTGATTCTATCTCTAGTCTTTGAAAGAATACCCAAAGAGTATATCCTGGTTATAGTTAACTTTAAAGATGATTCTCTTAAAGAATATGATTGCCATTTGTGTATATTTTTAAGTAGCTTGTAAGCTCCCTGAGGGTAGGAGCCATATTCTTTATCTTTTATTGTTGTTGTTTAACACAGTTCCTGATAAATATTTGTTGGTTTTTAACTGGGAAACAAGAGGAAGGATTATATTAAATTCAATAATCCCAATAAATTTAATATTTACATATAAGAAATACCCAGAAAGTAATACAGACATTGTTCATAAAAAGGATAGCTCACATAACTATAACATTTTATCAATAAGCAGACATTTATTATGCTCCTGCTATGTACCATGCACTGTGCTAGGCACTGGGTATACAAGTACAAAAGTGAAACAGACCCTTCCTTCAAGGACTCTTGTATTCTTTGAGGGAAGACAACATGTGCATAGTTACATGTCTGTGCATATATACATATATATATATATAATGTGTGTATGTACATTGGGTATGTATATAGGTATATACACACACATGTATATTGTGCACATAATACAAAATCGATGCAAAATGATTTGGTCAAAGGGAGCATTAGATGTTTGGGGATATCAGGAAAGATTTTATATAGAAATCAGATCTTGATTTAAATCTTAGAAAATACTAGGAATTCTAAGAGGCAGAGAGGATGAAGGGAATATATTCCAAATATAAAGTATCAACAACAACAATAAGTCAAGAGTAATTCTCACTATCTACCTTTCTCTCTAAAGTATTCCTTAGATGCTTTTCATACTTGTCTTTCCTTTTTTCCTTTTGTTCATGAAAATTTGTTGAGCATCTATTATATGTACATATGTCAAGATGGGATGTAAAGATGAAAAACACTCAATCTTCCCTCTTCCAGCTTTCCATCTTGAGAGGAATAAGAGAAATGTCATACAAATAAGAGTGTGACCAATACCATGACAAAGATATGAACCAAACATTATCAAAGTCCAGAACATAAGGAATCAGCTCTTCCTGGTATTGGGCATTTTCAGGGAAGAGGTGTCACTTTAACTGGGTCTTACAGGATACTTGGACAACTAGTGGTGCAATGGATAAAGTTCCAAGGTTGGAGCCAGGAAGATTTGAGTTCAATTCTGGCCTCAGACATTTATTAGCTGTGTGACTAAGACCTGAGTTCAAATCTGACCTTAGAATTTATTAGAATTGTGACCCTGTTTGCTTCAGTTCTTCATCTAATTGAGAAAGAAATGGCAAATCACTCCAGAATCTTTTCCAAGGAAAACCCTAAATAGGTCCATGAAGAATCAGGCATGACTGAAAAATGATTGAACAATAGGATGTAGGAAGTTTGGGATTTTGGACAGATAGCTACGGGAAGGAAGTGAATTACAAGCAAACGGAATGGCACTAAGCACTAAAGTAGATTCAGTCTGACCATAGGAACATAGGATTTAATTCATTTCAATTCCACAAAGCATTGATTAAGTTTCTGTTGTATGTAAAGCAATGAGCTAGGCAGCTTTTTACAAAAACAAAACTACCATCAAGGAGCTAACAGACTAGGAGGCAGGTGGAAACATCATATAGATACAGATAAATATATACAGATTACTTTTGAGGAAGAGAGTTCTTACTCCAGGGCAAGCAGAATGGTAATTCCCATTGAAAGTAGTATATATGGGATCTGCTTTGCAGAAAGCCAGGGACTTTTAGCAGTGCAAATGAGGACAGAGTACATTCACACTCTAGGCAGGAGTGATATAGACCAAGGACAAAGTCAGAGAGGCAGAAGGACTACCAAGTCCAGGTCCAAATTTAACTTAAACATAGAATAAACTGATTTTTTTAAAAAGGTGGAATATATATAATTGATATCATGTAGCTTACCTTCTCAGTGGGTATGGGAGGGACTGAGAGAAAAGGAAAGAATTTGAAACTCAAAATGTAAAAATAAAAAGACATTTAAAATAACAAAAAAAATTGAAATGTTATTAAAATGAGAAGGAAAGAATAATGTGAAATAGCTTCAAAGGAAAATTGGAACCAGATTGTGAATGGTTTCTATCAGAAGCAATAGGGAACCTATTCTGGAATGGGAGAATGACATGTGGTAAATGTTCATGAAAAAAAGCCCCTACTTTGACCTTAAGAGAGATTTTCTTTGTCTTTTGTCTCTAATTCTTATACTGTCCCAAGTTCCCTGTTTCTCAGGGATATAATATATTGGCTGCTCTTCTCAATACTATCCAGTCCTTGGGTTTGTCTCCAAGATTTCTCAGACAATTCTAATGGCCGCAAAGCCTCATGAAGTTAATAATTAGGAAGGACAAGTGCATTTGGGTTGGGGTACAGGAGCAGGTGGGTTTGGGGGGCCGTGGGATTAAATGTTAGTCCTTTGCATGAAGGTGATTTCTGTCTCATGGCAGACACACTCCCCAGCAGTTGGCCGGGGCCAGAATCGGTGCCTTCTCTTATGGCTCTGGCTTGGCAGCAAGTTTATTTTCAATCAAAGTTTCCCAGGATGCTACTCCTGGTAAGTCTCATTTTTCCTTGAAGTCATATCTTGGCAAGACACAGTTTTTAATAAAAATAGTAGCTCTTGTGTTTTTGTCCCTTTGAGGTCTACAAAGTACTTTATCCTGAGTATTTTTATCTCAAAGAGATAAAATGAAAGAAATGAGTGTCAGAGAAATGAGATGTTTTACCGTGTGCTTGTTCCAGTTGTCTGACTTAATCACCAAGCTAACTATAGTACCGAATAGCTACTATGTGCTGGATGCTATGAGGCATCTATATTATTTAATTTCATATTAAAAAATAGCATGTCATTAAAGAGAGAGGGTCAGCCTAAGAATCAGGAAGACTTGGGGCCAAATTCTGACACTGTTACATAGTGGTTATGTGATCCTGAAAAAATCACTTTTAACCATTTGATGCCCCAGGATCCTCTTAAGCTATAAATTAGAAAGGAGTTTGCAATCTGCATAGGAAGAAAGACTTTTCCCCAAGATGAAATCAAACACTGGCCCAAACAAATAGTACTTTATGTTTATAGACTTGCTTTTTGGGTTTACAAAATACTTTCACATACATGAATTATATCATTTGATTCTTACAATAACCCATTAAAAAGGGCCTTTATTAAGGAGAGATAAAAGGGAGATGCTACGTACATAAGTGTATGTATGTATGTATATACCAGTTAGATAGATACAGACTGACAGACAGAGAGACAGATAGATAGATACACATGGATAGAGAGATAGATATAGATTTAGATTGATTAGATAGATACACAGATACAGAGAGAGAGAGAGAGAGGGAGAGAGAGAGAGAGAGGAGTTGAATAATGGATGGAAAGATAGATACATAGACAGACAGATAGATAGATGGATCAATGGATAGATGAATTCATAAATAGATGATTGATAGATAGATAGATAGATAGATGATAGATGGATGGATGGATGGATAGATGGATGGGAGTTGGATGATAAACTTTACGGTCCCTTACAGATCTAAATTCTTTGATTCTATGATGAGAATGTAAGCTCCTTGAATTCAAGGACTTTCTTTTTGCTAATATTTGTATTCCTAGTGCTGAGCTCAGTGTCTAGAATGCAGTAAACTTAACAAATTCTTGGTGACTTGCCTTGACAAAAATATTACAATCTGGGTTTAGATTTTGGTTCTATCACTTAACAGCTATGTGATTATTTAACAACTCTGAGAGTTTATTTATTTATCTATAAGATAAAGATGATAATAACTGCAACTATTTCCGAGTTGGTGTAAGGTCCAAATGAGTAAATAATGTTTGTGAATTTATTTGTGATCACACCATGTTAAATAATTTTGATCTGTGATTATGCTAGTATAGAAGAATCCTTGGTACCCAGTTCATTGCCATGAACATTGAAATTTCTTTCTAATAATGGAGTTCGATAATGAAAATGAAGCATATTTCATCTTCTCATAATGCATTTTCTCTTCCCATTTTTTTCTCCCAGGATCCCCTCTGGAAAAATTAATGTCTAGTGTATCAGATTTGCCAAAACGCCTGGCCTCCCGCAAGCGTGTGTCCCCTGAGGAATTTTCTGAAATCATGACCCAGAGAGAGAAATATTCCCATGAAGGTGAGGGAAAAGAGACAGGGGGAGAGGAGAAAGAATGTTCTTTCTACTCCATGTTGTGGTTGGGAGGAAAGCTATATCATATACTACTGTGACTATGTCAGGAAAGGAGATGTTTCAGTTTTAGAGAGTTGGTTTGGGTTTAAGCATCTACAGGATGTGATTGAAAAGAAAACTCTGGAGTCTAGGAAGACAGGAGGGATAAATAAGAGAAAGAAGGACCCAAAGAAGATGTATGGAAGGTGAGAACAGATGTGGTTCAGAGAAAAAGCAGAACTTCCCATAAAAGTCAGCTTCAAGACTCTGTTTTAATAGCCTTTGTCCTAAGGGGCTGAAACCAGGACAAGTCCAAGAACAGAAACCGAAAGTCAAGTGTAGGAAAGTTTTCCAGAGAACATCAGTCTCACTTAGGGAAGGGGGTATTTTAGAACATAATGGAAAAAAATGAAATGCTCAAAATGAAGGAAAAACTTATTCCACTGGGTGAATTTCTCAAGGATCACATGAAATCACCAAAGTACAAGAAAGAGATATAGAGAAAAGAGGAAATACAAAGGAACCTCAACCCAAAAACACTAGCAAAGAATGAGAAGATTTTTAGTGGAGAAAGAGTGTGTTTAATCAGAGGGGGGAAAAAAACAGATTTCAAGAATTTTTAAAAATAATTAAATCACAACAGCAACAGCCTTCTACTTGGCTCTCTGAAGTCAGGACAGAGAGATGGGGAAGTGTATATAACACTAGGCATAGAATCAGTGTAATGCCAGAGAAACTGAGGCAAGATAGAGATTAGAGAGTTTTTAATATTTTATTAATTGGAGAGTTTAATTGATTGACTGGACAAGACTCTCATCTCAGAGTATCCAGTGGCAAATGTGAGGATTCCAGGTTTTTTTATAGGCCTCTTGAAACAAAGAAAGAAAAGAGTGCGAAGTTTCTGAACCATAAATTTGGTTCTAGCAAGTCAGAGTCAGTATGTCAGAATAAATAGAAGTAAAGATGTCAATGAGGTATCCGGGATAGTCTTACCCTTTGGAATATTTAGAGGGGGTAGTGCCATAAATTCTTGAGGGCAGAAGGAATTAGGAGCCAGGAAGTCTGAACTCCCCCTTATCTTGAGTCTTACATTGACAATTTATAACCTTAGAGCAAATGATCCTCAGTCTTAATGAACCGGAGAGGGGTTTTGCAACTAAGGGGATTGAGGCAGAACGGTTAAGAAAACTGAGATAGAACAATTCGGGGAAATTCAGTCAGGATAATTAGGGAAACTAATGCAGGGAAACTGAGGTAGAACAGTTCAAGGAGACTCTGGCATAACATCAGGAAGACTCATTTTCATGAATTCAAATCTGGTCTTAGACACTTAGTTGTGTGATCCCCTGGGCAAGTCACTTAACACTTTTTCAGTTTCCTAATCTGTAAAATGAGTTGGCGAAGAACTACTCCAGTACTTTGCCAAGAACACCCCAAAAAGTGGAACTATGCCCAGTGGGTTATCAAATTGTGCATATTCTTTCATCCAGCAGTGTCTCTACTGGGCCTGTATCCCAAAAAGATCATAAAAAATAGAAAAGGACCCACATGTGTAAAAATCTTTGTAGCAGTCCTTTTTGTAGTGGCAAGAAACTAGAAACTGAGTGGATGCCCATCATTTGGAGAATGGCTGAATAAGTGATGGTATATGAATGTTATAGAATATTATTGTTCTATAAGAAACAATCAGTAGGATGATTTTAGAGAGGCCTGGAGAGACTTACAGGAACTGATGCTGAGTGAAGTGAGTAGAACCAGGAGAACATTATGCACTACAATAGTAAGATTATATGATGATTAATTATGATGGAATTGGCTCTTTTCAACAATGAAGTGATTCAGGCCAATTCCAAAAGACTTGGGATGGAGAGAGCCATCTGCACCCAAAAAGGGGACTGTGTAGACTGAATGTGGATCACAACATAATTTTTTCACCTTTTTATTGTTGTTTCCTTGGGGTTTTTTTAATTTTTTCTCATTTTTCCCCTTTTTGATCTATTTGTTTGTGCAGCATGATAAATGTGGAAATATGTTCAAAGAATTGTACATGTTTAACATATATTAGATTACTTGCTTTCTAGAGATAAGGTGAGGAAGGAAGGGAGAAAAATTTGAAACACAAGGTTTTGTAAATGTGAATGTTGAAAACTATCTTTGCATATATTTTAAAAATAAAAAGCTATTAAAAAAAACCAAATGGGATAACAAAGAGTTGGACATGACTAAAACAACTGAACAGCAATAATAGCTATTTGGCCTTCAAAATCTAAAATCATAATATTGAAGAGATTTTACAAATCATCTAGGTGGCAGCACAATAGATAGAGACAGTATTGAGAAGATGTGAATTCAAATCCTACCTCAGGCATTTACTAATTATGTGACTATTAGAGAAGGCCTCTGTCTACCTCACTTTCCTCATCTATAAAACAAGAATAAAAATGGCACTTACTTCAGAGGGATGGTATAAAGATCATTGAGTTAATATATGTCTTCTTTGACCTTTACAAATGTTAATTATCATAATAATAATTATTATTAAAATTCCCTTATTTGACAAATGAAGAAATTGAAGTCCTATAGGATTAATTTACTCCTAGCACAATGCCTTGCATGATTTTGTGATTCAGTCAACTCTTCATGACCCTACTTGGGGTTTTCTTGCAGAGATACTGAAGTGGTTTGCCATTTTTTCCCTTCAGTTTATTTAACAGATAAGAAAACTGAGGCAAACAGGATTAAGGGATGTACCCAGAGTCACACAGTCTGAATGTCTGAATGTCAAATTTGAACTCAGGAAAATGAATTCCTGATTCTTGGCCCAGTACCCTATCTATTATACTACATTATATGTATAATATTACTTAATAAATGATGGTTGACTTGAATTGAATTTCCAAAGTTCTTCCCCGAGGTCCTGGAACTTCTATGATGTTAATAAATGTTTACTAATTGACTATTGAGGGGCCAAGATTTGAATCCAAATATAATGCTCTTTGTACCATACCACACAATGATACAGCTTTGATTCTTTCATTAAATGGTCATTCAGTCAGTCAGTCAACAAGTATTTATTAAGCACTTTCTATGCCAAGTTCTATAGATAAAAAGAATGGAAAAAATTGTCCACACCCTCAAGGAGTTTACATTCTAATGGAGAAAAAAAAAGCTAGAAAATCTTTTGAGTAATTTTGCTTCCACTTTGGGTTTATAACAAATTCTTAGTCCTTCCTATTCCCATAATCCCCCAAAGTATTTTGTATAATGTTTCTTCTTTTTTTCTCCTCCCAGTGAATTTCTCTCCTCCTGGTGACGTAAACAGCCTCTTCCCAGGCACATGGTACCTGGAACGAGTGGACGGGATGCATCGCCGCAAGTATGCAAGGCGGCCTCTCTAGGAGGAACAGGTGGACCATTCGCCTGTGGTGAATCATCAGGTTTGTTGAACAGAACTATGGTCTAGTGCCATCTGGGATGCTATGTCCTATTTTAATCACTGCCCCTAAAATGTCACAGTAGGGCTGAAGAAGAGGAATGGGCAAAATATGGAAGTACAGAAGAAAATCTGGGACTCTTCATCCTGGAAAAAAGAAGTCTGAAAAGGGATAAGATCAGAGTTTGTAAGCTGACAAAGGGAATGGACAAGCTGGTCCCCATCTGCTCTAAAGGAAAGGCTACTTTCCCTGATTACCAACTTAAGGAGCACCTTATTCTAAGAGGGTAAAACAGCTTCCCCAAAGGGGTTTGAATGTGTTCCTATGTGGCAGATTCACAAGGGAAACAAAGCTATTTGAGGTTTTTCTGTTTCTGCCATACACTAGCTGTGTGACCCTCATAAAGTCACACATTCTCAGTGTTTTAAGACTATAGGTTATACAGGACGTGACAACCTATGATAGTGGATAGAATTTCCTCATATTGGAGTTCTCTGAAACTCCCATATGAGTTTTGTGAATCACATGAATTCATGAAATGTGAAATCACACATCCACGTGATTTGTGAATCACAAATGAAATCACAGATCCAATCTTACTTTCTATCCAAATCCTTTGACATTGATTTTGTGAAGAATAACCAGACTTTTTGATCACACATTCCTTGATGTCACTTTCAGAGGCAGAAACTTGGATTAGGAAAACATGGGACTGACTAATGTAGTACATTATGGCATCACTAGGGTGAGGTAACCAGGACTTTGTGACAGTGTATTGAATTTTGGGGAGAGGGATTTTCTGTCCATCCAAAATTAGTTGGCAATAATTGGCCAAAAAAAAAAAAAGACATTTTCTGCACTGTCCTGCCCTCCTTTTCTATCTCAATGTTCCTAGAGACTCTGCTTCAGCACCACTAAAGAGTGTCTCAATAGGTCGCCCATCCACCCATACTGAAAATGTGTTTCTTTCAGTTTGCTCCACTGTAGTTTGTGGAGACTACTCAGGTATATGTACTCCTAGTTATGGTTCTATTTACATGCTAAGGCTAAGGGCAGCTAGGTGGCGCCATAGTGCACAGCATACTGAGCTTGGAGTTGGGAAGACTCAAATTCTTGAGTTCAAACCCAGCCTCAGACACTTACTAGTTGTGTGACCCTGGGCAAGTCACTTAATCCTGTTTGCCTCAGTTTCTTCATCTGTAAAATGAAATGGAGAAGGAAATGGCGAACCACTCCAGTGTCTTTGCCAAGAGAATACCAGTTGGAGTCATTGAGAGTTGGGCACAACTGAAAACAACTCAACAATATTTTTGCAATGCCCTGTGTCTACTACAGAGAAGATGAAAGCATCTTTTGAAGGAAAATTGGAGAATTTCTTGTCAGCAGGCAAGTTTAACCTGGCCTGCATTTACTTTGGAGACAAAGGTACTAGAGACTGATTGGAGCCAGATATCCATAATCCATTAGTTAATTAATGTGTTTTCCATCCAAAAAGCAAAACAGGATATAAGGATTTCTAAAAAAAAAAAAAAAAAAAAAAAAAAAGACCTAAAACTATCCCCATATTAAATATTTTCAGTCCTATTCTAATCCTTTGTGAATTACAAGATAAATCAATTGCCTTAATCCAAAGATTGGGTGGTATCGATGAAGAAAGAAAAGAGTATTTGGACAACTAGTCCCTGAATAGTTGAACACTGACTCTTAATGAACTAAGTAACTGATTATCAGAATGTCAGCATTTTTAGCTGAAGTGTGTACTTTCAGAAAGAGTGTAGACCAGTGGCTTTCAAAATGGGGTTCCCCAAATTGCTTTCAAAACATCCTGAAGGTCAAAACTATTTTCATACTAATAATACTAAGACATTTTCATTTCTAAGATGGTAAAATATATCTATACATATCTATATGTCTATCTATCTATAGAGATAGATAGATAGACAGATAGATAGATAGATAGATATAGATGATGGATAGATGGATGGATAGATAGATAGATAGATAGTGATAGGTAGATATCCCCTCCTGGATCATTGCTTTGTCATGGCAAAAGGGCTGACATAGATCAGTTAAACTGTGAATTATGCCATGCAGGAATACCCAAGATGGTCATAGTAGAGCCAGTAGAGAAGGAAATGGCAGCCCATTCCCATATCTTTCTCAAGAAAAGCTCATGTATGTATAAAAGCTTGGCCTGCTATGGTTCATAGGTTGATGAAGAGTTGAATATGACTGAACCTCTGAAGAACAATATGTAAATATATCTATATAGATGTGTAGATATAAATAGAAATATATGTCCATAAAGATATGTAGATATATAAGTAAATATATTTCTGCTGAGTCTAGAATTCCTGCCCAGGGGAGTTTCAAACCTCCCCCAGTAAAGGGACATCTCTCCCAAAGGGGCAAATATGATACCAAAGAAAACTTCATGATGATTATATAAGTAGTTTAATAATCACATGGACAACTTACCATTGGGGCCATCAGACAATCTAATGGATTTCCAATGCCTGCAAAGACCCTGCAAAAGCCTCGTGGTAATTATAGAAATCAAACAAAGGGAGGCGAGACTATAGATCATCATTACATCTATTAGTGTGGTTTGTCTAGTGTTTTGATTTACTGCTGGGTATTGGACTGATTCCCAGGACTCGGGCATCAGAGCAGGTGGTTAGATGTCCAGCCATTCAAGGCCATGTACTGATCAGTTTAAATAAGTTCCCTAGCTCACACAAGGTTATTTGTGGACACTGTGTCCTTATTATGACTTTCATCCCAACAGGGACCCCATCCAAACCAAAATGAATCTCACGTCTCAATCAGGATCTCATAATCTTTATAGAAGTATAGATAGATATAGATACATACCTCTATAAACATATACATATATAGATGTAAATACATTTCTATATAGATATATATGTGTAAATATAGACATGTAGATAGATCTATATATAGTTGTATATGTAAATATATCTATAGAGATATAATATAAATAAAACGTACCTTCAATAATTTTTAAGAATGTAAAGAGGTCCTAAAACTCAAAAAAAGTTTGAGAATTGTTATTTTAGGATATCTCAGAGGTCTCCAGTAACCTGATATCCATGACTGAATTAATAGAACTTTGAATTGAGAGAACAAAGCTATAAAGTGATTTTAGAGTTGGTGTATTAGGGAACTAGAGCCTCTTCAAAGTGTGGGCCCTAAGACTTCAATTTTCATGGACTTTCTGGCTGTAGCCTTTGTTAGAATTGATATTGACCCGAAAGCACCCAACCTGGCCACTGTTATTTCTGCCCCCCCAAATTTGGGCAACTTTTTATGCAAATCCATTTTTAAGGACCATGGATTTCAAATGAAAGCTCATCCTGCCCTGTTTTGTTCTGCAGAGATAGTAATAGTTGCATGGATCCATATTAAGGCAGCTTTCCTGCTGTTCTGACCATCTTTGAGGGAGAATATGCATCAAACAGATCACCAATTTCATATTCTTCCCATATGACATAAAAACAGGAAAGTGGAAATCTATAAACACAAGCTGAGGCTATGACTGGGAAAGGTCAAGATGAAAGTCAGTCCCAAAGCTTTGTCATCCTAATTCAAAGAAGGCAAGGGCTTCCTGGGTGGTAATTATGGAGCCCATAAGACTAAATTTCTCTCCCTCTGTTTCTCCAGGCCCATCCAGGCATAGGATGAAGTGGGCTTCAGGAGATACTGATCATGAGCAATGCAGAAAGTCCACATTTCTGCTCCTAGCAGCAAAAATCTGCCCTCAACTGTCAAAGCACCACATGGGCTGGACCAAATCAACATGAGCACACAACACGGTGCTTTTGCTAGCAATGCATTCCAGTCATGAACGACTCGTAGAGCCTTTTCCCTTTGAAGACCACCAGCACCCACACACCCCCCTGTGTATGAAGCACATTTATGAAGCCAAGTACAAAGGACCCCTTAGTGAAGGGGACAAAGATGGAAGACACAAAGTGAAATCTACCATTTATCCCCAAGAGAGTAACATGAGTGAAATCTTCACTGTATTCTATTCAATTCAACAAGCATTATTAAATGCCTACTATGTGCCAGGTTACCAGTCTAGGAACAGAAAGATTCTAAAATAAAAACATTCCTTGCTCTCAAGGAACTCACTCTCTGATAGGGAGAGATAGGACATATATATATATATATATAAATAAATACATTACTAGTTAGAATGAGGGCAAAATACGAGTCTTGGCAAAGAATAATAACACATATAGTACTTTTAGGTTCACAAAGTGCTTTCTTCATAATAAACATGTGAGGTAGTAAGCAGCAGAAGAAATATGAGATAGAAGGGCAGAGAGTGGGGAACAAGATCAAGAAAGGATTCTCAAAATCAGAGAATTTTTTTATTTTTATTTTTATTATTTTTACCAGTTACATGTAAAAAACAATTTTTTGATTATACATGTACACTCATTTTTATATGTTTCCTTATGAATTATGTTTGGACAGAAAATTCAGACTAATAGGGAAAAAGCAAAAGGAGAAAAAAACCAAATGTTAAAATAGTATATGAAAATCAGAGAAACTTAGAACCAGAAGGACCTGAGTCAAATCCCAGTCTATCAAAGTCGATCAACATTCCCATTACATTATAGTTGACAAGTGGTCTTGGACATCCAGGATTCCCAAACTGTTCCCAGTGGCATTCCAGATTGTCAAAGTGAACTCACAGGGGCACAAAAGAATATTTATATTTCTGACCTAATTACTTAATGCATAGAAATATAAGCTTTTTTTTTTTTTTTTTTTTTGGACAAAAAGTGCCATGAAAAAAAATTTACCAAGACAATAGGGTATTATAAACAGAGAAAGTTTGGGAATTCATTATCTACATGAAGACTTCCAAAGAGAGGGTCCCTGTCACACACATACCCCAGGCAGCCCATTCCATTTGGGGATATCTCTCATTGGTAGGTGATACTGACTGAGATCCCACTCAAATTTGCTCCTCTGTAATTTCATTATTGCTCTTGGTTCTTCCATTGGGAAGAACTCCTCCCCCAAATGGCATCCCTTAAAATCCTTGAAGACATCTATAATGCTAGAAGAAAAGCACTGAAAGAGTAGAAGAATTTCAATAAGTGAAGCTGTGGAGGCAGGAAATTCCAGACATTGGAATTCAGATGTACAAAGACAGAGATTCAAGGGAAACCAAGGCAAGGTCCAGGAATAATTAATTAATAGATCTAGGGACTCATGACACAAATATGTCTTGCTTCATCTGTTCCTCTGTCTCTCCTTCCCTCTCCTCCTACCTGCTTCCTTTTTCCTTATTGTATCATAAAAAATTAATTATTAGAAAACATATAATACATACATTCAGAATATTTCAGATCTGAAATACCCAAGATCATCTAGTCCAATCCCCTACTTCTAAAATTCCTGAATGTCTCCAGATGAAAATTCTTCAGGTTGGGGTATATTTTGACAACAGAGATTCCAAGAATTGTGAATATTTACAAAAATTAGTTCATTCTGTGTGACCTTGAGCAAGTCACTTAATTCTGATTGCTTCGCCAAAAAAATTTAGCTTATTCCAACTCATACATTATTTTTTTCCCTCACTGCTCCTTTCTCTGAACAGGTGAAGGAAGGGTGGGTCTGAGTATTTTGGGACCAGTCCACTCATCACCATTCTAGATTGTACAGCAATTCCCATAATTTTCCCTCTTTCCTGGGGAAGAAACTTTGAGGATTCCAAGGGTCATTCTAGGCCTACAGTTTCACCTGATCCCTGAGTGAAAGATCTTCATGGAGGTCTATTCCATGCATTGTTTTACCCCACTGGCAGCAACAAGGGATAAAAAAGTTCAGCTAAGGACCATGTATCTGACCATAAGACCTCAGTCTATTAACTTGGAACTCCAGCCTAAGAAGGATTTTATGGCCCCTTAAAGACATCAGCCAGCAATTGCCCCTTGATCACAAACTCATCCATCAGATTGTTTGAAGTGACTCTCAACAAGTAGACTCTAGAAGTCAGACTAAGAGAGTAATCCTGAATAATTCAAAGAGAACTTCAGTGAGTGCAAATATTCTCTAAAATGGGTTTATGGAATAGTCATGGGCCTCTGATAATAAATAGAACAACTTCATAAATCGAGGTAACAAAACCCCGACTATTCCCAAATCTCACACTGACTGGAAATTAGTCTTTTGTTACTTCTTCAGTTATTTTTACACATTTCCATTCTTCTATATTTACTGTGAGTACACAAAGCATATAAGCCAGACCAATATGACAAACAAGGGAACTTTTTGGTTGGACCCTTGGGAACCCCCTGAGAGAGATATGGACTGGATGATAACACAAGTATATGGATTTGGAACAGGAAGGAACCTGGTCTTAAAATATTCAAAGGGCCATCATATGAAATTAGAAGTAGTTTCTTGGCAGAAGAAGTTATGAAATCTTAGTTTAGGAAAAGGGCAAAATTTTCTATCACCTAAATCCAAAAGCAAAATGGTCTGCCTTGGATATAGTCAAGTAGATAATGGTTATGACCTTTTTTGGGAGGTGATTTGGAGGGAATTTCATGTTAGCCTATGTGGTCTTCCAAGTTCCTTCCAAATCTATAATTGTTTCTATGGCAGGACCAATGTACACTTAGTTCCAATATGACCCAAACTATGAAGAAAAACACAGCTATCCTCTAATCTTTATTACAATGGGAGCTTCACTTGATTTTGTAAAATATCTCAAATCAGATAATTTTGGTCTCTCTGGTAGCATGTGACAATTGAGCCAAGAAGTCCTGAGCTGGAATTTTGCCTCCCACTTACTTATTATATGACCCTAGTTAATCACTTAGCCCTGTTTGCCTCAGTTTCCCCATCTATCAAATGAGAATTACACCATATAATCTTAGATAATGGAGGCAAACAGATCAGTTGATGTATATAAAGCACTTTGCAAGCCTGAAAAAAAAAAGCTCTATGCAAATGAAACTATTATTACATTCTTATAGAAGAGGACTTGTGAACATCCTTAGGAGAGAAAGCACAGGTACGTTGTTTTAACATGCCCTTCACTCTGGCTAGTGTGGGTAAAAATATTTTAAGGTGCTAAAGTAAGATCTCATTACCTGTCATAAATCTCTGGTTTGAGGAAAAAGCAAAGGAACCAGGTATATTCAGAACTGTGGACAGAACATTGGATCTGGAGACAGAAGACCTGAATTCAAATCCAGTCTCAGATACTTCCTGGCTGTGTGACCCTAAGCAAGTCACTTAAGCATGTTTTTCTCATATATAAAGTGAGCTAGAGAAGGAAATAGCAAGAAAACTCCAACTGGGGTCACAAAGAATCAGACTCATCTGAAACTAATAAACAACAAATACTGAGAAAAGTCTTCCTCATCCCCATTCCCTATCCTTGTGTAAGGTGTCCTGCCATTTTGAGTGAGGGGGGGAAAGCCCGAGATAATTGGGATGAATGATTAGGTCAGAGATCCAGGCAAAATCACTTCACCAATATCAGGTTCCTCTCTGTATTCATGACATTCATTCTTCCTTTCCGCAGAGGAATATTCCATTATATTCATGAACCACAATTTGTTCAGCCATTCCCTAATTAATGTCATCTTTATTTTCAAGTCTCACTATCACAAAATTTGCTGCTATATTGTATTACCCGGAGACTTTCTCAGTATCTTCTGGCATAGCAAGCCTAGTGGTGGAATAGCTGGATCAAAGGAGAAGGATATTTATTTGTATTATAATAATCTTCTAACTGATCTCCCATTTTCAAGTCTTTCCCCACTCCAATCCATCCCCCCTTCAATAAACTCTAATAGCTCCCTATTACCTCCAAGATCAAACATAAAAATTCCCACTTGGCTTTCAGAGATCATCACAATTTGGTCCTTTCCTACCTTTGAAGTCTCCTCACACCTTCCTCCCTTCTATGCTGGTCTTCCTGCTGATCTCTCTGTCTCCTAGATGCTCTCCACGGATGGATGCTCTACCTCCTCAATTCCTCCTGGCTTCCCTGCCTTCCTTGCTTAAATCTGCTTAAAGGCAAGGGGCCTTTCCTTTGTCCTCCCCCAATTCTATTGACTGTCTTGACCCCATTGACTCCCATTTACTATATGTGTGTATATGTATATACATATATACACATGCATGCATATATTCACATATTCACACATATATATGGGGAAACAACCTGGAAACTGTATGCACGTATTTGCATGTATATATATATATATATATATATATATATATACACATACACACATATATGTACACATATAGTATGTATACATTGTGTATGTGTGTGTATATGTTTGTACATATATATAGTATGTACACAGTTTCCAGGTTTTCTTTCCCACAGCCCCAAGACTGTTAGAAAGTAAGCTCTTTGAATGTTTTTGCTTTTTTTTATAAACCCCATATTTATCACAATGCATGATAAATAATAAACAACTAAATAGACTGATTGACTCAGTCTAATGCATGGAAAATTCACAAGTTAGGGAAGTGGGGATAAATTAGGGCAAATCCATTATCACTATGGAGACATAGGGAGGAAGAGTAATCAAAAACTACAAACCTTAACAATGAATGTGTAGAGAAGGTTAGGAATAGCTTCGGGGAGCAGTAGGATAGAGCACTAGTCCTGAAGTCAGGAGAACCAAATCCAAATCTGGCTTCAGATATTTAACTCATACTAGCTGTGTGACCCTGGGCAATTGCCTCAAAAAAAAAAAAAAAAGCTTTTGTGAAGGACAGAGTAGGGATCCCTTGTTTAATTGTTTCAGTCTCATCCAACTCTTGGAAATCCCATTTGGGGTTTTCTTGGTGAAGATACTGGGGTTTGCCATTTTCTTCTCCAGCTCTTAGGGAGGAATAAAAGGACTGATTTGATTCAATGAGAGTCCAGTTGAAGTTAGATAACATAAATTTGCAATGTATCTACTCAATACAATTGTAAGATTTCCTTCAGCTCCCTTCTTCTCCCATTCTCTTCTTTTCAAAAGTTCTTTGTTTAAAATACCAGTGTCTAATATCACTACAATTGTTGTGAAAAAAATTTTTTGCATAGTTCTGTTCCCGGATGGGAAGTGCCAAGGGATAATATCTCTGAAAGTTCGTCCCTTTAAAGCATAATACTCCTAGAGGAGTGACTTAAATCATAAATCCATGGACTTAGGGGTCTATGGATTTCTGAAATTTTTGAAAACTTGGATGGAAAAAGGATATACATTTATCTCAATATAATTGGCTTCCTTTGTAATCCTACGTATTTTATGCATTTAATCAAGTAAGCAATAAGCATTTATTAAGCACTTAGTATGCACTAGATACAAAAGTAAAGACAGGATCTGTCCTCAAGGAGCTTACATTTTAGTGAAGCAAGATAATACATAAAAGGAAACTGAAAATGGGTGAGGGGTACCTATGAGGGCCATACGGTAATGGCTGACTAGTTTGGATCCTTCTGCAAAATGAAAGTTCAGGAAGAAACTCATTACTGGGAAAAGGAGGGAGCAGGAGCAGAAGAAGTCAGGAGAACCAAAATCAATATATTAACATGATTTGGAGAAGAGATCCATAGGTCTTCAACCTAGGACTGACAAAAATGGTTACAAACTTCTGTTCTGGAATACAATAAAAATGATGAGACAGGAAGGCAAGAAATATAAAAGTCTCCACAACAATGAAAGGACCCAAATCAGTTCCAATTGATCAGTAATGAACAGAACCAGCTACACCCAGAGAAAGAACACTGGGAAATAAGTGTGGACCACAATATAGCATTTGCATTCTTTCTGTTATTGTTTGCTTGCATTTTTGTTTTTTTTCCCAGGTTATTTTTACCTTCTTTCTAAATCTGATTTTTCTTGTGCAGCAAGATAACTGTATAAATATGTAAACATATATTGGATTTAAAATATACTTAACATATTTAACATGCATGGGACTACCTGCCATCTAGGGGAGGGGGTGGAGGGAAGAAGAGGAAAAGTTGGAATAGAAGTTTTTACAAGGATCAATGTTGAAAAATTACTTAATCCTATGTTTTGTCAGTAAAAAACTATAAAAAACATCTCCAGCTACTTTCTCTTGCCAAGCCAACACTGTTCCCTCACTGCTGGCTCAAAGGAAAAAGGATTTGTAATTACAGTTCCCAATTTCAAATCCAGATTCCACCATTTACTACCTGTGGAACCTTGGAAAACTTACTTTTACCTTTCTTGTCCAATTTCTTTGTGAGTATGGAAGGGCGTTGAGTTATATGACTATCCCTTATAGCTCTAACTCATCCCTGTGACCTTTTCCAATGTTATGAAGTACAAGGACACTGGGCTAACTTCTAAGACATAATTTATTGGATGGTTATTTTCAAGCTACAGTGAAGGCTCTATTTGGGAGTATGAGCAATGATGAAACTACTACCAGGGTCCAGGGAAAACACCACAACTCATGAGCTGGGTTTCCTCTCTGCTGCTGAGCTGATCTTGCCAGCTTGCTTCAGAAAAACCCAGACCCAGCAGATTAAAAGATGGACTGAAAGGCTTCTGTCACATGCTGCTTCCAAGTATCAAGGGTGAGGAGTGAAGGGGGGATGCTCTTCACATGCCAGGATTCCCCATCCAACAAGTTGGAGGTCTGGTAGGATAGTAGTCGTGCCCTTGCCTTTGCCAAGAAACCTGAGGAAAAGAAGCAAGAAATTCACTGTTCTGGGGAAAGGAGGCATTGGGTATGGAAAGAGTCAGGCGTCCAAAGAAGATGATGTGAAATGAGGAAGAAGGAATTTAAATGATTCCCTTCGTTTACCTTTAAGCCCTAAGAGTACTTCTACCCATAAGAGGCAAGGAAGAAGGAAGAAGAAAACAGGAGAAACACTCACAAAGTGAGAAGATTGCAAGTTACTTTATCTATCTCTGCTCTCACTCTTTTAAACAGTATATCTGACGATGATCCAAGACAATTCTGAAGCACTTATGATGAAAAATACTATCCATTGCCAAAGAAAGCAACTGATAGAGTTGAATACAGAATATTTTTTTAACTTTAATTTTCTCCTTTCTTTTTGGGGAGGGTCTGTGTTTTCTTTTGCAACATGACAAGTATAGAAATAAATTTTGCATTAAATTAGATTTTTTTGTGTAGATTCCAGAGTAGAACCAGTGGGCCAAAAGACCAGGAGTCAAATTTTGACTCAGGAAGAGAACCATCTAGACCATTGGTGTTTAGATAGTGTTCATACTGCACAAAAGGAACTCACCAAATCAGGATTATTGTCAAGAATATCACATATCCCTACAATCATTAATTCAACAAACATTTGTGAATATCGAATTGTGTCCAGAAAAACCTTTGCAACTTCCTTATCTTTTGGACATTGCATCCAGTGGAAGGCGGGGTCTAAGAAAAAGGTTGATTTGGATTGATTAGGGTGGTTCTGGGTGGCAATGAATCTCTAGAATTTGTTAGCTCCAACAGAGGGCAGCAGTCACTTAGCTGAGTTCTCTGCAAGCTCTGCTTATAAAGGAAGCCTGATTCCAGCTGGGAAAACCATCATTCTTAAATTTCCCCTCTCCTGGAAGATGAAAAATTTTTATAAAATAGATAGTTTCTGCTTTCATGAAAGGCAATCTAACAAGTGGATAAGAGCAAAACTGAAACTGTGGTATAATACCACATACATTCATTTGAGAATTTCTCAACAGAATACTAGATGTTCAGAGGGCCTTGAATATCAGATTGGGGAGAACTTTGCAGAGAAAGGGAATTGAAAATTTAAATGAAAAGCACTACACCCTAAGAGATATTTTTGACAGGAGCAGACATCATAGATACAACATAACTAGATTTTTAGCACAGCATTCATCAAGTTCCCTTATTAATACTGAGACCCTCATTACCTTTCTTCTGAATTCATCTATTGCCTTGTTAATTGATCCTTTTATTTTAAGTCACTACTCACTCTATTCTATTCTTCACACAACAGCCAAAGTCCAGGTCTGACCACGTTTCTTCTACTCACTCAACTTTAAAGTCTTCCTACTGAGTAAAGGGTCCAATTATTTTTTCATCTTCAGCTCACCTTTTAAAAATATTTATTTTTGTGTAAACTGAAGTATAATTTTATATTTCTTTACTTTTAAAGTTAATTTTACTTTTCTTATTTTTGCATGTGTGATAAGGCCAGAATGGAAATGTTTTGTATGATTTCACATGGATAAATGACAATATACCGTTTGCCTTCTCAGTGAGTTGGGAAGGGGCTAGAAGCAGAGAATTTGAAACAACTTTTTTAAATCTTAAAAATAAGTAAATAATGAAATTTTAATCTAAAAAAATTAAATATCTGGTTTTTTTGGAGCTTTTATGACAATTATTAGTATAGAAGTACATTTATATATGTACATATAATCTTATTATATGTGTACATATATTTGAACATCTTTTCCCTACTTATGTATGAGTATGTATATATATGCATGTATGTAAGATACTCAGATATATGTTAGAGAGAGAAGTGCATCATGAAAAACCTTCTGAACTCATTAGCCCAATAATCCCTGTGATCCTGTTTTTCCCCCAATACAAAGACCAGGTGCATTGGTGTCTTAATTTCTACCTTAGATGGACTCTCCAGGTGTTTGCTGAGAGAGAGAGAGAAAGTTTGCTGAGAGAGAGAGAAAGTTCAAGGACTGTGGTTTTCCCAACTGACATCAGGCTTCCTTTATAAACAGAGCTTACAGAACCCAAGTAGATTCTGCTGCTCTCTCTTGGGATTAGTAAATTCTAGAGACTCATGGCCACCCAGCATCACCTTAATCTATCCAAGTCAACCTAGTGTTATCTCAGAACCCTGCTTCCACTGGATGCAATGCCTCCTTCCCAAAAGATAAAAACAAGGTGACACAGTGGAAAGATCATCAGCCCTGAAGTCAGGAGGACCAGAGTTCAAATCTGGCCTCAGACACTTAACACTTCCATCTGTGTGACCCTGGGCAAGTTACTCAACTCCAATTGCCTCCACAAAAAAAATAAATAAATGAATGAATGAATAAGATAAGATAAAAACAACTCACAAAGAGGCTTTCATGTCTATCATTCAAGCATAATAAGCCTTCTCACCATCTGATCCTTTTAATCTCCTATATGTCACATGGACAAATGTTGCCCAAGGTTACCCACATCAACTTCATTTCATGTCCCAGTTCCTTGATTAGTAATATAATCAATTACCCTCTCACCACCAAAGCCAGGATCAGGTTCCTCACTATCAAGTCCTTTCAACAATTCCCCAAAAGCAAGCCCACCTTAACCCTCAAGCCCAACCTTTGTCCTTCACCCACTGTTAAATCACAGAGGAGTTAAGTGATTTAGATGGTTTATAATAACAGAGTGCTAGACTTGGAAGTTGGAAAAACTGAATTCAAATTCTGCTTCAAATACTTCCTAGCTGTATCATGCTGGACAAGTCACTTAATCTCAATCTGCCTCGTTTTCCTCATCTGTAAATAAAGCTAATGACTTTTTGAGCATCAAGTGAACTAATAATTGTAAAAATGCTTTGCAAACCCTGAAGCCCTACACAGAATGTTAGCTGCTGTTGTTACTGTCGTTATGAAAACAGCCCATTTTGGTAGCAGCAGGATTCATATCAGGGAAATTGTTCCACTCCATTGCTTCTGAAACACAAAGGGAACAATAGTAACAAACGTCTCCCTCCACCTTCTGAAAGTTCTCATTCACAGTCTCATTGATTACCCTATTCCCCCATTCTCCAAAAGAAAAGGGGTCAAGGGAAATTTGGCTTCCACATTCTTGAGTTCCATATTTAACTCTCTGCTTTCTACACACCCCATTGAGCCACAGTTCTGTTCTTTTGGGGAGGCTGGTTACTTCCCTAGCTGAGCTATGTGAATTTAGAGGGGAAAGGGAGAAAATGAAAAGAATAAGTATTTATTTTTTTTTAATTACATACTGGTCACTGTGCCAGTCACTTTACAAATATCATCTTATCTAATCCTGGATGATAAGTGCTAATGTTCTCCCCAGTTAAGGAAACTGAGGCAGACAACATTGTTAAAGACCTTGTCCTGGGTCACACTGCTAAGAAGTGTCTAAGGTTGATTTGAAATCCAATTTTCCTGATTCTAGGTGTAATGCCGGAGAAACTGAGGCAAGATAGAGAATGGAGAGTTTTTAATATTTTCTTAATTGGAGAGTTTAATTGATTGACTGGACAGGATTCTTGTCTCAAAGTAGCCAGTGATGAATGTGAGTTCTCAATGACATATATACTCACATGGCTCAGCTACAGGGGTAGACCAAGGCAGGGCTGGAGTCAGAACATTGAGAGTGGGAACCGACTATCAATCTGGTTCTGACAGGGGGGAAAAGTAGGAAGCTAAAGTCAAGATGTCTCAATAAACAGAAGTAAAGATGTCAATGAGGTATCCCAGATAGTCTTAACTTTTGGAATATTTAGAGGAGGGTAGTGCCATAAATTCTCTCGAGGGCAGAAGGAGTTAGGAGCCAGGAAGTCTGAACTCCTCCTTATCTTGAGTCTTACATTAACAATTTATAACCTTAGAGCAAGTGGTCCTCATTCTTAATGAACCGGAGTGGGGGGGTGGATTACAACTAAGGGGATTGAGGCAGAATAATTAAAAAGAACTGTGGCACAACAGAGGACCTATATTCAAGCCACTGTAACATCTAGCTGAAACTATGTCTCTTATTAGAAACTATATCTCTTATTAGACTTTAACATCTAGCTAAGTGATTCCCAGAGAGGAAAAAGTTAGTCCCACTTCTTAGATGTCACTAGGTTCCCTGCTCTGGTTCTTGAGAAGGGGCTCACACACATCCCCTATCCATTTCTCTAAATACCTAAGGAATGAGACTCTCTACACCATGGGTCTTATAATGGGTCTGCTTACAATTTCAGAACCATGGACATCGGTCCATCAACACTTCAAGAAATTCTGAAGTGGGGATTATTTTTATCTATAGGAAATCCTCCAGTGCAAAGGGAGACAGTTTTCCAGAGTTGCCCTTAGCAATAAACCCATCTCCTTGCAGCCTATCTGTACCTCAAATTCAGCTACAGTCACTACTCTTTATTAACCTCTCTACCTTGGTAGGACCTGATAAGCAAATCATCAGTGTCTTCAACCAAGTCGCCAATATGTTAACAGAGATAAAACCCATGGCACTTCATTAGAGACTTCCCTCAGGGCTGACATTCTAATTATAAGAATTCACAGGAATCCTTCTATAAAGTAGAGCTGTCCCCTAACCTATCTGCTTAAAATCATAATTTTCACATGGGAGCTTTTTAGGCAGGGGAGCAGACTATACTTAGAACAAGTGCTCAGTTATGGTGACCAAGGATGGGCATTTCCTTTACTGAAACCCCAATTTCTTTGCTTTGTTTTTGTTTTTGTTTTTGCCAGGGGAACATAGGGATGCCTTTATTTCTGATTTCTTTGTTATCGGGCACACATAAACAGGATGTGAGTAAGCACGTATGATTAAATTCAGAAAGCTACTAAGTACATAACACACACATACACACACATTCTGTCTCTCCCTCTCTCTACCTCCCTCCCTATGTATGCGTCTCTCTCCGCTGTCTTTCTCTCTGCATCTGTAAATGTGCGTCTCTCTCTCACACACTTAATATATGTATAACCAGTTCTTTAGAAAAAGTAAGAGTACCTATGACACACTTTTAAATTTAATCTGCATTCCTAATATTTTCTCCATCACTTTCTTAAGTCTAAATAATCAAAAAACAATAAATCAATCCCTTATTTATCTATTTCTGACATGTAAATACTCATACTGAAAATTGAACAAATGACTTCTTATGAGAAGGTTAAAGTTGGCTCTAGCATACACCACGTTAGGAGGAAATCTTAGTCACCAAAGGTAACTTCCCTTCCAACAGGCTGGGATTGACCTAACATTCCTATACATTCTTATTTTCCATGGATCCCAATTCCAAACATTCCTTGAGTTATCATCTGAAGAGAAAATCAATCTATGATTTGAATAAGACCCCATGCAATGGATGTAGGTCCCCTGGACCTGCTTTAGGTCTGTGGGCTTTTCTATCCCAGATTCCCAGGGCACAGGCTTGAGAGAGGATGTAACAGGAAGAAAAAGGCAACTGGCATCAGTGCAGGAACCACAAAAAATGCCCAGAAGTCCAGTACTTTTCCCTATTACCAAATCACAGAAGGAAATAGACCTTTGACAGTTGGAGGATGATAAGTTAGTAACATTAGTTTGGATTCAGGACCTTCACTTAGGAGACAAGTAGAGTGTAAGTGATTGATATCAGATCCTTTATTAGGAAAAGGTTTAACTGGGTGGAAAGGGATGGGTAAGATTGTGCATAAAGCATAGTGTTAAGCATTGGGGTTAAAGAAAAAAAAATCATGCAAGACATATGTGCCCTCAAGTTGTTTATATTCTATAAGTAGATACAAAAGGTACAAAGATTTAAAAAGGGAAAGGACCTATATGTACAAATATAATTATAGTAGCTCTTTTTGTGGTGACAAAAAATTGGAAATCAAGTAGATTGCCATCATTTGAGAATGTCTGAACCATTTATAGCATGTAATATTATTGTGCTGTAAGTATGATGGTGATGATTTCAGAGAAATTTGGGAAGACTTGAATGAATTGATGCAGAGTGAAGTGAGAAGTACTAGAACAGTTTATACTATTAACAATAGCATTGTAAAAATTCTGATCAACACCATGACCAACTCCAGCTCCAGGATGACACTACCAAATAGAAAGTTGAAGAACTCACAGTATACATCAAAGCATATTTTTATTTTAGATCTGAATAATACTGGACTATATATTTGTTGCAGAGCAATTATCAGTCTGTACTAGTAAAAGGTGCTTCCTCACATAAGGATTCCCTATTTCATTAATGTCTCTAAGTATAAAGTGCTCCAGCAATTTTATAAGTATCTAATAAATAGGAAGAAGCTAATAAGATCATAGATTTGGGCTTTGGAGGCCATCCAGGAAACAAATTTGCTTTGAGCTTAGGAGCCAACCCAAACATCTATAAATAATGCTAAAGTGCCCACTTTAAAAGGGCCTGTAAATCTTCCCAATGTGCTTTGATAATTTCCTCCTGTGCAATGAGACAAATGAATGGGAAGGGGGAGGGTGAGAGGATGGTCCAGGGTCACAAGAAATATGACCAGAGACAGAAATCCCAAAGGGGTAGTAAACAAGGGAGAAGATTTCTCCTCTTCTCAAACTTAAATAAGGGATGCTTAGGGACTCCAGAGCCAGAAGGAGCAGGAGTAGGGAGGGGATAATGAGGGGAGAAGACAGAAAAGTGAGAACCCAAAAGTCCTTAGTAAAGTTTAGTCAAATAAAGTCTTAGCACAGAGTCTGGCACCCAGTAAGAGCTTAAGAAATGTTTGATTCCTTCCCTCTTCCTCTTTCCCCAAGGTAGGTTTATTACCTTCATCCCAAAGGATTGCATATGATGGCCACTTCTCTCCCAATTCTCCCCAATCCCAGAATCCCCAGGATTTTCCCATACAGCTTCCATGAACTACAATAGAACAGGGGAGGAAGCAGGAAAACTTAATTTTAAAAGGGGCTTGTAGGAACAGCCAGATGGCACAGTGGGTAGAGCACTGATCCTGGAGTCAGGAGAACCTGGGTTCAAATTCATCCTCATCCATTTAATACTTATTTTGATCCCAGTTAAATCACTTAATTCCAATTGCCTCACCAAAAAAAGCAGGGGAGGGAATAAGACTTAGGGACTCCCAGCTGAGAAACCTGGGTTTTAGACATAGTTCCAACAAAATGATCTATGTGACTGAATATATCAAATCCCTTCTTGGTTCTTCAATTTTTTTCATTTTCAAAATAGGCAAAATGCTACATGTCTAAGGATTATCGGGAGACTTCGGTAAGATAGTGGATATTAGGATGCTCACCCAAGGAAAACTTGTGAGCCACCTTCCCATCCAGCTATAACTTCCTTTTGTCTTTTGATTTCAATCACAGGGAAAATAGCAAGTTTGACACAATTCAGATTTTGCTTTTCACAAGACCTTTAAGACCTTCCATATCTCCACCCTCTTCATTTACCACCTGTGGCTCACTCCTTTGAACATTCTGGTCAAGTTTTAACACCATCAAAATAGCATTGTAACATCACCCAGTAAAGTGTCAAATCAGCTTTGGTAAATCCCATCTCATCACTGACCCCAGGCCCTCTGATTGCAGAGAGGAACAGTAAGCTCTCTCTTCATTTCTTACTTCAAAATTTTCAATCATGCTACCATAATGATTTACCTGCCCCTTGCCCTCCCCCCACTTTTAAACTTCCTTTTGTGTTTCTTCCCCCATGAGATTGTAAGCTCTTTGAGAGCTGAAATTGTCTTTCTTTTTTGGGTTTTATCCCTGCACTTAGCACATCATGGGGGCTTAATAAATGAAAAGTAAAAGTAAGAAATCTTTATTGACTGACTGAAGGGCTAAATCAGTGATTATAGGTCATTGAAAAAAAAAAAAAAAAACCTGTATAATCCTTAGCACTCTCTCTTTACTTCCTATCACTTCATCACAGTCACTGAAGGATTGAGGGTCATTGTGTGATTTTCTTTGTTTCCTGGCTTGTTGGGCCAAAGAATTCATCATCTCCTGGTTCCAGGGAAGACTATATTCGGGTAGGGTTCTTGCTGCTCTCAGACAGCATTATTGCTTCTGGTTGACCACTGGAGGAACAGAGGGAGTATTCTTTCATGGGCATGGCAGCAAGGACACTGGAGAAGATGCTCACCTCCTCTTTTCATCAACTGCTTCAGAGACCACCATATTAAAATGATGAAAATTAAATGTATTTATTAAAATTGTTAATAAATTATTTATTAAAATTCCTCCTTTTCTCTTTCTTTGGATTCCAGGAAGAAGGGATTGATTCTAGTCTTTTATCTTTCTTGTCCCTTATTTTGTCTCTATATTTTAATAAGTTTACTAACCTGCACTGAATTCCTGTTGGGTACAGGGCATCATTGTGGTGCTGGGTTGTGCATAGGGATCTCACCCCAGAGATCCTGATAGATTCAAGAATATGCCATCCTGTGTGCCAGTGGCAGGATGTGCCTTCAATCAAACCGACCTTCCCACAGTTTGTCTTTGGTACCCACCTGTTCCCCTTTCAATGGCCTCTCTCCTTCATCCTGCAGGTCTGACCCATCCATGGTCACCCAATTCCTATACGTCAGCACTAGCTCCTTCAATGGCAAAAGTTGCTCAGTTCTTTTACTGACAATTCTGGGGCTTAGAAGCAGGTCTTCTGACCCTCTGGATCACTGTTCTATCCCCTCCATTATACAACTTCTCTTTCCTGGCCATCTCCAAAGACATGGATGTGCCTGTGCTCTTTGGAAGCAGAAAGACTAGATGAATGGCTATGAATTCTGTCTTCTCTCTCTCTAATTGACTAGAATTCTAGGAAAAGGAGAGAAAGTAAGAACATGAGAAGACCTAAAAAGACCATCACTAAAAAAAAAAAAAACAGCAGTAAACATTCCCTACTAATGATGATTTGGTCACATTATCTTTGTTCAGTTTTTTTTTTTTAACTAAAAATATAACTTCATCATATTTAGAGCTAGAAAGGGTCTTAAACATTTTCTAGTCCAGTCTTTTCATTTTATAGATGAGGAACCCCAGATCCAACTGTTGGTTAAGTGACTTGCTATAAAATATAAATATATAATATACAAAAATGTATAATATGGATATAATATAAGAAAAATATGTGCATATATAAGCATATATACACATGTGTATGTTAATTGTTAACATATCTTGGATACCAAAACCTTATAAGCATATATACAAAGATATTTTCTTATTAGACCTCTTCCCTTCTTAATCTAGGTGCATTAATTTTGTTTGTGTTGAAGCTGATCAGCTTCATATAATTACAAATGTCCATTTTATCTTTTATAATTGCCTCTGTCCCTTGTATCCTCACCTACCCAAATTTGGGAAAGGAATATGACTTGCTTTTCATATAGAACTTCCTTTTATGGTGCAACTTTTAATATTAAGGTAATGTATCCATTTAGAATATATTGTGGAATATGGAGTAAGGTGGTGGTCTAAGGCAAATTTCTGCCAGATTTCACTTCAATCTTTTTTTTTTTTTTTATCTAATAGAGGTCTCTTCCCTAAGTAATTTCTATTTCCAGACTTATTGAGTTCTGATTCTCTCTTGCATACTATTCCATTGATCTACATTTCTATATTTTAATCAATACCAAGTAAATCTGATGACTGCTGCTTTATAAATGTAGTTGAAATCTGAAACTGCTATCTGTTTTTTATCTCTACCATTTTTCATTATTTCCTTCAATATTCTTGATATTCTAGTACACTTCATTATCACATTTTTGAAATTTAGTTTGGGGAAGAACAAGCTGAGAATAGCCCTCTACCCATCCCTACATTTTGCAATCCCAGAGAAACTGAGGCAAGATAGAGATTAGAGAGTTTTTAATATTTTATTTGGATTTCTGAGAGGGAGAGATTGTACTGGGTGCATGATGCCCCCAGGGCTGATGTCCAAAGCATCTAGCAGCAAATGTCCATTTATTATGAAATATATGTCCTTGGCTCCAAGCTCTGGTAGCTAAACAAAAGCAGGGAGTGGAGTCCAAATTCTGGTGAGTGGGAATCTCCAGGCAGGGACCATCAATCCAGTTCTGACAGGTTGGAGGTAGGACCATAAATTCTTACTAACTGGGAGTTAAGGAGGGGTTCAACTAGAGCCAGGAAGTCTGAAACTTAGCTATCTGAGATAGGACATCTGGAGTCATCTTCTGGAATGTCAGATCTCCACAACCCTAATTATCTCAGTTCTAATGAGCAGAAAAGGGGGAGGGAAACTGAGGCAGAACAATTTAGGGAAACTGAGTCAGGACAATAAAAGGGAACTGTGGCACAACAATTTTCTGTGTGAGTCAGTCAACATTAACTAAACAACACAATCCCTGAACCTCAGAACAGGATTACAGTAATGACTGAAAGGTCTGTATTTCCCTAACTGGATCTTTTCAGTGCTTCGGACTGACAACCTGCTTCTGCTGGTCTTACCTGGTGAAATACATGATTATCCCACAGGTGAACTCAGCAGCACCGAGGCTGTTTCCATTGGGAGGGCTGAAAGTCAAAGCAAATGAAAGTGCATCAAAGAAATTAGTGAAATGTTCCTGCCTGCACAGAGCAAAATAAAAACATCCAGACTCAATTCTCTTTCTTGGGTTCTCTGTCCTTCCCTCTGAGCTAATCCTTTCTCACCGTATTGTCCTAATCTTGCTCTGAAATCTAAGAAATTTTCCTGGATTAGGCTAGCTAGGGTGGAGCAGTGGATAGAGTATTAGCCCTGAAGTCAAGAGACCTGAGTTCAAATGTGACTTCCGACACTTAGCACTTCCTACCTGTGTGAGCCTGGGCTCTTTAACCCCAATTGCTTCAAAAAAAAAAAAAGAGAGAGAGAGAGAGAGAGAAGAAGAAGAAATTTCCCTGGATTCCCACACCCCACTCTAGACAAAATATTTTTGTACATTTTGCAGGTAAGAAAAAAGGTAGAGAGTTATAAAGTCCTATGGGAAAGTCAAATAAAATTATTTTCCAAATAATTTTATTTGAGGCAAGAAGCAGGACAAGGGTGGAGAATCCAACTCTTCTCTCTCCCTCCACATCAGGAATATGAGTCCTTCCAATCATTCGGCTACAAGAAAGAGAGGAAATCTGGGGAAAATGCAGCCCTATGGAAATCAAGTACCAGGAATGAGTGGATACATAATTCTGAGCAGAATACAAATTTGAAATAGAGCTGCAATAATCTCTTTTAAAAAACAGCCATTCTTACAAAAGCACAGTCTAACTTGTAAAAGGAGAAATGTTCCAAGACATGACAAGAGTCATATGGTATAAAAATAGGGACAAGAACTGTAATTTCACTTGTATAGAGAATCACCTGGGAAGGAAATTGCTTCTCTCAGTGCAGATAGCACCTTCTCTGCAATTTGTAATCTTAAGAGAAATGCCTAGAAGATGGAGATGTTCCGTGGTGTGCTCAGGGTCACAAAGCTAGTTCATTTCAGAGATGAAATGTCCAGATCTTTTGCATTTGAGATCCATTCTCCTTCCGGTCTGTCTCTTCTGTTTTGAAAAAAGGTGTCTTTTATGTCAAAACTGTTTACCATTTATTGTATGTGTGCATAGGCTTTCTTTCTTCTCTTTAATCAAGGGTATAAAGGACAGGATTTTCTTTTTTTTTTCTTTTGTTTTTCCCTCCATTTATTCATTTTAAGTTGATTTTTTCCTTTCTTTTTTTTTTAATTTGCTTTTCTCAGTTAAATGTAAAAAAAAAAAAACACCCTCCTTTTGTTATATATGTATATTCATTTTTTCACATATTTACCTTATGAATCATATTGGGTGAGAAAAATCAGAACAAAAGGGAAAAACCATGAGAGGAAAAAAAAAAAAAAGGAGAAAAAGGTAAAAAAAAAAAGTGGCCATAGCATGTGTTGATTTACATTCAGAATATAATAAAGATGACAATACTACCTAAACTAATCTATTTATTTAGTGCTATACCAATCAGACTCCCAAAAAATTTTAATGACCTAGAAAAAATACAAAAAGGTCAAGATTTACATTCAGTCTCCACAGTTCTCCCTCAGGATGCAAATGGTGTTTTCCTTTCAAAGTATGTTGGGATTGCCTTGAATCACTGAACCTGAGAAGAACCAAGTCTGTCATAGTGGATCATCACAAAATCTTGCTGTTGCTGTATACAATGTATTCCTGGTTCTGTGTATTTCCCTCAGAATCAGTTCATGTAAATCTTTCCAGGCCTTTCTAAAATCAGCCTGTTCCTCATTTTTATGGAACAATAATATTTCATATGCCATGACTTATTCAACCATTTTCTCTGATATTCTATCACCCTGATATAAGTCCTTCTTACCTCACTTGGACTTTTGCAATATTTTCTGGTTGGCCTGCCTGCTCAAGTCTCTTTCTATTGCAGCCCATTTTCCACTCAGCTGCTGAGCTGATATTTCTAAAGCCCAGGGCTAATCTTGTCACTTCCTTCTATTCGATAAACTCTAATGGCTTCCTGTTACCAACAGGACCAAATATTGCTGTGGTTCAGTCATCTCAGTCAGGTCCAACTCTTCATAACCTCACCTGGGATTTTCTTGGCAAAGATACTGCTCTTTGCCATTTCCTTCTCTTGCTCATTTGATAGGTGAGGAAACTAAGGCAAACAGGGTTAAGTAACTTCCCAGAGTCACATAGTGTTATACCACAGTCTCCTTGAACTATTCTACCTCAGTTTCCCTGCACTAGTTTCCCTAATTGTCCTGAGTTTCCCTGAATTGTTCTACCTCAGTTTCCTTAACTGTTCTGCCTCAATCCCCTTAGTTGTAAAACCCCCTCAGTTCATTAAGATTGAGGACCGGTTGCTCTAAGGTTATAAATTGTCAATGTGAAACTCAAGATGAGGGGGAGATCAGACTTCCTGGCTCCTAACTCCTTCTGCCCTCAAGAATTTATGGCACTACCCCCTCTAAATATTCCAAAGGATAAGACTATCCCGGATACCTCATTGACATCTTTACTTCTGTTTATTCAGACATCCTGAACTCTGGCTTCTAGTAAGAATTTATAGCCTCCCCCCATCCTGACAGAATCAAATAGTTCTGAAAACTTCCCACTCTTTTTTTTCTTTGTTTCATAAAGACTTGGGATTCTCATATTCGTCACTGGATACTTTGAGACCAGAGTCCTGTCCAGTCAATTAAACTCTCCAATTAATAAAATATTAAAAACTCTCTAATCTCTATCTTGCCTCAGTTTCTCCAGCATTACAATAGCCAGGAAGTGTCTGAGACCAGCTTTGAACTCAGGAAGATGGGTTTCCTACTCCACGCCCAGGACTCTATCCACTATACCTCAAAAAAGAAAAGAAGGTTTTTTGTTACCAGAGTCCTTGGCACTATCAAATAGTTCAACATCAGAAGCAGATGTGATTTTATTAGTAGAACTTACATGAAAAAAGAGGCGTCACAATCAGTTTTACACTTACCTCCTAAGGAACATAGGACCTTCTTTATCAACTCACAGCTGAAACCTTCTAGATGGGTTGTCCCAACCCCCCCAACTAGAAGGTAGCTCCTTGAGAGCTGGGCAGTTTACTTTCCTTTCTGTATCCCCAGGACTTAAAACATAGCAAGGACTTAACAAATGTTTCATTCATTCATTCATCTCTTCATTTTCTTAATAAGAAAACTGTTTGCCCAAGGTTACACAAGTAATAGGAGCAGATCCAGCATTCCAAACCAGTTGCTCTAAATTCAGTCTTCTGGTCAAAAATTCACCTACCTACTTCCTTTTCCAAATTGGAAAAATGAGTTTCAGAGAGGTAAAGGTTCTGACCCAAAGTCTCCTAATGTCAGAGTCAGGGATAGAATTAGAATTTCAGGGGGCACTCTTTCATTCAATCTGTAAATTTTTCATCCTTTGTTGTGACATTATTATGACCTCTCATTCTCTCAGCTTTCTGGACTAAATATTTGTGAAGTTTCTTCCAGTTACAAAATTCTCTGGTTGTAAGGTAATGAATTTAGGTCTGGAGTGAGACAGAGATCTGTATTTTTTTGTTTAGCCGTTGAAGGAATTTGTTTTGCTTCATTATGCATATTTATTATATGAATTTTTTTTCTTTTTTTCCCCGGTGTACTAAGGGATGGTAGGGAAAGAAAATAAATTTCTCTTCTTTTAAAAGAATAGAAATGGGAGATGTTACAGATATGGAATACTACTTGTATTTTCAGGTGAGTTCACTAAATTGTGATATAGATGTATTCATTGTATAATTTAACCTTATTATAAGAGATCTCTAATGAAGTGAGAATAATCTGTAAATATATATATTGTAAAAATGAAACATAAAAACACCAAACTAAAAGGGATCAAAAAAATCCTCAATTCCTTTACAAATATGTGTTTATATGTATGTATATGTGTAAATAGTTCTATAAATACTTCCATTTATCAGTTCTTTCTCTGGATATAGATAGCATCTTCCTTCCCAGGTCCTTTCTAGTTAATTAGGGTATTTATAATAGTCAAAATGACTTAGTAGTTCAAAGCTGTTCTTAAAACAGTATTGCCATTACTGTATATAACTATCAAAAAGGTAGTAAGTTAGATAAACTAGATTGGCATCTCATGTGCAATCATCCACTATTCTATTATACTATGGTATAATATAATATAATGCTTTTAAGCATTCAAAGTTCGGAATAAAATAAATAATTTCTTTTAAATGGAAAAAATCTTACCCATGTCATCCAAAATATCATGATTACAATATGTCTATGACTGTGGTCCTAAAATCCACAATCAGAGCCCAAAGTCCTGTGGTTTTTAGGGATTTAAAATTAATATTTCAAAAATATGTTCACATTACCCAACCATCACTTTCAACCTAATTTTTATTTCCGATCTTACTGTTAATGCTTCTTTCAAGACAAGTCATCTTAGATTTTGCCAGAAAATTGTGCAATTTGGCTGGTATTGAGTCACCAAGACACATTTGGCAGCTATGTAGAATCTGGGGAATATGATTCTTTACCAAGAACATAATTGAGGGAAAACAGATATGAGAAGTATATTCAGAACCAAAGTTGTGTTTTCTTTCCTTTAACCTCTCAGTGAATGGTTAGCCAATGAGTAAGAAAGAGGAGAGCAATATGGGGAAGAGGTGAATCCCTATAGACTGATTTAGGATCCCTGAAAATCAAGGTACTTCAAACAGTCTTGGAAACCCATGCTTTGTCATGCTAAACTATAACACACTGACTCCTCTCCTGGAGTCCTATTACATCCAATAAAACTCCCCCCACTTCACCATTTGTCTGCTTCAGCTCCTTAGACAGTTTGTCTCCAGGTCAAACCCCATTCCCCCTTCTCTTATCAGCTTTTAAAACTGGGGTAGCTCTTGTCTCTTCTCAACTGTCATAACATTTTGTTACTCCCTTATAGTGTAACAGGATGTTAGTGCCTTGAAGATATATGCTATGTCATTTAAAATCTTTATATGTTCATTTTAAGCACATAGTAAGGGTTTAGCAAATATTTATTGATTACCCTCAGAGGCCAATAAATTCCTCACTTTTACATCCAGGATCATTTAAACTCTTAACAATTTTGCCCTTCTCACCTTTTTAATATTACTCTTTACTGTCCTGCTGAAGCTCTATCCTTATTGATCTACTTGCTCTTCCTCACACAGGATGCTCTATATACTCTCTCTGTGCTTTTCACTTGCTATCTTTTTACTTTTTCTTTGCATTCCTAGCTATTAGTATGGTTTTAGCACAGATTAAGTCCTTAATAAATACTTAGTGATTGACTGATGGGTTTTATATTCTATTTTCTAGGATGCTCAAAATTTACCTCCCCTCATTTCACCCTCAAAACAGTATTTCACAAGGATGAGTGTTCTGTAAATATGTGTTGACTGAGTGAATAAATGAATCAATTCTGCTGATCCAAAAAGATTTTTTTGGTTCTATGACTCTTTGACATGAAAATTCAGATTCTCCAAGTGTTGGGTTTTTTTTTTTTTTAAACACACAGTTATACTTGACTATTTGAGGTATAAGGAGAAAAACCATGAATCCTCTCCCCCACCCCCCAAAGCCATTAGAAATAGGATATGAACATAATAACTCAAACAAATCATGTGGAAAAGAAATTAAATTTCACATTTGTCTCAGAAGGCAGTACCAGAAGTAATGAATAGGTGAAAAGAAACAGAGGCAGATTGACATAGTCATTTAAAATTCCATTTTAATTTCTAATTGATCTATCTATTCTTATTGAAATTCTTGTTAAAAAGAGCATCACAAAAGGAAGCACTTGGTCTTTACAAACATAACTGCAAAGCAGGAAAAAGGGAGTCTAAGTTGTTGAGAAAGATACCTAAGGTAATTATCTGAACTAATTAATAGAAGAACCAGATAATTGTTAGTAAAATGGGCCAAATTCTGAGACATGAAAGAAAGAAAATGGGAGTCAGGTTATTAAATGATTGCAAACCTCCTCCCCAAATACATAAGCACATCTGTACTTGCACAGCCTTATGAAATTCTCATTTCAAGGAGAAAATTTCTCACTATGTAGTGAAAAAAGCAAAGGGTGCTTTTGATTCTAGAGCCAAAAGAACTGAGTTTCAAATTCTAGCCCTATCTCTATTTAGCTATGGGCAAATCATTTCACCTGCAGGGCCTGAATTTCCTCATTTTGTAACATGTAGAGATAAAATCATCTCTTAGGTTCTTTCCAGTGTTATACAATCTATGACCTAGGAAATGCTCAAGTAAAAGTTGTGTGGGGTGGGACAGAAAGTTGGCCCTCCTGAAGTAGGATGTGGGTCCAACCACTGTGACCATGGCTGGTCTCCCAACTAGTCAGAATAGAAAGTGGGATGTGAGTCATTGTTAGAACTTAATGCTCCCTTCTTGCTTGTCACTGCTGTAATCATGTGGAGAAAGTAACCAAAACGGCTGGCTTCCCACTATCTCTGATCTTAGGTATCTTTTTCTGGCTTTCTTGCTTGCTTGTTTTTTTCTCCCTCCCTCCTTCCCTTCCTTCTTTCCTTCCTCTCATTTTCCTTCATTCCTTCTTTTCTTCCTTCCTTCCTTCCTTCCTTCCTTTCTTCCTTCCTTCCTTCCTTCCTTCCTTCCTTCCTTCCTTCCTTCCTTCCTTCCTTCCTTCCTTCCTTCCTTCCTTCTTTTCTTTTTCTTTCCTTCTTTCTTTATGCCTTGCATTCCTTCCTTTCTTTTTTCTTTCTTTCTTCTTTCTTCTCTCCTTCCTCTCTTTTTTCTTTCTTTTTAGGGGAAAAGCACTGAGAGGAATTAAAACAGGATTTAAAGCATTTCTTCTTCCTGCAGTTCTCCTCATTTCATTGCCTTTCTAGTCAGTATGCATGGTCCCTTGAGATGATTTTCATTCCTTGGTATTTTACCCTACTTATGTTCTGTAATGAAGGGATCCTAAGCAATAAGTAGAAATAGCTCTTAGGGCCACACTTCAACCTCAGTCCCAGACTTAGCCCCAGTCCATTTGAGATTTTCTTCTATTTTTTTTTTTTTTACTCAATCACTATGATCTTTACACCTTAAACTTTTGAGGTTATAGCATTCCTACTGATACTGGTCTCTCGGGAATTTTAAAACCAAAGAATTTCAAAGTTGGAAACAACCTCTTCTCCACAACATCTGAAAATCATCAACCAGCCTTTTGCTGGAAAACCACAAGGGATGGGGAAACTACTAACTCTGTAGACGAACAATTCTTAATCTTGCACTTTTTCTTTCTGAAGTAATTGGGGTTAAATGACTTGCCCAGGATCACACAGCTAGAAAGTGTTAAGTGTCTGAGGTCAATTTTGAACTCAGGTCTTTCTGACTTCAGGGCTGGTGCTCTATCCACTGCACCACTTAGCAACCCCCAATCTTATACTTTTTTTGCATAGATAATGTTGGAATTTTGAGACTATGTGAAAATGGTGGCCCCATTTACAGAGATCAGGAAAGATGAAGTAAGAACAGAGAAAGTTTGAATAAAAGAAAGTAATATCAACTTAGGGTTTGCTGACCATGAGGTACCAGTAGAAGTAGAAATAAAAGATTTCCAGTCACGGGATTGAGGCTCAGGGGAGAGATTGGATTTGGAAGTCATCTGCATAAAAGTGATTATTGAACATAAGAATATTATAGTGATCACCAAAGGAGAATCTCTCTCTCATCATCAACCTTTTCCAGTCTGTTAGAAAAATGGAAAGGAAGCTAGGGCTGACAATTAAGAAATAATTAGCTGATAGATTATGATAAATCTTTCAAGGTAAGAACATTTATTCAGTTGAATCAATTTGAGGTATCCTTAATACCTGTCCCTGTCGAATATCCAACACGAAATCTGACACGATTAAATAAATCTCTTCTTTGTTAACTGTTGAATGACCTAACAGGGTCTTATTTTGTTCTAATATCAAACCATTCTCAGAAACTTCCTAGCTGTGTGATCCTGAACAAATCATTTAACTTCTGTGTGCCTCAGTTTCTTCATCTGCAAAATGAAGATAATAATAGCACCTCCTTTCCAGGGTTGTTGTGAGAATCAAATCAGATAATATTTGTAAAGTGCTTAACATTTATGCCTGTGGGTTTGAATAGTTTTGAGCCTTCAAGTGTCCTGTAGTAACTCCCAAGTGGAAAGTATGACCATTTGGTGAGAAAGCACAGCCCTGAGAAAAGAGAGGAAAAAAAGGAACATGAGAGAAAAAAGACATTGGGGAAACCAAGAAGAGGATGTAGAAGCCAGATGAACTTTGCTTACTTCACAATCTTTTGGAGCTCTTGAATATTCTGAATGTTCCTGAACATGCATGAGAGTGGGGAAGAAGACTTTTAAACCATGCACTCTTGTTCCAAAACCTTCCTGACATACCAAATCCTGATTTCTCTCTGTGTAATATTCAATTCCCCCCACCAATAAACACATATAAAATTGACTGAATGACCAAGATGGAAAATGTAAAACCTGCTACTTTTTCCTCAGAGCAAGGGCAAAAGGAACATGGGTACCATGTTGATCCAATGTCCTGTGTTCAAATGCACCAAATAATAATAAGGGAAAGAGAGAAGAAAAAGGACAAAAGACAAAAGAAAAAGGAGACTAAAGTAATGACAGCAGCTGCAAAACCAGTTCTTCACCTCCCTGTATCACTTGATATTATGAACCATACTCTTTTCCTATGCTCTTTCCTCTTTTGTTTAACATGACATTGACTCTCCTTCTCCTCCCTACCTCTGCTCCTCTACCTGAGCTCTGGCTCAGTCTCCTTTGCCGGACCATAATGCATATAATTGCTCTTAACTGTAAGTGTGGTACAAGAGTCTTTCCCATGTGCTGTTATATTTTATCACTTGACAACCTCATTAGCTCCCATGGGTTCAATATATCTCTTTTTAGATGAACCTCACGTTTCACAGATCCAACTCTAGTCTCTCTCCCGTGCTGAGGTCCTACATTACCAACTCCAGATTGAGCATTTCAAACTGAATTATCTCAAATCAACATGTCCAAAATGAAGTTCATTTCTTTCCAACAAAACCCATTTCTTACTGGAATATTTCTGTCAATTACATTACCATTCTCCTAGTTACCCAGGTTCTGAACATCAGTGTCATTCCTGACTCCTTATTCTCATTCACTTCACAAATCCATCATCCCAACTGATGTTGCCAGCCCCCTCATGGCTTGAACTATTCCAATAACATCCATATCTTAAGTGTTTTCCCTCTTTCATCCGGTCTTCTCACAAAAACAAATATTTTTCCTAAAGCATAAGTCTGACAATATTGCTCCTGATTCCCTATAAATTGCATTAAATCTTGATTATCTCTAAGGTCAAACACAAGCCCCACTTTTGCAATTGAAAACTTTTTCAAGCTGGCCCTACTTTACCTATCCAGCTTTATTATATGGAGTGGAGTTCTTTATGCAGGGAAAGAGGGTAGTGGGGCAACTATCTCAGTTCAATCAAGCTAGAGAATTGATGAACCTTTACGCAGAAATAATTCTGTTTATGATGCAATTCAGGAACTGAGTTATGTTTTGAGCTTAATCCCCCAGCCCCAGCCTCAAACTGAGGTAGTATATGGCAGGAATTATGCTTGCAATGGGATGAGAGAAGCATTTGTATATTTATTCTCTGAATATCTTTGAAGTAAAGGGCTCTTTATTTTTAAAAATTATTATTATTATTATTAAGTGCTTAAGAGGAACTGGCATTTTATTCATTGATCCCATAATATAGTCAGTGGAGGGTTTAAGCTGATGCCAGAGAAAAGACATTCCACCAAATCTACAGAAATAGAAAGGGAGAAATGCAATCTGCCTATCCCTGAGAAACTAAGACCAGGACAACATGTTACATGTATGTGTGTATAAGTGACACAATAAACACACAGTATTATGACATGTATACAAACACACTGCAGAGATGTGTATATACTTTGTGCATATGTATATTGTGTTAAATGGTATATGTATACAAATTTATATAGATGAATAACCATATGAATAAATTTAGTTGGATGATGAATAGATAAGTGGATAGATAGATAGATAGCTTCTATTGACAGGCATGTATTCTAAGTAATTCAAAGACAGAAAATAAGAAATAGATGCATATTGTGATTTTGTATATAGTCCCCAAGTAGACATTATTTAAAAATATCATTCTATGTATACATTCATATATATCTGTACTTTATGTACCTATCCACATATACATATAGGCAATAGGTGTGTGTGTGTGTGTGTGTGTGTGTGTGTGTGTGTAGAGAGTACCACATTTGGAGTTAGGAAGACTCATTTTTATGAGTTGAAATCTGCCCTCAAATATTTACTAGCTGTGTGACTCTGGGCAAGTCACTTAATTCTGTTTGTTCCAGTTTCCTCATCTGTAAAAATGAGTTGGAGAAGGAAATGACAAACCATTCCAGTACCTTTGCAAGAAAACCCCAAATAGGTCATAAAGAGCTGGACAGGACTAAATCAATCGAACACAAAGATGTATATATACATATGCATAAATGAGTATATATACACTTCATGTATGTGTATTTTTATTCCCAGAGCCATGTATACATGTCTATATAATTAGAATATTTAACACTTTTATAACAGCAAAGAAATGTAAACAAAATTAAATAATGATTAAAGAATAGTCAAATGAATTATGGTGCGTGAATTAAGTAGAATTTTACTACATCGTGAGAAATAATTCAGGGAAATATGGGAAGGGTTAGATGGACAAAAGAAAGCAAGCAAAACTAAGAAAGTAGTATACAAAATTGCTACAACGATGTAATGCAAAGAACAACAAGAAAAGATGCAAAACCCAATAATTTGTACTTAAGTGAATAAGCTTGATCCCAGAGAAAAGGTGAAAAATATGAACATCCCTCCCTTAACTGCAGATGTGGAGTACCATGTATGTTTTACATAGCCATGATCATTGTCACTAAACATTTAGTAAGCTCCTATTATTTCTTAAAGCTTTGAAAATTGTTTGTTCTTATATAAATTTTTGTTATTATTACATAAATTATTCTCCTGGTTCAAATAAGTTCATAGAAGTCCTTCAAATATCTCTTTGTACTCATCTATTTCTTCTTTTCAAATAATATACTCTATCACATTTAAATAACACCTCTTATTCATGCATCCCATCATTGATGGCCATCTTTAGGGTTTCTACTTTTTTTTGCCACCACAGAAATAGATGCTATTTTTGCACATAAATAACCTTTTCCTTTTTCTATGATCTCTTTTGGGTACGGGTCTAGCATGTAGACAGGTGGCACAGTGAATAAAGCACTATCTACAATATCAGATATATTTGTTTCTGTTTGTTGTATATCTGATTTGTTTCATTGTTAAGTCAATTTTTTTTTTTACCAAATTAGTTTAACAAGCACTGTTTTCCTGTGTAGACTTTTCTCTTTTCAACAATGAGACAATTCAAAACAATATCAATAGACATGTTAGAAAGTGCCATCTATATCCAGAGAGAGCTATGGAAAATGAATGTGAATCAAAGCACAATATTTTCACCTTTTTGTTGTTGTTTGTTTTCTTGTTTTTTTTTTTCCTTTCTTATGTTTTTTTTCCTATCTTGATCTGATTTTTCCTGTGCAATATGACAAATATGGAAATATATTTAGAAAAATTGCACCTGTTCAATCTACATTAAATTGCTTGCTGTCTTGAAGAGGTAGAAGGGAGGGGAGAAGAGAGGAAGAACAATTTAGAACACAAAGTTTTGCAAAGGTAAATGTTGAAAACTATCTTTGCATATATTTGGAAAAATATAACACTATTGAATAAAAAAGTATTATTTTGTAGTATAACATGAATCATATTGATAGACCTCCTTCATTACTTTTTCATTATTTCTCTTGAAATTTTTGATCTTTTTTTTCTACAAATGAATTTCATTATTCTTTTTCTAATTTTATACAGCCTTTAGCATGTTGATTTGTATGGCATTGATTACATTTATTCATTTAGGTAGTATTGTCATTTTGATATATTGGTTTATCATACCTTTGGACAAATAATATTTTCCAATTATTTGGATATGTCTATTTTTTAAGCAGTTGTTTATTGTTGTATCTATACAGTTTTGGTATTTTGGAAAGTAGACATTTCCCTCCCCCCAAGTATTTTATATAGTCAGTAGTAATTTGTTTTTATTCAGTAGTAATTTTAAATGTAATTTCTCTCTTCCTGTTCAATTTTTATATATTACATTAAAATGCTAATGATTTTTTAAGATTTTTTTTTTATCCTGCAAGTTTATTGATGCTATTGTTTCACTTAATTTAGTTGACTCTTTAAAGTTCTCAAAGAACAACATGATATCATTTGCAAAATGGGATAATTTTAGTTCTTCTTTACCCATACTAATTTTCTCGGAATATATTGTTGTTATTGTCTTGTTATAGCTAGCATTTCTAATACTATATCAGATAGAACTTGTGACAATGGATATTTTTTCACCCCTAAATTTTTTGAAAGAGTTCTAGTTTTTCTCTGTTACAAATAGTGATAGCTTTTGATTTTAGATAGATATTATTTATCATTTCAAGATAAGGTTTGGTTATTCCTATGCTTCCTATTATTTTAATAGAAATAGGTATGTCATTTTGTCAAAATCTTTTGTTGCATTTATTAATGTAATCATGGGATTTTTATTAATATGGTTGAGTTTGTCATTTTCCTAGTATTAAAACTACCTGCCCTCTTTTCCCTTTTCCTCTCTTTCTGTTCCTGACTATATATCTTTATTGAGTTGAATGTGTTTCTACATGAAACTCTATGTCCATGTTGTAGGGGGAATGGGAGCCATGTGGATGGTAGGGAGAGGGTGTTCTGGTCTCTTTACACTAATTAAGATAAAAATCAAATTCAAATTAGGCCCATTCCCTTCACTCTTTTTATATTTCCATATAGTTCTATAACCTGATTATACCTCTAAACAAGTTTCCCATATCTCCATCCAATTACCTTGTGTTTTTTCTCTCCCTTCCATCTCTTTTCTTTTTTTCTTTTAATATCTTTTATTTTTAAATAACAAAGGTATTTACGGCTGGTGTATCTTCCATTATCAATTGACTTCCTCTCTGATCATTTGTGACATTAAAATTCTAAAAGAATTTTTTAATATCCCTCCTTTCCATTAAAATATAATCATGTTATTTATGAAAACTCAGTACTCTCTTAGTGGAAAAAGTCTCCTTGTCCACCCACTCCCCACAGAATGGACCATTTATAAACACCCTTATGTCCCATTACAGAAGATACCTTTCCCCTCCAATGAAATAATATTTAATTAAAAACTATATCCCAATGGGGTCAAAATTTCCCATTTTCTTTCTGTTTCAATATCTTTCTTTGTCACTTCACCCATTCTCCCATAGCTCTTTCTCTTATTGAGAGACTATTGTCCTTTAACCAAATTTACCTGTGGTCTAGATTAGGCACATCACACACATCCCTCTATTTCTCTGGCTTCTTTTCCCCCTTTATTGTACTTTCCCATTTTGCATCCAGTCACAGTAGATCCAGTCATACACTGACTCTCTCTCATAAGGGTGATTGGGATCTAACCTAGTGTCCATTGTCATTTCTCCTTTTTCTTTAAGTTACACTCTATTTCTAAAAATTCTCTGTGTAGTATTTTTTCCCTTTTTCAAAAATTTTCTCTTTCTAGTTTAAAAAAACTTTTAATAGTATCTAAAGATTTTTTATTTATTTTTTGTATTTATTGTATTGTCTATTCTTTGCTTAGAAATCCTATTTATTTACATTTATGTGCTTGTATTTTGGAGGTGTTTATAAACTGAATAATCTTGTCACATTTTTATAATTGTTACAATGTCTCTGTTGAATATTAATTTTTTATTGATGTCTTAAGTTTTCATGGTATGTCACTGTGTGCTTCATCTTAATCTTTGATTTTGAGGATATGTTATTCCATTATTTTCTGCACTATATGCTGAGTTTCTTTTATTATTTGATTTTTTTTTAACGTTTAAAGACATTTCTCCTGATTCCTTACAGAATTTGTTGCTTGTCATTAAAATTGTTAAATTTAATCATTCTGGGTCTTTGAATTTGAACTGTGAGGATTTTTTCTAGTGGCAATGTGTATTTTGATAAGCTTTTTGTTCTCTGTATTCAGAAGCTCTGCTCATCTTTTTTATATCATTTATTAAGTTGTATTAACTTTTCTTAAATCTGGCCTCAAACATTCAAAACTTCCTAGTTGTGTGACCTTGGGCAAATCACTTATCACCAATTGCCTCAGAGGGGAAAAAACTTATCATCTTTTTCTGGAATGGTTCTGATTCCTAAATTATCTCTATATATCTACCTTGTCTTTGAGATCAGTGTACATTCTTCTATAACAACCAATTTTAATTTTTAATTTATTGCATGTTGCTTCTATTCTTACAGAAGATTGTCTTTTACTGCAGCGTATTTCCATTCCTAATTTGTTTCTCTTTTGATTTTTTTGGAGAGATTCACCACTTTAGTTTCAAGTTTTTCTATTCTGCTAATTATTTCTGCCCTTTAGAAACAAAGATTTCTATATATTATCATTCATCTTTGTCTCTCAAGATTAGAATTTCTTTCTTCAACCATTCTGGAGTGACTTAGTGTGGTTCCAGGCACTCTTAGGAATCAACAGGGTTCTATTTTAAATCAGGTATTGGTTCAGTTTCTTTGTCTTTCAATATTTATTTAAATTAATTTTTAATATCTTTGATTTTTTAGTGTTCATCTTCCCTTTGAATTTTAGTATTTTCCATGTTGATTTCTACTTGTTTTTAACTGAATTTTCTTTTTTTTTTTTTTTTTTTTTTGCTCTCCCTGCTTTTGGTGTTTAGTCTTTTTAAAGTTGTAGTGTCCCAGTGCTCATTCTCTCCCCTTTTATTGTAGTTTCAAAGCTGGTTTAGCTTCCTCCCAAGCTGAGAATTTTTATGGCCTCATTCCCTGTCCCAAAATAACCCCTGGGGGCCTTTGATAGATTCTAGTCTGCTTTTCTTCAGTCCTGGTACAACTGAGTATCCTGGACTTGTCACAGTTCCTCTGATCTTTAGTTATCTGTTCTTTAGCTGAATTAGTGTTTGCTACTTTTCACAAGACTGGGGGGAAGGGTTATTCCAGATATCAGGAAACCCAATCTACTCCAGTTATAATTTCTTATATACCTCATATCCCTGGGAAGACAATGTTCAGAGCAAGGTACAACAGGAAACTTGGGGAAGGACATTATCAGGTCTCACAAAAGATACTCCAACAAAAGGGAATACCTGAGTGGCGCCAAAAATACAAGCCCTCAGTTCAATTTGTACATTTGGATGGAGCCTGGAGACTGATGGGGGAGAGATATTAAATAAGAGTTTTAAAGTTTAATATTTTTCATGATCAATTCATAAGGCTATTATATTGTTGGTTTATTATTCTGTCCTGTGGAAACAGATATAATTGATTTACTTCTAATGAATAATTCCTCTCTCTCTCTTTTTGAGAAAGAAAATGTTTAGTCCATCTTTTTGATCGTATGACCAGAAACCTCCTTTTATCTTTTCTATACTGCCTCAAATCTGGCCCTGATGATTCAATGACATTTGGAGAAAGGCAAGGAAAATCCATGCCTTGAAATAAAATGTGATTTAGTGGATTTGAGGAGTGTAAAGATTAGAAATATGATTTGAATTATACACAAGGCCATTTTCCATTGCTGTGGGTCAGAGCTATTGACATGGATAAGTCTAGGTTGCCTCTAAATTACTTGACCTTGAAAGACAGAAAAAGTGAGGGAGGGGAATGAGAGAGAGAAACAGAGAGAGACAGAGGGAGACAGAGAGAAAGAGAGAAAATGCAACCTTTGCAGCTTAAGCATAAAGTGAGCAAGGATGATTCATAGATCAATAGGGAAGACAAGCTATAACTCCCCAGTACTAGCAAATAGTACATGAACTCGAGACCTCTCACTCTTAGTCAGTTATCCTTTTCATGAATCTCGTCCTTTTAGATCACTGATGTTATCTGTCATATTTGACTATTCTTGGAGAGAGGATGTGACAGTTATATCTAAATGAGATACTACTTGGCAAATAGGGGCTAATCTTCCTCTCCCCAAGTTTAAATTTTAACTGTCCTATTCCATGGTAGGAGCAACAGTAACTACTTCAGGACAACACTAGGGCTAGATCTCTAGAGATACAATAAGCTATTGGGTGCCATGATGGTCTACTTCTGTTGATGGAAATTAAAGGTCCTCAGAAGATAACCTTGCCTTGGTGAAGCTACAGATAGTATAGTATATAAGAAGTGCTGGTTCAAAAAGTATTGTTTTATGAGATCTCACCTTTAATCCAATTCTTGTGTTGTTGTGTTGGGTGAGGTTAGATATTTTCCACCAAAATTAAACTAGAATAAAATGGTGAACGCCTGATGTAAGGAAGACAGGAATCTATGAATGAAGGGTCATAAATTCAGGGCAAAAATGCTTCCCGCTTCTCCTTCCCGCTACTTCCCGCTACTCCTGCTAATGTGTTTGAGGTTCAGCATCAAATGGTGAGATTTAGGAGAGCAGTTGGCACCAAATAATGTGGTTTGGCACTAAATGTTGGGATTCGGTCCTGTGAAGAATTCACAAATCTATTTGGCAAAATAGTAACCGTAACTTACTATATCTGATCAGAAAGCCAAGTTATATCAAAATCTTGAGCTTAAATTTCCCCTATATAGCTCTTGATAAACCAGTCCATTTTTGCTGAATCCCTTTTGGGTTAGTCCATCAAAGTATTTGTCTAATGGTGTCTTTCTCCTGCCCCCTCCCCATGCCTGATGGTGTCTTTCCCCTTATCTCCCCTTCATACTTCAAGGTGTCTTCCTCCTTATAGCTAACTAACTTTTCTAGAGTGCTAAACTCCTCTATGGATTTAGCCTGCCAGTTAAGTGTATACTCCCACCTCATGGAGTATTCTCTTTCTTCTGACTAATTATGAGTTCCACTAGGGAACTTATCTTTTCAATTGTTAATTGTTAAAACCCCTTTCCTTAACAACTGTACGCACTCCCAAATCTATTTCATATTTACCATTCCTGATGTCTATTGTATTTCTTCATTTTGTCTGTAACCTTTTCTCCTAAATAAGCTGTCCCTTTTGACAAAAAGAATGGCCATTGTGAATTCATTACACGACTGAACCCCAATATTTATTTGGTGCTGGCATCATTTGGTACTGAACCTCAAATACATCACTGCCAATGTTCTAAGTATCAATTTGAAGCTTACAAAGCTTCAAGAAAATTTGGACTTTTTTTTAAAATTAAGAAGCATTTATTTTCTTTCCCTCCTACTCCCCTGTCTATGTATTACAAGGTAACTAGAATAACTTTAATATTAGTTGCCAGTGGCATGATGGGCAGAGAAATCTCACCCATCTCCTCCTAAATATGAAGGCAACCTGAAGGCCTTCTCAACTTCTGTATGTGTATGTGTGTTCTGTGTGTGTGTGTGTATGAGAGACAGACAGACAGAGAGGGAGAGAGAGAGAAAGAGGGAGAGAGAGAGAAAGAAAGAGAGAGAGAGAGAAAGAGAAAGAGAGAGAAAGAGAGAGAGAGAGAAGGAGAGGGAAAGACAGACAAAGACAAGGACAGAGAGACAGAGAGAAAGAAAGAGACAGAGAGAGGCAGAGATAAAGACAGACAGAGAGAGAGAGAGAGGAAGATGGAGAGAGAGAGCGAAAGAGAGGGAGAGACAGAGACAGGGACAGAGTCAGAGAGAAAGAGACAGAGAGAGGCAGAGACAAAGACAGAGGGGGGGGGGGGGGGAGAGAAAGAGAAAGAGAGGGAGAGACAGAGAGTATGAGTGGGTGTAGAGGAGTTGGGTAAGACTGATTGAGAAAAACAACCCGCACACTCGATAACTGCCTAAGGGAATCTGACATGTGATAGCCAGGCGTGTTTTGAACATGCAAACTGGGCAATCTCTCCCTCTTTCCATAGTTTAAGCTGAGAATGTTGCTATTACATTTTACCGGGAAAAAAAAAAAAAAAAAAAAAAAGCTATACATTCTTCCACTCTTCCAGAGTTTCTCCCATTCTCTTCCTAATATCACATCACTCAAATGCCTTCTGCCACTTTTGGCTCATTGACCCTGTCTCAGATGCAGAAGTGTCCTTTTTCCCAGAGCAAACCCCCTCCTCATGCATATGGGATCCCGTTCCCTCATGTCATCTCCGGAAGATGGCCCCTTCTCTTCTCTCCACATTTTCACAATCTCTTCCTGTCTACCAGTTACTTCCCTTGAAAAGGTTATCTACTCTTGTGATGAAGAGAGCCATCTACACCCAGAGAGAGGACTGTGGGAACTGAGTGTGGATTTTCACTCTTTGTTGTTTTTACTTTTTTGTCGTTTTGTTGGCTGGAACTCTGAGAAGGTGTACTCGAATCAAAAACAACAGGGTGCTTATAGTTAAGCATCTACTCAGTGTGAGATAATGGTCTCTAAACATACACTTAATGTGATATGGTGATGTAATGGTTGCATATGCTCAGTTGCTGTAGTGATGTAATCATACTGAAGTACTTAAGAGCTGGGAGGACTGGGAATGAACCCCTCAGCCACAGACACAGAGGAATCTCTCAACCATGGACATTCCATCTTTGACCAGCCTTGTGGTGCCTCTCCTCCCTTCATCACTTCTCCTCCCAAAGACCAAGCCCATCCAGAGATCCTCCAGAAAGCTAGTTTGGACAATTCAGCTTGCATTTTATTTTCTTTCTCATTTTTTTCCTTTTTTGCTTTGATTTTTTTTGTGCAGCAAGATAATTGTATAAATATGTGTGCATATATTGGATTTAACATATATTTCTACCATGTTTAACATAAAAAAAAAAGAAAAAAAAGGCTATCTTCAATAGCTATTTCCACTTTGTTTCCTTTCGTTTTTCTTAACTTCTGTAGTCTGGCTTCTGATCAATTATTCAACTGAAATTGCCTCCTCCAAAGTTAAAAATTATCTTTTAATTGCCTAATTGGAAAGCCTTTTCTCAATCCTCATTCTTCTTGCTTTCTCAGTAGCCTTTCACACTGATATTTACCTTGTTCTCCTTCTCTAGGTTTCATGACAGACAATATTGTCTCCTGTCTCATTTACCATCACTTTGACCACTCTTAAATCTCCTTTACTACATCTTCATCCAGGTCATGTCTTTTAAGTGTAAGTGTCTCCCAATGCTCTGAACTCCTCCCTTTATACTACTTGGCTTGGTGATCTCATCAACTCCTACTGATTCTATGTACTCCAGTGTCATAAATTCTCTATCTTTGTACATAGCTATGTGCTTATTGTCCCCCCAATTAGACTGGAAGCTGTTTTAGAGCAGGAACTTTATGGTGGTGGGTTGTTGGCGCTTTGTTTTCTGTACTTATTTGCTTTTTGCCCTTTTTTGTGCCTTCTTTTCTTCTGCTATATATATCTGTACTATTGCACCCATTAAAATGAGACTTGATCAGATGGATTTGTCTTGCCTCCATTTTGCACGTCCCCTCTCTCTTGCCCTTATCTCTTTTCTTCCAGGGTCCACACACTCTGCCTCGCGGGCCGAGGCAAGTATTCACTTACCTCTGTATCAGTTTAATATTAGTCTTGTCAACTTTTTCTGCTACTATCCAAAGGCAAAGTCATTTGGGACACCAGCGTTTAAGAGGCTGGAGCATGACAGTCAGACTACAAAAGGAACCTAGAAAAAGACAGCCAGAGAGATAGGAAGAAAACTAGAAGAAACAGTGTTATAGAAGCCCAAATCTCCAGAAGCAAAGGGTTTCCAAAGTGGTTGCTTAATGAATGCTTGAATTGAATCACATTTGCTCAATTGAATTGAGTTAGATTCGCCAACAATGTCAAAAGAAGAAAGATCAAGGAGGATGGGTACCAAAAAAGAGCTGTTGAATTTGGCAATAAGAAAGTCATTAGTTATGACCTTGAGGGAAAGATATTACTTCTGTAAACTATTGGAGACAGAAGCCAGATTGCAAAAGGTTGAGGAGTGGGTGGTGAGGAAAAGAAGGCACAGATGTGAGCCTTCTAAAAAGTTTGGTAGTGAATGGGTGAGGGAGGAAGGATGACAACTTGAAAAGATTTCAGTCAAAAGAAAGTTTTTCTTTCTCTTAACCAAGAACTAAATATGTTTGTTGGTAGACAGTAAGGAGCCAGTATAGACAGGATGATTGATGGAACAAAGTCAGAAGAATGGGAGAAGAGGAGATCAACGGGAGGAAGATAACCACTTCCTCTGAGATGGGAAGGGAAAGAATGTATAAGAGACAAAAAGATTTTCCCAAAATATACATTTGGCCATACCCATCCCTGCTCAATGACTTCCACTGGCTTCCTATTATATTCAGTATCAAATGTATCCTTCCTACTTTTCCCATTTTCTTTCTTTCTACAACCCTTCACAAACTTCTACTGTAATGCTGAAGAAACTGAGCAAGACAGATTAGAGACCAATTCAATAAATTATTAAATGGAGAGAAATACTGGGACCAATGCATCCATGTTGATCCCAGGGCTAGATGAGACTATCATCTCAAAGAGTCTAACCCCGACTATTGGGGCAGCGAGCCTTTTATGGAATAACAAGAACAATGACATAATGGAGGGACCTAGGTGGGGATAAACTAATAGAAGGAGGTTACTGATATTCTAATGACATTAAGGAATGTCTATAAAACCTTTATCTCAACCATTAAGAGGGGATGCTTATAACCTCAGGCAGAATTACGAAATAGGACAATTGGAGGAACTGGTCACCCCATTAAAAGGGAACTTTGGCATAACAACACATATATCTATACACATGGAAAGGGTTGGATTCTAGGTCAGCAAAGCTTTTAATTCATAACTCCAATTTAGGTTGGCACTAATTTGTATAGTCCACTGTAAGATTTTGCGATATATTCTATTAGTTTAATCAATCACAAAGTATTTATTAAACAAGCCCTTATATGCATTTTGCTAAGGGCTGGAGAAAACGAAGAAAGATATTTTTAAAAAATCATAATCTCAGTTCTCAAAGATTTAGCATTTTAATGGGGGAGAGCGTGTAATGGGTGAATGTATGTGTACATATATATGGACACACAGAGGAAGAGGAGTTGGGACTCTGATTCATTCAGCAGCCACCCTTCTTTCTTTAGAAGGCACTCCCTTCTTCCGAGGTTTCTAGCATTCTGAAAGGGTGGCAAGTCTATTTTTAGAGGTGAGCCGTGTAGGGGCTATCACAGTCAGGCACAGAAGGTCCCTCGGATTCCACCCATCAGCACTCTCAGCAAAGACGGGAACGTCCGAGGGTGAGAGCCCGAACAGTCACGCCTGTTAGCCACAGAAAGGAAAGGATCCAGGAGATTCCCCAAATCGATTCCTTTAGATCAGTTCCACAGATACACTGCTGTTACATTCTCGATGACAGCCCCGCCCCGCTCCGAAAGCAGGATTTCTGCGCTTTTACGAGAAAATAAAATATTAAGACTCTAGAAGCAAACAAACGAAATAACACCCAGATGCTGAAGAACCCATCTTCCAGTCCCTTGAGAAAGAGAAAGGGATCTCTCCCCAGACTGCGCCCAGCCCCGCAGCTTGACCCCCCGCACGCCGCGTGGACAGCAGCCGGGAGGGGCTCAGGTGCCGGCCAGCGCGCGTGCCGTCCGGGACCGACGCAGGGCCGCTCGGGAGGCGTGCGCCTGCTGTCCCTGCGGGAAAGGGGGCTGCGGGGAAACGGGGGGCTGCGGGCAGGAAGTCCCCGGGAACTACAAATTGAGGCATGCTGGGAGCATTCCCACGCCCCTCCCAGGAAATGTCCTTTGTCCAGCCGAACAGGAAGCCCCAGTGAGGAGTCAGCCCGCCGTGGCCACTGCAGCCGCTCCGCAAGGACAGCAGCCCCGGCGCCGGGCAGCTGCGGGACGCGGGCTGCTCAGCCTCGCCTCTCTTCCTTCTCTGCCAGGCCTCCTCCTCTCCCTCCTCCCCGCTGTCTCCGCGCAGGTGAGCGCCGCACGGTCCCCGCGCCCGGGGGGAGCCCACGCACCCGCCACCCGGGCGGGCACCGCAGCGATCTCGGTGGGGAGGAGGCGCGCGGAGCGCCTCTGAGCTGGGGGGGCGAGCTAGGGATGGGAGGGGGGGGGGGCTCCGTGCCGCGGACCACCGAAGGGGGCATCCGAGACCCTCCAAGCACCAGCTCAGGGAGGAGCTTGGAAAGCAAGGTGAAGGGCTTTGTGTGCGCCGAGCTGGAGTTGGGCATCGGCCGCGCTGCCTTGTCTCCCCTCCCGCGGGGCAGAGGAAGACCCCCGGCGGGAGGGCACCTTCGGAGGGCAAGGTGGCTGCATTGCAGGGTCCCCTCGGTGCTCCCCTCCCGGAGCGCCTCCCTGCGTCCCACTGGGATGTTTCCATCGCCGCCTCTGTGACTATGTGTCTTTTTGCCTTACATTGTATCCTCCGCGTCTAGCCCGGCACCTAGCACGGGGAGGCACTTAATGATTGCGAGGCGATGCCTGCGAAAACCGTAGCCGAGCGCAGGAGCCCGAACGGGGCCGGGGGCCGGGCTCCTGCGCGTTTCTCTCCTTTCCAGCTGGGCGCTTTCCCTCTTAGTGCGGGAGCCTTTGGGGTACAGGGGCATCTTCACCTTGGGGAGCAGCTGGGCTGGGGGTTTGGCCAGTTTGGAACTATGTGAGAGCGCAAGCGAGCGAGGCAGCAACTTCATCTCGATCCTACAAATACTGAGTGTCCTGCGTGGCCCGGGAGGATGGGGACAGGGCGCAGCGACCGAATAAGCTTTCTACCTGAACTTGAGCATAATTTAACCTTCCGATTCTCTTCTACTCTAGCGTTTATCTTAACCCCCTTTTTTGGGACTCTGCGGTCTTTCTTAAATGTATTCTTTAACTGCACGTTGATTATTTATAATCATTGGTTTCATGATCTTAATTTGAAAGTCAGGTTCTTTGCGGCTTCTCTTTAATTATTTTTTCTAACTGGACATTGATTATTTAAAATTATTCGTTTCTTGATCCAATTTGAAAGAAAGGTGATAATTCTTGGAGGGTTTTTCTTAAAATGATTTTCTCTAACAGAACATTGTTTTGTTTTTTAATGATTGGTTTCATGATCTTTATTTGAAAAAGTCAGGTGATTTTGAAGACTTTGTCTTGGAGAGGGAGAGAAGATAATCTTTAAAGTTCTAGATTGGTTCTCATCCCTTTTCTGGCCGTATCCTCGTCCATAACACTGATAGAAAAAATAAAAGGTTCCTCACTGTAGGGAAACATAGGTGGGACCTAATGACTGGGTTGAAAATAGATTCTAGGGAAACTTGGCATTTCAGACTCCCCCCTCCCTCCCTTTGCCAGGATGGAGTGGGAGTGGGTGGGGCAAGGCTATTTAGGCTAGAGAAGAGGTTCTCTGCTTGTGAATGAGGAGTGATTTCTTGCCTAGTTTGGAGAGGATCTCTACTTCAGCTGTGAAAAAATAAGACTTATTCCTACCCTATAGGAAAAGAGAAGCAGAAGAGATCATCAGAAATTCAGTGGAAATTCCAGAGTGAAAGGAACAGCCTCAAATGTCTGTGCATAAATGCACAAGTATGATTAATAAGCAAAATAAACCAGGGTGTAAAACAAGAAGGCAAAGAGCCTAAAAGCTTGAGAATAGATGGGACTGGATGTGTGGATGGAGAAACTGGCAGTGGTATAGAATAAGGAACTAAGTTAGATCATATAAAATCAACAAGCAGCATGTACTTATTAAGGGTCATGCTATGTACCTGGTACTTTTGCTAAGTGCTGGGGATATAAAGAAAGTCACTGCTCTCAAAGAACTCGATTTAATCAAGACAACATACCAACAACTATGTAGAAGTGCTATCTCTAGAATAATCAACAGAGGGAAGATCCTAACTTTAAAATGGACCAGAAAAGTCTTGTGGGAATTGAAGTTAGGAGGTAGTGATGAGAAGGGAAGTGTTGCAGGTTTGAGGAACAGCCAGAGAAAATGCCTGGAGTCTTTAAGATCGAATGCCTTGTGGGAGGGACACCAAGAATGCCAGTGTCACTGGGTCACAGAGAAGATGGGGGTGGGATGATGTGTAAAAAGATTGGGAATGTAGGAGGAGGGCAGTGTGAAGGGCTTTAAATGCCAAAAAAAAAGATTTTATCTGTTCTGGAGATAATAGGAAATGTACTGAAATTTATTGAAGGAGAGACATTGTCAAAGCTGAATAGGATCTTAGAGGTCACGTGTGATTACTACACTTGTGAGCAGTGGAACCAGATTAAGATGTAATTGGGACATATTTAGCAAAATAGATAAAAATAGAGGTAATATATGGTTTTCTAAATTATTAAGCTGCTAGCAAGGATTCTTGGATATGGCTCATAAAACCATGGAGTTTGATACTTCGGATCTAGGCCAATTCCCTCATTTTACCTCATAGATCGGAAATTGACAACTTGAGAGATTGATTGAGGTTACAGGTAATAGGGTCAGGATTTAAATTACCATTCTCTTACTCCTGAATGTTTTCTTTGATAGCATCAGCGTCCTTCATTCTACATGTGACAAAATTGGAACTATCTCTACCTAGAATTTCCTTCATTTATATAGCTTATGTCCTTCCCTGTAATAAAATTTTATTGAACTGAACACTGACTTTTTTTCCAGTTTTTCCAGTGTCAGATAAGACTGTAAGCTTCCTGAGGGTAAGGACCATGTGCATGCCTTAGATTCCAGATAGACTATCATGTAATAGTTGGTATTTGTCCCTTAGGATTTATTAGGGGTAAGGTAGGGCCTGGGGTGAGGAGAATGGGACTATCTTTCTTTTTTCTTTCTTTCTTTTTTTTTTTTTTTTTTTTTTTTTGCTGAGGCAATTGGAGTTAAATGACTTGTCCAGGGTCACACAGCTAGGAAGTGTTAAGTGTCTGAGGCCATATTTGAACTCTGGTCTTCCTGGTCTTCCTTCAAGGCTGGATATACTGCATCACTTAACTGCCTTGGGACTATTTTTCAGAAGCTTTTAGATGGTAGACTGTGGGGAACTAGCTTCCTCTCCTCCCCACCCTCACTCCAAGCAGATAAATCCCCAGAATGTTGTGTGATATGTTTTTTGGTAGGGGAATGGGATGGATAGGGACATCTTTATTTTCAGATACTTTTTCTGCCTTTGAGGATCATTCTGACCTTTCCTCTGAGTTTCAGTTATCTTCTTACCTCTGGATCCCTTCCCCCTACCCCAATAATAGTTATCCTCCTTTGGTGGGGGAGGTATCATGGTGGGGGGAAGTCTAATCTGCCAGCAGTTTTCAAACCTCTAGCAAGTTTGTCATCTGAACCATTCTCTGAGTCTTGTCGGATGGGAAGATAATCACTTCCTTTCTAAATTCTCAGTTATTTTTAGCAACAAATGAGGGACTTCTGTTTCCCTCAACGCCCCCTCATTCTAGCTGGTAGTTGGATGAGAAGCTCCAGTGGCCCTTTGTAACTATAAGGGGTGGGCAGCTGTCTGGCGCTGTCAGGAGACAAAAAGCAGTAGTTGGCCTTAAATCCCTGGGATTGGGAGTTAGGGACATGATGAGACTGGGAAAAAATCAGATGGTTCAATTAAACACTACCGAGGGATGACATTCCTAGCTACTATATGGCTAAAGCTGATAGGATTTCATCATTCCCACCATTTCTCTCCTCACTTAAAAAAAAAAAATTTCTTAAGAATCCAAATATTTTCCTAATTACAAAATGTCCATTTAAGGCAAAAGAAAGCTATCTGGATGGACAAGTTTGAGTGAAGTACTTATTCTCTCCCCCTCACCCCCTTTACTCCAGAAATCTTGTTACTTATTTTGTATTTAATTATTTAACATATAATAAATGTTGCTACTTCCCTCCTGTAGAATATAAGTTGTCTGAGGTTGGGGACAGTTCCATTGCCTTTGCATCCATCCAATTTTTGTGAACATTGCTCATCTCACTGGGATTCAAAGGAGACCCCCCTCCCCCAAAAGACTGGGGTCAGACCAGGGTCTCGGGGTGTGTCAAGAATTTGCAGGATTGAACCCATCTCCAAGTCAGGGGGAAAAGTTTATTATAATTGTAAAGCCAATTGAAGCCGGCTAAGTTCCAAAATAATTTAGCAGAGAACCAGGAGCAAGAAGATAAATTTATAGGGAAAAGATAAGAGAAATATGATGTTTCTGGTCACTGATATGCTAATATGCTAATATGCTAATATGCTAATTTTATGGCTTAGAGGTAGAATTGAATGTTGAATGCTGTGGCTTAGAGGTAGAGTTGTACCCTATTACTGAATTCTGTGGTTTAGATTGTTTCAGAAACTTATTACTGACCAACAGATTAATATCTAACAATCCGCATTTTTTTGTGGAAATACAACACTCCCAAGGCCAGGTAACCTTAGGGTTATTGCTATATCCTCCCTAGGAGTTACACAACATCTAATCAATGCAAAATGGGACTTGAAAGTCATAAATTTACAGACTGCTAGGTGATAAATTGAATATCTTACAGATAAGATCCACATATAAAATGAATTCTGCCTTAATATGTTCACTAGCTGTGTGACACTGGGCAAGTCACCTCGCTTTCCTTGTCTGGAAAATAGGAATTATTGCACTAGTTCTAAAGGTTTTCTGTGAATCTCATCACTTAAATTACTTGGAAGTCCATGGAGAATTTGCTTTTAATTTGTATCCCCAGCATCTGCTCAGTGCTTAAATGCTTATTGATTGTTGGGAGGCTTTGTATACTTTAAAGAGCTCTAGTATTATTAAGTGTTGTTTTTTTTTTTTGGGGGGGGGGTCAGGGAGGAAGCTAAGTAGGACCCTTAGAAAGTATTCAGCCCATCCTTCTCTCATTTTATAAATGAATGTGGCCCATTGGAGAGACTTATCCCCCTAGTCACAGATGTGTTTGAGCTGGGATTTGAACTCTCTGAGAAGAAAAACTAGGGTTATCATCTTCTTCCTACTCCCTGAAATTTCATTTTAGTCAAAGCTATATATATACATGTACCATCTCAGTGCTGTCCATTTGCACACTTTAGTCAGGTCACATAAATGAGGCTCACCTTTGCTCATCTGTAAAGAAAGAGATAGGACTAAATGATCCTCAAAACTCTTTTTTTAGCTCTGTAATACTATGACTAAGAATTGGGCGGCAGGGTAAAAATGCTTTTCTAATGACAATAGATTTTTAGCATGGTCTTGGAATGTTAGCAAGAACTCCCAGCATTTGAGGTGTCTGATAGGAACCCCATCTTTTCAATGTCCATGACACAACCAAGCACTTGATGAATATCTAGGAGAATATGAATTGATGAAGAAGCAAAAACTCAATATCCAGGCAGCGAAAGCCGTTTATCCTTTCCCTGATGTATGATGCAGCAGCTCACCCAAAGATTTCACTGGAGGTGAACCCAAAGGCCTCTGAAGATTTCTTGGTGTGGAATTCAGGTGAATTGGATTCTCTTCCTGGCTAGCTCCTTTTCATTTCGGTCTAGCTGGCTTTCAAAACGGGTCAGTCAGTGCCTTCTGGAAATGGGCCAGCAAGAATCTGCCACGGTTTATTCTCTTGAATAATGTGATCAGAGAGCTTTAATAGGAAGTTTCTGTAGCTGGGCAGGGCTTTCAAGTAGGAAGCATGTAGTTTTCACATTTCGATTACATTCTCCTGCCATTTATTCCAATAAGGGCCTCTTTCAATTGTGCTTGAGAGGAAAGAGGAGACGATTTTCTCTGACCCTTCAAAAGTTGGGGTTTGAGCTGAGGGCTTATATGTGTGTGTGAAATGGAGCATCATGTTGTTTTTCCCATGAGCAAACACACTAGTGAGAAAGCAGCTTCTTGGATTTTCTTAGGTTTTTTTATCCCCAGTCCTGACTGCACAAGATGATTAATAAATGTTTGATGACTAACTGATTGACTGAAGATCCAAGAACTGGGCTTTAAACAGCTTCTTTCTCTGTAAATCCTGGCTGGCCCCAGCAGCCCTGATTGCCGTTGTCCAAAGCAACGTGGCCCTGAACAGTGCAGAGTTTTGGAGAGGAATCCAAGGTTCTCTGGGAGGTGCCTGCCTGTAGGACAGCATGTGTTTCTTGCGCCTCTGAATGACTGGAAAAGGAGTAAATTAGTGGATGGCTGCTAATGTTAGGTATTAGATACCCTTAAGTCACATATTCTGGGGTTTTGTTTTTTATTGTTGTTTTTTGAAGATGAGGCCAGCTTTAGGCTTGAATTTGGAATTTGACAGGAAAAAGAGTTCAGTATTTTGTTAACAATTCCATCTAAATACAGTCTTCTGAAAGAAGATTGAATGAAGACTTAAGAGAACCAAAATCATCCCTACTGAAATTCCAAGTAGAGGTTCTCTATTTCCTGCGTTTTGTCCATATTGATGTTTTAAGAAAGTCCTGGCAGTGGGGTGGTATCCCATGAAATGAAAATGAAAAACAAATTTTACATATTTATTAGCTTGCATGAATTTAAAAGGATAGTTTTCATTTTCTTGTAACTATGACCAGTCACTGTTGCTTAAAGTTATTTGTTTGTAATGTTTTGTAATTGTTTAATGTTTGTAATTGTTTGTAATGCTTTAAGAATTTGTATGTAATCTCACGCTCCTTGAGAAAATGTCTACATAATTCTCATTCCCACTCTGGCTTAAAGATTGGGTCTGTGTCAATTATTTAGAATGAAGTTTAATCAAGAGAAGTTTTATATATGTGTATGGTTGTTTTGTGTGTATGTATTTTAATTTATGTATGAGGGTTTTTTTGGTAGAAAGGTTAAGGGAAAGTTCATTGAGTGGAAAAGCAAATGAATCTCCAAATTTAAAATACTTGATGAGTTGAGACTTGAAAAATTGAGTAGCTTTTTGAGAAGGAAAGACAGTTAAAATTAAGACATTAAACATTTTAACTGATTTAGACAGCTTTTTTTTTTTTTTTTTGGTCTGAGATAGTGCTGTAGTTTTCTCTTTAAAAATTATTTTTATTCCATTATTTTCCAATTATATGCAAAAAGTTATTAACCATTTTAAAAAATTTTGACTTCCAAATTCCTGTCCCTCTTGAGAAAACAAAAAATATATCAGTTATATATATGAAGTCATACAAAACATTTTCATATTAATAACCATGTTGCAAAAACAGTAAAACAAAAATAAAAGGGTTTTTTTTTTTTTTAAATTATGCTTCAGTATGCTTTCAGAGTTCATTAGTTCTCTTTCTGGAAGTTTTTTATCATGGGTTGTTTGGAATTTTTTTTTTAATAGTATTTTGTTTTTCTAATTACATAAAAAGGGTTTTCATCATTTATAAGATTTTTTTTTAGTTTGCCCTCTCCAAAATGGTAAGCAACCTGATAATAGTTTAGTGAAAGAATTGGAACAAAAGGGAAAAGCCATGAGAAAGAAAAAAAAGGCATCCTCCCCCCCAGCCCCCCAGAGGTAATATATATCAATCAGTAGCTTGCTTTGATCTTCATTCAAACGCCATACTTCTTCCTCTGGATTGTAGATACCATTTTTACATCATGGATCTTTTGGAATTGTCTTTTCTCGGTAGCAGAGGGGAGCTAAGTTTATCAAAGTGAATCATTGCACAGTGTTTGCCTGATTTTGCTCCCTTTACTCAAGCATCGGTCTTAGTTCATATAAGTCTCTCCAGGCCTTTTCAGAATCATCCTACTGATTGTTTCTTATAGAACAATAATATTCCATAACTTATTCAGGCACTGTCCAGCTGATGGGCATCCACTCAATTTTCAGTTTCTTGCTACCATAAAAAGGGCTGCCACAAACAGTTTGTACATGTGGATCCTTTTCCCTTTTTTTGTGATTCCTTTGGATTATGGACCCAGTGTGTTTATTACTTCTTATAGCACTATAGTATTTGGATAGTGAATAAATAGTCTTTCACAGTTGATCATTCTTACAATATTGCTGTTGCTATATATAATGTTTTGGTTCTGCTCATTTCACTTTGCATGAGTTCATTTAAGTCTTACTTTTGAAGCCAACTTGGTCATCATTTCTTTTAGCACATATACCACAACTACTTAGGCTATTACTCAATTGATGATCCCCTTGATTTCCAATTCATTGCCACTAGCATCGCACACAAAAAAGCAAATATAAATATTTTTGTACAAATAGGTAGTTTTCCCTTGTCCCTTGATATCTATGGGATATAGGCTTAATAATCCAGTATTGCTAGGTCAAAGAGTGCACACATGTTTGTAGCCCTTTCGGCATAATTCAAAGATAGCAATAGTGATGTGAAACAATGCTCTAAATCCCTATTGATTAGAGAAATGCAAATTAAAACAACTCTGAAATACTGCCCCATACTAGTCAAATTGGCTAACATGACAGAAAAGGAAAATGACTAATGCTGGAGGGGATGTGGGGAAATGGAGATAGTAATGCATATCTGGTGGACTTGTAAATCTGTGTAAACCAATGTAGCCACTCCTAAAACACTCTTTCTCCAGTTCTGTGGGAATGGTCCCATTCTCCACAAGCTTTCAAAATATCCCTTGGAATGGTTCAGCAGTTACTTTTAGCATCCTAGACTGTATCCTATGTAGTTCATCAAGACCAAGGAACGTGAACTCAAGAAGAGCCAGAGGTTTTCTTACTGTTTTCTTACATATTTTGGGTGTCAGTTTCCTGTTAGCCATTTTTTATTCCATATTGCCCAGTGTAAAGATCATTCTCCTTGAAGTATAAGCAGATTAAGACTTGAGCTGTTCTGCCTTTTGTCAACAGTAATATTGTCCCATTCATTTGGAGCAGCAACTTCATCTTTTAGAAGTTCCTTTTATCTACAATATAATTCAAGTTATTATATAAGTATAATATATTAATATGTGTTGACATATTAACATATGATAATATATATGGTGAGAAGAATGGAAGGATGTCTCCATTGTTTATCCTTGTAAAGGAAAAGATTGTCCTTTTTTCTCCTACTCCTAATTCTCCCCCCCCCCCCTTAGGCACTTGGGGTTAAGTGACTTGCTCAGAGTGACACAGATAGGAAGTGTTGTGTCTGAGGCCAGATTTGAACTCGGGTCCTCCTGACTTCAGGGCTGGTGCTCTAACCACTCCACCACCTAGCTGCCCCATCTCCTAGTCATTCTTAGCAAGACTCAGAGCCAGAGTCCTTTTTAATTGGCTGATTAATCACCTGAAAGATGGTCCCTCTGTCTGCGAGTCAGTGTGGCTTCAGAAAAGACTAAAGAACAGTTAACATGGTGTTTGCTGCCTGACACCTTTAGGAGATATACTTGGAGCAGAACAGAGTTCTGTATCTAACACCTTCAACATTGTCACTTGTGAGGGCTTGGGGAAGAACATGGAGAATGTGGGCTGCCTGGAGAAGTGCATCAGCATTGTACCCCAGATTCATGATGGCATACTCTCATGGATTCTAGATATAGGATGATGCTCTCATATTGTGTACCTGCTCTTCAGCAGGAGGTTTTCCATGTTGTCAGACACCTTCAGTGAGAAAGAAAATAGCATAAAGATCAGCTTCTGCCCTGAGATAAACTAACTTGAAAAGACCACAGTGGAGGGAGTGTTGGTATATAACAAATTTTTCGTTTGCAGGTGATTGTCTCTGAAGCTGAGTTGCATGCTATTATTGGTTTGACAATCAATACTAAGAAAAAAGATTCTCCACCAAGCAACATCACCCAATCAATCATTGGTCACAGTAAATGAAGAAATTTTGAATGTTGTGGATAAATTCACTTACCCCAGCAGTCTGCTCTTCAGGGCTGTCCAGCTAGATAATGAAGTTGATGCTTATATCACCAGAGCTAGTTCAGTATTTGGTAAACTCCAAAAGAAAGCTGCCTACCCAACTTAAGAGCCATTATGCTAATGACTGTTGTATGCCTGTGAAACCCAGATGATCTGTCACTGCTCTGCCAGAAAACTGAACTGCTTCTACTTGAATTGTCTTACATACTGAAGATCATCTGGTAAGATAAGGTACTGAACCCCAGCTGAATTGCCTAGTGTTCAGACTCATGTATGTAAAGAACAAAACTTGGTGAGCTGGCCACATAGTTTGAATGACAAATGCAGGCTCACCCAAAAGGTTATTTTATGGTGTTTTATGCTAATCGGTAAAAATGGTATAAGGACACTTTTAGGGTCTCTATGAAGAATTTTTGTATTGACCCTGCCACAGGACCACCTAACATGTTGTGCTCACATCAAAGATGCTCTGTGAGCAAAGCACAAAGGAAATATGAGCTGCATAAATCAGTGCCACTTTCACCCTAAATGTTCCAATGGACCACTTGTGCCCAACCTGTGGTAGATCCTTCTAAGCCCTACCCTTACTCCAAGACAAACAACAATATAATATACATTTTGTGTATATGTGGAGAGAGATGCAATATTGTGCCCAGATTTTAACAAATTTATCCTCTCCCCTCCCATCTTATTTATGTGCCTTCAAAACCTGATTTGGTTGATTTATTTACCTTGTTCCTTCTAACAGCTTCCCTGTATTTTCCACATTTCATTTTTGAGAGTTTCTCATCCTTCTAGCGCTATTTTCTCTGTTGAACCTTATGCCATGGAATAAGATTCTTGAATTTTACTCATCTCTTAATTCGTCTCTTAATCATCTCTTGAAATCTACTCTCTCCCACTCCTATGCTGTGACAGACCATGTTTGCTTTTCCTCTTCTCTGTCATAAATGGTAAAATAAGGTTATTGCTTTTCTTTCAGAATTTCCTATCTTTCTGTGCTTGTCCAAATCAAGTTTAGAATAGCAGTTTCCCTTATAACTTCTGTCTTTTGAAAAGGGAAAGGAAAACAAGCATTTGTCAACAGCTGGTTTTGGCAGAGAGTTCCAGCAGGTATAGGGCAGAGAAAAATGAAGAAATGACAAAACTCTCAGTCTGCTGTGTGCAAGCTCTCTTGGGAGCCTCCTATTTCCTACAAAAAGGAATGAGTGGGCACTTGATAGTTTGTATTCAAGGGGAGTGCCACATAGAAGCTTGTAGTTGTTACTGGTGCATGTAGCTGTACTGAGTCGTGACAGCCAGGTGTGGGAGAAAAGAAATCTTGAAGCCATACAAGCAAGAATTTTTGCCTGATTACTAACCACCAACCAAGGGACTGTTCTCTATGCGTTATCTCTGATTCCCCTTGTCTGTTATCTGGCTTGTACAGAGTTTGTATGTTTTCTCCTTCATCAGATTGTGAACTCTTTGAAGTCCAAAGATGGTCTTATACCTTTCTTACTAACACCAGCACAGTGCTACTATTTACCATAGTAAATGCTTCTTGACTGATTCACAATATCACTATTTTGATGTATTGTTAGCACCACTCATGGGAACAAGTGGTATACTGAATCCTTCCTCAGTAGAAAATAGTCCCCTTGAGGACAGGAATGCTTTGGGTTTTGGCTTTCTTTGTATTCCCAGTTCCTCAAAAAACAGGTACTTTTCAGATGTTTATTTTATTAAATTGACATGTATGTTTCTAAGGTTTTAGGGGGAAGGTCCTTTTTCATAAAGGAAAGTGTGTTGTGAAAGGAAAGGTTAACTTTTGATAGCCAAGTGTTCTGCTGCTATGTAGGTTAGTGCTTAATAAATATTTGACTGTCAGCTAAAATCAGTACCTAACAGGAACTAGAAATCTATCTAGTAGATATGCTGGTTTCAAATACAGTCTGAAGAGGCTCTCACCGGGACTTGAGCTTGAGCCCAGGGTTTCAATTATATAATGAGTAACTATGGAGGACCAAAGAAATGAACTTAAAAGCTTCAGGAAAACTGATCCTCAAATTTGATTTTGTGGCCAAGAATGCTTTCAGTGGCTTGTATTTGCCATCTCATAAAGTAGACTGAACTAGGTGGCAAGGTCTCCAGTCTGCCAGTTCCATTAATCTAACATATATATTAAGCTGCTGCAATGTGCAAGACCCTGGATTAGGTGTTGGGGAGGGGCACTATGTAGATAGGACTCATCTCGTGCTCTGGAAGCTTATGAACTTTTCGACATGGGCTAAGTGCACAAATAACTAGCATAGAAGAGAGAATGTGTTAAGTGACATGAGGAATTTAAAGAGGGAGAGATTGGTAAGCAGCTATGTGACCTTGGATAAATAAATAACCTAGTTTTTTTTTTGTTTGTTTTTTTTTTCTAGCCTGTGGAGACAGACTTTCTCTAAAGTTTCTATAATTCTGTGGTTTCTGATTTCCAAGCTGTCTGTAGTCCTAATTTTTAGAAGTTTCCTAGGAGGATGTGATAACCTCTTTGTCCCATTCCCTCTTGCTCCCCCAAAATGAGGGAGACAGAAGATTGAAGATCCCTAGTTCCTATGTAAAAAGTTGCAGTCCTGAGGTTAGTCCTGAACATCATGCAGAAGAAATCTTTAGAAGAAGTAAAATGAAGCCAAGTGGGTATATTTGGGGTCAGTGATCTTCACCAGGAGACCAAACTGTTTCCTTTTTCAAAGAGAATAATAATTACTATTCCATATGTCCATTTTGCTTTATTGTTTACAAAGCATCTTTGACCAAAAAAGAAGTACCTTTTTTTTTTTAAAAGGTAAAGAAACTGGGGTCCTGAGGTGTTAAAAGACTATTTTCTTTGCATCATGTAACCTTTCCTGCTCTTGTGACTTTTCTGAGTCTTGTCTAAAATCAATTCATTAAAAAGCATTTAAGTGCCTACCAGATAATCAGTCTATGTCCTGAAAGAAGGGAATGAATAGAGAAGATGAAGAAGTCCTGCCCTAAGGAACTCACTTTTTAATGGAAAATAGAACTTTTTTGTCACTAGAAAGAGGCATATGGAAGAGATGGGAGGTGGTCTCAGAAGGGCCAGCACTAACTCAGTGCCTCTGCTTTATCCTGGCTTCTCTGGACTCCTTAAAGACCCAGTTCAATTGTTATTTCGTACAAAGGGTATTTCCTAATTCTTCCAATTATCACTGCTCTTTAGGCTCCCTTTTTTGTGTGTGTATACTCATCTCTCCTGTCATTGCCTTCCCCCTAACATCCTCAATAAAATAGAAACTCTTTGAGGACAGGGAAAAACTAATTTGTGTTAGTATTTATACTATGATGTCTAGTACATAGTAAGGAATTACATAAATTATATTTAAAATCCTCATTAGCATCATTATTCAAGGTCTTTTGACTTGTGAGTGGTCTTTCTGCTGTACCACACTGCTTCTTGTCATTTCCTGAACAAAACAGTGGACTCAACTGTAAAATGGAGATAATAACAGCACTTTAACTTTGCAAGGTTGTTAGGAGAATCAAAGGATGCAATATTTGTAGTTAACACAATGCCTCTTCATACATAGTTAGCATTAAGAAATGAGTCTTCGCTTCCCCCCTCCCAAACTAAATGTCGAGTTCTTTCTCTTGTCTTTCCATCACTTTTGAGTGAAGTTGGTTAGTAGCTTGAGCTCCTCCTAAAGAGGATTCCCTAAATTAATAGGGGAATTTGACTTGGATTAATGAATTAAAGGTTTTTTATATCTGATTTTTTTTTTTAACATAGACATTACATTGTCACAGATCACCACAGCAATTAGTTCCCATGCTGTCCTCTCTTCCCCCTCACTCACTTTTCTGGTAATTTGGGATGTCATTTTGGAGGGTGACCTATTAGTAATGTATTGTATTACACTCTTGCATCAGTATGTTAGTTTGTGCCACAAACACAGCATTGCCGCATGGCTTATTTATTTATTTAGCTGTTTATTATTTGCTTGTTATTATTAATATTTATTTATTATTTAGCTGTTGCTAAATAAATTCCCATTTTTAGTTAATTTCCTTTTGGGTTTTGATACTGAACCTTCTGAAATGGAAGCAGGCATAAAGCAATCTTTTGAAAGCCTATTTCCTTGCTTCCTTGGAAACAGCAAAAGTAGGGACAGAATTTTTTTTAACCCTATCTCTAATTTAAAATGCTATTGCTTTTCATATGTTTTTTAAAACAGCTTGGCTTTCCTTACCTACCTCCTATCCCCAAATTCATGTTGGCTGTTGTCATCATCATGTGTCTTTGGTTATCAAGCAGATATTCTAAAAACAAAGATGCTTCTTCCCCTTCTTTTAAGGGAGAATCACTGAATTTATTTTTTATCTTTGGTATGTAATTTTAAAAAGCTGGTCCACCTTAAAAAAAGTACATTACTAATGTAGAGTCATCAGACTCATAGGACTGAAAGGGGACTTAGAGATCATCTAACATAGTATATTAATTGATTGTTTTTCTTGAAGAAGACCAAAATAGCATCCTCAAAGTGCACAATGTGTCTGACTGGCTGATCAGATTCTGGAAGGCTTTTCCACAGGTTGGATACAAATGGTCCATATGAACATTCAGTGGAGATGCAACTAACATTTTGTGCAACTAACATTTCTTTTGAGTTTCTGCAATTCTGCTTCACTCATAATAAAAAGCACATATGCTGGATGTGCCCTTGCCAGTGTTTCATGTCATGCAATAGATTCCAGAGTTCTTCACAGAGACCTTGAGAGTGTCCTTGTATTGGTTCTTCTGACCACCATGTGAGTGCTTGTGTTATATGAGTTCTCCATAAAAAGGTCTTTTAGACAGAAATAAGTTTGGCATTTGTACAATATAGATACCAAGCGATTGGAATTACTCACAATGCAATAGCATTTGTATGCTTGGCAGTTTAGTTCAAGAAAGGGCCTCACTGTTCAGAGCCTCATTTTGCTAGGTGATCTTCAGAAGATGCACCTTCTTTGCTAGGTGTCTCAATAAGACAATTCGAGTGGAAGCGATTTCATTTTCCTGGCATGGTGCTAGTAGACTGTCCAGGTTTCACAGGAATATAACTAGAGGTCATCACAAAGCCTCTCTGGACCTTCAGTTTAGTAGGCAATCTAATACTCTTATCTGGCAATGGCTGCACCAACCTCATCATTCCTGGAAAGTTATACTGCCAAGGTAAGTGAAGTTATTATCCGCAGCGTTCAAAATTTCAACTTTGCTATAACCAGTGGTTTTGTGTATGGATATTGTAGTGGTGGTTGGGGAAGAATCTGTATGTATACAAGTTAACAATTGTGCTCTTAGTGTTGATTCTTAGACTAAAATTAGCACAGGCAGCAGAGAATTGATCTATATGTTGTCACACTGTGACTTCAAAGGTTTCATTGAGCACACAATTATCTGCAAACAAAAAAATCATGTGCCAGTTCCCTCTACTTTAGTCTTGGCTCGTAGCCTTACATTACACAACATAGTGTGATGATTTGTCCAGGGACCCCAAAAAAGTTAGCAAAGTGTCAGTCATCAGGCAAAAAGAATAAAAGGACATAATAATAGATAATATTTTTAGTACTTACTATGTGTCATGACTTACCCTGGCATGACTATATTGTGGTATGGCATCTGTGTTAGGTTGATTGTGACACGGCCGTAGCATTTACCTCATGGCAGCACTGTTACTAAGGGGAAATGGACCAAAGCTCTATTTCTTCATTTTTCCCTTGAATCCATATCTACTTCTTGTTCTATTACATCATGCTATATTAATAATAACCCAATAAAAGTTAAAACTGGTATTCAATGGAAATGCTCATTTTGAGCTGAAAAAAATCTGGAAAAGGAAGCTTTAGAGATCATCAGGACCAGTCTGTTTCATTTTATAGATGAGAGAAATTGAGGCTTGGAAAGGAGGACTGATTTTGCCCAAATTCACATACCTACTTAATCCTCAGTCAGAACTTAACCAAGATGTAAGAAAATCCAAGAATGGATGACAACTATAATTTTTAAAATTATACCTCTGCCTCTGGGATACTCAACAAAGCAGATCATTTACCTATTGCTGGAATGCATTGGGCTGGAACATATTTGCCATTCTTCTCCAAGAAGGCTCCACAGTTATTTTAAGCAGGGAATTGGAAGAGCATTTTCTGTGTTTGAAGGTACAGTGAGGAAGCTAGGTCACCTGAATATATACTTCTCAGATCCCCTTTTCTGTTTCCCTTTGTCTCCTCCTTCATGAGAAGAAGAAGAAAAAAAACTAGTTGTAGACATATTTCTGTCCTCTCCTTGATGATGGTCCTCCTCTGTTTCCTTCCCAACTAATAAAAGTTGTCTTTGGAAGCCAGTCATTCCAGTGGAAATCTGATCATAGAATCATTTAGACTAGAAAAGCTGTCCTGAGGTCACCTTATCCTGTTTGGTGGTTTTGAGAAGATTGATTCTCAAAGTATTCCAAAACAAGATGGTTTATTAGGTTCTCTAAGGAAGCATCCTTGATAACAATTTTATGGGAGCTTAAATTTTCTGCTGTAACCTAAGTTTTAAGAAGCAGTCAGCTATGGTGGAAAGAAATTCATTCAGGAAATGTTTTCAGATGCCACATCCATCATATTCTTCATAGTGTGACCTTGGGAAAATGACTTAATTACTTAAAATGTCAGTTTCCCTATTTGTAAAATGTGGTTGATAGTACTATAATACATATAATAATATAACATCCCAGAGTTGTTTGGAAACTCAAACAAGGTAAGGTTGTATAAATGATTTGGCAGAACTTATTGTCAGCTTTTATTATCTGTAAATCTTTCAGAAGCCTTGTGCAGTTCCTTGAGCAAGTTGACATTGTTCTCCGAGGTAGTATTGCAAATATTCTGAGTAGAGTATTGAAATGTGAAATGTTGAGGACTTCAAGTAATTCCTTTAGCTTACTTAGAAGGATGGCCTCAAAATATTCCCTTGAGATAGCTACTCATGTTTTTCTTCCCTAATATCAGAAAAAAAGTTAGTTGACACAAAAATATTATGATTTTACTCAGAGATGAACATTTTCATCTGACTATCAGCATTTTCATTGCCTTGTAGCTTAAAAAAAACCCAAACACTCATCCAAAGCTTGGTCCTTTGAGGTAGTCTTAAATTCTAGAGAGGAAATGCCCATCTACAATAATAATGGATGAGGTTCAACATACTGCACAGAATATAAATGTTATAAGAGCAAAGATTCTTAGGCTCTTGGAATCTAATCTATTCAGTCCAATTAAAAGACAGAGTATAAATATTATAAGGCAAAGATTCTTAGACTCTTAAAATATAGTGTATTCAGCCAGGTTAAAACTTCCTTGTTCTCACTAAGTAGCAAGAATGGATGAGTAAATGATGTTTTTGTGAATGTAAATCAGGGAGCTCATGATATCTTGGGGGTGTAAGTGAAGGAGTAGACCCAATTCATTGTGTTTTGCTGGCCTCTGGGAGATGGAGCTTGGCAGCTATGACTGGCTGGAGTTTCAGGCCAAATGGAGGGACTTTAACTCAGCTAATTTACTGGGAAATGTCCAATCCAGAGACACCTGGAAGTCTAAGAAATGCCAGTGATCAGTTAAGCTATAAATTGACTTCACTGTTGCTATGGATTTGAATTTTCCTTTTACTAAGTATATATTTCAGTCCTCTGGTAAATAAGGGAAAACCACTAAGAGAAGGATCACCTAAAATTAGAAGTTTTCTGGGCCTGAAGCTTGCTAAATAACCCTAAGTGACCCGAATGGCAGCGCTTTACCCTACCTCTGTAGACTGGGAAGTTGAAGCCATCAGTGGACAGAGGAAAGCCCAGCCCAGATCAGAAAACTGTGGCCAGGGTCACAGAGTCAGTTAAGAATCAGACTAGGATTCCAGTGGGAAAGACTGACCCCTATATCCCTTTCGTTCCCTTTATCATCTAGTGTACCATATAAAGTTGGTCCCGATCCCTGAAAATGTGGGGAAGGGGCTGCTGGAATATATTCCCCCTCCTTGGTGCTTTTCATCTTGACACATCTGACCTGAGGAGTAATAAGTTGTGACTGACTACTTTTGTCCTCAGGAAGAACCAGTTAGGTTTTTTTTTTTTTTTTTTTTTAAACTTCCTAGCTTCCTTGAAGCCCCAACAAAAACCCTATCTTTTAGTGAAAGCCTTTTCCAACTCCTAATTCTGGTGCCATCCTTCTATTAATTATCTCTTATTTATCCTGTGTATGGTTTGTCTGTAGATTGTGTCTTTTGTCTCTTTTTGTATCCCAGCTTGATTAGCAAGTCAAGAAGCAAGCACATAGTAAGGGCTTAATACATGCTTATTGATTTAATTTAGTTGCTCCAGAAATGACAACTGATTTAAACTTTAATCATCCATCGCTGATCAGACTGAACTATGATTATGATTGTTTTCTGAATTGAAGGCAGGAAATGATGTGAATGTACCAGTTGTAAAACAAATCTAACCTATGAGTGTCCAGGGTTGCCCAAAACGATAAATCACAATTTACAACATTGCTGTAATGGAAGCATTCTCCTTTTTATAGAAAGAACCCCAATTGATTTCCTTTTGAAGTGACCATCTTGTGATATAATTAAGAATTGCATGTCAGATAATCTTTTAAGAAATATGCCTGTTGGGCACAATGGGATAGACCTTTTTTTATCATCACTTTTAATTGTTGCATTTTTGGAGCTGGGACAAAGTACCTGACTCGGAGTCTGGGAGACCTGAGTTGTGTGACTCTGGGCAAGTCGTTTGCCTTAATTTCTTGTAAAATGAAGAAGGAAATCACAAACTACAGTTTCCTTTGCCAAGAAAGCCTCCAATGGGGTCACAAAGGGTCTGACATGATGGGAACAAATGAACAATAACAAACCTAGGAAACGGGCTCTAAAAGTGGTTTTATTTCTGGGTTGCATTCCTAGTGTCAGAGGAAAGATGTAAGGCTGTTCCTTTCCACCTGCAGGCCCCAAAACCTCAATAAGGGCTTCATTTCATGAAACATTTAAACATATTAGCAGATTATTTTTACATTACTTTGTAAAATAAGTATGTCCCTCTTCCTCTGCTAAGCAGAGAAATGGGGGTGATGAAGGGAGGTGCTTCAGCAAGTTAACCACACACCAACCAAGTCTGACTCTGCCTTCTATCCCTAACGTTCCTCACTTTGGCGAAACATGGGGAGATGCATGAAGGAAGTGTTTGTGTCACACTGAAGGCCTCATTGAGCAGGGAGCAGAAGAGGTGGTCCAGCACCTGGGAGGCCTGCTGCCAGCCCGGGAAAGCCTTGCCCGCCCACCCAGGAGAGCCCTGCCTGCCCACCCGAGAGAGCCTCGTCCATATAGCCGTGAGCTCTGCCCATCTGCCTGGAAGAGCCCTGCCTGCCCTGCTCTGAATCAGCCCTTCAAGGGAAGGGGAGGCTGCTGCTAGGAAAAGGGGTGAGGGCTAGGGAGAAAGGGAGGCTCCCAGACAGGAAAGGAGCCAGAGCTGTAGAGGAGGCTGAGGAGGAGCTGGTTTTGGACAGCCGCCCAGATCTGCTTCCTTCCCCTGACAGCATGGCTCTGCTGGCAACCAGCCATCTCCCACTGACTGTGGTACATGATTCTTGTTCTTCCTTCGCTTTCCCTGCTTCTGACCAGGTCTGTGGGCAGGAAGAGCAGGGAGAAGGACCCTTGCTGTCTCTGAGACCACCCTCTCCAGCCTTCCACCTGGATGTCTTCTCTCATTGATTGAGTCTCTTTTCTCATTTGTGGGTCCTGTGTACCATATGCCCAGCCAACTCTATCTCTCCCAAGCCTCACCAAAGTATCACACGGAATTAGAGAAATGGGGGGCCTCACAAGTCCGGTGATCCAGCCTCATAAATGAACGAGGCATTAAGTAACTTGTTCAGAGGCACATAAGAGTTGTAACTTGAATCCAAGTCCTCTGACGTCCAATCCAGTTCTCTTTCCACTAGACCACATTGCCTCTTAAAGATTCGAAAGGTTCATCTCAACAGTGTTGTTGCTTTTCAGTTATGTCTAATTCTTCATGGCCCTATTTGGGTTTTTCTTAGCAAAGATACTGGAATGGTTTGCCATTTTCTTCTCCAACTTATTTTGCATATGGGGAAATTTGAGGCAAACAAGGTTTACGTGACTTGCCTAATAACACACAGTAAGAATCTGTGGCTGGATTTGAACTCATGAACATGAATCTTGCCAGTTCTCAGCCCAGATTCTTTGCACTATGGTAGACCTAGCCACCACCTCAACAATAGAGGGCTCCTACTAGCACCCCCATATAAAGGAAGCATTCTTTATTTGGGGACACCCTTGCTGCAGGGCCTTGAGGTAAAAGAAGGTCCAAGTTACCTGGTCCAGAAGCATTGGTTCCTGGTATGTTTGTTTTTATTTACCATCAGAACGTAGAATGTGATTGTATTTCTCCTTTTCTGCTTGAGCATCTATGTTCCTGATCTGTTAAGGATCGTCAAGGGGATTTTTAAGTGTGTCTAAATTGGGATCTCTGCCCCCTCACTGGCTGCTGTGAATTTGATCCAATCCTCAGGTCCACCTGTCAGATTTATACTCCCATTTTGAACTTGGAACATCCATTTTGGACCATTTTGGATTTTTTTTGGACTCCATCCTAGGACCTCCCCCAAACCTGTCCTTGAGCAGACTCTTTGACTAAGGGAGTTGGATGTTATTTGTTTTTTATGACAAGTGGCCAGATGCCCCTTTGCAATGATTATAGGCTTTTAAAGGTATTCACTATGTGAGATAAGTATGATTCCTACTGATTCCTGAATCTGCTGAAAAACACTAAGATCAATCCATCTGTGAAAATGAATCATTAAAGTACTTGGACTCCAGCAGGAAAGACAACTTAAAAGACTATTTCAGATTTGCTATAGATGATTGAAAGTATATTATGATAGCCTTTTGGCATCTGAAGTGCCATCACAATTTTTCTGCCATTTGTGAGTTCCATTTTTGTCACTTGGATTAGGTAGTGTTAGTCTACTAGAATATATTCCTCTGGTTCCAAGCTTACAATCAATATATCCAGCTTAGTTATACTGGCTTCTTTCTCCTTTCATTTCAAAGAGGACCAATGACTTCATGGGTGATGTCTTGATTAGTGAGTGAATTGTAAGTGAGATTGGATGGCACAGAGTCATGGATTTATTCCCTCTTCCTGAGTCTTTGAAGTTCAGAGGCAGGACAAAAGCCAGAAAATTGGGGGTGGCTATGGGCTCTCCCTCTCTCTCTCTCTCTCTCTCTGTGTGTGTATATATATATATATATGTAATATGACCATGGTGTCCTTAATACTTAAGTTCACCTCAACACCTGCTTCAGCTGCCTTCGTGGCTGTTGGAACAAATTGTTTTATATGTCTCCCACATTTTTCATGTTCGATGTGGGTTTTGTCATTTAAGCTTAATAGCCTTAGTCCATCTCTGTACAACAAGATAAGAGTTTGTTGGTCTCTCAGACTGGGAATTCTTTTTGAGTTTGAGTTGAATTGGATGGTCTTTGGGATCTCTTATTTATTTTTAATTTTCCAAATACATGTAAAGATAGTTTTGAATATTTCATTTGTGCCAAAACCTTGAGATCCAAGTTTTTCTTTCTCCCCAAGATAGCAAGCAGTCCAATATAGACCGAAACATATCTCCATATTTGCCATGCTGCGCAAGAAAAATCGGACCCAAAAGGGGGGGGGGGGGAAACTATGCGAAAAAAAACTAACCAAACAAACAAAAAGTGAAAATACCATGAGATTTTTTTTTTTAGATCATACCTGTTATCCCATCTTTCTTAGGAATCCTGCCAATCTTCAAGGACTAACTCAGTAGCTATTGCCTCCAAGAACTCTTTCTGACAATTTTCTTCTACTCTGTAGTAGGTAATGAGTCCATTCTGAGACCTCTTAGAACATTTATTTGATATGTCTCCTGCCTTTGTCATTTATGTCTTTGTATGTCACAGCTTCCACTGGGTTGTAGTCCCCATGATGACACTTGTAAGAACTTGATCCATGTTGAAATTGAACCTACATGCTGATGTGGGCTTTGTCATTTAGGCCATTTTGGAGCCGCCACCATGTATGAAGGGAGGGGGGAAATGTGGTATGTGGTTCTCACATCCTGGCAGGTCAGTCCCTCCAAATGTGGCAATGCCCAGTGTTAGCTAATTCACTATTAAAAGAAAGCCAGAGTCTCACTCTAATTTCCCTCTGCCAGCTTTGTGATGGGACAGGCTCTCTGCTTGATTTCAGTCTGTTCTGGTTTTCTTTGACCCGTATCCTCCCTTTTTGCCCTTCGGCTGCTATATTCCCCTGTATCAGTTCCTGAGTAATCTACCAAAGTATCCACTTTAAGATGAAGTCCTTCATGATTGTGGTTGTATTGTTTTGACTATCCTGCTCCTTTCCTCCAAGCTCTTAATTTCTGAAGGTCAGTCCAGGGTGGGGAGAGGGGGGGACAGCATGCAGTTTGCTGCTTCTGAATGTTGTCAACCCTTTGGTTTGGACTTCCTGTCCAGAGAATACAGCCTGTCAGATTTCTGGCTTCCACAAAAGAAGCATGTAGTTTCATAGAGGTCTCATGTTCTGATGGATGATTTGAGCAGGGTTAGCTGATAAAAGGCTAGAGTATTGCAGCTAGGCTCCTTTCTGACTTTTTTGTGACTTCCAAAATTGAAGTCTCAAAAATTGTGCCCTGATCTCTCCCTTCTTTAAGATGAAATTGGTAGTGGTTTATTCCTACCCATTAGCGGGGAGAATGGAATAAGCATGTATATGTATTATATTTCAACTACATTCAACATTTTACAAAATATTATCTCATTTAATCCTCACAACAACCCTGCAAAGTTGATGCTATTATCTCCATTTTACAGATGTGTGAGGCAGGATCACAGTACTATCTGAGGTCATATTTAAGTCCAATTCTCCAACTCTAGATCCAGAACTCTTGTTTCATGCTAAATGCCATAGTAGACAATTTAATTTTTTTTTAAAGTTGATGAGATTTGTTAGTTGGTGCTCTTATTGGAGTAAAAAAAAATCAATTCTTTCACTAACTATTCAGAAAAGCCTCTTGTATTTTAGAAAGCATCTGGGCATATTGTTCAGGGATTCCTAGCTCGCGTATCGGATTGCTTTCATTTCTAGGATATGTGGGGTATTGTATATTTGAGGAGTATTGATTGAGATAATGAGAGGAAAGGAGAAGAGTTGGAAACAGTATCAGAAGTGACATCTTACCCATGAAAATTTCTTTGTAATCTGGACTTTCAGACTTGTGTCCAGCCTGCCACGTGTTGTGGATCTCTCTCAGGTTCAGGGAAGGGACCTGGGGTGCAGAAATTCTCTAGGTGTAAGTTATAGGGCTGAAGTGATATTCCTGTGGTCCAGGAGATAGTAGAGGAAGTAGGGTTATGGAGGGAGGAGCCGTTATTGAGCTCCTCTGCCTGTTTGCCATGGGTTTCCCTATATAAATAGGAGAGGATGAGAGCCCAGAGATAACAGAATGTTAAGGAAACTCTTATCTCAGTTTTTCTGGGCCTTACAAAGCAATTTTAGAAGAGTTCAGCTTCATGGTAAATCTATTACAAAGATGCTTCCCCTTAACTTGAGAGCCATTTCTTTCTTGAGATTTTCCTTATTGATTCTCAGTCCTTTCTCTTATTCTGATTCCCTCCTTTGCTTCCTCCCAGCACCATGGCTGGATTTCTTTGCACTTTTAAAATTTTGCTTTGCATTTTAATTGTATATTTACATCAGAGATGTTAGGTTGCTTAAGAGCAATTGCTGGGTGGTGTTTGTAGAATTTGATCAGCGTGTTTGTGAATGTTTAGAGCAGAGGTTGTGTGCCAATAAAACTAATTAACTTTCTAGGAGTGAATGCTTGGTCAAAGTTATTGAGGTCAAAGTTATTTGTACTTATTATCTTGCGCTATGTTGTACATCTTATTTGAAAGTCATGCTTCCAATCCACCTTCAATAGAGCAAGTAAATCACAAATTGATCTATACTATCTTATATGTGGCCCATATATGGTGTACTGAGTTGATCACCTATCTAACTCTATTGCTCTTCCAAAAAAATTGTTGCTTAATTGATTGTTGATGATCCATTGTGATCACAGTCTTGGTCCTTGCCTTTGTGATTGGCCTTTATCCATTAACAACTGCTAAATGGATTGATAAAGTGGCTGCCACCGTTGATAGTCTGACTCCAGCTGTCAATGTCATTTTCTTCTCTTCAAGGATGGACATAAAGAATTCAAATAATAAATTATTTTCCAAATTTAAATATGAGTCCTCGCATTGTCCCTTGCGATTCACCAAATAGCCAATCTTTTGTTCAGATCTTTCTTTAGTAGAGTTCTCCTGCTTTGGCTAATAATGGTTCATTTTATTGTTGGCAAATCACTTACGTCCCAACCATTCTATTAGACGAGAAGTAGAAGTTGTCATTCTCGTTATTTATAAATGTGTAATCTTAGTGAGATCCATAGATCTTAAATAACTTGCCTGTGACCACAGATCCATCTATAAAGAACTAGCTGTTCCCATCTCCGTTTGGGCCTTCCTGTTTCCCTATGAAGCAGCAGCTCAACCAAATCTATAACCGTGACGTGATGGAGGATTGCCCATAGATTGCAAAAGTCCCTATCTCTCTGGGACTCATTGTACATTCTATTCTCTTCTGACCACCACTTTTTGTTAGGAGCGGGGTAGAGCAAGGAGACTTTCTAGTTCTTGTTAAGATGCCATTTTACCAAATCTTTTGTACTGTCTTTCCCTAAATATTGTTCTTGTTGGGGTTACTTTGCTTGGCAAAAATCATTGGTTAGAATTTGCCTATCTCCATTGAGTTTTTAGTGTGGCCAAGTGATTTTTGAGAGAGTTCATTTTTTTCTTTAAAAAATTTTCTCTTTAATGCAGCTTCTGAGAAGAGATTCCCATCTCCCAGGAGACCAACTTGAAGGTATCAGCAAGCCAGAGGAATCCCTGGCTTCTAAAGGTGGAAGACACGGGTAAGCATACACTGGATAAAATTGATTCTAGGTCATTGGTGGCTTACAGTGGAAGAACCTGCACAATTCAAAGTAACAAAGAGTGAGAAGCAGAGGACCCTTACCATGAGTGTGACCTTCTAGAGGGCACTTCTTTTTGACCATTGGTGTCCTCCTTTCCCTGCACTAGTTTCCCTAGTTGTCCTGAGTTTCCCTGAATTGTTCTACCTTCCTTAACTGTTCTGCCTCAATCTCCTTAGTTGTAAAACCTGCTCTGGTTCGTTAAGATTGAGGGCCACTTGCTCTAAGGTTATAAATTGTCAATGTGAGACTCAAGATGAGGGGGAGATCATTTGACCATTGGTGTCTTTCCTATTAAGAGAGGGAATGTTATGCCACAGTCTCCTTGAAATGTTCTACTTCAGTTTCCCTGAATTGTTCTATCTCAGTTTCCTTAACTGTTCTGCCTCAATCTCCTTAGTTGTAAAACCTGCTCTGGTTCATTAAGACTGAGGGCCACTTGCTCTAAGGTTATAAATTGTCAATGTGAGACTCAAGATGAGGGGAAGATCAAACTGCCTGGCTCCTAACTCCTTCTGCTCTCAAGAATTTATGGCACTATCCCCTCTAAATATTCCAAAAGATGAGACTATCCGGGATACCTCATTGACATCTTCTGTTTATTCAGACATCCTGACTCTGGCTTCTAGTAAGAATTTATAGCCTCCCCCCATCCTGACAGAACCAAATGGTTCTGAAAACTTCCCACTCTTTTCTTCCTTTGTTTCAAAATACTATAAAAAGACTTGGGATTCTCACATGCATCACTGGATACTTTGAGATGAGAGTCCTGTCCAGTCAATTATATTCTTTAATAAAATATTAAAAACTCTCTAATATCTATCTTGCCTCAGTTTCTCCAGCATTACAGGAAGAAGGGAGGAAAAAGGAAAGCAAGAGATGTAGACCAGGTTATCTTCAGGGTAACTTTTAACTCTAAAATTCTTTAATCTTAAGAAAGAATTTTGAGTCTTTAAAACTATAAACCTTTTAAGGTTGGGGAAACTCAGTTTCTGATAAGATTATTAAATCGTTTATGAGCACTTTAAAAAATGTTTGTTTTGAGCAATTTCCCCAATTTCAGGAGACATTTTAAGAAAATCTTGTGTTACTGTTGTGAAGTAGGTGGAGAGAAGAGGCGTAGGTAGTAGCAGACTTAATTGGATTAGGGACCAATGGATCAGTAATGCCAGCCTGGAATAATCTTTTGAATGGCCTTCTTCTGTTCCTGTTCAGCACTTATCTGCATTGCACTTTTTAAATATCATATAAAGGATGAAAAGATCTATAAATCAAATTCTTACATGGCATGAATATAAAATTGATGGCCCATGCATTAGATGAGATAACTGGGGTTCCAAAAAATGGTCTATGGTAATATGCAGAGGAAATTTAATAAGGATCAGTGTTAAATTATAGATCTAGAAAGGGACCTTGAGGATAATTGAATACAAGTCCTTGTTTTTATTCATGGATAAAGCAATACCCTTGGGAATGTCTTGACCAGTGTGGGTCCTGTGAAGGTCAGATCCACTTAAAGAGTGTTCTGTTCTCTTTTGAATACTTTTTAAAAGGGACATTGACAATTGAAGCATGTCCCAAGAACATGTAGAGACAATAAGAGAGCCCATGAAGAATACTTGTTCCCAGAGACTTAGAATGAACCTGATACCTGTATTTAAATTTTTGAAAGGCTTTCATGTGCAACTCAGTTTTAAACACTAAGGCTGTGACATACAAATATGAAATAGAGGTTATTCCAGTGTACAAAGATGAGTAAATTCAAAATAATTTCCAGAAGGGGAGGGGGAAAGCACCATGGTTTTAGGGAATAGGAGTATCTTCACTTACAAAGTGATGCTTTCAAGTAAGCTAAGCAGGGATGAGTAGGAAATGTGTCCCAGGCCTGGGGGCCGGCTAAGGATCGAGAAGTACAGATGAGAATGATAGAGATGTGATTCCAACAGTTCGGCTTGAACCCTCAGTATAAAGGGGAGTGAATTGAAATGTGACAGGAAGGTACCTGGGAACAAGAAGTCAAAGGCTTTAAACCCCAGGCTCAGGAGTTTGTAATTTTCTTTGAAGCAGGGAAAAGCCTGAAAATTTTTGAGCAGTTTGAGTGACATGTTCCAGGTCACAGCCATACATTTGTTCTAGGAATATTAATTTGGCAGCTATAAAGAGAAAAGACTGGAGTATTGTGAAACCACAATTGAGAAGACCTTTTAGTTGGCTGTTAAAATAGTCCCGGGTGAAATGTGTTTGGAATCTGAATTAAGGTTGTGGTTCTGTTAAGAGAAGAAAGTGGATTTAAGACTGACCTAGCAAAACATGGGGAATGATTTATGTGCGGGATAGTGAAGACTCGTGGGTGACAAATCTGGAACACTCGAAGAATCCCTCCAGGACTTGGGATGTAATAGGCCTTTAATAAATGTTTATTGAATTGAAGAATAGGTAGGTTTGGAGAAGGGTAATGGATTTTAGGGGAAATGCAGTTCTGTTTGGGATATGCTGGGTTTGATAATGTCAACAATGTTTGTTTTGAGCAATTTATAGGATTATTGAAGTCATTGAAAGGAATGCTACTAACCTGGTATATCGTCGTTTATAATATAGTATATATAAGTATAGAAATCCAGAGGGAAACTAATATAGGACTAGAGTTGAGAAATTCTGAACAAGATAGGTACATTAATAATTGAATCCATGAGAGTTGGTGAGATATGAAAGAGGAAATATGTATAAAGGAGGAGCAGAGGAAGATTTAGAATGATAAATAATTGTGATTAATTGTCTAGAAGTGGTACTGTGTGGGGAGGATGTAGGAGGGAGAAAAAGTTTTTTATCTCTGCAGACTTTGAACTGAGAGTTTGCCCACCATAAGTTGGGGAAGAACCTATGGACAGGGCTTCCATGTTGTCAGGTCCTGTAATCAATATGATTACAGTATGATTCTGAGCCTAGAAATCAGTATGGTGTGGGTGGGCCAGCTTTCCAGACTGGTCATTTCAGATACAGAGAGCCTACAGTCATAGGTATAGGGATTGAGTGGGGGCAGGGGTGGGGATAGGTAAAATACTTTTCAGACACTTGAATCAGGAAATGATTGGTTTAATGACTCCTGATTGGAACAGAAACAAGATGTTTATATTATAGTCTGCTCCGTTCCAGAGCAAAAAGTGTCGGTATCAGTGAATTATAGAAACAATGCCAGGATTTCAGCTTGATTCTAAGGAAGTGCTTCCAGCTGGGAAGGGAATGGACTGCTGCCTTTTCACTAGAAGATAGAATAGATGGGCACCTATTGGGATGCTTAGGGAACCTGTGAGCTTCCTCTGCTCTTTTCCTGGGTGATCACTTAAAGCAGGGGCCCTCAAACTACGGCCTGTGGGCCAGATGCGGCAGCTGAGGACAATTTATCCCCCTCACCCAGGGCTATGAAGTTTCTTTATTTAAAGGCCCCACAAAACAAAGTGTGAGGACCCCTGACTTAAAGAGACCATCTCTTTAAAGGGTGTTTTCCTTATAATCACCAAAGTCCTGGAGTCTATCTTCAGAGTTGGCAGTGGGATCCCAGGGCTACCCAGAGTCTCCATCCAGCTGCAAAGATGAGGATTCTTGCTGGATCTAAAACATGCATCCATCATTCTGAACACAGAATTAATTCTAAGGGTTATTCACAATTGTCTGATACCCATCCTCCAGCCTTACTCTCCTGATACTGTGAGAACTGGGGGTAGGAGGTATTTGCACTCAGAGACCTATTTTCCCTCATCCTTATTCACTCCCTGATTTCTACCTTCTCTAAGGACACCTGACCACTGACTCAAACTTCCTGCTGCTCTCCTGTTCAGTGAGTGCCCGTTGCTCTCACATTGATACCCAGGGACTGGAATTTTTTCACCAAACCACCAATTCTTAGACATGGTGTAATCTTGCCTTTTTTTTTTTTTTTTAATAGCCCTGCTGTTTATTCTGCATTAAGATGATAGATGCAGCTTTGTCTCTGTATCTGTTTAGTTTTTTTGTAAATACAAATATCTGTAATTTGTAAATCGGCATTAGCTGCAGGAAGAATGAATTAATTACTATTAACTTCCTTTCATCTAAGAGAGCTTGTCAAATAGCATTTATTAAGGGTTTAATTTATACTAACAACTGTGCTTAATGCTGGGAATACAGGAACAGTTTCTGTCCCCAATAAGCTCGTGTTCAGGTGAAAGCAATTTTTGACACACAAAATGTATGTGGAAGTGTCCAGTCTAAATGGGAGGCTATTTGACAGGAATTTGAAAAGGCCTCTTGCAGGTGGAAGGTTAACTTTGAGCTGAGCCTTAAAGGAAATTAGGGGGCCCAGATGTGTAGGGAGGACATTCCAGAGGGGAGTGCTCTCTGTAAGGACACAGCCAGTTAGGTCTGGGAGGCTAAATTGTGTTCTCTGCAAAGGGAACAAAGGAATGAGACTAGAGACTTTTAAAAGTCATAAGAAAGATTTTCTATTTTTTTCATTGGAGAGAGCAGCTCAAATTTATTAAGGGTGAAGGAGTGTGGAGAGAGTTAGGATTAGGGAAAATCATCTTGACAGTTGAGTGGACTGGAGTTTAGAGAGCCCTGAGGCAGGAAGTCCATCCCAAGAGTGGGATGATTAGAGTTTACACCAAGGAATATAAGGAATAAAAAGATTAGGGGAAGGGCTTTAAATGCCATGTAGAGGTTTTTATATTTGATTCTGAACATAATAGGGAGCTACTGGAGTTTATGGGAGGAGAGATGATCAGATTTGTAGGTCCTCAGAAAGAACACTTCCAAGGATAGACTGGAGGGGAAGAGATGCGAGATAGACCAAACAGAAAGCTATTGTAATCATCCAGATATGAGATAAGGACCTACACCAAGATGAAGTGTTAAGAGCTTTTTTTTGTTGTTACTATTTAGTATATTTCAGTCATGTTTTTACTCTTTGGGAACCCATGAGGCATTTTCTTGATAAAGATACTGGAGTGGATTGCCATTTCCTTCTCTGGCTCATTTTACAGATGAGGAAACTGAGGCAAAAGGTAAAGTGACTTGCCTAGGGTTTTATAGGCAGTAAGTGTCTGAGGTTGGATTTGATCTCGGGAAGATGAGTTTTTCTGACTCTAGAGGAGACCCTAAAGCAGAGTCCTATGCAACACTTGCCTTTAGCAATAAAGATCCAGCAGAGAAGACAGAACAGAAGTATCTCATGGAGGGAGAGAATCAGGACAGTAGTGTCATGAAAACCTCAGAAGATCCTGCAGGAACGAAGTTGTAAAAAGGCTGGGAAGGGTTGGAGCTGGGGCAGTCCCATTAAATTTAGCAATTAAGAGATCATTGGTAACTTGGAGAGAGTATTTTGGGGTATAGAGGTTGGAAGTCAGGTTGGAAGGCATTAAGAAGAAAGTGAGAGGAAAGGAGGTTGAGAGGCCAGTGGACATTGTCAAAGGGGGAGAATAGATAAAAATCAAGAGCTAGCAGAGATGGATCAAGTTTGGGGGGGGGGAGGGGAATGGAGTAAACATAAGCACGTTTGTAAGCATCAGGAAAGCGCCCATTTAAGAGGAAGAGATTGAAACTAAGTGAAGGTGGGGATTGATAAAGGAGACCATCCACTGGACAAGGTAGAACAGAATGGCATCATTTGTGCCTGAGAAGGGCTACCTGATTTTGTGTGATAGAGGAAGGTGGCAGAGGGGCAGCTAGTCAATGCAGTAGATAGAGTACCAGTCCTGAAGTCAGGAACACCTGAGTTCAAATCTAGCCTCCACTTCCTAGTTGTCCCTGGGCAAGTCACTTAACTCCAATTGCCTTAGCAAAAGAAAGAAAAAAGAAATAGTGGCAGAAGGCATCCAGTTGATATGGAAAATAGTGATTTCTAGGTCTGCCATTTGACTTGCATTTTACTTTTGCTCAGGTAACTTCTCCAAGTGACTGGGTGTGGTTAATATTTTCAAATTCTATGAGATGTAAACTCTTGCCAATATGTGTAAATGACAGCTATTATTTTATTTTACTCTTAATCCTTTTTCTTTTGCATCTCTTTGGCTTTTCCTTCTTTAATTAAATTTTACTTTCACACTGTAGAATTACTTGCCATTGCCATAAATTTTCCTTGACTGTTGTTTGTTCTCTGATTATCATCTTTTATCTCCACTTCTTACCTTTTAACATTCTTGGGGTCTGGTTTTGCACTTCACTAGTACCACTTACTTAGTAAACTGATCCATTGATCTTTTTAACTAATCTCATCTTTAATCTCCACACAGTGCTTCGATCACACTGCATTCTTAAAATTCTTCTACCTATCTGACATAGGTGCTTAAGAAAGATTTTACACATTTCTTTTTTTCTTTTTCTGTTGACATCTCAAGGCTTCAGGCAATATCTCTGTGTAGATAACTTTTTCCCTGGCACTACTTCCATATTTTCAATTTACTGCTAGTAAGTCCTCCTTGATTTCCCACAAATCCATTGAATCCAGAACAAAAGTTTTATCATCTCCATCTGTATCTTATCTTAACTTCTCATCATTCTCTCTGAGAACAAGTTTTATCATTTCCAACTGTATCTCATCTTAACTTCTCTATTTTCCCCAGACCCTCATTATCCCAAGCTTGCAACCTAGGAGTTTTCATATATACATATACACACATATATACATATACATATACCCACCCACATACCTAGGAGTTTTTAAAAATTTCTTCTCTCTTCATTTTGTCCCTTCCCTTTTCCCAATTTCAAAGCCCTATTATGTTTTGAATCCATTCTCCCATAGATGCTTAGGCCCCTTCATCTCTTTTCACCTAACTAGACCAGTTATTCTCTCCTCCAATATATTTCTAATTCAACCCATCCTCTGCTCAAATGCTGCCCAAATGGTCTTCCAAAACACTACTAGGGTCACATCATTTTGCTACACAAAAAAAATTGAGTTTTTGTTACCCGCTGAATAAAGTGCAAACTGCTGACTAGACTCCAAGGCCTACCTATCTGTCTATACTGTACATTCTTGCCAAACTGACCCGCTTTTCTTTCTCCATCTCCATCTTGCTTATTCTTTCTCTGTCCATTTTCATCCCATGTATAGAATGGACTTTTTCTCTCTGGGTCATATTTTTATCTGCTTAGGCCAAAGCCATGATTTTTGCCTAGAATGTGAGCTCTTCCAGTTCACTTTCCTCAAATACTTCCCCATTTCTCTCCTTTGCCCTTTTTTCACCCTCTCTTTGTTTTTTTATTTTGTATGTTCCTTAAGAGCGGGACCTGTGTTACATATTTTTGCATTTATATCATAATTATTAGCATGTTTGATCTCTTTTGGTCTTTGTTATTTTGTGTATTCCTTGAGAGCAGGACCTTTATTCTATATATTTTTGCATCCTCAGCACAATACCTTGCCCATAGTAGAGCCTTAACAAGTTTGTTGTTGAACTGAAGCAATGAAATCTTCCCACTGAGTGATTTAACCTTTGATTTTTGTGTGTTTGTGTGTATTTCCGTCTGTGAGCAGAAATCTCGGATCAGTTCCTGGCCTGGTTTTCCCGGATGGAACAAGAGGAAGAACTGGGTGTGTCTGAACTCCAGGACTCGGGGGACAGGGGGATGGGCTCAGATATCGAGGACTCGGAGGAGAGGGGGATGGGTTCAGACCTGCAGTACATGGATGAGAGAGAGGACGACCCGGAGGAGAGGGAGGTGGGCTCGGACCTGCTGGACGAGAAATACAGAGAGGAGAACTCAGAGGAGAGGGAGATGGTGACAGACATCTACACAGGTGAGGAGTGCATTCTATGGAAAGCTGGAATTTCCATTGAAGCTGCCCTGAGTACAGTCAGTTCTAACTCCTCTAGTGTTGTAACCAGCAGTTGCATTAGGTGTTGAATCAGGCCTCTGGGGGAGACTGAGGCAATATGGGCTACAGTACCACCAACATGCTGTGGAGACCCAGCTCGGCATCTCCTTCCGTAACACCTGGATTCTGCCGTTTCCTAGCCCTTTCCAGTGTCGGGCCGAGAATGGAGCCTTATCCTCAATCCAGACCTGATTGAGGTGATGCTGGTAGGTATGGGGGAAGAGACTCAGTGGAAGGAAACTGGGACTGCTTCCTAGATGGAAGGGGGTATGCTTTGCCTTAGTCTTCATAAGTTTGCGTCTTAGAACACTGGCTGGCTTCGTTACACTTCCCAGATTCCCGGGGTGTGGAATCCCCGCTACGTCCCCCGTGGCCGGGATATTAAAATCAGAGTCTTTGCTCTAACACATCCCCAGCCTCTTCTTCCAATCCCTACATCACAGAGAAGCATGCAGCTTTCCCTAATTGAGCAGCCTTGAGCTTAATTCTTGTAATACCTTCTGCTTGGGAACAAGAAGCAAGAAACTGGATGAAGTCTGGCCTGGCCCTGTAACCTGGGCCTTCAGCTTTGCTCTTTGTGTTCACTGTCCAGCTCTGTTCTTCCCTCATGGATGTAGCATTTTGCAAAATATGCTTCAGGTCATTTTGGGGTTTTGTATTGACAAGATGCATTGTGGGAAGGAGACGGTGCCTTAGGGTAAAGTTGCTCATCCCCTTGATCATACTTACTCATTAAACTCATTTCTCTCTCTTTCATTCCTCTCTCTCCTTCCCCCATCTTTGGAGATAAAGAATTGGAAGCACAGACAGGTGAAGTGACTGCCCCAAAAGTCACTCTGTGTATGAAGGCCAAAGACTCGGGCTGAGATTTTTTGGCTTTTCAAAAACTTCTGAACTCTTTGCTTGGTTCAGTGAGACGTTATGTAGAACAACTAATTGTATTTTGCAAAGTGCTTGGTACTTCCCACTGCTTTTTTTGGTTGAGGCTGGGTGAGATAGTTTATGTATTTTCTGATCCTCAGTCTTGGGACTCTCTTGGACTTAAATTTTCTCAAACATTTGAAAGAACTTAGTTTTTATAGGAGTTTTGTTTTATTTTGCTGAGACAATTGGGTTAAGCTCAGGATCGCACAGCTAGGAAATGTTAAGTGTCTGAGGTCAAATTTGAACTCGGGTCCTCCTGAACGCGGGGCTGGTGCTCCCTTTTGGGGGCAGAGCAGGTGTACAGTCCCACTTCACCTGGAAGATTGGATGGATAGAGGGCCTTTCCTTGGTCTCCTTGACCAATGCCGTGAATCTTGTTTCCTCCCGGCTCTTCTGAGAAGGGGCTGATGCGGGATATCATGCACATTTTTTTTTTTGGAAGATTAGTGTATGGCTTCATTGGTTTTACAAACAATTCCCCCAAACTCAAAGAAAAATAAATTCTACCGGGATTCTTTTTTTTCCCCCTCTAGCAGATGAGAGACTCCTCAGTGAGGAAGAAGAGGCAGCCCTCCGGGAGGAAAACGAAGATGACGGGGAGGATCCCGAAGTGGTGGAGATGGGGATGTTCTCGGGGCTGAGTGAGTCGGAGAGCCTGACGCAGAGTCCCAGAGAGGAGGACGAGAGCACCGGCGAGAGCCGCCCGGAGGAGGAGGAGGATGCTCCGGCGCTGCCCTGGAGGAGACGCCTCTCCATAGGGAAGTGTCCCCGGGAGGGCAAGCCGGCCCAGCGCCGTTTCCATCATCTCCATCACCCGATGGCTGTGGATTTCGGGGAGCTCAATAGCTTGATGGCCAGCATCATGGAAGCCCCCACCATCTGCTCCGATTGCGGCGAGAGCTTCAGCCCGGGAGCGGCCTTCCTTCAGCACCAGCGCATGCACCAGCTGGCCCAGGCGGCGGCGGCGGGGGTCCAGCCGTACGGCTTCGCCGCGGAGTGTGGGGGCGTGGTGGGCGTGGTGGGGCTGGGGGGCTCCGTGCTGCCCCGGGCCCCGGGGGAGAAGCCGTACCGATGCGGGGAGTGCGGCAAGGGCTTCAGCCGCAACACGTACCTGACCAACCACCTGCGCCTGCACACGGGGGAGCGGCCCAACCTGTGTTCGGACTGCGGCAAGAGCTTCAGCTGGCGCGCCGACCTGCTCAAGCACCGCCGCCTGCACACCGGGGAGAAGCCGTATGCGTGCCCCGAGTGCGGGGAGGCCTTCAGCCTGAGCTCGCACCTGCTGAGCCACCGGCGGGCCCACGCGGCGGCCAGCGGGGCCGGGGCGGCGGCGCTGCGCCCCTTCGCCTGCGGCGAGTGCGGCAAGGGCTTCATGCGCCGCTCGCACCTGGCCAACCACCAGCGCATCCACACCGGCGAGAAGCCGCACGGCTGCGGCGAGTGCGGCAAGCGCTTCAGCTGGCGCTCGGACCTGGTGAAGCACCAGCGCGTGCACACCGGCGAGAAGCCCTACATGTGCTCCGAGTGCGGGGAGACCTTCAGCGTCAGCTCCCACCTCTTCACGCACAAGCGCACGCACTCGGGCGAGCGCCCGTACGTGTGCAGCGAGTGCGGCAAGGGCTTCGGCAGGAACTCGCACCTGGTGAACCACCTCCGCGTGCACACCGGCGAGAAGCCCTTCGGCTGCGGCCAGTGCGAGAAGCGCTTCAGCGACTTCTCCACGCTCACGCAGCACCAGCGCACGCACACCGGCGAGAAGCCCTACGCCTGCGCCGAGTGCGGCAAGAGCTTCATCCAGAGCTCGCACCTCATCCGCCACCGCCGCATCCACACCGGGGACAAGCCGCACAAGTGCGCGGGCTGCGGCAAGGGCTTCCGCTACAAGACCCACCTGGCGCAGCACCAGAAGCTGCACCTCTGCTAGGGCGGCCGGGGCGGGACTCGGGAGCATCATCTCGGGGACGTTCCAGGAGGGAAGGGGGTTTCTAGTAAAAAAAATCAGAATAGATACTTGCAATTGCCTTTTTCCTCCCTCAAATGAGAAAGGCAGAGTGAGCTCACAATGAAGGCCCTTACTTTTACACGTGGTTGTTTAAGGTCATCAAGAAAAGGGATGGGGACTAAGAGAGACATAGTATTGAAAGGGAAGGAGTAAAAAAGAATAACGGGTCTTAAATCGGGGAAGTGTTTGGCTCCTGAAAGGTGAGGGGATGGGGAGAGAGAGATCACAGCAAGGGAAGTAGGAGGCAGTGATTTGTGTCTGGGTTTAGTTAGCATCCTCTTTTAACAGATGCTCCAATTCATGCCCCATCCCCTTGGGAACCTCTGCAGCCACCTACTGATTCTTCCTCTTCAGCTTTTCCTTGGAGCCAAGACAAATACAAAGTGTCCCATCAGGACTGTGGAAGGAAGAATGTTATTTTCCCCGTCCATTCCTTTTTTCTCTGGGCCATATCTAGCTGCTATTTGGAGACTTCTAGAGAAACTGGGGTGAAAAGTAGAACATTTCAGGAGAAAAGTGTCTTCAGAGAGAGGGGACCACTTCATTGCTTGCTTTCTGCTTCCGGTTTTCTGGTCTCCTCACATCAAAGCCCTATCATCTCCATGTACCAAATATTCTCACCCTTGGCCCTGGAGTTTGGGTACTAGGCCCATGATTTCTATTAGACTACACACGTGTGACTTTAAATAGAAGGAAAAACGGCCGCAGTCTGGAATTGTGGGGTTTCTCCTTAGTACAGTGTATTGCTTGATTTCCCATGGAAATCTCAGATGATTTTTGCAGGAGAAACCCAAGAGGCATTTTCCACCAAGTTTGCTGGGTTTCTCTGAGGATCCCAGAAGAACAAATCTGCCGAGTCCATCATCCATTGGTTTCATCTCATTTTGTTCTCTCACTTGCTGTCTTCCTCACTTGAAGGTGAAGGAGGAACCCTGGGCTTCCACCTCTCCAAAATCTAGTTTTCCTCTGTTAGTTCACACAAGAAATACGGAGGATGTTCTCTAAAAAAGACCTTGTTTTTAGTACCCAAATGGGCAATAGTTAAGGAAAGTATAAATGCAAACACTTTATAGCACCAGCAAAGACTGCATCCTCTTGGTGCTAATCAGAATGCCAAATAGCACTTTTATACTTTTAAAGGTGCATTATCATGTTCATTATTATAGCCATTCATCAATTTGCTTGTGAGATCCATCAGTATTAGACCCCTATCTTATAAGGAAGACTAAGGCATCGAGGACTGATCTCGAAAAAGGTTTGGCAGTGTCAGATAGGTCTGCTCTGCTCTCTGTGTTTTCCATTTTGACTCTGGACCGTAAATTGTTGCCTATTTCAAGGGCTTTTTCTAAATTGTCCCTTGCTTGGAACAATCTTGGCTACACTAGAAACAACAGGAAAGGTATTCCGTCATGTGTAAGACCTGCCTCTGGTAGCCTTGTGTTAACATCAAGGATGCCAGACTGCACCCTTCCCCTTCCACTCCCCCAGAATAAGCCTTTAGAATGGGAATTCTTATATTTGGGAATTCCAACTTGGAGGAAGAAAGCTCCAGGATTGTCATTTCAACCCTTTATGATCTTGGCAAAGATTGTCTAAGGATTTCCTGAGAATTAGCATGGGCAGTTCTATCCTGGGAAAACTTTGGAGGAACTATAGGAAAAAGGCATGTCTATACCACTACCTACAAAACAAAACAAAAAACAACCACCACTTCATTTTTAATTGAATTCTGTTGGAAATTCTAGTCTGGAGCATTTGTATCTCACAGATGCAGTTTCACCCTTTGAATTACAAATTTTTTGTTTTGTTTTTTAAAAAAGCCAACAAAACTAGGGGGTAATAAAAACATTGTTCCTATTTAATAACAAGCCCTTTTGATCATGGGCCATTTCTCCGGTTTGGGAATCAAAATAGGCTTATACTTCTCCGATTTTATAAAATTAATATTTATGTTTGAAAGAAGATGATGAAAAGATCAATTCCTTAAATCCCCTTCTCTAGCAATTTTTTTTTTTTTTTTTTTTTTTGGTGGGGAAGAGAAGGAAGGGAGAAGGAATAAAGAGATTGGAAACTTATCATTAAAATAAATTGGGGAGGGTGGCTTTAGATTTCGTTTCCCAATAATTCTTGTCTCATTCACACAGAAAAAAGTCAGCTACAAATTGAACACCACTTTAGGTAAACAAAACATTGTAACCAAAAGAAGTGAGTTAGATTTGGGGGCCAGGGGCAAAGGTGTGTAATAACTGCTTTTCTCCTGATTGACTCATTTTATGATAGACCTAAGCTTTCGGGAACTCATCTGTATAAAGTATGCCTATATTTGGTCCTCCCAAAGTTTTCAGTTTTGTCTCTAGTTTTTCTCTAGATTGTTCTTATACCTGCTTTCTCTGGGACACCCTTGAATGTGTTAAGCAACATATGAAAATAATTATTATCCACCAATCCATTTATCACCACAGGGTCAAAATTGTTTTAATCTGGATTCCTTAGAAGTTTAGTCAAGTAGTTTTAACTGCGATTAAGTGGATTTTTTTCCCCCAGAGCTTGTGCATGGATTTGGAAACAAACAAGATGAGAATTTCTACCAAGCCCGGAGCTGTTGCATAGTCCCTCTGTGGGATTTCTCCAGCTTCATCAAAGGCTGTGCATGTGTCATATAAATTAAGAATTTGTTTTTTTGGCTTTTTTTTCTTAGACAATCTGAACTGTCATTTTTGAACTTGTGCACATTTGAATGCGGTGTAATTTGTGAAAATGATAATTTAAAGAACTTCAGGATAAGAGGTTTTGTGTTGGGGTGGGGTTCGGGTGAGGGGTAGGGTGGGAGTGGAATTTCTTTACTGGTTTCAGGTTGTTTTTATTTAATAATGGTTTTCTGGACAATGTTCTGGTGTTTGAATGCCAGTACAATGTATTTGTCATTAAATTCTATAAGATGTTGATCTCATGACTCTAGCTACAGTATTTGTCATTTAAAGTACCTGTTCTGATCAATCCAAATAGATCTGTTTTAGGATGTTCAAGGGGTACCCCTGCTAACAAGTGACTGATGTTTTGGAAAATTCTAAAAACTATCAATTCAATGTCTCAGTCTTGTCACAGGTAAATCTGGAAAAGAGGAAACTGTCAGATCATCTAATTCCACACACATTTACTAAACCAATATTGTACACAAGGCACACTTTGCAGTACCCCGATATTAAAAGATCTATTTAGATATAATCCTTGCCTTTAGACTCTTATAAGTTGAGTGTTGAATAACTGATGTTCACTTTTTAAAGATCTCTGTCTTTACTGCAAGAATTGATTGGGGCAAAAATGAACCCAAGAGAAGGAGGTCACATTGTGCATGTCTTTCTTAGTTATAATCCACAATTCATGAACTCACTGTTTTCTCTGCCTCAAGCAAACTTACCACCATTCTACCCCCCAGAAAAGGGGGAGGGAGGGTAATGAAGGCTATAGTTTTCTTGTATTAGGAAATCTCATAATCTAGAGAAAATGATCGTTTTTTTTTCCCAAGCATATTGTATATGAGGTTAGATCTTCCTAAAATGAGCCAGCTCTGTGTCAAAAGGGATGAGCCAGGTATTTGAGAAGTTAGGAACATTTTCCTATCAACCTCCTGAAAGCTCATGAAGAGTTTTGGGGATGGGGATGTAGAGAAAGTGAGGAGAGTCCTCCAACATGAGGATGACTGATACATATTGTCTCTTTTTTTGGCGTTCAACATTTTATTTAACATAAGAACCCACCAATGCTAATCAATGCCTTTTGTTTATTTAATATGTAACTTACAACTTTATGTTGGGCATTTCTAGATCCAGGTTAATTCTCCTTTGTGACAGGAAAAAAAAAGTACTTATGCAGTCTATGTAAAGACTGACTTAAGTAGTCTTCCTCTATGTGGGGTAGGAGGTTTTTCTTACCTGTTCTGGGACTCTATGCTCATTGTAGATATTGTTCTTTTTTGTTTCAGTATGAGCCACCCTTGTTTCATTTAAACCTCATGTTTTTCATTTCTTAATTGGTTACTTCATATTGTACAGCAATATTGCATTCAGTGCCATAGGTTTTTTTTTTAAGCCATTCCTCAATTTAATGGTAGCTACTTGATGTCCAGTTCTTTTGTTGTCACAGAAAGTGTTACTATGAATATTTTGGCCATATGTTGGATTTTTTTTTCTGTGATTCACTCCCATAAGGGTACATTATGTGTTCAATACTGGGATAACTGAGTCTAAAGTTTTGGACCTTAAAATCTTTTCATTTTTATTGATGTCTTTTAAAAAAATATATATATATATATATATTAAATCAAAATTTCCCTTTGTCTCCGTCTTCCTAGAAAATAATTTAGTTTTTTTAAAGACAAAAGGGAGAGGGGATCCATAAAATGATCTAATACATCAAAGAAATGTGAAAATACGTACCATATATCACATTAATGATCCCCTCACCTCTACAAAGAGGCAGAGTAGAAATGTGGAGTTTTTTTTTTTTTAATCTCCTTTAGATCCCTGCTTATTCTTTGTAATTTTTAAAGTCACTTTTGGCTTTTTAAAACAGAATAATCATTGGGGCTTTTCCTGACTCTGCATCAGTAATCTCTACTTCTCTTGGTGTCATTTTTTACAGTCTAGAAATAATCCATAATATAATTTGTTGAGACATTCCCCAATCAATGAATATCAACTAGTCTTTAACATCACAAAGAATGGCAGTTTCTTAACAAGGCTAACATTTGTTAGCATCATGTGGATGTCAAAATTCAAGAGAAAGACTAAAATTGTTGTCGTTTGGGGCATTTTAATTTTCATGGGGCTACCATGATTTTCAGATTGAGTCTAGGCCAGTTTCTATGTCATGATTACAAGGATTAGATATTCGAGTGCTCTTTGGCAGAAGTGTCACGTATTGTGTTCTCAGCTATTAAAACCATTCAAGCATTTTAACATTCAGTGATGTCTTCCCTGAGGAGGGCCATTCATTATCTGATATTCATCCTCTTAAAACTGATAGTGACTTACAGAGATCAATTGTTGACCCAACTACTGCTTCATGTTTTTTTAAACCTAAATTTTATTTTCATTGATTTCAGTAGTATGATACCCAAGTTTCTATAATTTGATCCACTTATTTCTTAAGCAAATTACAACCTTTATGTCTTGGTCTTTAGGAGTGTTTGAGGTCTAATGTTTCATCAACCTGGAGGCCAGCAATGTCAGCTGGGAAGTTCAGAATGATGAACTATTTCACCCAATAAACCAGTGTATCAGGCCTAACTTAGGCTGACCTCTTGACTGATCCCCAATGAATCCCAAGAACAGGGACTTTAATCAGTCTCCTTCCCTCATTACCTTATCCTAGATTCCTGCTCTCTCCAGAATGACTGTTTGAAAGCCCCTCTTTTCCCACTTCCATTCCCACTAGATGAGAACAAGGGTATATATCTTGCAATGCTACTCAGTGTGGAAGAGGAACTTTGGCTATACCGCAACCATGCATGGTTGCCACTCAGATTCCTGTCATCCCTAAGCTTTCTCTTCCAAGCAGAAAATATGTGACAGATTGCAAAGTTATGAGTTCAGGATCCCTCTTCTTTCTGAGAAGGGAATCAGAGAAAAGCCTCACAACTTCACTATATCTCCACTTTGCCTTTGATACCTACTTTACTCAGGTGGACTTATGATCTGAAAATGCTCTCTCAAAACTACCAACATTTTCTTTACTTCCTTCCCACTGGGGCAAAAGTAAGGGAAATAAAACTCTCAAAATAAATACGTACAGTCAAACTCTCATACACATCCCTCAAAAAAAGGTAGAGACTAAAAGATTGTGATTGAAGAGAAATTTCGGAGTCCTGTGTTAGATTAAAAAACAAAACAAAAAGATTTGAAAAGAACTTGATGGTTTTTGGTGGGTTTTTTTTAGAACAAAAGATCTTTATTTTCTGATAAAATACATAAGCTAAGAAAACTTAGCTTTGCATGACATTCATGAAGTTAATGGTTTTTATGAACTACTGTTTCAGGGGAAGATTCCAGAGTCTTCCAAGTCATAACATAGATGAACCTGCTTTCTTATACAGCAACAATAGTTTTTCTTGGGTTGGTGATGTTTTTTTTCTCCCCTTGCCTGGCCTGCTTCATTTTTCTAAAAATTTGAAGCGGTTCAGGACAAGTGCAACTTTACTTACTGCAGACAGAAACCCTGCTCCACCTAAAGCAAAGCACCGGAAGAGCAAAAGGGTCACAGGAATGATATTTCGCCAGGGAGTCCTTTCCCATTTAGGGGGAGGGCCACTGTCAATGCTTCCTCCAAATCCATACTTCTTACAGAATGGAGGAGCCCATCCATAGTCACAGTGGCAATTTCTATTATTGTTACAGATTCCTCTCTTGTTACACGTGTCCACTGTACAGTCAAATTTAAGAACATTCAAGTTTGCACAAGTCTTATTAATGCATAAAAATCCCTCTCCACAGGCGGTGCCTTCTCTTACTTCTCCAATATCTGGCAGTTTCATTGTAGTCATCGGAAGATGATAGTCTGTCCCCCAGCAAGTAATGTTGTCCTGGCTGACAAAATTCATAACTATTGTATAGTGATCATCCATGACAGGAATACTCTTGACATTGACACACTGTAGTCTTCCACATAGCACGTTATCGGGTTCACACTTGGAATAAGCACCGGTCATAATTCCACAGTTGCCAAAACGGTCCCCTTGATTGGCTTCTTCATAGCAGGCAAGGGGTCCTGATCTTGAAGAGCGTCCAAAAAGGCTCCTGCATTGATGATTTCGAGAACTGCAAAGCCCTTTGAAACAATAGCCATGGCCAGAGCAGGGGGTACCGTCTTGAATGTAGGTGTTGTAAGGGCAGTGTTCAGAGGTGCCATTGCAGAACTCCTCGAGGTCACACTCACTATTTTTGGCCCTGCACATTTTTCCTGCTTTTCGAAATCTGCAGTTATAGCAGCAAGGACCAGAACCACACTTTGCTCTGCCTTTTAATTTACACGTTGGCTGACAACACTTATCTTGCTCACAGTCCTTTGGTGTGCCACAGTCACACTGTTCGCTCCCTTCCACCACCCTGTCACCACATACAGAGACTTTTTTTTTTAATGTTGGTATATTAGACAAGCACTTTGCATAAATGACTATCTTGTCAAAATAATCCGAGTAACTGCAGTCACTAAAACCACCATTGCCAGGGTTTGGATCCATTAAGCATCTATCAGGTCCCTGACATTCACATCCACTCACATCGTCTTTCATCCCCACAATGTGGCCCAATGCATGAAGAAACTCATTAGAGCCGCTGAGGTTCTCTTGAGAAAGGCTGCTCACAGATGCGCTATTTCCTTTTTCACAGATACCTCCTATCTTGGCTCTTGTGGCGATCTCTTTACTTACAATTAAATGTGCCCAATCTGACTGGGCACGGTGGTCTAGCTGTTCCTCTTTATATTTCATAAAGTTTGCATAAATTTTATCTTCTTTGGAGTTTTTTATGTCTATTTTGTCTTGATCGGACCAAACCTCAATTCCCTCCAGATGAACTCGACAATGGAGTCCTTGAAAAAGGGTGTCTGCCAGAGCTGTCAAAGTTAGGCCCTCATTAATGCAAGCTGTCATGTTGGAGCCCAAAAGCTGATACCTCCCATTAGATATCACAAGAAAGGACTCTATATACTTAAGGTGTAGATAATTCCAGTTAAACCTAGCCGAGATCTCTAGGTTCTGGTCATTTTCCAAAAGAGGACTTGTTTCTTCATCAATTGACTGACAAGCGCGATCAGCTCGAACGTCCTTCCGCAGGCGATATATGATGTGTTCAAATTTGGTGGAGGTCCTCAGGGGTTCCATTTGGTAAAGGCTTCCATTCATGTTCAGTATCCCCCGAAGGCCCCCAAAGCAGGTGTTTAAGGTAGCCAGGGAGTCTGGGGAGCCCTCCACGAATCCTCCGTAGCTGCAGTCATCGGCGATGTAAGGCTGGTCCTCCAAGAAGGCTCCCTGCCCAGAGAAGTAGAAGACACGCAGATGTCTGGACAGCAGGAGCTTCTTGGGCCGAAGGTGGACCACCTGCTTCCTGCCCTCCACCTGCAGGAGGTAAGATGCCCGGCCAGCTACCTCGGGATCCCCCTTGCGAGGAGCCAGCAACTTGGGGATAATCACTTCGTAGGAGGAGAAGCTCTTCCCCGGGCGGTAGCCGAAGGCCAGGGCCAGGCAGCTTGGGCAGAGCAGGAGCGTGCCCAGGCCGAGCAGCAGGAGGGAGCCACCCAGGTGCGAGACGACGGCTCCCTCGGACCCCATGCCGGCTTCCCGCCTCCCTTCCAGAAGCCGAGCTGCAGCTCGGATCTGGGAGGGAGGTCGGACTGGGGCAGCCAGCGATGTAAAGGGCTGGGAACTGGGCTCTGCCCCGGGGGCGCCTTCCAGGGTATTGGCCCAAGCACGAGCCTCCGGGGCAGTTGGAAGGAGGGGAGGGTGGGGGTGGGGGGCTCGGTCGGGATGAGATCCGTTGGGTGGGCTCCAATGGAGGGGACTGGAAGGATACAAAATGGCCACGCGAAACTTCCTGTGGGGAAAGGGAGATAGATGATTTGGCTGAAAAGAACAGTTGGAGTGCAAGGGAGCCGGGAACTACCCAGGAAAAGCTGTTGAAAGATTTCTGTTGCTATACCTCTAACAAATGGTAGAAAAGTCTGCAACATGTCGATATCACTTATCAACGTTAAGAGACAGACCTTTCAATCCATAGAAAGCTCAAAAAGAGCTTCACCAAGATCTATACATAGGGAGACCTCAGGTACATATCCCTATCTATCTATCTATCTATCTCTCTATATATATATATATACACACAACTATCATGTATCACATATGGACAGATGTATTTATAAATAGATATGGATATCCAATTAGATAACAGTCTAATAACAGTATCAGATAGATATGCTTGTGCTATGAATATGTAATCATATATTTAAAACTAAATCATATATTTTAAATAGAACTATATAGATAGAGATCTACCAATATTGATAGGTAGAGATATACTATATACATAGAGCTATCTATCCTATAGCACATACACAGACAGCTCTATCTATAAATACCTATATCTGTGCGTAGATTACCATTTGCCCTTCTTTCACCCAGAGGACCATGATATCAGGGAGGTGATACCATGACATGCAAGTGAATTGGATCAAAGTGAGAGAAGGATGTGCAAGGTCCCCGGCCTCCCTTTCTCCTCCAGAGCCATCTGAGTCTGATGGTAAGAAATAGATTAGGAAATGGCCCTGGATGAAGTGGGAGATCTTGACCTTTTTAAGCTAAAGTCTTCAACAGATGTAAGTTTGACTAGTGTGTGTTGACAAGAGCTTTCTCTGTCGTTACTACGGTGACACCATCCTCTTCTCACTCCAATTCACTTGCCATAAAACTGCTCATTCTCACTGGCTCATCATTCATTGTCCTGCTGATTCAAGTTCAAATACCTCTGCTCAACATTCAAGATCATCCACCTTTGGGCACCATTTGCCAACCTTGCTCAGTGCTATCCACACAGTACTCTAGTCTTCAGCCAAACTGGATCATCTCCTATCTCCAAAACACACCTTATGCTTTTTTTCCTTTGGCCTTCAGGATCTGACTTAAGCAATTATGCTTAAAATATTAAGTATTAAAATAAATATTTCTAGTTATCCTTTCAATTTAATAATATGATAGCTATATCTTAGGTATATATCTTTATGTTCTTCTAACTATCACATATATTAACAGATATAAACAGAGCTATCTAGAAGTAGAATGATATCTATTTGTGACCCTCTTTGGGGTTTTCTTAGCAAAAATTCTACAATAATTTGCCATTTCCTTGTTCTACCTCATTTTACTGATGAGGAAACTGAAGCAAACTATGTTAAGTGACTAGCCTAGGGTCACACAGCTAGTATCTCAGGCCAAATTTGAACTCAGGTCTTCCTGACTCCAGGACTGGTGCTCTATCCAATGTGCCACCTAACTGTCCTATAAACACATACAGACAGACCTAAATCTATATCCATGCTATGTATATTGCCATAGCTGTAGATATAACTATAGATAGATATCTACAACATCCCTATATCTATCACATTTATTAATAAATATAGACAGATCTATCTGTAAATTTCTAAAGATATCTTTCTAAATGCCTGTACTTATATAGATCTGACAATATCTATAGATATCTATACTATATAGAAATATCTATTACATATCATATATTAACATAGTCTTTATCTGTAAAGAGCTATATCTATAGATATGGATCTACTAATATCTATAGAGAAATATCTTTAGATAGATATCTATATTTGTAAATATAGATATCTCTGGCAGTGATTGATGTATATTTTCATTTGTATATAATCATAAAGACTTTTTTAAAGCAAAAATTTAGTGAAAACTGAATAAATCCTTTATCCATCAAACTCAAACAATGAAGCTTATTCAGAAAACAAAATTAACCATGATATTTTTAAAATGAGAAACAAAATACTAGTTTTAGCTGTGGTGATTACTAATCCTAAAAGAAGATAAAAATAATGAAAATTAACCATATACTTAACCTAACCTGACCAAAGCAAAAGCAGATTAAAGTTGCTTCATCTTCTATTCTAGAAAATTGATATTGCTCACTGGGTTTTACGAGCTTCAGTTCCTCGATCATATTAATGTAATTAACCATGAAAACCAATTCTTGTTTAGTGCACAAAATCATTAGGTAGAAATCTATATAGTTTCTACGTGTCAGGCACTTTTAATAAAAATTATATCATTTAAATCTCACAACACCTCTGGTTGCACATGTGTGTGGGAAGGGAGGAAAGGGGGAAGGGGAGGGAAGTATTATTATCCCCATTTTACCATAGATAAAACTGAGGCAAATGGAGGTTAAAGGACTTGCCCAAAGTCACACAGATTTTAAGTAGACAAGGCAGATTTTGAACTCAGGTTCTCAATCCAAATTCAGTCTCTATCCACTTCACCACCAGCTGGGTGCTTACTATAGCCACTAGGAATATATATGAGGCAAATGAAAGGTTATCCCTGCCCTCAAGGAACTTACATTTTAAAGGGGGAAGACCATATAAAGAAACTCAAAAGAGGCAAAAGCAAAAATAGATCTAATTAAAAGAGATAAGAAAACTATATCTTCCTAAAAGGTGCCATAGACAAATAATATCAATACTAAATATTGGTATAGAATCCAAACTTTTAAAGAAGTTAAATGAGCTACAGAAATAGATAGTAAAACCATACCAGTGGAGGACCTCAACTTTCCCCTCTCAGAACTAGATAAATCTAACAACAACAGCAACAAACAAACAAACGAAAACAAGAAAGAAGGAGGTGAATAAAATTTTAGAAAAGTTAAATCTGATAGATTTTTGGAGAAAACTAGATGGAAGGAGAGAGGACCCACATGTGCAAATATGTTTGCTAGCAGTTCTTTTATAGTGGCAAGGAATTAAAAATTGAGCAGATGTCCATCAGTTTGAGAATGACTGAATAGGTTATAGTATATGAATGTAACAAAATATTATTGTTCTATAAGAAATGATGAGCAGACTTATTTCAGAAAAGCCTGAAAAGATTTATATGAACTGATGTTGAGTGAAGTGAGCAGAACCAGTACATTATACACAGTAACAGTAAAATTATGTGATGATCAACTGTGAGAGACTTGGGGTAGTAAATGACATCTGCACCAGAGAGAGAACTATGGAGATTGACTTGGATCAAAAATTTGCATTTTCACTTTTTTGTTTGCGTGTTTTTTCTTTCTCATGGCTTTTTTCCTTTTTGGTCTGATTTTCCTTGTACAACATGACAAGGAAATATGTTTTAAAGGATTGTACATGTTTAATCTATATCAGATTGCTTGCTGCCTTGGGGATGGGGAAGGTAAGAGAGAGAGGGAGAAAAATTTGGAACACAATCTTCCAAAAATGAATGTTGGAACTATTTGTGAATCTGGAAAAATAAAATACTACTGAGAGAAAAAAAACTAGATAGAAATAGACAGAAATACACCTTTTCTCAATAGCACATGACACCTACACAAAAACTGACCATAAATTAGGGAATAAAAACCTCACAACCAAAGGCAGAAAGGCAGAAATATTAAAATGAAGCCTTTTCAGATAAAAATGCTGCAAAAATTACTTTCAATAAAAGGCTGTGAAAAGATAGATTAAAATTAATTAGAAAGTAAATAATATAATCTTAAAGAATAAGTGGGTCAAAGAAAAAAATCACAAAAACAATGTGATAACTGTTGGAATGGATGTGGGAAAACTGGGACACAAATTCATTGCTGGTGGAGTTGTAAACTGATCCAACTATTCTAGAGAGCTATTTGGAATTTTGCCCAAGGGGCTATAAAAACTGCATACCTTTTGATTCAGCCATATCACTACTAGATCTGTTTCTCACAGAAATCATTAAAAAGGGAAAAAATTCACATATACAAAAATATTTGTAGCAGCTTTTTTTTGTGGTAACAAAGAATTAGAAATTAAGGGAATGCCCAAACTGGGGAATGGCTGAACAAGTTTTGGTATGTAAATGTAGTAGAATACTATTGTTCTGTAACAAATGAGGAGCAGGCTGATTTCATAAGAATCTGAAAAGACTTACATGAATTGATGCTGAGTGAAGTGAACAGCAACAGAAGAACATTGTACCCATGGCAATGTAGTGTGATTATCAACTGTGAAAAACTTAGATCTTCTCAGTAATAGAGTGATTCAAGACAATTCCAATAGACTTGTGATGGAAAATGCCATTCACATTCAGAGGCAGAACCCATCCTATAAATAACTATAAAATACTTGGGGGCTCAACCTTCCAAAGCACATATAAGATTTGTGTAGTTTCTCCCTTTCAAGAATTAAAGAACAATCTACATAGCTGAAGAAATATCCAATGCTCATGGCTAAGCTGTGGCAATATAATAAAAACAACACTACCAAAAGTATTTAATTTATACTTTTTTGCTTTGTTTTGTTTTTAATAAATCCTTTTCACCATCAAGGATAGTGAGGTTACCACATTTGGAAACTATGTTGTATTTAGAAGAAGTAGAAATAACACTGAACCATCTTGTTAGATAACAAAAACAATAACACTAGATAGACCCTATGCACCTTAATTGATACATAATGGAAGCAACATAATTTACACTTTTAATGCTATACTCAACAAGTTGCCAAGAAGATACTTTACAGAGCTTGATAAAATACCAAAATACATTTGGAAAAACAAAAAATATAGAATACCAAAGGAAATGACAAAAAGAAAGGAGATCAAAGAAAGAATAGAACTTCCAGACACAAAGTAATAATCATCAAAAACACCTGATATTGGTTATTGGTTAAAAAAATTGAGATAGATCAACAGAACAGAATAAATAAGGGAGATTCAAAAATAATACATAACTCAATATCTGATAAAGTGAAAAATATAAGTTACCTAGGGAAAATTCCTTGTTTAATAAACACTGATGAGAAAACTTGAAAGTCTGAAAGAAATTCATTTGGGAGCAGCACCTTATGCCACACTCCATAATATATTTTAAATGGAGATATGACCTCAATATTAAAGCAGATTTTATTTTTTTTAAGTTAGAAGATAAACAGATCATGCACTTTTCAAACTGTGGGGAAAAGAAGTATTCTCAACTAAAGAAAAGATAGAGGTAATTACAAAAGATAAAATAGTTCATTTTAAGTACTTGAAACTACATCTAGGATAAGAAAGGAAGTGGTTGAATGGGGGGAAAAACCTTTCTATTTAATTTTCCTAATGAGTTGTTATTCAAGAAAGATAAAACAATAAATTTGCAATTATGTAAATAAAGTGACTAAAACGTACACATATTCTAAAATATTTAGAGTGACACATTTTGTGATAGCTAAGAATTGAAACAAAGTAGATGCCCATTAATTGGGAAATGGATAATCAAATTATGGTACATGAATGGCACAGAATTTTCATTACCCTTCCATCTGCTTCAATCTTACTGTTCCCCCTTCCAGGAAAGCTGCTCTCTCCATGGACTCTGCTCTTGGTTTGGCTCCTTTACTGATTGTGGCCACTGGGAGAAATGCTATAGGGGATAGGAATCTCTGAGGCTACTGACATAGGGCCTCATGAAAATGGGTCTTGGTTCTTTGCATCACTATTTTTTTTTCCATTTTACGTGGAGAAACAGGAGTCTCCAACCTTCTCAGTCTGGAAATATCCAAGGGAGCTGTCCAGGTATCTGGATGTTAAGCCTCCATGCAGATCCATGCATCCATGGTGTCAGGCATCTCCAATTCTGGCTACAGGTCAATCAAAAAGATTTCTCCTATTCAGTGGATGATGGCTCAGAGAGATGAGAATCAATGAGTCATCCTTTATATTAAAAAAAAAAAGACAAATAATTGAATAAAACTAGTAGGCCAACCTAGTCTGATGACATATAGTTTTCCATACACACAGTTCCTGACCTTTCCATTTTTCTTATGTCTTCTTTGGGTCTGCGCTTGGTGTGTTTATAAGTACATGAGATAAAATGTTTTTCATTGTTCTTTCCATTTACATTGTTTTGGATCTTTTCAAAGTCTTCCAGTGCTCATCTTTATGCTTTGTGTTCATTGCTTAAATTTTGTGGTGCAATATTAATATTTCATGATATGCACATACTACAGTTTGTCTAGACATTCCCTAAGTGATGGAAAGCTACCTTTTTTCTCTCATCTTCACTGAACCACTTTCTACTCGACTACTTGCTGCCATGCCATCCTCTAAATGGAATTAGGAGCTATACTGGGAGGAATATAGCCACTGAGTACCTGTGGTGGTCTATCTCCCTCTCCCTCCCTAACCCCACCTTCCATATTTTCCTGGAAGAACTGTAATCAGATCAAAACTAACATTTCTTCCGAAAGGACAGTTAATTAATTGTTTTACTGTTCCACTCATAATTTTTGTGACTTCTCATTACCTCTTGTATTTAAATTCCCTTTCACAGAATCACTCCTTTATATTTGCTATTGTCCCAATTAGAATGTAAACTCCTTGAGAACAAAGACTGTCTTGTTTTTCATTGGGATCTGGCATTCAAAACCTTTCATGACCTGCTTCTGCTTTTCCTGTCTTCTTATACATAATAGATGGAAAAGACAAGATGGATTTCTAAAGCTTTTAGGAGGTTTAGAAATAGATGTCTAATGAGGTCTCTAAAATTCTCCAATTCATTTCACTTTACTTTATGTCTTTGCATCCCCCTCACTCAGGGCTATGAAGTTTCTTTATTTAAAGGCCCACAAAGCAGTTTTTGTTTTTACTATAGTCCGGCCCTCCAGCAGTCTGAGGGACAGTGAACTGGCCCCCTATTTAAAAAGTTTGAGGACCCCATTAGTATATTGATAAATCAAAGTTGATTTGGCCATTTTCCAAATGTTGACACAATTTTAGTTTGATCCTATTTCATTTTGACTTTACAAGTGATATTGCTATTTATATCTTTGAACAGGTAGTTCTTTTTTAATTTTCTGATTAAATTCTGATAAAAAAAAAAGGGACTTTGCAATTGGAGTATGTGACTAGTTGAATGCCTCTTGCAATGCTAGAATAATCTTCACAAAAATCATGCTAATTTGCAATCTAACCAGGAACATATTATATTTGCTTCTTCACTAGCTAGGTTTTGCCTCTTTTACCTCTTTTTGCACATCTGATGATATGAAGTCTGAGAGCTGCCACTTGTAAGTGGTATTAGGTAAATAACTTACTTTCACCTAGTTTCAAATTCCTCATCAGGTGTAAGACTAAGAAACTTACCTCTAAAGTCTGTTCTGCATCTAAAAGTATATTTCAACGTGGTACCTCAAGGTTTTATACTCACCTGGCATGTTTTCTTCACTACTACCCCAAATTTTAGGAAGAAAACTGATGGGTTCAAAATGTCTACATGAGAGCTACCAGGTTGGGGAAGGTCTTTGAAATCATTCCATACACAAGAAACTGGAGACTGAATGGATGCCAACAGCTGGAGAATGGCTGAATCAGTTATGGTCTATGGATGTGATGGAATACCATTGTTCTGTAAGAAATGACCAGCAGGACAATTTCAGAAAGGCCTGGAGAGACTGACATGAAGAGATGCTGAGTGAAATGAGCAGAACCAGGAGATCATTGTACACGGCAACAGCAAGATGATGTGATGATCAGTTCCTGCAGACGTGGCTCTTTTCAACAAGGAGGTGATTGAGGCGAGTTCCAATGATCTTGTGATGAAGAGAGCCATCTACAGCCAGAGAGAAGACTGTGGGAACTGAGTGTGGATCACAACATAGCATTTTCACTTTTTTTGTTATTTGACTGCATTTTGTTTTCTCTTTTTTTCCTTTTTGATCTGACTTTTCTTGTGCAGCACAATAATTGTGGAAATACGTATAGAAGAATTGCACATCTTCAACATATATAGGATTACTTGCCGTCTAAGGGAGAGGGTAGGGAGAAGGAAGGGAAATAATTTGGACACAAGGTTTTGTAAGGGTGAATTTGAAAATTATCTATGCATGTTTTGAAAACAAAAAGCTTTAATTTTAAAAATAAGATTTCATGGAAAGGGGGCAACTAGGTGGCATGGTGCTAGAGCTCTGACCCAAAGTCAGGAAGGCCGGAGTTCAAATCTTACTTACTAGCTATGTCACCCTGGGCAAGTCAGTTAACCCCAATTGCCTAAATATCATGGAATAAAGATGCTTCTTAAAATGGAACCTTTAAATTTTTATAAAATAAATTTTTAAAAGATGAGCACACTATCAAAAAATTATGTCCTGCATATAAAAGTATATCCCTGGGATGCAGTAAGAGCATGTGGCAGGCAAGGTGGTCCACTGGTTCTTGAAGAGAGACCCAGGCAATGGAGATGGTAATGGGACCAAGTGAGGGGAACAAGAACAGTGGATGTGGATTCAGGGCAATTGGTCCAGTAATGGTGTGGAGCCAATAGCAGCTGGGAGGATGGATACCTCAGCCTCTGCTATCTCCCTGTCTAATGCAGGTGAACAACAATCCCTGGTTTAAGAATTTCTGTAGATCAATAGCTACTCAAAATGATAACTCATGGGACCCTTTAGACATGACTGCTTTTTTGATAGTCAACCAGAGGATATAACTAGTTCAAAAATAGACAGCTAGATGGGAGAGTAGATAGTGTGATAAACATAGACCTATTGAGGCTGGGAAGGGACCCCAAAAGGTTGGAGTCATAGACTAGTATCTCGAGGTGTCTCAAAAGAATTTGCAAGCTTGACCCTATATCCAAGTCAAGGGGCAAAGTTTATTGTAATTGTAACACCAATTGAAGTAGGCTAAAGTTCAAGAGTTTTTAGCAAGGAACCTGGAGAAAGGAAATACCTTTATCCAGTTCTTCATGTCATTGATATGCTAATTTTATGGCCTAGGGGTAGAACCAAAGAGTGATCTCAAGAATTTGGTTATCTCTAACCAATAGACAGTAGATTTTGTATGACTATTCTAAGTTCAAAAGACTTGAAATCATTGACAGATTGTTAGCTCTCTAATATATCTTCCTTAAAGTCTAAGGAAGATATATAGGATATATAGACCAGAGGATTTTTATAATCATTGCCAAAATATCATTCTTAGATTGGAGAGCCTCAAGATTAGAGATTCCAAAGCCAAAAGATTTAGAACCACTGACAGATTGTTAGAACACAAGTACCCTAAGTTCAGGGGACCTTAAAATTATTGCTGTTTCAAAACAAAAATTATTGCTGTCTTTCCTAGAGACTATATTACATCATTTCCCCTCTCAAGCAGTTTGTATCCGAGTTTCATTTGGGACAAAGGGATGGAGATCTCATCTTCTGGAGCTGCTTCATGCTGATAAGGGATGAAGAGTTGTCCCTGCTTAGTGGAGGGGAATTGTGTCAGGACCTTGAATAGAATCATAGAGGGGCTTGACCATAATTAAAGTTTGGCATAAAATTCAGCCATGCCCAGGAAAGGGAGTGATTAACAAACTGATAAGATTGTGTGTGGGGGGCCTTTAGACAAAGAAACTTCATAGCCCTGGGTTGGGGAGGGGCTAGAAGTTAGGGATTTGTATGGCCAGAGAAGCCTCTCGGGTAGGGCTGCAGGTCAAGGTATCATCTGAACATACTGGATAGATAGCCAGGGCCTGTCCAAATATGTATGGACTGTCACAGAAGTCTTGTCCTACCCATGCTATGGACACAACTTCCCATGTTAACTGGTGAGGGGTTACATTTCCCTGGATTTGCCCCTTCAAGGACAAAAAAAAATTGTGAGTCTTTTTGCAATAGTATACAAAAGAAAGCATCTTTGAGATCTAAGATAGAAAACCATTTTGTTCCCTGGTATATTTGTAATGGGCTCATGGCTTCTACTGACCATGTGCTCTGATTATAGAAATTTGTTATAAGAGGAAAAAGCAGGGAGATGACTATGCATCAAAACAGATTCTTCAGGTTTCAGCCTGAGAGCACATGCTTAATAGCATAAAGCATCCTTAGATCTCTTTGAAAGCCAATCCTGTAGTAACAATTCTGCCTCATAATCAGACTCGGGAATAATCAGGTGGGAAACAAAGAAACAGAACTGGGAAACTGAGTCAGAAGGATCCCACCTTAAGCAGAGGCTAAGGTTGTCCTCCCAACTCTTGCCCAGATAAGGTGCCCCCCAAGACAGTTCAGAAAGGCATTCCTTTGAGTAATTTATGCCATTTCTCTGGAATGGTGGGTTACTGATTTAATGATCAGACAATAAAATTCAAAACTCAAAAAATTATCAGTTATAGTCCCAAGAAATTTTCTCTCTAATAGCAAATTCTACTAATCGCAGCTTAGAGCTATATACACTATTTTTAAAAGTTTAGCAGGACTTACACATATCGGAGATTTTGTTTAACATGTTTTATATGTTTAAACTAATCCCAATGTAAAGGATCAATCATTAAGCAAATTTATACATTCTTAGTAAACCCATTCCTTGTTTAGGAACTACAAATCCTAAATAGGCTCATTTCTCATGGCTGATGACCTTGCGTATTCTGATAGTTTCAAGAACACTGACAATCTTACGAATTAAGTGGGGGGAGGGTTGACAGAAACCCCAGAGAAGGAGCTGAGCTTGCTGTTGCCCACCCAAACCATTCATAATGTTTTCATGGATTGTACTGTTTTTGATACCTCTCCCCACTCTGTGAAGGAGGAAAAGGTATTATACACCTCATGCTTGGAAGTGAACTGATAAGGCTTTCATCTCATCTCCCTTGTTCCACACACAGTCATTACCAATTTTAGGTTTAATATGATGACAATAATTCCAAATAACTTAATTAACAATTTTAGAATTTTCCTAATAGCCAAATAGTCTTAGCTGTAATTTCTATTCCTTTAAATAAATTCCCCTTTTGTTTTAGGGAGAAAAGACAATTCTTAAAATTGTGATAGAATAGATTTTTAAAATGATCTAACTTTAATGAGATTCCCTAAATTCTGATTAAATGTTTTAGACAAACTGAATTGCCATGTGGTTATTTTCCAATTCATAAATTTCTCTTTTGTGAGCCAGGAAAAGGGTTAAGGTGCCAATTTTTACTGAGAGAGCCCTCAGAAGGCTAACTTTAAATAACTTAAAAGCAGGCTGATTGTAGCCAGAGTTTTTAAAGTAGTAGCAAATGGCTTTTTTATTTTCCTAAAGTTCCCAAACTCTTCTGTTAACACTATCAATACAAATACATTGCAATTTATATATGCCTTTAGTGGGTTTTAATTAGACTCCTTTAAAATTGCTTTCACTATCATATCTCAAACGAATTTCCAAATTACTTTATGTACATATAGAAATCATTTATTATATCTAAAAAACCCAGTTATCAAATATGAAGCAATTATTTTCAATAAAGCAGTTAACATTCATATAGCATGTTTTATACTAAGCACTTTGGCTATTGTGATTTTCACAACAACAACTATTATTTCTCTTTACAAATCATAAAACTGGTTAAAGTTAAAATAATTTTTTATAAATTACATAGCTAATACATATCCACAACTGAAACGAGAATGGTGGTCTTACCAAATGCAGTGGCAACTGGCTTCCTCACCTCACACTGCCATGCTGCGTAGTGCCAGGAGTACCCAAATTCTTCCCAGGCAGTTCCTGGACAGAACCTGCTGAAAGCTTAAGTGACTGGTGTCAGGATTTCTCTTTGATGGTAGTTTCAAGTGCCAGGGCTCAGGGAATGCTGACCATTGGGTCTCACTGCCACTCCCCAAAAATTGGATTGGGGAGGTGTTTGGGCAAGGTTGTGTAGGGTCCCCACAGTTTTGCTTTTTCTTTGATTCTTGTATTTCTACGATGAGGCAGAGTTTGAGTTTCCCTACAGTTATGAGATGAGAAGAGTTAGCAAATAGAGGGACTTGGGCTATAATCGATCTTGTTAACAATCCCCACAACTGAGATATGCTCAGGAGCACTCCAGGGAGTAGAATGGAGAGGGTCCTCTAATACCTTCTGGGATGCTTTCCCAAAGGAGCAGAAGGGGACTCCAGACAAGATAGGAGTCAAAGAAGGATTAGCAAAATCCTACTATTTACCTACTTTGTTTTTTCTTTTTCTTTTCTTTCAAAAAGGGGTAAATTCCTGAAATTATCCCCAGTGTTTCAGGAATTTTTCTTAAAATGACAAATTGCCAAACTTCTATTTTTATTATTATAGCTTTTTATTGACAGAACATATGCATGGGTAATTTTTCAACATTGACTCTTGCAAACACTTCTGATCCAACTTTTACCTTCCTTCCTTACACCCCCTCCCCTAGATGGCAGCCAGTCTCATACATGTTAAAGTATATCTTAAATACAATATGTGTACATATTTATACAGTTCTCTTGTTGCACAAGAAAAATCGGATTTAGAAAGGTAAAAATAACCTGGGAAGAAAAACAAAAATATTGCCAAACTTCTTAATCATTGCTCTCAAAACTTTGAAAATCTGCTAAGATGTTATTTTAATTTTAATTAGCTAACTTTTTTGTGTGGCCTCCAACTTTTTGTGTAGTTGAAGTTCACAGGAAAAAGATCAGGGTGCTTAAATTTATGGCTATCTTCCATAGAGATTATATGACATTATAGAACTAAGGAGATTCAAGTACATATTCTGCTTTAAATATGAGGGAGGATGTGAAGACCATGTATTTTAAAATCAGCCAGAGTCAGGAATTCAGGTTAGGGGAAAATCGTTAGTCTTTATTCTCAGTGAAGAAAGACGAGGTAAGGAATCCAAAGCAATGTGGCAGCTGAGTCAAGAAGCTAGCTAGACCAGAAGCCAAAAGGGCTGGGAGATGGAACCCAGGCTCAATCTCCCCAGCTTCTCTTCCTGTCTCTCTCTCTCCCCCCCCCAAAATCATCATTTTAACAACACATTTGGGACTTGCACAGAGAGGGGGGGGCCATTCTTTATCCAATCATGTATATTAATAGGGTATAGTCCAATTACTATTTAGCCTCAGGATTTGGGACCCCAGTGCATCAACCCAAACCTCAGCCCATTATTTTCCTGCTTTTTTAGAACACAGGTTATGCCATCCCTGACTCCTCAGGGAGGCAGAGCCCCCAAGGGGAGGGATCCACCCTCCCTAACTTCTCAGGGAAGGAGGGGAAAGCACAAAGAGGGATCAACCACCTGACTTTCAGGAAAGGTGGTGAAAGCACAAAAAGGAGATGATCACACCCCTCCCTGACATTTCAGGGAGATGAAAAGCACCAAAGGGAATGAAGGGTTTCTGGGCTGAAGGTCTTATTATGCACAAACCCATCAGCATGGGAGGATTACAAAGACATAGCAATAAAGGAGGCTATTAGGATGACTCTCCCCACAGTCATGCAGGCTAATTGGTGAAAAATATGAACCCAACCAAGTAGTGGAATACAAACAATAAAAACAACAGGGTTGGAAAAGATCACCAGAAGTCCTAAAAGGGTATAAACAATAGTCACACATACCTTCTTCCAGCAGCCAAGAGATAGTCCAAACCAATCTATTGTCCAGCCACAAGTCAGGGGAACCAATATCCTGAGTTTTAAGTCCTGCAAAAGTCTTTTAATTAGGAATCCAATATTCCAAGATTTTAAGTCCCAGTTTTTTTCATTTTCAGAGAATCCAATGATTCCTGAGAGTTTTCAGGCCTTGTCTCAAGAACCAATATTCCTGAAGGTTTTAAGTCCTATGTCTCGAGAACCAATGATTCCTGAGGGTTTTAAGTCCAACAATCTTTGATGTCCATGAGTCAAACACCATAACTCAGCCTTCAATGGTGAGACAACCAACAGAACCACCTGGTATTTTTTTCTCCTTTTGTTTCAAGGGTTGTTTTTCTTCTTTATGGACAAGGCTAATAACTTGTTGACACCCATCTGATTCCTTTCCACCTGTAAGATACAAGAAAACCTCTCCCAAAGTGGATATCTGGTCCTTTCCATTCACCATTTCTGGGTTCACATCACCTGGCGATTATCTAAAGATAGTGGGTGTCACATGGACACTGACCTGGGTTAAAAATTGTCTGCCGGAGCTAGTGCATCTTTGTCAAAATCATTTAATAGTATAAAGGGTTAGATTTAGAAGTTTTAGGATTACCTGTGACTTCTTTCTTTTGTTTTGAGGAGGTCTTTAATATCTCTGTTTCTCCTTCCACTATTGCCTGTCCTTTGAGGATTAAAAGGTATGCCGTGGTGTGTAAAATCTAACGTAAAAAAAGGTGCAAAATTTTTAAGTATAAGCAGGACCATTATCTGTTTTATTGCTTGGATACCCATAATGGCAAATGCTTGTATGAGGAATTAGTGATCACTAGGCTGTCTCTTTTTGCTGCTGGATTCAAAAGTAATCCAAAAGGTGTTTACCAAACGTGGATAAAAGATGAACCAAAAAGATTTATAATGGGTCACATCCATTTGCCAGATTTCATTGGGTCTCAAACCACAAGGGTTCTTCCTGGAGGCAGTGTAAGGGGGAAAGGAAGGGAACAGGCTTTTACTATGCTCCTAGCTTCCTCTTTTTAATTCCAAATTTAAATGTAAAGCTTGAGCAGCCTGAATATTTAGAAGAGATGCCTGGGCTTTTGGAATAAAGGGGTATTGACCAAATAGTTAAAGGCTATCTGCCTTTTGAATTTCCATCAAAATGGATATGGAAGTCCACTATGAGAGTACATTAATATATAGATTTACCTGGATGCTTCACTTGCCTTGAAGTTTTAAAGAGGAATATATTAGAGGCGAATTTTATTTGGGCTGTGGCAATTTTTTGTACCACACCTACTGAATAGGCCATTGATATTATATTTATGTCTCCTGGAAATAAGTAAGAGCTAGAATGATCAACACCATTTTTGAGTGGATGAAAAGGAGTTCTGACTACTTCTTTATAGTTAGATTTATAACAACACAAATTTATGTTTGGATGCATCCATGAAGATATTTCCTTTAAGAGGAACTTAGAAGCTTTTTCTTCAAGAATCCATCCCAATTATGTAATAGTCTGGGTTTCTTTAATGGGGACCATGTATAAAATTTGGGAGCCATAAAAAATTTGCCACCTGGATTCTCACAAACACTTAATTTGTGTGTTGGTATAAAAGGTGTATATCTTGTCAGGTCTTGTCCTGATAATTCTATTGTCGCTTAGTGGCTTTTAATAAAACCCTAGCCACAAGCACTGGGTAGGAGTAAGGTTTGTTCTGGTGTGCCAGGAGGTTCACCACTTATCACACTGTCTCCTTGGTGAAGGACTGCTGTGGGTGCCTCTTGTGTGGCAAAACTGATATTTCCAAGGATTTTTGAGGACTCTTTCAACCACATTGATAAAGCCAGTTCAACTTCTCTTAAAGCCTCTTGAACTTCTTTGTAAGCTGGTGTGGTGGAATTTAAAGCACTGTCTCCCCTTAAAATGTCATATAACGGTTGTAACTGATAGGTAGTCAAACCTAAACTGGTCGCACTCCATTGGATATCTCCTATCAATTTCTGAAAATATCAATGTGTTTAGCTTTTCTGTTCTTAAGGACAGTTTTTGAACTGTAAGCACCTTTAGGTATACTTCATATCCTAAATATTGAAAAGGAGATGTCTTGAATTTTTCTGAGCTATGTATAATTTGTAATTCTTAGTGTTTCTATGGTCTTTTGTAGACATGCTTCTAACATTTGTTCCTCAGGTGCACATCCCAATATATCATCCATGTAATATAATAACATAACTTTTGGGAATGCTTTTCTTACTGGAGCAAGGGCAGCAGCAACATACATTTGACACATAGTAGGGTTGTTTTTCATTCCCTGTGGCAAAACTGTCCATTCATATCTTTTATAAGCTCACCTAAGTTAATGCTGGGCACTGAAAAGGCAAATCTTTTCATATCCTCCTTATCCAGAGGGATAGAAAGAAACAATCCTTAATATCTATGACCCAAAGAGGCCATTCTCTAGGCAATTGAGTAGGAGATGGAAGTCCAGGCTGAAGAGTTCCCATAGTTTCCATCTGTTCATTCACCTTTCTTAAATTTGTTAACATCCTCCATTTTCCAGATTTCTTTTTTACAACAAACACTGGAATTCCAAGGACTTAGAGAAGGTTTTAAGTGTCCTTGGTCAAGCTGCTCCTGTACTATATCTAATAAGACCTGAATTTTATCGTTACTTAAGGGCCACTGTTCTATCCACACTGGTGTATCAGTTTTCCATCAGATAGGAACAGATGAAAGTGTTGGCATGGCAGGCCTTCAACAGCAGCCCTGCTTAAAAAACCGAAGTACTCTATTTTTTAACCCTAATTGCTGTAAATGTCTTTCCACAGATTGATGGGGATTTTTTTCAATTATAAAAGGAGTAAAAACTCCTGTTTTGCCTTCAAAAGTCCATCTCATAGGGGTACTAACTTAGCTGCTATTGATCCTCCTACACCAGACATGTAGGTGTTGTTAATCTTTGGCCAGTGATGGGCCAATTGGCACTCTAATGACTGTCTGATCTACACCAGTGTTACCAACCTTCCATGGAAGGCCATTTATATAGATCGAGATAGGCTTTGTTGTACAGCTGCTGTCCAGTATATTGCTGGATTTTGTGATCTGGAATCAGAATCTGGGTGACTATCACCAAGCTGCTTATTAGGATTCTGTATGAGTAAACCTGATTCTACTACTTCTCCTGGGTGATAAGTCACACATTGTCTGCCTGTATTGGTGACTAGGATATTAGCTACCCATTCCCCAATTTCCAACATCAGTGTATGGATGGACACTGTTTTGTATGTACTCTCAGGAGGTAAAATGGTCAAGCCTACTGTGCCTGGAGGCAAGGGATCCATAGGCTGGAGAGGAACAGATTTCACCCCTCCAGGGGTTATCTCAGTTGTCTCAGCTGCATACAACTCTATTCTTCCTAATTGTAATCCCTTTCTCCCATCAGGTTACTTCCTGGCTGGTTGATTGTGTAATCCCTTTCTGCCATCATATGGCTTCCTGGCTGATTGACCATGTCTGGGTATTGGACTTCTAGGCACTCTCTGAGTGCACCATTGCCCTTATGCCCCAAGTGTTTTTTGCCTGGGGCCCTGGGGCTGGGCCCCTTATCCCGTTTCCCTGAACCTGTCTACATTCTGAGGCCCAATGGAAGCCTCTGTTGCATTTTGGACATGGGGTACTAGGTCTTGTTCTCCTACCCTGTTTTCTCACTCTGCCTCTATACCAACACTGAGATGCCCTACTTTACTACACTGAAAGCATTGATGTGTCTCTCTAGAAGTCCCTTGCTGGAAGGGACCCTGTCTACCCATGTTGGGATCTTGGGAAGTCTGCATCATAGTGTGGCTATAAAAGGATTTGTGCCACTGTGGCACAGTGTCTTATGAACTTCTAAAGGAGCATCCTTGGCAGTCCTAGTATAATCCTTCTGACATCTCATTAGATTTTCCTTAGCAAGTTGCCTTATTAAAACACCTGTTGATGAATTTTCCCATTAGTTCTTGTGATAGCAGTCTGCAAACGTCCCACAAAGTCAGCAAAGGGTTCATCTGGCCCTTGTGTTATTTTTGTGAAGGCCTCACCTTTGTCATTTTTATTGTGAATCGAAGCCCATGCTCCCAGGGGACTGGAAGCAGATTTTTTCTTTCTTCTAGGAATAGGGTTTCTTAGTGCTAACTGAATTATATTGTATAAATAGAATGCCTCGATGGAAATTGAATGAGGACCGTTTTCACTGAAACACGTGGACAACTGTTGTCCAACCAGGGACCAGTTATCTCGAGAGATCTGCTCCTGCTCTACGAACCAAGGGGAGATGTGGTTTAATGTACCCACAAGTCTAGCTACCTGTTCCCAAGTTATAAGTACCCCTTGTCCTTCTATCAGCTTAAGCATACTTTCTATAGCACCACTCTTGGGTGGGGTTGAAGGGGTTGGGGATGGGAATGGAGAGTCTTTAGCTAGCATTTGTCCCATTTCAGCCAAAAAAAAGATTACTGGTTTAGTTTTTAAGAAAATAAGTTCTCTGTTTGTCTATTAACAATACTCACCCAAGTTCCTGGTCACCAGAGACTTCTTCAGTCCTTGGTTCCCACCGCTGGGCACCAAATGTGAAGACCGTGTATTTTAAAATCAGCCAGAGTCAGGAATTCAGGTTAGGGGAAAATCGTCTATCTTTATTCTCAGTGAAGAAGGATCGGAGGTGGAAGGGAATTGGCAATAGCAATGTGTGCAGCTGAGTCAAGAAGCTAGCTAGATTAGCAGCCACACGACCAGCAGCTAGGAGAATAGAACCCAGGCCCAATCTCCCCCAGCTTCTCTTCCTGTCTCTCTCTGCCTCCACCCACCAAAATCGTCATTTCCTATACAACACATCAGGACTTGCACAGAGAGTGGGCGGGGCCATTCTTTATCCAATCATGTATATTAATAGGGTATAGTCCAATTACTATTTAGCCTCAGGTACTTGGGACCTCAGTGCATCAACTCAAACCTCAGCCCATTACAGGAGGATATGATGCTGAGCAAGTTGCTTTAATCTCTCAGCTTGAATTTTCTTATTAGTAAAATCAGAAATTTTGTAAAGTTATAAAATTTTGCAATTTTTTACATAATAGGACTTACCTTACAGGGTTATTTGGATTAAATGAGATAACATATGTAAAGTTTTTAGCAAATTTTAAAAGGGCTAAATTTATTTTTAAAATATTAAATTTATTATTAATGAAATATCATAGCAAGATTTGCAAAAAACATTCCTCCATAAACATAGGGCATAATATATGCCATCAGTGGGAGACTGAGTATGCAGAAAGATCACACATTAAAAAGTTATGGAGGCCTTTCCCATGTCCTATATAGCAGACCAACAGGAAATTTTCTGGTGATATTATCTGTGGCATTTTAAAAGGTTTGAAAGACATCTGAGTAATGTAATCATTTCATTAATAAGGCCAGCATATTAATAAAAGGGTGGTTATTTGGCTGTCTCTCTAAAATCACTAACATCATAGTGGTAGGCTTCAACGCTTATATATATTTTTTATGAAAGCTTTTTATTTTTCAAAACATATGCATAGACAATTCTTGCAAAAAACCTTATGTTCCAATTTTCCCTCCCTTCCCCCACACCCTCCCCTAGATGGCAAGTAGTGCAATATTATGTGTTCTTTTAGAAGAGGAATATAAAAAAATATGGCAACTCTGGTTGACAATTGATGAGAGAATAAATATTACAATGAGGAATATTGTTATTTTTGCACTGAGACTATGACTATATCCAGACTACAATTGCCCCTGGTCAATTCAGGGGTCCTCAAAACTATGGGCTATTTAGTTTCTTTATTTAAAGGTTCACAAAACAAAGGTTTTGTTTTAACTATAGTTCAGCCCTCCACAGTCTGAGGGACAGTGAACTGGCCCCCTATTTAAAAAGTTTGAGGACCCTTGAAAAGGGGTCTGTTTTCACCCAAGCTTGATAGAATGGAATTCACCTTAAACTAAATATTATTTGAAAGGATGAACAGAATTGAGGAGGTGGTTAGTGCAACCTGTAAAAACTGAAGTCTTAAAAATAGATAAAAGGAAGACGCTGAATATCCCCAAATTAATATTAGTCATTAATAATCATTTATTTCATATCTTACTACTTCTTGAAGAGCATGGGATTTCTGATGGACATGCACCCATATTGTACCTATTTCTTACTGCCTGGGAGCTTTCTGCCTTACCCAACTTTCAGTCTGCTAGGATGTGTTGACTTAGAATAAGTCCTGCTAAGAACCAGCTGACAGCTGTTTGGTAATAGCCTCTACTCTCAGCCAACAAAAGCCAGGCAGTACCTTTTGACTAAGATTAGATCTGTCCCTTTTGACCCCTTTGTCAAGGTAGGAGGTTAAAGCCTTTTGCTATAAATAACTACCTGGCTTATCATTAGCATTCAGCTGTGACTGAATTTGAACTTGTACAAAAGGTAACTTAAATAAGAAATTCAGAAATTGTTTTCCTAGTTTACCTTCCTATCTGAATTAGTCCTATCTGGCAAACTCTATTGCTTTATTTTGGCAAGTGCTAAGTTTCCTTGCTCTATATTTAATAACCTTTTTTTTTGTTGTTAGCAATGTGGAAATGTGGTGTTATAAATTTGCCTCTAAAACTACTTTCCAAAATCTAATAGATTTTGAACATTTATAATTTTCTTTTAAATTTTCTAATTTCTCCTTTTACACAATTATTGTATAATTTTCAAGTAAGCTAACACCAGTTATGGCCTAAATTGCCTTATTAATCTTTGTATTTGGGGGTATTATGATCTGAAAATATGCAAAATGTTTAACCTTTTAAAATTTATCCAGGACTTTATTTTTAGTCTCAGTTCAGCATTGACATTAACTAGTAAAGCACCTTGAAAAAAAAAATCACTTTCTCTCTCCTGACGGTAATTTCCCCAGATATAAAATAAACGAGTTGAACTAGAATCAGTTAGGCAAGCTACATTGAGGGCCAAATTCTGCAGCCAACTGTTTTGCTATGGCCCATAAACTTAGAATGATTTTCACATAAAAAAAAAAAATAAATCTGTGTATTTAAAAAAATAGAAAAAAGAAAAACAGAAATAGAAAATAAAACATGTCCCCAGCCATGATATATATTATCAAAATATATAACAATAAATTACCAATTTAAGAAAGGATATATATTAGTAGAAGAAATTATATTCATGAGAGTCCATCTTTGCTTCCTTATAGATTGTTCTTTTGTTCTCTGCTGTGTACTTTTTTTTTTACTTTGGCCCAAGCAGGCCATAGTTAAGTACAGATATAGTTACACATACAAATGTATACAAATACACACACTCGCACATATACACATATACACACATTCATAACCGCTCTCAGATCCACATACATATGTCTCTATACACACATACATAGAGCAATATGCACATATATGTACATATTCACACACACATATACACACATTTATCCATATATAAACATGTATCTAAAACAATATTAGTATAGCTGACATATAATATAGATTTCTCTCTTGATTGAGTCTTTGACTTTAAGATCAATAATTTATAGCTGTACTTTTTTCTAATAAATTCTACTCCTGATCCTTATTATAGTGTTTGTATTTCTTCTTTCCTATTCCTGATAACTCTTTGCTTTAATTCTGTTCCTTAACTTGACTCGCTATTATTATGTAAACCTCTTCCTACCCATGGATCCCTCCTCTTCTTCCCACCCTTTGCTTCCTCCTCTGGCTGTCTCTCCTCTTTTTTCTCTATAGATTTTGGAAGGTGCTATATCCTTCATGGTATATGCTATACCTGTCATAGTTTTTTATATATAAATATATTTAAATAAAATATTTTTATATATTAATAAAATATACAAATATATATATATATATATTTATATATAAAAACTATGAAGGGTATAGCACCCTCCAAAAAAAACCCCATATATACATATACAGATATACACACACACACAAACTATGAAAGGTATAGTATATACCCTTCATATAGCATATATCTGTAGTGTTGCCTATTTAACCCATTCCCAATGTGAGTAGGTTCTCAGAATTACAACCCTCCTCCCCCACTAATGCCTCTGTGTCTATTCTTCCTCTGCACCTCATTTGTATAGTTACTATTTTTACCTTTTCCTACGTAGTTTTGCTTTTGAGTCAAATCATAACTCTGTCCCTTTCTTTCTTTTGAGCTTCTCAGCTGCTGATGTCAATTTTAAACATATGGTATACATTCCCATGTAAGAAACAATTTGTCCATGTTAAGTTCCTTGAAATTAATCTTTGATGTTATCTTTGATGTTCATTTTTTTATTGAATTCAGGGTTGTTTTTAATAAAGCCCTGAAAATCTCCAAGTTCATCGGATATCCTTTTTTCATTCAATATTATGGATAATTTTGCTGAATATTGTGGATATTTTTGAATATTTTGGGCCACAGGCCTAGTTCGATTGATGTATATAATTCAGTGGTCCTCAAACTTTTGTTTATAATATCTTTATCCTATTGAAAATGATTGAGGATCTGTCCAAAGAGTTTTTGTTTATGTGGTTTATAGTTATATTGATCATATTAAAAATAAAAACTAATTATGAATTTGTAGACTCTCTGAAAGGATTTCAGAGATTCCCAGGATGCTCTGGACCAGACTTTGACAACCACTGGATGATTCCAGTACCTGCGGCCTTTTATTGTGGCTGCTGCTAAGTTCTGTACAATTCTAATTGTAGCTCTGGAATCTTTTTTTTTTTTTCGTATGTTGCAAAAATTTCTCTTTGATCTGGGGATTTCAAAATTTGGCTATAATATTCCTATGTGTTTTCCACAAAGGATCTCTTAGGGGTGGGCGAGCAATAGATTTTTTTCTACTTATATTCATATTCCCTTCATATTCTATCACTCCAGGACAATTTTCTTGGATTATTTCTTACATTATTGTGTCAAGATTCTTTTTTAAGACACAGCTTTCAGGTAGTTTTGATTATTTTTATATTTTATCTTCTTGATCTGTTCTCCAGATCTGTGGTTTTTCCTACGTTTCACATTCTGTTCTAGTTTTCATTCTTTATATTCTACTTTATTTCTTGCTGCCTTAGCTAGCTTTGCTGGTTTCCCCTTGCCCAGTTCTAATTTTCAGAGTTATTTTCATCTTTAAGACTTTTTTTTTTCCTAGTTGGTTAACTTTTTCATACTGTTTTTCTTGGGTGGTTTTTATTTTTTGTTTTTCCTCCATGTATCTGATTTTTAAATTCCTTTTTTTTTTTTTTTTTTTTTTGAGTTCTTTAAGTTCTTTCTGGGCAGGGTAATTTTTTAAATTTCAGACTGGGCAGAGTCCTCTTCTGAAGATGAACCCTAGTCTTTCTTGTTCCCATAATAAAGTTTCTATAGTTGGGTTCTTCTTTGCTAATCATTGTATTTTTTTTAATGAGAAGTATTAGTGTGAGCACCTTCAATCATGGGGAGGGAAGATGGTGCCTCTAACTTCAGTTGAGCTCTCCCTCTGACTTGGAACCTCAGTCTAAGAGCTCCTCCCCCCTGCAAGTGTCCACACTTAAGAGTCCCTGCTTCCCCGCCCCCCCCTTTGCATTCACCAGGTGTGCTGGTTCCTTCTCACCCAGGGCTGCATCTCTGCAGCACAGTTGGGCCTAACATTCCTAATCAACCAAGATTCACTCAGATTTCCTGGACTCAGACTCTGTGTGCAGTCTGGGATGTGAAATTTTTATGGTTTCTGCCAAGGCTCTAGTGACACCTAACTATCCAGGGGTCCCGACATTGGTATCTTTTGTGGAGCTAGCATGGATGTGTTTGCACTTCACAGGTTAATCCCCAGCCTGGGGTTTTTCGCCTGATATTCTTGGGTTGTACCACGGGGATCCCAGTTCTGCCCAATTCTTGATTTTTTACCAATTTATATTCATTTTGAGATGCAAATTTGTTCTATTTATGGGAATAAATCTGGAGAGCTTGAAATTTACTCCATCTTCCTAGAAGTCTCCATTTTCACATTTTAAAAATATGCCTTTAAAACCTGTTTTAAACTTTTTGCTTTAAATATATTTTGTTGTTGAGGCAATTGGGGTTAAGTGACTTGAGCAGGGTCACCAGCTAGGAAGCCAGATTTGAACTCCAGTCCTCCTGACTTCAGAGCCGCTGCTCAATCCCCTGCGCCACGGAGCAGCCCCTGCTTTCAACATATTTAAAGTTGTTCTTAAATTTAGCTCAGTGAATTGCTCTATTTTCTTGCTCCTTTCTCCAAAATTAGCAATATCGTGTCAAATCTAATGATTTTTCTCAAATTTTCTCCCTATCTTCTCTGAAGCCTTTGATATCCTTTAATCACTTTCTCCTTGATACTCTCTTCTTTAGCTTTTTTGTGATACTCTTAGCTCTACTTCTACAATCTATTAACTTTTGTGGGATTTTTTTTTTCATCTTTTCTCAACTCCAGATTTTCTCTTTCCCTACAGTCCCTTCCCCACTCACTGAGAAGGCAAATAATACTGATACTCATTAATATATTCTTTGCTGATCATGGAGGTTAAGCTTGTCAACTGTGAGCATCTCACAGGCCTCTGTCCCCAGCCCTCTTCTTTTTTCTATATACCTTTTCCCATGGATGCATTTATCATTGCTATATACTACAATTCTTAGTTATCCAGTTCTAAACACTTTAGGCAACTTTACAGTTGCCTATTTGCCATCTTGAATGGGATATCCATAGATACCTTAAACTTATGTTCCAAACTAAATTCATCTTTCCCCTCAAACCAAGAATAACAAATTGCAAAGCTGAGTATAACTCTGGTGAGGAAGGGGAGAGGGGGAGAGAATAGATCTTTAACTGAAGAGAGAAATTTCAAGCATTTCTGATTCAAAGATCATTGATGAGCAGGAACTTTGAAAATACAAACAAGGGTCTGGAGACGTTTGGAAAAGTAAATTTATGAGCAATCAAAAGGCCCCTATAATAATCATATAGAACATTCTACTAGGAAAAGAAACAAGCCTTCATTCAGAACCTTATCGCATTCAAAAAAGTAGCTGAAGGAATTAAATAATAACAGAGGCTTTGGGTGCCAAATTGGATGCTTTTGGAATGGAAAGATTAGAAAGGATAAAATACTCAAAAGAGTTCAGAGCTATTCCAAGCTGACTTCTTGGAGCTTGTTAGGCACTTTGGGAGTGGGGGGAAGGAAGCAGGGGAAAGTTTCCTGGGTGGAAGAGGAGGAGGGGAAGAGTCGTTTCCCTGGTGTAAAACGGAAAGGGAAAAGAGTCGTTTCCTGGGTGGAAGGGGGGGGGGGAGGAGAAGAAACGTTTCCTGGTGGTAAGAGGGGGAGGGGAAGAGTCGTTTCCTGAGTGGAAGAGGGGGAGGGGAAGAGTCGTTTCCTGAGTGGAAGAGGGGGAGGGGAAGAGTCGTTTCCTGAGTGGAGAGGGGGAGGGGAAGAGTCGTTTCCTGAGTGGAAGAGGGGAGGGAAGAGTCGTTTCCTGAGTAGAAAAGGGGGAGGGGAAGAGTCATTTCCTGGTGATAAGAGGGGGAGGGGAAGAAACGTTTTTTGGTGTAAGAGGGAAAGGGAAAGAGTCGTTTCCTAGTGGTAAGAGCAGGAGGGGAAGAGTCGTTTCCGGGTGGTAAGAGGAGGAGGGGAAGAAACATTTCCCTGGTGTAAAACGGAAAGGGAAAAAGACGCTTCTCCGGGGGGGGGGGGGAGGAGAAAGAAAGTTTTGGGGTAAGAGGGGAGGGGAAGAGCCCTTCCTGAGGGAAGAGGGGAGGGGGAGCGCCCGAGGGGAAGAGGGGAGGGAAGAGCCTTTCCTGGTGATAAGAGGGGGAGGGGAAGAAACGTTTTTTGGTGTAAGAGGGAAAGGGAAAGAGTCGTTTCCTAGTGGTAAGAGCAGGAGGGGAAGACGTTTTCCTGGTTTAAGAGGGAAAGGGGAAAGAGTCGTTTCCTGAGGGGAAGGGGGGGAGGGGAAGAGGAGACTGGGAAGGAGTCGCTTCCCTGGGGGAAGACCCAGAAGGCCTCGCCAACCCTTTTCCCCGGCCCCTCCACGCCCCTTGCCGGGCTTCCTTCCCTTTCCCTTCCCTCCCGCCGGGAGGGACGCCCCCCCCCATGGCGGCTTTAACCGCCGGGAGCGCCCCGCAGGAGCAGTCAGGGGCCGCGCCCCGCCCCCTGCCCCCCAGCCCGCAGGCCGGGCGCACGGTCGGCCGCCCCGCCCCCCGGGCCGTCCGCCAGAGGGGCGGCTCGGGCGCTGGCGGGGGGCCGCTGGGCCGCGCCCCCGGGTCCCTCCGCGGGGCCTGCTCCTGCTCCGGGCCGCGCCGGCCCAGGCCCCGGTGCAGCGGGGATGGGGCCGCCCGCAGAGGTGACTCCCCAGGCAGCGGGACCCGCGGGCGCCCCGCCGGCCAGCCCGCCTCCTACCTCCCGGCGTTTGGGGCCAGGGAGGAGCATCGTCCACCTGCACCCCAAGAAGCTGCTGCTGCCGCGGCACCTGCGCGTGTTCTCCTTCACGGAGGGCGGCGCCCGGGTGGAGGACCAGCCCTACGTGCCCGGCAACTGCAACTTCAGGGGGTCCGTGGAGGGCTCCCCGCGCTCGGAGGCGGCGCTGAGCACGGGCTCCGGGCCCCCGCGCATGCTGAGGCCCCGAGGACCCGCTTAAGATGGAGCCTGCAGGCCCTCCAGCTTTCGGGTGGTTCACGCCGAAGGACGCCTCCCCCAATTCACCTGCGCCTCGACGCCGGGAGATAGAGCGGGCGGTTGGCCGCTCGGCGGGGGGTTTCCCGGGACCCTCGCCCACGCCCACCAGGGACATGGAGGTGGGTGGTGCTGGCAAGCCCGAAACTTTCGAGTTAACCCGACCAGGGCCATCAGCAACGCTGATGACGGGCACGGACTGCATTTCCAGGTCCTGAACGCCCGCATACAGCTGAAGGCCATCGAGGTCTGGACCGACGTCAGCAAGGTGAACACCAGCGTGAAGAAGCTGATAGAGGTCCTGGAGCAGTTCTCCGAGTACAGGAGGAAGGTCCTGTACAGGGAGGTCAGGACCGACTGGACGCACTTGTACGTGCACAAGTTTTACCCCGACGCGCTGGGCTGGGCCTACGTCGGAAGCGTCTGCGACCAGAGCTACGGAGCGTCCGTCAGCACGTTGCCGGACAAGAACCTGGTCGCCCCTTCTACGTGGTCTTCTCACGAGTTAGGCCACGGCGTGGGCATGGCCCACGATAATAAAGGCTGCTTTTGTCAGGGTAGGTCGCAGTGCATCATGGGGGCCGGCGGAAGGTTTGGCTTCAGTAACTGCAGTTTTGTCGATTATTTCAACCTGGTGTCTGTGAAAGGCGACTGCCTGGACGATATTCCGGGGCATCAGTACTCGGTAAAGAGGTGCGGCAACAAAGTGGTGGATGACGGAGAGGAGTGTGACTGCGGCACGATGGAGGAATGCAAGAAGGACCTGTGCTGCCGGCCCGATTGCAGGCTGAGGCCCGGCGCAGACTGCCACACGGGCTTGTGCTGCAGGGACTGCCGCTTCAAGCCCCCCGGGCACGTGTGCAGAGGCAAGCACAACGCCTGCGACCTCGCGGAATTCTGCAACGGGACGTCGCCTCTGTGCCCGGAATTAAAGCAGGGGTTGGAACCCCCGGGGGAAGGGAGGCCCCGCCGCAGGGGTGCAACGACGCTTTTACAGTGAAGAGAATGCCCGGCGAGGCCAGGGACGCCCCGTTTATCTGCTATGAAGAAGTGCACAGAAGAAGCGACCGATTCGGTAACTGCGGCCTCGTAGGCCGGAGTTACAAAAGGTGCAGGGAGAACGACATGCTGTGCGGAAGGCTGCAGTGCGTCAACGTGAAGAGCGTCCCCGAAATGCCCGATCACACAACGGTCGTCTTCACGCATCTGAAGGAGTTCAATATCCGGTGCTGGGGCACAGACTACCACTCCTCGATGCGGGCCATGGAGCTGCGGGACGACGGCGCCGTGAAAGACGGCACCGCCTGCGGCAGGAACCTGATCTGCATTAACCGCACTTGTCACGATGTCTCGGTCCTCAAATACGACTGTCGCCCGGAGAAGTGCAACAAGCGAGGCGTGTGCAACAACAGGAAAGACTGCCACTGTCACTACGGATGGGCCCCGCCCTTCTGCGAGACCCCAGGCTACGGAGGAAGCATCGACAGCGGGCCTGCAGGAAAGATGAAAACCGTTTCCAAGACGGTCAAAGTCGTGCCCATTATGTTTATCCGACTCATTTTGTTAGTCACCTCTTTGGTTGGGGTAATCCTAAAAGAAATGATAGCAAAATTCTTAAAACAGAGGGCAAAAGGGATAGTTCATTTAGCAAAAAAACCTCTGGCAAAGAACAAAAGGGAGAATGTGAAGAAGATCTCAGAGAAAAAACCCAAACTTCCCAAATGAAATCATTCCTGAATTAGCTTTTATAAGAAATAACTTCGCTAAATAGCCTCTGTGAAAGGCAAGGATGGCCACTAACTGTTAGTTTTATTGTTTGTCATTCGAATTCTCTTTGCCATCTTGGGTTTTTTCTCAGGTTCTGATTATCAAATAAAAACTGACTTCATATTTGAACCAACCAAGGTTATTATTATAATTATATTTTTGGAGCATTCGGTTGGCTCTAGAGTTTATATTGAAGATTTGGGGGGAATTGAATTTGTTTTGAGGATTTTTAACCTGATTATCTAAAACTGATGGGGTGAAAGCTCCTGGGCTTCAGCATTAGCTGTTACTTTTTCAGCCTGGCTCGCATCCCTCAAATCTGGCAGTTATGTCTGACTTTGTGAAAATCCTCTCTGTGACTACTCTGAACAAACTGAAATTTTCACTATTCCTTATGTTTAGCACCTGCTTCCTTTCTTACAGAAATAGAAAAAGACTACAGACCAAAAGGCAATTTCTAGTGTTGCTCTCAGCATCCTAACGTACAATTTTACCCACATTAATTCATATAAGATGTTTTAATCTGTTTTATTTTAAATTTCTAAGCATTTTTGAGACTTCCACCCCACTTCCCCCAACCCTCAGAGAATGATTGGTATGTGCCCAACTTTTGGCTGTTGGGAAGAATATAAAGTGCCAAGTGAACCACTGATGAAGGCATTTGGCTATGGCATTAGAACACCTGGTCTTGCTGCATATCTCCAGACTACACCCAATGTTCAGCTAAACTAAACTTTCAGCTTTCATGAAATATGACCTTGTATAAAAGAATCCTGTCATGTTCCTGTGTTGGGATATAATGAAACACCATCACTTGAAACAACAACAACAACAAAACACATTTTGATAGCACTTTGTGTTGTGCAAAGCCCTTTATGGGTATTATCTCATTTAATCCTTACAATAACCTTGTAAGATAGGTGCTCTAGAGCAGTGGTTCTCAAACTTTTGTTCTCAATATTCCTTTATACTATTAGAAATTATGGAAGATACGTCCAGTAAGTTTTTATTTATGTGGATTATGTTTATATACATGTATATATGTATATATATCATGTTAGAAATAAAAACTAATTTTGAATTTGTAGACTCTGTAAGGGTTTCAGAGAGCTCTAGGACTCTGGACCATACTCTTGAGAACCACTACCTTAGAGGCCTGTTTTAGAGTCTGGAGGCCCTTGTCAGGTCCTATCCTTTAGCTTTACTTGCAAGGGCAAGTCACTTAACTTTCACAGCTCCTCAGGCAATGCTCCAAGACTCCCAAGTTATAGACTAGTTGCTAATTTGCATTAGTGTAGAGAGTTTCCATTTTGGGAGTTGCTTATCCAGAGGAAATCACAGATTTAAATTTAAAAAAAAAAAAAAGGATGAGGAAACCCCTCCATTCAGATAATGATCCAGGCACAGGTCTAGCATCTAAACCTTAGATTATATCCCAGAGGTTCCTAATTCATTAAGGACAAATTATATTTAAAAAATAAAAAACTCATTCACATATTGCTTTATGGTTAAACTACAAAGAGAGTCTTGCTCTGATGCTTCATTGTAACATGGAGGAGAATCCCAGTTTTTTGAAGGCTTTTTCAACCAATTTTTGCCATGTTCTGTTGGCTAAGGACAGCAAGGCCTGTCACAAGAAGGTTGTATACTGGGTGAAGAGACTTCTGGCTATAATAAATAGTTCATTAAATATTTAAAAATATAAAAAAAATAAAACATCTTGGCCCTCGTTATTGCAACACTGACAGTGTTAGAGTGGCAGAAAAGAAGGCACATTGTGCCAAGAACCTCCCACTATTTAAACCATTTGCAAAAATTGCCTATTAATATTCAATTCAGCAATTTAATTCAACAGGCAAAATATACTAGGTGTTAGAGTTTCAAAGACCAAATGAAAGCTAGTTCTAGCCCTCAAAGAACTTGTATTCTTTTTGAATTACAAAATGTAAAGAATATATGTAATTTGAAGGAGAAAACAGTAAAAACTCAGGCAATCAGAAAAAACTTTTAAAAGCATCAGAGGCTTAAAAGAAGTTATAAGGATTTAAAGTGCTGGAATTAAGGAGGAGGGAGAGATTTCTAAAAAACTGAAGATAGTAGGCAATTATTATAGTAAATTTGTTTGGCTGGAATTATGAATGAAAGGAAGTAATTTGCATCCAGAAAACTAGGTTGGAGCCAGATTGTGATAGACAGGAAAAAGGAATAGCAACCAAGAAGGCTCTTAAAATAGTACAGGTAAGAGAAGAGGGATTAAATTAGCCCTTTCCCCTTTCTATATTCTTCTTAATTAACTTATCAACTTTCATGGGTTTTAACTGTCATCTTTATAAAGATAATCCTAGATCTATATATCCAGCTCTACCAGCTCCACATTGCCAATTGCCTATAGAATATTTCAAACTGAAAACATTAAACTCAACATGTCCAAAATAATATTTGTTTTCTCCCAAACAATACCCCTACTAAACTTTTCAATTTTTATAGAAGGTGTTATCATTCTTCTAGTCTCTCAGATTCATACTTCTTACATCCCCTTACCCTATACATCCAAACAGTTTCCAAATCAAAGATATATCTATTTCTGTGATATCCTTTACATCTGACCCCATTTCTCCACTTGCATAGTTAATACCTTTGTTTAGGTTCTGATTACCTCTCACCCACATTATTGCAACATCCTCCTAATCCTTGCTCCTAATCCTTGTCTACTCCAGTCCATACTTCACATTGCTGCCAAAGAAAATTTCCTTTAATATAGAACTAACCAAAAGGCTCTCCTATCCAACCAGATGCACTGGTTTTCTGTTACCTCTAGGGCAAAATACAAATTACTCTGTTTACCTTTTTAAAGTTCTATACAAATTAGTTCCAAGGCTCTCTAAATTCCTGCCTCATTTGACTTTTTGACACACACACACCCCCTGCACTCTTATGATCCCATCAAACTGATTTTTTTCTGTCTTCCTCACAACCCTTTATTGTTTCTCTACATAGTTTGCGCTGGCCATCTTCCATGCTTGGACCACATTTCCTCATCTCTGCCTCAAAGAGACCTTTTCTTTATGATAATGCTTATTGCCCCAACTGCTTGTGCCCTCCCTCTCAAATTATCTTGTATTCAACTTTAGTCGTTCAATTGTACCTGACTCTATATGGACCAATTGTTCCTGGAATTTTCTTGGCAAAGATACTGGAGTGCTTACCATTCCTTCTCCAGCTCATTTGAACGGATGAGGAAACTGAGGCACACAGGGTTAAGTGCCTTGCCTATGGTCATACGCTAGTATTTTTGCTAAGAAAATCCCAAATGGATCATGAAGAGTTGGGTGTGACTGAGCAATATATGAATATTGACAAATCGGCACATAGTAAGCACTTACAAAATGCTTGTTGACTGGGGCAGCTAGTTGGTGCAGTGGACAGAGCACCAGCCCTGAAGTCAGGAGGACCTCAGTTCAAATTTGGCCTTGCACACATAACACTTCCTAGCTGTGTGACCCTGGGCAAGTCAGTTAACCCCAATTGCCTCAGCAAAAAGAAAGAAAGAAATGCCTGTTGACTGACCTGGGTCCTTGTAGGTGACTACAACCAAGATTTGGACAGAGTAATGTCTCTAAATGGAATGAACCTTAAAAAAGGAGAGCTTGCTGAGTGTTGTCAACAGAGGCAAGGTCTAAAAATGATAACAGTAAAGAATATACCTCTTTCTCCTGGTCCAGTGCATCAGAAGGTACTAAAAAAGGTGTAGCTAGTGCTGAAGAGTTGTGAAGTCTTTATTTTCTGCGTGTATCTAGGTTTTCACAAGCATAGGAAGATGGAGAGAATATGAGGGGAAGGGATCTGAGATGAAGGGACATTTAATATTAGAATGGGATTATCGAGGATTGTCAAGAACAGAGAAGTAAGGGGACTCTGGAGAGAGAGGGTTGAGGTGGATTGGGATAATGGGGCCGTAGCAGGAAAGGTATTTTTCTCCTTAGGCATACTATGACTGAATTACCTGAGTTAAGAGAGGAAAAGATAGGGATTTGCTCTTCATAGAATGGAGTAGTCCTTTTGATTTGGGTTCTACTCTCAAGGATCCTTTGATGTAGAGAGTAAGTAGCAGTATCAGTTCTCTTTCAGGCACCTGGGAAAGAAGGCAATTTAGCTGGCCATCTGAGTCCATAAATGTATTGGTAAGTCCACTTGATTAGGAATATATCACACATTTCCTTTTATATTCTTCCACCTCTTTCCCTTTTTGTGTCCTCACCAATTCTGTAGTACTCTGTACTCTCTTACTGACTCGGAGGCCGTAGTCTCTTCTGTTATTAAAATCTTCACTGTTACTTTATTTGCTTATACTTAAGGTTTTTAATTGTATTTTTTTCCTCCTGAGTTTGTTGGTAATTTCAGGGTTTTTTCCTTTATAATCCCGTTGTTCACTTTCTGACTTCTTCCATTTTGACGGCAGATACCATGAGGGCTGGACTTCAAAGTCATGTCAGCCTCTTACCACATATTGTGGGGGGAGGAATTTTTCACTGACCTTGTTCTCTTCCCCAAGTGACTTTTATGGTGACAGACCCGTGCTCAGATGCCAGTCATCTTTCCTTCAAGCCCGATGGCGCCATCCCCTTCCCCAAATGCAATGTGCAATGGGCACATACCCACACAGAGGCATGTTTTTTTTATAGGGGTGTCAATCTGTATGTGTATAGACATATGTTTATACGTCCATAAATAACCATATAAGCATATATGCATATATGTACCCCCCTATGTGTATATATAGATATACATATATATATATATATATATATATGTAGGTAAATGGTGTGCACACCTACATATACATATCTATATAAATATACCTATATATACCTACACATACACATACATTTATATAAACCTACATGCATGTATGTACTGGTGCCATATCTCTATTCTCATTTATCTAACTGAGTACTCCTGCAGCATAGCTGAAGGCAGAGCAAGCTGCCCACTTTCCTGCACTTCCACTTCTGCTACTTTGGAGAGGAAAAGAAAAAGTTTAGTATCTGTTAGAATCCTTTAATGGGGAGAAGAATGTGGAGAACAAATAAGTTGTATCTGTTTCATGCTTCTCCTCTTTGCCCTTGTTCTATTCAACACTTACAGATTTGGTCTAAATAGCTATTTAATTATAATAGGAATGTTAATACATTTTAAGAAATTTGAAAAATCACCCTACAAACACAAAATGTCACGTAAAACTTGGGAAAATAAATATGAAATGATGGTATATATGTATGTGTGTGTAAGAAATGGGATTTTGCAATTTTAGTCATTTTGCTTCCACAGGTGTCCTTGAGGAAGGATAAATACCCTAGGGAATATGATAAGGTTGTCTCTTGGACAAGGAAGGATTGGAAGAGAGGAGTCATAACCAATAGCATGAACTCAAAAGAACCAAAGGGAGAACTGCTTTGGCCATATTTTGCTTAAAAATGGATATATTACATATCTTTTTAAAACATTTAATAGCTTTTTATTTACAAGTTATATGCATGGGTAACTTTACAGCATTGACAATTGCCAAACCTTTTGTTCCAATTTTTCCCCTCCTTCCCTCCACCTCCTCCCCTAGATGGCAGGATGACCAATACATGTTAAATATATTAAAGCATTACATACCTTTTAAGGGAGAATGGTAACCTGGAAAGGATTCTGATCAAGTAGGATCCTGAAGGAAAAAGCAGGGCTAATTAAACTCCATAAAAAGATTTGACCTGGCCTCTGTAGGTGTGTTCCCATTCTACGGAATTGGGGTACACCTATTCTTTCAAGGATGTAAAAATAAAATTTTTCCTGCATTCATCAGTGAGCCAGCGAAGTTCTTGGCAAGATATTTTGTTTCTTACATACACATGTATAAATCCATGGTCTATGTTCTATTTCCTCACAAACTCATCCTCTTCTGAACTTTGCTATTTCTATCAGGGGCACCAATATCCTTCTAGTCATTCAAGGTTCACAAAATTAACGTCATTTTTGAGTTTCACACTCTCCACGTTAGCTAAGCAGCTGTCAAAACTTGTCATTTCAACTTGAACCCTTTTTGTCCTCCGTCTCCTCCTCTCTATTCACACAGCCACCATCTTAGTTCAGGCTTTTGTTTGGAATAGACCAATATTTTCCCAATTGGAAATTCCTAATTGTAGTCTATCTGCTCTCCAAATCATCCTCCCCAGAGCTGCCATATTGATGTTACTAATAAGCAAATCTGACCCTTCTACTCTCCTACTCAGTGAACTCTGGTAACCTCCTACTAGCTTTTGAAAGACCACACTCTGGTCCCAGTCTTTTCTGTCTTAGTGAAATAAAGAAAAAAAGCATTAAGGGCTTATCATCTGGCAATGTGTTAAATGCTAAAAGGGAAATGACAGTCTCTTCTCTCAATGTGCTACCATTAATGGGGGGAGGGGGAGACAGTGAGTGTAAAAGAATACAGATGAAGGATGGCGTAGCTATATATCAGTGAAGCACATGACAAGGCTGTAGGGTCCTTAGGATGCAGTGGCAGGCCATATAGGAGTGCATAGGGATCTGATGGCATATTTTCAGGGCAAGATGGCAGTCTCTGGCTCACTCTCTGATTCACACACAACACACACACCTCTGTGTCTGTCTCTGTGTCTCCATTTCTCTGTCTCCCCCTATTTCTCTTTTTCCCTGTCTCTCCCTCCCTCTCCTCCTTCCTGCTTGATACCTCTCTCCCTCACTCTTTCGCTTGAATTTCTGGGGGCAACATAACTGACTCCGTTTTGTTCTTTTCAGTCACCTTTCTGTTTATCATCCTTGAATGAACTGCAAGACCAGATGCAGTAGCTAGTTTCCTCCAGTGTCTTCTCTCTTCCTCTAATGGAGACAAAAAAACTTAATTGGTAAAGGAGGAGGATTTCAGAATCTCTGGAATGTCCCCCTCCTTTATCTAGCCTGTCAGCTAGTTCCTGTTGATTTAGTGAAACAGTACTAAAAAGGATGCATATTTTGTCTCCTGTAGCTAATTATATAATTTTCCTAAACAAGCAATTTTTTTTGGTATGGCTATCTGCATTGTAGTAGTAAGCAGGGTTTTTTTCTTTGTTTTATATACTCTATAAATATTGCTTGCTGAACTTTGAATGACACATTTTTCATCAATGGTTGGTGATCTGAATGTAATAAAACTTCATCTTCTTATTCAATTATTAGCCATTATTATGGCTTATTGCGATTGCTGTTGAAATAAGTGACTCTCTCTGCCTCTCTCTTTGCGCTCTCTCTGACTCTGTCTCTGTCTCTCTCCCTCCCTCTCTCCTTCCCTCCTTCTCTGTGTCTCCCCACTTTCTCTCATACATTCCCCTCACTATCCACCCTACCCTCTTCAAGGCTCAGATCAAGGACCATCCTTTGCACAAGATCTTTTCTGATCTCTCTGTTCTTCCCATCTTCCAAGTTGCTAGCACTTTCTTCCCCAAATCATCTTATCTATTTTTATGTACTTATATTTACATATCATCTCTCTCAGCTAGACTGTTACCTCCTTGAAAGGACAGTTTTCCCTTTCATCTTTGCATTCCCACATCCTGCATTGCACCTGGCCCATAGTAAATGATCTAAAATAATTTTTGATTGATTTACCCTGTTTGTCTCTTACTGTTGATTTGTATTGCAAATAATCATTTTAACAGTAATGCCATGATCTGGTGGATCTCTGTGTTGAAAAAGACTTCATGATTCAAGACAATTCCAAGAGGCTTGTGATGATGGAGAGAGCCATCTGCACCCAGAAGGACGACTAAGGGGACTGAATGTGGATCACAACAGAGTATTTTCACCTTTTTTGTTATTTGTTTGCTTTTTTCCCTCATTTTTTCCTTTTTTATATAATTTTTTTTTGTGCAGCATGATAAATGTGGAAACATGTAGAAGAATTGCACATGTTTAACCTAGATCATAATACTTGTCTAGGGAAGGGGAATGAAGGGAAGGGAGGGAGAAAAATCTGGAACAAAAGGTTTTGTGAGGGCAAATGTTGAAAATTATCTTTGCGTGTATTTTGAAAATAAAAAGTTTATCAAAATAAAAATAAATACATAAAAGAAAAAGACCTTAGAGGCCATTAAGTCCAAGTCACATCTGAATAGAAATCCCTTCTGCAACATATCCAACAAGTAAGTTAACTAACCTTTTTATAAAAGACTATCTCTGATGTAGAGTTCATTATTTACTAAAAAAATCTGTTCTACTTTTGGACAATTCTAATGATGATTCAGCCAGAGCTTCCCTGGAACATCTCTCTGTTATCATTGGTTGGGGTGACCTTTAAGACCAAACTGAGCAAGTCTATCCAATGATGATTTTCAACTGCTTGAAGGCTGCCTCTTGAAACTCAACATTTCCATTTCTTTCACTCAGTCTTCTTAAGTATAGTGGTCTCCAGTCTCCTCTCCACTCTTATTCCACCATTCTTTGAGATACGTTTTACTTTAAAAATTTTAGAGTTAAAGACAATAATAATCTAGATCTAGCCTGAACAACACAGAACAGAGCTTGATGCTTGTCTCCCTTCTTCTGGACATTCTGTGTATAATGATGCACCTTAAATGAAATAATATTTCATTTGATCTTCAACAACCACCTTACAAAGTAGGTCCTATTATCGCCATTTTATGGATAAGTAAACAGAGACAAACAGGTTATTCCAGCTTTATTCTAACTAATATTCTCATCTACAAGTTTCTAGCTGCTTAAATATATGAGGTTGTTTTCATCTATCACCCACAAGTTATCCCAGGCAGCAGTTTGCCTTCTGTCTTAGATATTACTTTTTATTTAGTCTTATGTTCTTTGGATGGATCTATGTCTTAAGGAATTGCCAATACTCAAGGTATATTTTAATATCTCAGTTTAGAGAATTCTCCAGTTTGGAGACCCAGATTTATTCCAAATAATTTTTAAAATTTTATATCTATCTATATATTATAAATATAAATTTATTTTTAATTTACATAATATATAACAAATATATTTATATTTGTAATATAATATATATAATTATAAATAAAAATATATTTAAAAATTTAAATAATATAATGCATATTGAAGTCTACATAAATTTCCAAATGGTGGGTATATGGTCAAGAGAGCTTGTCCCTTTACCTCTTTTCATGTTTGCCTTCATTTTCTGTTCTTCTGTTTCTCTACATTTCAGCAATAACTTCTTCCACTATATGCTGGTTTTCTCTTTATTTGAAGTCCATGCTTTCTTTCCCTTTATTATTGTACATGTCTTAATTTCTCTCTCTCTCAAACCCTCCCACAGAATGTTTGCTCTTCCCAATTCCCACTACACATTGATGTCTTAAATGCCCAGTAGTATCTATGGTAGCTGTTTCACTTTCCTATTGGGCAAGATATGATTGTAAATCAGAGAACTTTGAGAAAGTTTGCTGTAATTTAGTTCCTTCCACGAGAGGAGCATTTTTCATTACAAATGAAATGTACTTTGTCTGAAATGAGAGGAACAGGATATAGAACTCCAATATGGCTTTCCAGTGGCTAATGTTCTGGAGAGGAGAGATAGCACCGTGTGTATATTCTTTCTAAGAACAATAAGTTAGCGTTCCTCACTAAGGCATCTGTCATCAGGAGCTGTAGTAAATCTAAGTGGATGGGACTAAACAACAGAAGAATGCAAAGTCACATGAACTGTGACACATAAGCTTTTTATTTTGTGATAAAAATGTTTTCATATAAATCTCATAACTACTTTTGGAGTAAATTTTTAAAAAAAGTAAAAACAAGGCATGCATCTTCTTGATTGTTACCAGGAAAATGCGGTCATTTTAACGGTTATGGGTTCTTCATAAAACAGAGAGGTAATATCACCTTTAACAGAAAGAAACAGGGGAAACAGAGGAACAAGAGAGTACCACAAAAAGCTATCCATGGGGGATACAAACAACAAGGTAAGCAGATATGCCCCTCCCCCCCAGCCAGTCGCCATACATTCAATGTACTTCAGTTCTTAAGGCAAAAAAAAAAAAAAAAAAAAAAAAAAAAGGAACATTATACCTTTGGTTCATTACTACAGAAAAACAGAAATAAAGATCATGGATTGTACCTAAGCAGCGTGATCACTGATTATCTGCACCAACGTGTGCAATTCACAGTCTCTTCTTCCCTTGGAAGTTCCCTCAAAATGTAGGTCAGAATTGACTGCTGCAAAATTCCTGCTCTGTAGGGCAGGAAGAAAGGTTTGACCAACGGAATTTAAAGATCACATACCACAGATGGGGGACAGGTAATTGTGTTCTGTAAGAAAGCAGTCTTCACAAAAACTGCAGAGAAAGAGTTTCTCAATCTTCTCACAATCGGAAACACCTTGTGATTATAGACAGAAGGGATCTTTAAACACTAACAAAGGTGTTAAAATTGGTGGTAGGCAGTGTTCTCACACTGCTTGGGGACCCTTGTTGTTTTTGACTGCCTACTAACTTTACAACTCGAAGACTCCAGACATGGGGCGCTCAAGGAAGAAGAAAAAAAATGAGGCTTATCTATATTTTTTTAATGGGCTTCTAAAATTGCTGGCACTTTTGGTGGCAGAAAATTAGACAGTAATGGATAGGGAAAGTAGATTAATTATAGCCTAAATTTAGGAAATTTAATTTTCATTTAGGCTCACCTATCTGGGAACAGTTTTGAATCATCTGAATCATTCCAGATGAAGTACCAATGTATTCCCTTGAAGTAGGTAAATAATAATGCAATTATCAAATTGCCTCTGCCGTTAGCTAACAGAATAAACCAAACACAAACTGATCAAAACGATATTCATCCTTCAAGAACTTTTCTTTCACTGAATACTTTGAAAGGCAGAGAAAATCAGTTGAATGTCTTCTCATCCAGCAGGGGTTTATTTAGTCTCTCACGGCCTAAAAACAGAGTTAATGGAGTTTGGCAGCTTTAAATATTGCTGTACATTTTAGTGGGACCCTTTGGTCATCCGCTGCTAGTCATAACTGCCCCCCAAATGTGCAGGTTTCCACATAGAGCCGTGTTAGATACTTCAGGCTACTGCATAGTCCCAAGAACGCCTCTAGGATTTGATAGAAATAAGGACTGCAGTTATTACCTAATGGATAATTCACTCATGAATACCTACAAAGTGACCTAGAAGAATGAATTCCCAAGGGTCTCTGGAAATGTGAGGAGTCTGTTATGGCTTTACATACAGGATCAGGGATCATCTGCCTCCTTTAACCAGTCGGAAGAACAAATCTCCAAATATTCCCAATCTTACAGCTAAGGCTGATGGTCATGATATTGATCTAGTGAAGAGCATGAAGAAGGTCTAAGTGCTGGTTAATGCTTGAGGTTGGACGGCCTGCCCATGCATCAGGGACAAGGGTAAAACGGGGACAGACCTAGAGGATTTTTTAAAAAATGGGGATGAAATTACAATTTGAAAGCCACAGAAGCAAATACATTTGCCATTCTTAGCATCTGTGAAGGGAGGGTCCTTCAGAAAGACTAGATACTAGTCTTCAAAAAGGGATGCTCTACTTATTCTAAACAGATACTGATTAATTTGGGGTGTCTCCAAAAAGAGCAGCTGCCACGGCCCAACATGCTTCTCACAGGTTCATGTTACAAATTTTGGGACTGGGCTGAGAACAGACCATTTTTTCCTGGAGAGATGGAGAGCTTAAAAGTATACACAGAATAAAACAATTAAGTATATGAAGGAAAACTAGCCTAAGGACCTGGAACTAGAGAGAAGATTATGAAGGGAGCACTGGGCAGGGAGGTCACACAGGGTGTTTTGACCTTGGGCTTCTTCATGGAGAGGTGAACAACAGGAAGAGTCCAACAGCCATGAGTCTGATAGAGGACTTTTAGCTGGAAGATGAAATAAAAAAGCAAGACTACGGCAGAGAAGGCTCAAGCTTCTAGCAATGAGTGGACCAAACACCCCCTGGACGCAGACATCCCAGAAATGAGAGAGGTCCTTTCTCCTTTTGTCCGTGTATAATTACGTGTATTTATGTCGCCCTAACCACTCTCCCCCACTGATGGTGGCTGACACTGGAAAGCAGATGGGAAAACAGGAAACATTTTCATTCCCCTTGCAATAAAAACATATCACCCTCCATCTGGTTAAAAGACAATGAATGGAATGGAGTATCGACGTTCCTTGGAGAAATATACTTTGCAAAGTTGTGGTGAACATTATAACCAAAACAAACCCTATGGGGCTCCTGGGGGCATTTGGAGATGCAAAGAGGAGACTAAATTCATCTTTCTGGGCAGGAATGATTAAAAGCATTAAATACATACATATAGTTCGAGAACATATACAGATGTGGCTAGACCACAGGGAGACATGTGGCGCCAGAACTACTGATAGGAAGGTGCAGAAATGCAAGCACCTGACGAGGAGAAGGGATGTCTAAGGTTAAGGCGAGGAAAGCCTTTCTTCAGAACGCGCAAGTTCTCACGAGGGGACTTCTGGCTTCTGGTCAAACTGCAGAAGCTGCAGGAACTCACGGCTTCGCACATATTTCAAGTTGTAAAAAAGGAGAGACCGTAATCGGAAAACCTGGCGGGTCCCCAAAGGGAAAGGTTACGCACGGTCCGATCGACAGTTCCGAGTTCCCAAATGGCTTGGTGGGCGGGAAGGAGTCCTGACCTCCCAGGAAAGCAGTGCCCCCCGACAGATAGGCCACAACGTCTCCACTTAACGTCGGAGGGCGCAGAGAGTCCCTCCCTACGGGAGAACTATTTCCAGAGTTTCTTCATTTCCATCCTGGATGACCTTCATTTGTTCATCAGCAGCACTGACCACATGCCCGTCAGTTCAGTCTCGGCCCCGGGGGTCGCCCGTTCACGCATACACCTGCATGTTGGTGCGTGGGGGGGGCTCGGCCATGTGCGCCCCAGGCCCCCGTTGGCCTCCGCCCGAGCCCCCGGGAGTGGGGCTGGTGGTCACGTCGGACCAGTCGGAGGCGGAGTGCGGGGACGAGCTGGACCACTGGTCGGGAGACTCTGGGGAGGGGGTCAGGTAAGGGTGCTCGCCCTGGAGGTGGCCGCTGTGGCTGGGCGTCCGCTCGGCGGCGGTCGAGGAAGCGTAGCTGTGCTGGGAGGGGGGCGTGGGGTACTTACCCACAGAGCTGGGGAATGGGTGGTAGGGAGGGAGGACAGTCTGCACAGCCTGCCCGTCCTGCTGGGGCATCATGCCCGTGGGAAATGCCACACTTGGCAAACGAGCCATGTCAGGGATCTGGTACATGGTGGGCAGGGGGCCAGCCACAGCCGGAGGGCAAGCGGGAGGCTGGGCAGCCCCGGCGGGCTGGGCAATGCCGCCTTTGGGGATCAGCTGGAAAGTCATGATGGGAGGCAGCGGCTCTCGGGAGGGGGCCACGTGCTTCCCTTCGGGCTGCCCCGGCCGGTTCGGCGGGGCCAGGACAGAGTGGGCCCCCTCAGCCGGGGCCAGAACCATCCCGAACATCTCGTTGTACTGGCTCTCGTTTATCTCCATCCGACTCATCCAGTCGGCCTGGACGGCGACCGGGTGCAGTCTGCCCGAGCCACTGCCGGCGCCGGCCGGGGCCAGGTGATGGTGGGGCAGCAGCTGACTGACTGAGGGCAGGACGGGGTTAGCCCCGTGGGGCAGGGCCTGCATCTCGTGTAAGTTAGAGAAGGACACTGCGTGCTGGGCGTGGACCGGCGCGGCGGGGGCCAGCATCGGGCTGGGCGACGCCTGCAGGAGCCCGGGCGACGTGATCATGGGGGAAGACGTGGTGTCGGAGACGTAGGTGTGGGGGGACTCCAGGGAATCCACCGGGGACAAGGTCACCGAGCTCTCGGAGAGCTGGCCCTTGTCGCTCAGGGACTTCTTCCTCCGCCCTCCCTTGGAATCTTTGGCCTCTTTGGCAAGGTTGGGCAGACTGGTGGGCACGGCACCCTTGGCGTGGGGGCGCCGGGGCTTCTTGCCCGCCGGCGTGTGCTTCAGGTTGAGGAAAGACCTGTTGGCTCCACAGATGACGGGGGAGAGGGCTGAGGTCAGCATGGCCCCCGGGGGGCTGTGGGCCACATTGTACTCGTTCAGAAGGCGCACGATGTCATGGTGCATGCGGTCCCGAGCCACGTCCCTGGGCAGGCGGTCCATGTGGTCGGTGATGTCCCGATTGGCAAAATGGTCCAACAGAATCTTGGCTGCCTCATAGCTGCCCTCGCGAGCTGCAAGGAAAAGCGGCGTCTCCTCCTGCAAAAAAAAGCCCCGAGGACACGCTTTAGCAGGGACATACTGGCGATCCAGGCCATTGCGGACCAACCTGGCCACCACTCCGCTAGGGTAAGAAAGCAGGGCAACTTCCCGAGACGAGAGCCAGAACAAGAACAAGGTCATCGCACCCGGTGGGACCAGAGACCAAGCGTGAGCGAAAGGGAAGGGAAGTGTGCAAGAGCAAGGAGAGCAGCAGAGAAAGATAAACGAGGAGGGGGGGACATGGGGGACAGAGGAAGGAAAAGGGCAAAGGGACGGGCAGAGAGCCTCCAGGGAGCCAGGAGGCTACAGAAGCACTTGCGGAGCAACTGCTGCTCCTTCGGCCTGCCGGGGGCCCTGGCCAAGCGATGCATCTGCTCAGGTTTCCTATGGCCACAGCCTTCTGAAGGGGAGAGAGCCCGAGAGCCTGCAGAACTGAAGGGAGCATGGGGGGGCTCCCAAAGATCCCCGAAGGGGTCTGTACCTTGTTGTCCTGCATGTCCCTGTTGGCCCCGTTCTTCAGCAACACCAAAGTCGCCTCCACGTTGTTGACAGCAGCTGCCCAATGGAGAGCAGATTTCCCTGCACGTGGGGAGAAGTCACTTCAGAAGGAGACAGAGATGGGGAGCCTGGGCTCCTGATCCACCCAAGGACCGGAGCCCCCCTTCCTGACCCAGAAGGAAGCCTCGGTGACTTCAGGAAGCATCCCTGACAGCAGGAAGCCCGTGGCCCAAGGGGGCCTTCGTCTTCCTGGGATCTCAGAGATGCCTTTAGAAACTGCACACAAAGATCCAGGTACAAGATCCGGCTGGGCAGGGGCTCTGGGCTTGGGCTCAACGTATCACCTCATTTCCACATCCCCGTAAGGGGAGGGCGACGCTAGTCCTTGGTGGCGAGGCTAGTCCCACAGCCAACCTTCAAGCAGCCTCGCTCAGCCAGAGAGGGGCCCGAGGGCGATTATTCCTCAGCCACTGCGGCTCCACTAATCAGTGGTGAAAGGTCCCTCGGAAAAGAATCAAAGGTCCTACAGGGCTTGGAGCATGTGTGGCCCTAAGGAAAGTGCTCTGGGCATGGGAATCACGGAGCAGCTCAGACCTTCGCCTGCAAGCTGTCCGACTTCTCCAAAGTCTGTTGAGTGGTTCAAGATTTACAAGAAATAGGCTATCATTAGTATTATTACTGTTATTTCCTATCTCAGCAAATACAATAGGAACTTCTTAAATGAGCTCTAGAGCCATTCAAAAGATTTCAGCCCAGCAATTCACTCATAAAAACCAAGCAGATGAAGAATTTCTACTGTTCAGACCATCATGAGTACAGTTGGTCAATTTATAAATAAATTTTGTTCGGGCCGCGAGCTGGAGCTAGAATAAGAAAAGAGCAGGCTTGACTCCATTTGGGAAAGTGGGAAGCATTTTCAGTGACAGTCTCTTCCACTCTCTCCTGCCACAAAAACCAACAAGGACCTGTCTTTATGGCAAAAATATTCTTTTTAGTGATGCTCCATGGCGGTGAATCATAGAATCCAAATTGGGGCTGATCCAGAGGGCAATGAAGTGATACATGGTAGGCATAAAAAGACCATGGCACGGTACCAGTGATGGCTTCACTGAGGTATCCAGAAGATGTGCGGTTGGAAAAGGAGGTGGGAGGGCTATGTGCTGGGGACAAAAATGGACCCCAGCATTGCACTGGCAGATGTGGAATGTTCCAAAGCCTTGGGGGATTGCCTGGAGAGCTCCCATGGAGGATTTATGGGAAATCGCACACTACAGTTAGACCCTGCATGAGAGGCTGTGGATAGGCTGTAACCTGCAACGTGATGAGATGACAGACCAACTTCCTCACCACTGCTGTGGAGATACACGTGGGAGAAAGGCTAGGAACCTGGAGCTCTCTTTGCTAGTCCCCAGTGACCACTTGGCCCTCCTCAGGGGTCCCACTCCTTGGAGTTCTCATTAGGACCATAGCTCCCCCCAGATCATCCCTCCCACTGTAGTTACCATGGTCATCCACTGCATTAACATCTGCTTGGCAGTTGATCAGCTCGGCCACCATCCCTTCTACGGCCAAGCGGGCAGCTAAGATCAGCGGCGTTGTCCCATCATGCATCCGAGCATCCAGGTCTGTCACACGGTTACGGATCAAAATCTGGGAGGGGACAGGCCATGGTCATGGAATGGAGCAGAAAAATGCAGGAGGGCAACGAGCTGGCGGGCGGGACAGGGATGAAAGACCCCCCCCCATTTACCATCCTGGGCAAGACAAAGGCCTTGAAATGACAGGGTCCCAAAGGTCCCTTCGGGCCCTAAAATAATATGTAAGACGCAAGGGTGAGAGCCTCATCTGTAAAATGGTCTGGAGGAGGAAAGGCAGGCCCCTCCAGTATCTCTGCCAATAAAGCTCCAAATGGGGCCATAAAGAGTTGGATAGGGTTGAACATAATGGAACAAAATATGTGACACTACCAACTCCATTCGTCTCTTTTGCCTTAGTATTTTTATGTAGAAAATGGAGACTACATCTGCTCCTACTTTTCTCACAGAATCGCTATCACGCAGCACTCTGAGAAGCATTATAAGACTGTGAGGTATTCTCTGGTCCTTTCCTCCCGGACGCTTTACCTGGAAAACACCCTGAGCATCAGCAGCCACTGCGGCGTGAAGTGGGCACCGCCCCATGTTGTCCTGGGCGTTGGCGTCTGCCCCTGCATCCAGGAGGCGCTTGGCAGCATCTGCCCTCGAGTACCGAGCTGCCAGGTGCAGAGCCATCTCCCCAGTCCGATCGGTCTGGGCCTGGAGACTGGCCCCCTGGTAAACCAGGTCTGTGATGATGTTGGCTGAAGAGTCATCCGCTTCCTCGTCATCCTCACTCAAGTCAGAGCTGCCTCCTCGGAGGGACGCCAGCATCAGTGGGGTGCAGCCATCTGGGGGAGAGAATCAGAGATATGTGCTGAAGGAGACCAAAGGCCGCCCTCGGGGGCCCATGCTGCTGGGCCCGAACTCTAACTTGGGAAAAGGAGCTCCCCAGGGCACTTATGCCAGAGCATCGGCACAGTTTTGGCACTTTTGTCTGGTGTGCTTTTTTGGGAAAGAAAAATAGGAATAAAAAAGTATATACCCTTATCTGATTTGTGAGCAATCTGAAATTGTTAATCAAAATGATACAGGCTGAGGGAACTGACATCTCTATCCAGGCTCCTTAATAGTAATGGGAAGATAACCCATAAAAGATTTTTAAAAATTCAACTCTGACTCAGAAAATTTCAGAATCACCTAAACTCGATTCTCCTCTTTCTTTGGCTTAATTGACTTATTCTATTAATTTCTAAGACTAAGTATTTCCTATCTCTGTACCTGCCTCCATCTTCCCCCATTGATCATACACTATTCTTCATGTCCCCAGGATGTCTTTCAAGGTCTTTTCTAGCTAAATGTGCTTTACTTGAATCCATGGACATCTGTTTCCTCCTCTTTAGATCCTCGTGTGTGTATCCAGGTTGTTTATATTATTATATATAGAATACGATTTATATAACATTATGACTTATATAATACTATATATTTTCCCACAGCTGTTTCCAGAGGAGGAACATGAAGGCCTTGTGGCACCAACCTGGTCCCCTGACATTCACATCCAGCACATCCACCTCTTGCTCGGCTTGCGGTGGGGTGAGGGCTAGGGATGGGGTCCTCCGAATATCCGCAGCTTCGAGATGCTGCTGGGTCCACTGGCGTCTATCTATTGGGTCTCCTTCTTCTGAAAGTAAAGCTTGGTCTTCAGCCTGGAGAGAAAGAAACAAGACCCACTGCCAATGAACGTGAGGATCTGGAGTGCCCTGCGTCTCCATTCAGCCTCTCCACACACACAACCTCCTCTTCTCCCAGGGGACTCGCCACCTGCTCTGTCTCCTACTCCAAGGCACTGGGGATTCAAAATGAGCTCTTTAGTGCTCAAGAAGACCACTGGGAGATGGAGCTGGGATGAGACTAGCTCTTTGCCCAGCAGGTTGAACTTTGTGGCTGGAGGATATGTGGGAGCCAGGGATGCTGCTGGACTTTTTCCTGCCGGAGCTCTGATCTCTCACCACTGCTTCAGCAGGATACCAATGGAGTCCCTTAGGGAAGACCCTTCCCCTTCCTCCCCCAATCACATGCCCTCCACAGCCCCCGACTACTCCGGGAGCAGGGCATCCCCGAGCCTGGAGAGAATGGGACGGCTTCTGCCGGATGCTGTTACCTTGCTTCTCTTGGGCTGGGGTGCGCCATCATCAGCCCAATGTTCGTTGGTGCTGGAGTCAATTAAGTTACCCTCCGACACTTGGACTGACAGGCTTCTAAGGAGTTTTTAAACAAAGAAAAAAGGAGAATGTCACAGACTGACCTAAAGTGAGTAAATATGCCCAGACAGAGATCATGACTTAGGAATCACTCGGACTGAGTAGCCAGATTAATGTGAGGATGGAGCTAAAGACCCAAAGCTTAACAAGGCCTGGTTTGGGCTTTGTGGCTTCCTGGCACCGAGAAGAGCGAGGAGGAGACAGTTCTTACTTCAGTCCCATCGCATCTTGTCCAACGGGCTCCCGGCGCGTGTGGTTGTTGGAATCCCGCCGTAAGATGAACCCCTCGGGCAGCCAGAGCGAGCCGTGCTTACGCTTGCGTTTTGCCATGATCACTCCCAGCAGGATTACCAAGAGGACGATTACGATGGCCACAGCCAGCAGGTAGAGAAGCTGGGTTGGTTTGGGATCCAGAGATTCACCTGGGGAAGCCCACCGGACCCCACACATTAGCCAGGACCCAACAGATTCCCGTCTCCTCTGCAGTGGTCCCCATGCTGTTCCCCGCTCCCCCCTGCCAGGGCCCACGCCACTCACTCAAGACAGACACGAGAGGGTAGGAGAGGGTGCCCTGGATGGCATGAGAGGCCAGCAGGGCTGCAGCGGCATCCGTGTTTTTGAAGCATTGGTCTGATGCTTGGACACACTGGCGGTTATCAATTTCTAGGAATACTCTGGAGCTGCAAGTATAATGGAGAGGATGAGAGCGGGGGGGTGAGCTGGTCAGTCTGGCAGTCACCACGTCAGAGGGATGAAGGAGCCCCCTTTCTCCTGGGCCTGTCATCACTGTATTCCCTTCTGGACACTGCTTTTAGAAAGAGCTCGGGCCCTGGTCCCTGCCCCTAAGTACCCACGTTCCCAGCCCCTGTCTGACGGCACTAGCCCAAACTCAGGGAAATTCATCCTTGGACACCTCAGTCCTTTATATTTTTATCCCCAACACTCTCCATTGGATCTTAGTAGAACCAGAGGGCCTTTATTCCAGGGCAGCTAAATGGCACAGTGGATAGAGCACCGGCCCTGAAGTCAGGAGAAGCAGAGTTCAAGGCCGGCCTCAGACTGCCCATTAACATGGGCAAGTCATTTAACTCCAATTGTCTCAAAACAAAACAAACAACTGAGGGCCCTTATTCAAACCCATCCCATGCTCTAGACACTTCTCCTTCCTTATTTCCTTACTCTACTGACAGGCACTGGATGAACTAACTCAGACGGATGGCTTAATGGGCTATTCTACTCTTGGGGCATTGCCCTATTAAAGGGCTCCTAAAGAGGTTAAGGCTTAATTTAAAAAAGCTTTAATGACTTCCAGTGGAATTTTAAGCACCTGCACAGCTTAGGGAAGTGCAGAGGAGTGTGTGTGAGGGTAGATATGAACTGACTGCAAATCACATCACGTAAGTATGATTCACCCTTCCAAGGAAACTCCCCCCGTCTCTGTCAGACAGACAGCTGATGCTGCTCTGAATCAATGGTCTCTTTTAGATACAACAAAGCTTATGGACCAAGTTAAAATGTTTTGTTTGAAATCTGGACTTCGAGTGGCTCTCTGTGTCCATGTGTTTTAGTAATGATGATGATGATGATGATGATGATAAACCTGGCCATCAGCCTACCCTGCTACTTCCCGCTCCTGCTCGTCGGGGAGGGATCTCCGGTTTATCGTGGACTTCCTGTTCAGGTTGGCGGGGCTCTTCTCGCCGTAATAGGGGAACACCATGAGAGCCCCCTGAGCGTCTCGCTTGATGCGCAGGTTGGTGTGAAGCAGAGTGCCCAGTGACCGCAGGAAGCTGTGGGCGTCCTGGAGCAGCTGCTCCGGGGGCAGCAGCACCACAATGACCAGGGTGCCCTCCGCGAGGTTCTCGGGCTGGTCGGTGGCGCAGTCCAGCCCGTCCCAGCCACACTCCTCGCTGTTACAACCTTGGTCGCAGTGGTTGTCACTGAAGTGGTCAGCACAGTATTTGTCGTATCTGGGGAGGAGGCGGGCAGGGAAAAGAGAGAGAGAGAGAAAGGACAAAGGCTCAGGAGGTGTTTTATCACCAGTGCACTTACCCTTACTGAAGCTTCTGTCCCATTTCTCCCCTTAAAGGCCTTCCTCCAGCTACTCTTTCAGCACCTGTACCATTCACATTCTCATTTTAGCCTTAACAATACCCTGCTTTCTATTACTATTGAAAGGCTTTTCCAAAATGAACGTAAGCATGAAGAATTCATATTTTTTCCTTCTGGGATCTTTACAGCGCCCAGCCCAGAACAGATATTCAATAAATACATGCTGAATGAAAGAGAAAGGATGAATGAATGGTGAGGTCTCAACTCCCAGTTCCTGTCTCAGGGTACTATGTGCTCAGTGTTAAACTAAATCTCTTCTGAGTAAATAGCCAACTCTTGATCATTCATGGTTAAATCAAATCCCAAAGTCTCCAATTCCATTTTCAAGTCTCAACCTCTTTCCCCAAAAGATCTTTGGTTAGAGAAAAAAAAAGGGGGGGGAGAGGAGAAGCAAAAATCAGCTAATTTGCCTTCCCTCAATTTTTATTTTCATTACCCTCTGATTTCCATCGCCCTCTAATGTCAAAAATAATCTAAATGCAGAAAAGGAGAATGAGAAAAATAAGACTTGGATGATCACTCTGAACAATCGAGAGTTGGGAACCATGTCTTTTCCAAACAGAGCTGGATATGAAGCAGATGGAGGTCCTACTCCCTATAATGTCAGGCCCTGGGACTAATACTGCAGTAGTGACTGCTGCTCCTGAATAAGAAGCTTTTGGAGAATACCAGTCCGGCATCATTTGCCCGATGCAGTGGGGAGAACCCTGTGTCAGGGAGTGAAAGGCAAGAGGGTCTGATTTTCACCCCCGCCAGTAAGTAACTGTTCCCTTGGAGCAAGTTCATCTTGCCCCTTACATTGTGTTCTCCCTCTTGACAAGAAGCTGGGTGCTCTAACCTAATGCCATGGGGTTGTAAACTGTCAAATTAAACATAGTTTTAGAATCGCCTTCAAAAGCATAACGCAATGGCATTAGAGTTTCTGTTCTTTGCTGCCTTAACCATTAAGTGGACTAGAAAGATCATCAAATATTTAATCAATTTTAATTAAATTATCCAAATAAAAATTTAAAATTAAATTATGAATATTAATTGGAGGTAGATAACCCTGCTAATGGTTTTGGGTGGTGTGGGATGCTTTCCACACCATGGATCCCTTGCATGTCCCCAAGGAGGGCTTTTGTCTAACTAGAAACTCCGAATGGATCTTGGGGAGCCCGGGAAAGAGAGGGGTAGCAGAGGGGAGTACAGACCTTTCCATCCATCCTGTAGCAGGTTAGCGTAGGAGGCCGCCTAGGAGCAGGGCTACACCACTTCCAAAAGTTATCTCTCCCAGGAGGTCAGGAGAGCAGCAAGTGAGAAGGCAGAGACAGGCAGAGCAGAGAGAGAGAAGGGTGAGTGTGCAGGTGGACGAGCGTCCCCCGAGCCTCGGTCAGCAGGGGAGGATGGTGTGAGGGGCTCGGCCCCGGCGGGGGGGGTCTACAAAGCAGAGGCAGCTGGGGCTGAAGCGCCGGAGCGGTTAGGAGCAGAAGGGAGAGAGACCGGCGTGGGTTAGTGACAGAGCTGCCGCGGGGCTTCCCAGGACCCCCGCAGGGCCCTTACTTGCACGTCTTGCTGCTCCCCTGGCACTCGAAGTTGTCGAACAGGCACTCGGCCGTGTTGCACAGCTCGTCACACTGATGGTTGATGTAATCCCAGCAGGGCAGGGGGGAGGAGCAGTTGGCCCAGGGGTCCTCCATGGTGAGCGAACAGTCCCCGCCGTCCCACTGACAGGCGTGGCTGTTGCAGTCTTCGTCGCAGACGCCGTCGCGAGCCTTCTCGGCACAGTGCTGGCTCAGGCACGCGGGCGGGGGGCTGTTGGTGGGGCCCGCGGAGAACTCGCAGCGGCTGCCCCAGAAGGACGGGGGGCACTGGCAGGTGTAGTAGGGGGGCTTCTTCTGAGGGGAGCAGCTGCCACCGTGCTGGCAGGGGCTGCTGGCGCATCCTGTCTCGCAGTCCTCAGGCCGGGGGCAGAAGCAGCGGGGCCCTAAGGTGGTGTGCACACACTGCTCCCCTTTCTTGCACTTCATGTGTCCGCAGGTACTCTGGCATCTTGCCCCCGAGAAGCCCTTGGGGGAGAAAAAGAAATGAAGGCCAAGGTAAGAGCAGGGAAGCCGTGGCGAGGTCTGCAAAGGGGCAGGGTCTGCTGGCCCAGACAGGGTCTACTCAAGCAACGAGGGCTGTTCCCCTGTCAGCCAGTCACAGGAAACAATGCTAAGTGAGAGGAAGGTAAATCTAAAGGACATGGGGACAACAATCCTGAGCAACAGGAACCGTGCTTTTATATATATATATATATTTTTTTTTTCCTGCCATGAAGAGAACCATGAGAATCAAGCTACTTCCCACCTGAGTGAGCTTGGGCCCCGGGATTTTATTCATCTATAAAATATGGGCTAAATATCCTCAAAGGAACCTTACACTCTAAATCTAGGGCCCTATGGTGCTATGATAATGATACAGTATTTCCTGCCATACACAAGCCTGGGTTACCTTTTCTCATTACCCTGGGAATACGTGGAGTTATTAAGAGGAGAAATAAATCTCCCTGGGGAAATGAAAGCATCTCAACCCCCCAAGTGTCACTCATGCTCATCCCCTGTCTAGATGACTCAAACTCAGATTCATTTGGGAGGTCTGACTGGTCTTTGCGGGCCCTTTATGATTCCCACTTTGCTGAAGCTACTGCCTTTGCAGAGGCAGGAAGTCTGCAGAACAGCGCAGGGGATAGAGAAACCCATTTTATGGTGTCAGAAATTCGTTTAAACTATTAGGGGATGTCACATGGACGAGCCAGGAGGGGAGCATCGGTGACACGGCACTTACCGGAGGACAATGGCAGATGAAGCCGCTGGGGGTGTTGCTGGCAACGGCACAAACGCCTCCGTTCAGACATGGCATCTGGGGACAGACATCCACGAAGGTCTCACAGTGTCGACCTGAAAGGAAAACTGGTCTTAGATCCTGGGTCAGCCTCGAAGGCAAAAAGTGGCTTCAAAGGGTACCTTCAAACTGCCCCAAGATCTGCTGGGAAAGAGTGGGCCGTACACTGGTTACAGAGCCAGGGAGCTGAGACGAGGAAGACATTTGACTGTCTTCATGAAGTTGTACGAAGAACCAAAGCCAGAAACCAAAGAGTGATGGCTCAGAGTCAGAAAATCATAGCTCTCTCTTCCCAATAAAGATACATTGTTGATTCTCGGATTCCAGGGAATCACTTAATAAATCACCTCTTCTTGCATTAACTATCTCCCTCCAAAAAGAGGATGAATTTGGTTTAGAGGTTCTCTAACTAGGTCCTCACTTTTCTGACAGAAATATAATTCCAGAATCTCAATGAAAAAAAACAGCACATCAGGGATCATTTAAATAACCTATACCTGAACAAAATTCCCTGGACACAAGAGAATGTTTTTCTAGTAAAACTGGACCAGTTTTCCTCATCTTAGCCTGTGGTCTCTTGAGTGACAGGCCCATGTCTAGAATGCACTCCATTCTTGCGTCTGATTTTTAAAAGCTCCCCCTTATTCCAACATTACTTAATCCATGTAACTTTTCTTGACCTCTGGGCCATCTTCCTCTTGAGTTCTACCATTTCTCCCATATAACCTTATTCCACTCTGCCTGGTATCCTCCTCATCTGAATACATCATGTCCCTTAAAATACTTTGGGTTTCTCAAAAGGAGCAAATGTGTCATTTTTCATTTTTCTACAAAAAGGGAATATTTAATAAATAAATGTGTTCTGGATTTGAACAGCTAATTCAATTCTACGTGACAATATTGCCCTCTGCTGGCTTTCTTGACCAGTCAGCAGCTCCCAAATGGAGATGGGAAATCTGGAAGAAGGGCATTCCAGTCAAAGTAAAGATGTCCACTTGTCAGAGACGTTGTAAAGGGAATTTCTGCTCATTTTGTTTTGCGTGGCCACATACGTATAACCTATATTAAACTGACTGCCTTATCAATGAGGGGGAAGAGCGGGGAGGGAAGGTGAGAACTTGAAACCACCACATTTAAAAAATTTGTTTTTACATGGAATTGGAGAAAAATAAAATGTTAAATGAAGGTGGGGGAAAGAGAATCATTTCAATAAAATGGGAGTGGAATCTAGACTATGGGAGCTCAGAAGGGAGTGGGTAGGGGAGCTACATCCACTATTCTTTCAAAAATTCTAATGGCAATGCTGTCATACAGTCTGTTGACTAAGCTACTTAAGGGGAAAATACCCAAGTCCACTTGGGTCTGGGCTTTTCCCCTCCCATAAGGCTAGCTGTCCCTGAGAGGGATGTCCAAGCCTCCATTATTGCAGAATCAGAAGGAGAGCCCCCCAGGACCCTGCTCACTTACCAGTGAAGGTGCTCCGGCAGATGCAGGAGTAGTTATTGATGAGCTGGATGCAGTCCAGGCTGCCTTCGGGGTTACAGGGATTGGAGAGGCACTCGTTGATATCCCCTTCGCAACGCTCACCAGCAAAACCAGGAAGACATCGGCAGGTGTAGCCCCCGATCTTATCCACACACTGCCCCCCGTTGAGGCAGTGAGGACCTCCGGCATCCGGGGCACAGTCATCAATGTTCTCTTCACACCGAAGGCCTGAGAGAAAGACAGACACCAGCCGGGGTGACTAAACTGCATTAATTTTAGCAAAAGGTCAGCTCTTCTTCTGACTCTTTCAGGGCTTATCAGATGCCATAACTCAACTTCCAATGGATCTTGAAGTCAGGGATTAATAACCTGATTGTCTGTGGTTATTGATCACCACCTTATGGAAGAACAATTCTCATGGGATTGATGAGAAAGCCCAAGCAAAGACAGGAGGAAAGGAACAGGGAGAAGCAGGAGAGGAAAATGGAATAAAGAATTTGAGCGTTTGAAAGATCCTTCGAGATCATCCACGCCTAATGCCCCCTCATTTACAGAGGAGGAAGGTAAAGAGCTTCAGTGACTCACCTAGTCAAGTGACCATTAATATGGCAGTTCAGGAACAAAAACAGGGAGATCCTTAAGCCACAATTCATTGTTCTTTTCACTAAATCACAAACAGGCCCCAAGAACAGAAGGAGAAAGGACTGGAAAGGAAGAAGAAGAAATAGGAAAAGGAAGAGAGAAGGAGAGACAGGAATAGGGGATGGTGGTATGTTACTAGCCATTGCCTCATGGGCCTCTAGGTTTAAAGCTTTTGGAGCAGGTCTGAATTAAATAAAATCATGTCCAGCAAACATTTTTTTTTTTTGGTTCTTAACTGCAAGTGCTCTGGTTAGACAAGTAATGTGATTAAATAGCAAACTTGTTTTTAGAAATTAAACGGTGAAGAGAGGTGAATGAAACACTTGGATAAAACAGGTTGGAGAAACAAAAATTTCAATCTCCCCAAAGGCTAGCAATTAAAAACAGGGCTTAGGAAGAAAGGAAATCTATAGACCTGGTTTTTTCATCATTATCTTCCTTTTCACTATTAATAATATTTACTGAAAGCCTCCTGTAGATAAAAAGTCCTGTCCTGGAGACACCTTGTCTTTGAAGAAGACCTTCATTCTTAAAGATTTTAAGTTGCTAAGCAAATGAGCTCTGCAGGGATTATCATCCCTCTTTGAAGATACAGAAATAGAAAGATTGAAAGGTCAAAAAAATGACACAGTCCATAGGGGAGCCAGGGTTAAGAATTTTCTAATTCACAAAGAAACAATTCAGACAAGAAAGCCCTTCCTTACATCAAACCAAAACCGGATGCCAAAGAAATACTATCCCTTGAATTCTGGGCCTATACAGATCAAGTTGCTCCCCCCGCCCTTTTTTAGTTTTTTAGTAAGGGACTAAAACCAGGAGCAATGGGTAGATGTTGCAAAGAAGTCATTTTAGGCCTAATATCAGGGAAAAATTTCTTCCCAACATCCTCAAATTACAGTGACCCAATGGGATATCTCCTGAAGCAGTGGGTTCCTGTTCATTAGAGTTCTTCAAATAAAGGCTGGATGATCACTCACAGACTCAGGTCAGTCCAGATTGCCTCTAACTTCTCAGAATCTTTGATTTAGGGAAATATTTCAGGAGTCATCACGTCACCTCCCTTAAGTTTTCTCCTGTTACCTCATTCCTCATTAGATCCATCAATTAGGACAGATCAGCATATGGATATATTTTAATCTGCCTATTGAGTGAAAACAAGACCCTTTTGAAAGGACAGTGATAAAAATACACTGCTTCAGATGACTGAGTTGGGGCACATGACATTCTTCTTGACATGTTCTCCTTTGGCACCCAAACAAATGAACTGCCTGTTCTCCTATACTATCAGAGCCAATATTGTTGTGCTTTGTAAAAACATGCAGATTTCAAAGTACTCTCAAATTTAATATGATCTGATCCAAGATAAACAAATAAAACAGTGAGTACAGTCTCCATAGGACCCACATCTTTCCATTCACATTTATCCTTAGGTCCAAGCTAGCTATGTTGTGGAATTTACAGAATTCTTTCATGTTTTCCATTCTGTACAAAGTGAACTTAGGACAGATCTTCTTCCCTTTTTTGGGGGGAGGGGGAATTTATTTTTTATTGAAGCTTTTTATTTTCAAAACATATGCAAAGATAATTTTTCATCATTGACCCTTGCAAAACCTTATGTTCCAATTTTCTCCTCCTTCCCCCCATCCCCTTCCCTAGATGGCAAGTAATCCAATATATGTTAAATATGGTAAAAATATATGTGAATCCAATATAGGTATATATATTTATACAATTATCTTGCTACATAAGAAAAATCTGATCAAAAAGTCTTCTCTTATTTCTTAAAGTCAATTAAAAAGAAGATATTGGTAAAAAGTCATAGCAGAACTCCCCAAGAGACTCCAATGGTTGGGTTTACTCTCCCTCTGCAAAGGTCCATTCCATGTCATCCCTACCTCGAGTGCCTGGTGGACAGGAACACTTGAAATGGTTCACCAGGTCAATGCAAGTCCCTCCATTCTGGCATGGCTGGTATTGACATTCATCAACCTCATATTCACAGTTGACACCTTGGTATCCTGGTACACACTGTTAGCAGGGAGGAAAAATGTCACTTTTGGACTAAAGGACCATACAGGACCATAGGACTAAGAGTGGCTGAGAAATGCTGCACACTTTCATCAATCTGCATCTATCAGATTTTCCTACACAGGACCATAGGACTAAGAGTGGCTGAGAAATGCTGCACACTTTCATCAATCCGCATCTATCAGATTTTCCTACTTTGTTTAGGAATACTCCAAATCTCTACTGGAATATGACTATATTCTTGAAAAATGGATAAGTTAATGAAGGGATCAAGTACCCTGGGTTTTAATTTGACTCAATTTAATCATTCCACAAGAATTAGCAGAGGAGGCAATGATTTTATAAATAGGACTTTTCAAAGAATTCACTGAAAAGGGGGGAAGAAATATTGAATGATACTTAGTGGAGATGGTAGGACCTAGTGAAGGTTTTTTTTTTTTTAAAGATGGGGGAAATATGGACACATCCATAGGTAGCAAGAAAAGAACCATGAGATAGGGAAAATGATCAATGTTTGTATACTCTGAAAATACAAACCAAAAATGCGGTTGGGAATGGACATTTCTTAGTGGAAGTGGCTAGTAATAAAATGTCCCCAGATGGATACCAAAAAGACTCCAGAGATCCATGGAACTCCCTCAAAGGTAGAGATCTGGGCTGGGAATGAAACTGCAATATGATTCTAGTTATCAAGGGAAGGGCTCCAGAAGTTGATCCAATTCAATACAATTTAAGTACTTAAACTATGGAGAGCATCTTGCTGGCAGTGGGAAAAATGCAAGTGCAGATAAGATATAATTCCTATCTCATGAATCTTACTTTCTAGTAAGCATTAGCTGATTCATGGGAAGTTGGAATAGATAAAACAAATTATCAATATATTCTATCAAAAACAAACTATATTACATTCTATTTTGATTTTACGCTAAAAAAATCTACTATTAAATTAAATTTAACTCTAACCAGAAGCTAAGAAAACATGGTTATTCTTGCCCACCTCACATCTATATCCTCCAACATAATCTCTGCAAGTGGCTCCATGCTGGCAAGGATTAGAAGCACATTCATCCAGCTGTTTCTCACAGTAGCTTCCTGTGTAGCCCAGGGGGCATTGGCAATGGTGAGTGTTGCCAGCATCAATGCAAGTCCCAGAGTGTTCACACAGGCGATCAACAGACACTCCTACAGAAAAACAGAGAAACAGAATTGCATCATAGAGTAATATAAAATACAAGGCAAGGACAAGCTCAAAAAAAAAATAATAACAATCAAAAGCAGCCTAGAAACTCCATTTTATTGATATCTTCAGTTACTATCTCATAGACCTATTTAATCCAATGCTAGAAATAGAGAAACCATGAAAACAGAAGAGTTCATTCTCATTTCATGTACAAGTGTGTTGAACATCATCACAAGGGGCATGGGATGGCAGTGAGGGCAAAAAAGTTTAACAGACAATTTAGATGAGAAAAGCCAGATTTTAACAATGTGTTCTTACTGTCTGGAATTTTCATATTTTAGAAATAGTGCCAGAAGAGTCAAATGGATCTATCATTGCTTATATTTATATCTTATTGCATGGTTGATAAAGTGGATTCATTTTAACAATCTATTATATAAAATGGGAACCCTAATCCTCCCGATTCCCTAACCCTAAAATTTATTCCCATTTTACAGGTGAGAAAACTTATGACTGGTAAAGAGCATAAATGGGTGGAAACTAAATGTTCTGGCTCTATCCAGGACTTTTTCTAGCACACCATCTTAAAACATTTAAAATGGTACCAAGAAAAATATATTGGGAGTGAAGCTACATGTAAACTAGATGGAACCTTTAATGCCTCTAGTTTATGATATGATAAAAAGAAGAAAAAGGAAGTCCAAATCAATTTAACTTGATAAATATCTATTAAACAAATTTATTTTTATTGAAGGTTTTTGTTTTCAAAACCTATGCAAGGATAATTTTTCAACACATTGATACTTGCGAAACTTCGTGTTCCAATTTTCCTCCTTCCTCCCACCCTCTCCCCTAGATGGCAAGTAATCCAATATATATTAAACATGGTAAAATATATGTAAATTTGATATATGCATACATATTTATACAATAATCTTTCTGCACAAGAAAAATCAGATCAGAAAGGGAAAAAAATGAGAAGAAAATAAAATTCAAAAGCTTTTTGTTTTCAAAACATATGCATGGATAGTTTTCCAACATTGACCTCTGCACAATGAAATGATTCAGAGCCAGTTCCAAGATCATTGGATCTTGGATCCAATGTGATCCAAAGATCTTGTGATGATGAGAGTCATCTGCATCCTGAGAAAGGACTGTGGGAACTGAGGTTGGATGACAATAAACATTTTCCCTCTTTCTGTTGTTAATTTGCTTGCATTTTATTTTCTTTCTCATTTTTTCATTTTGATCTGATTTTTCTTGTGCAGCAAGATAACTGTATAAATATGCATACATATATTGAATTTACATATTTTTATAATGTTTAATATATACTGGATTATTTGCCTAGAGGAGGCTGTAGGGAGAAGAGCGGAAAATTGAAACAAATTCATTAAATATTAAACGTTAGGTATTAAGGATATGATGATGAAAGAACTGCCATCAGTAGACATTAGTAAGACAAATTAAAAACTCTAATGCAAATAACAAAATTATGATGCAAGAAAAGGGACATCATTTTAGATAAAGGGGAAGATTAAGAGCTAAGAGATATATTTTATTAAAGAGATGGAAAAATGTATGAGAAAAGATAGTGGATTAATTCTACACTGGCTGAATGGCCAAGTCCAAAGAGCAAGTTAGCTTGGAAAGCTTCCAGTGTGGAGTCTCTCAGATCTCCTGGGGATTGGGTCCTTGGGTTTTTGTATCAAAAAGTCAGAAAATGGCAATTTGCATTGAATTTGCAGATGATACAAAGCTAGGAAAGAAAGCTAACATGTTGTATGATACTTTGGCTAGATCATGATTCCTGTGTTCAGTTCCTGGACGTCAAATTTTAGGAAAGATACTGAGAATATCCAAAGCTCTTTTTAGATGTCTCAAGTGAAATTAAAATTATTCTGCCAGGTCTCAGAGGGCAGAATTAGGTATGAAAGCTAAAATCTGTAGACAGGCAGATTTAGCTAAGGAAGAAGTTCGGAACAATTATAGTTGTTTTTACTCTGCCATCTTGGCTCTGCCTCCCCTACAGTTGTCTAAAAATTAAAAAGGTACCTTGAGAAGACATGGGGTTCCCCCTCTAGAATCCCTTATCAGAGATGATGTTCAAGGGATTCTTCTACAGGAACACACAACTCTGGAAACCTCAGTACTATATGATTTCCACTCTTCTTTATCCTTCTGACTTATACCCTTATACATCTGCTCTTTCTCTATCTCTACCATCATTATCCAGTTTCTCCTTCTCCAATCTTTCCTACTCCACAAGCTGTAGTCTTTGTACTGATGATTCTTGCTATAGTTAGAATCCCCCTCTCCCCAGAAGCCAGGACTCACGTCTGCGGGATGCAGCAACTTCACAGGAGACGTTGGGAACGTCGCAATAAGCCCCAGTCCATTCGGATGGACATAAACACTGGGACTCTGCTTTTCTCTGAATGCAGGTGCCTTTATTTTTACATGGTGATCGGCTACAGAGGTTCACAAGGGTCTGAAAAATACACATACAAGTCCATACATAAACACATAAATATCTAAGAATCCAAAAAAGGGAAAGGAAGGGCAGGTACCAGCATTCGACTAGAAATAAACCAGCAGCCAAAATGTAGTCACCTCAGACTCATTTTGCCAGAAATTCCTACCCATTCTGTCCTGCCAGAAAAACTTCTCTCTTTCCTGGCCATTATGAACTATTTTGGCTCAACACAAAGAAAATGCTCATTAAAACCAGGCTGGTACGGATATATTTAATATGCTAAATGCTAATTGCAGTGGATCCAAAACAGGCTGGATAAGGACACTGATTTTCATCTTTATGGGATTTTGACATTCTTAACCTTATTGCAGGATGAGAAACAAACATCTACATAGGCTGTATTTATTTTTAAAAATTCACTTAAAATGAATTTGGTTTAAAAGTTCCCTCAATATAAGTAGAGATAACTTGGCACATCATAAAACCAGAGCTTGAAATCTTTGGTTTGGACCACTTACTTTGCTTTGAATGTACAGTATCATTAGCTTTTCAATTTAATTCAACTTTTATAGAGATGGCTGCTTCCATGCTTGAGATCTTTTTTAATACTTCTGGCAAAGGGCATCTTTATACTATCTATTGTTCTTAAAGACTTCCAAGGGAAGATGGTAAACATGGTGATACAGCCTCTTTGGGGAGCCTCTTCCAAGCATTTCATAACCTGCACTCTTTCTCAATAATATTAAAGCCCATTCCCTCCTACTCAGTTGGAATGGAGAACAGCTGCCTAACATTACTCTAATAACCTTCATCATTCTCTAAATGTAAATAATTTTAATTCTATCTTCAATTTATTTTCACAGTTCCCTTTTCTGGTTAAATGGAGCCCCCAGACTCCTTTGTTAGTCTTGATCCTTAATGACACTTTATTGATCCTTTTCACTTGTTTCCACTATATGACAAAACATGTCCTATTTTCTGGAACTTATACTTAGTTTGAAGGGACTGGAAACTCTTACAATCAAAAAACTGTTCCCTTTGGAAGTGATTTCAGAATCACTAATCAGGAGGAGGGTCTCCATGCTGCTTTAGAATTAATGACTTTAGGATGCCAGACTCAAGAGGTAGATCTTAGAAGGGACTGATTCAAGTGTAGTTACTGAGTAAGACTGAGGTGGGGAGGGGAGGGAAGAGGTGAATTACCTGACAGTTTTTCCCTGTGTAGCCCAATGGGCAATTGCAGCGGTAGGTCCCCACACCATCAATACAGGTGCCCTCATTCAGACATGGGTGGGAGTTGCATTCATTGATCTCATGAAGGCAGAATGGACCAGTGAAACCCACAGGACACAGACAAGAAAAGGAGTTGGTTCCATCCACACACGTGCCTCCATTGAAGCAAGAACTGAGAGACAAACAGAAGAAAACCAACATCAAAATACACCAAACTCTAGGAATGCTACTAACTGAGAATCTGGAATCCAAGGAGTGCAAGGTGAGTAAAGGCCTGTGAACCGATGTCCCCCAAAACCCCAAACCCGGATTTCCTTTCATGTATTTCAGGACTGTTTCCTATGCTCGCTGAACTCAATGGAGAGTCAAAAAACCTGGTGCCATTCTTATTTCTACCATTGATCCAGGATGTAAGGCTGACTTGGAAACTCCTAGAGAATGCTTAGTTCTCTAGGTTTCTGTTCAAGCCTTCAGGAACTTTTCATAGTCGCTTTTTTATGTTAGCAAAATTAATACTTTTGAAAAGGGTTGAGTGAGGGCCTGGGAGTTAACATTTCTTTCTCTAGTTACCATAAGAAAGCTGCAGAATTTGCAAAGTTTGTGATATATAAGGACATGCATAAGAATCACAGTATCCTTACATAATTTCCAAAGAGTGACTGGCTTAAATGGCTTCCCACCCAAATGCAGAAACAAATGGATAAGGAGCCCAGAGGTGGGTAAAAAGCTAAGAATAAGGGTCAAGGGCTCTTCTTGCTTCCCGATGAATAATTATTCCCATTTTGAAGATCCAGAAGGCTATATTTGCTAATTAAATAAACTTTGGTAAGAGATTTGGGAAATGGTGGTGAGAACTAAACAAATGTCTAATTCTCCACCCCAGGAAATATGGTTTGCATCAACTTCCCCCTTTTTCCTTGTGTTTGTTGGGGGACGTCCTCTTCTAGGCGGCTGCCTCTCACCTCTCAGTGCACTCATCAATGTTGTTCTCACAGTGAGGGCCATCGAACCCGGCCTGGCATCTGCACGTGTAACTGTTGACATAGTCGGAGCAAGTGCCTCCATTCTTGCAGGGTTCACTCAGACACTCGTTCATGTCTGTCTGACATCTATCGCCATTGAACCCAGGCAAACAAAGGCATGAGAAGGAGTTCACTCCATCTACACAGGTAGCACCGTTCTGACAGGGATCTAAGACAAAGAACACAAGTGTGTGAAAACGGCACCCACGGCTCACTGGTATCAGTCAAAGTCCTTCCTCCACATGTGAGCCACTTAAGAACCCAAAGGGACCAAGGTCAAGTACTCCCACAAAAGCAGCATCAGGCACTGGACTGTGACCAAAGACTCAGCTCTGGCTGCTCATGAGTCCTTCCTTTCCTGATCTTGGCTGACATGGTAATTGCTCTCTAGACTACAAATCTGAGCCTCCCCTTTGAACATACGGATGCTTGGCTCTCCTGGAAACAACTAATTTTCTTAGCTGGGGGAAAAAAAACTATATTACTTCCAGCTTGGACAGAATGATTTTCTGTTCCCTTTTTCCCAAAGACATAGAGAATCATACTGCTTCCTTCTCTGTGTGAAGACAAGGCAGCCTGGCTAAAGAACTAGAGGAAAGGTAAAAGAATAAAGGAAAGACTGTAGGGAATTTTATTCATATTGATTCATCAATAAACATTTACTAGATACCTACTATGTGCAAAGATACCTACTATGTACAAAAAAGTGGAAGAAAATCAGTCCTACAAAGGAATCTTTATCCAGGTGGAGATTGGATATATAAGAATATACTTAAGTAGAGCTCCATCCACTGTGTCACCTATTTATGTATTTCTCTCTCTCTCTCTTTCTCTCTCTCTACACACACACACACACACACACACACACACACACACACAATTACCAATATAAGAAAACTAAATATATAGCCTCTATTTTGTAAAGGGGAAAGATAATTCATTTATCAAATCACTCTTTGACTCAACTTTGCCTTAGGATTTTTTTTGGGGTAATTATTATTAAAGAAACTAGTCCTCATGGCAGCCCTTTTCCATAATAACCTTCCCACTGTGCCCACCGTGGCTCTCTCCCCACGGGCCAGCTGGCCGCTCACTCACTAGCAAGGCACTCGTCGATGTCTTCTTCGCAGTCCACCCCTGTGAAGCCAGGTAGACACTTGCAGAGGTAGCTTCCCTCCGTGTTATGGCAGACGCCGCGGTTCATACAGGGTTTGGAGACACACTCATCAATGTCCACGTTACACCGAGGCCCTGAAAGCACAGGAGGAGCAAGCCTTGCAAACTCTGGGGTCTCAGGGCATCCTCCCGACGGATGCCCAGGTGGGGAGCCACGGAAGAAGGTCCTCCAAGATGCCCTACTTTGTGACCACTAGGGGGCCGCAGATGCATGGGGGATGAGGGACAAGATGCTGCAGAGGAAGGGATGCTCAGGGACCTGGAGAACCTCAGCCTTTTGTTCTCCCTCTTCCTGAACCCGAGACTGCTTACAGACATTTCCCCATTGTCATTAAGCTGGACGTCCATCTCACCTTGCCAGCCAGGAGCACAGAGGCAAGTGTAACTCTCAAAATTTGCAGATTCCTGGCAAATGGCAGCATTCTCACATGGGTTGGGGTTGCAGGGGGCCAGCACCATCTGACAGTTCTTGCCTGCGGGGACCAAAGCACAGTGAATATGTGGAAACAAGCAGGCCAGGAGAGTAGACAATTGGCCTTTTTGGCATCAGGGTGACAAGTCACAAATTCAGATGAACAGGAATATCTGCAACCACCGATTCTACCTAAAACGACTGAAAAATGGAGAATAAAGATGGAGTCACTAGGCTTTTTGTTAAATAAGAACAGCACCCGTGAAATCTCATCCTGTTTTCTGGTGTTAGTCCCAGAAATCCTCCATTAGTGACAGAAGTCACACATATGGGGGGGAGTAGTGAAGGAAACATGTAGGAAGAAATGAGTTGGGGAGAAACAATTGCTGCACTCCTATGACATGCCATTATTTCAGAGTTCTTTTGTCCTCACGTAAATCCAAAGGAACTGAAGCTCTCAACTTACTGAGTGCAGAGCTTATGGAATGCTGAGCATAAACATCCAATAAAAGCTTTAGAACAAAAAGTTTCCCTTTCTCAAGGATGGCATTTTCTAAAATAAAGTCATAACTAACTTGGGCTAAATCTTGGCCAAATTTTGTGTTCCAATTGGAAAAAAAAATACCTTCCATAGATTTTAACAGAAATTTCCACTGTGATGTCTCATCAAACTGATGATGACTCAAGTGATTTAAGGAAAAAGCAGACTGCTCCATTACTAGTCACAGTGAACCAGAGCCAATTAGAGATGAATGTGACCATATGCCAGGCACTGGGACTTTAATATGCTTGTGGTTTTGGTCAGATGTAATCCCTCTAGGTTCACATGCAGGATATAATTTTAATGTGGATCTTATCTACAGCCACAACATAAACAAATATCTCTCTAGTATCTGAGAAATTCAGTGACAAATTAAATATTCTCAAAAATCAGCTGCAGGCCTCGGTATGACTGAGCTGTATAAACAGGCATATACACCCCATCATGTATATTTATGTTCCCTTCACTGCCAATACAGGCTCGTAAAAGGCAGGAGAGAGAAAACTGAATGTCAGATTTCCCTGACATAAAATTGAAGGACGTGGTAGCTGATTGAACATGGGGGAGAGAGGAAGAGAGGAGTCATAAATAATCGTAAAATTTCAACAATTAACAGACACGGGGAAGGGAAGGAAAGGGGGCAATGGAAGAATGTTGGGGGGCACTGGAAGGGAGAAGATGACTTTAGGTTTGACATGTGAGCACTTAGTAGACACTGGAAATGAGAATAACCATGAACAGTGAAATAACAAAAACCATAAATTTGATTTTGGAAACATCTGGATACTGGATATAAACTGTGCCATTATTTTAAGCTGCTGTCTTTGCAATTCCCTGGACTACACAGTTTCTCTGCCTTTACAGTGGGAACAATGATATAAAATAGCTACATTTAACAGAGGGTGGTCCATATGTGCTCGTCCTTGCTGTAGGTCTTTTCAAGGGAAGGCAGGAAAACCAGCCTGCTTGGGAACAGTTGAGAAAAAAATTCTCATTCAATGTGGATTGCACTACGTGAAATCCCTTCTAACTTTTTAGAGTCTGGAACTCTATAGCTGCAAAAGAGAACAAGAGCCTCCCACATCATGAGAGGGAATAGTGTTTTTTCCAAATCTCAGGATCTAGCCAATGAGTCCAAGAGAATAGAGAATGAGTCCCTATTATTCCGCCACAAGAGATAACCTCATTGATAATCAAATGCTGTACATGACATTACAGAGCCAAGTGCCTTTTCTGTTTTAACATGTACATTCTGGACACCTAAGGAACTCACCTGTATATGGAAGCATACAATGACAAGTATAGCCGCTTATATCATCAGTGCAGGTGCCCTGATTAAGGCAAGGATTTGAAGCACATTCATCGATGTTGATTTGACAGTTGTAACCTACAGATGGTGGGAAACAAGAAAAAAATGAAATTTAATATAAGTTTCATCACTGCTTCAAGTGAACAACTCAAGCAAAATTCACCCAATATCGGTAAATTAGTTGGCACACAGGAAACTACAGTAACTCTTTCAGGCTGCTAGAAAAGGTTAAATGTGATGAGAAATCACCACCATCTGTACAGTTCTGTAAAGGCAAGAGAAATTTATGCTATTCCAAATAATTCCTCAGAAATAGTCCAAGAATATCATTGCATGTAGTAATCTTGATGCACTATGGGAAATCACAATTTCTGAATTTGAGATTAGGAAGAGACCTCACTGGCTACTTACTACCTTAAATCCCTGATTCTCAAAACATCATTAAGATGAACAAAAAAAGAAATGAGAATCAGAAGATCTTGGTTAGATTCCCTAAATATACACTGACTAAAAAGTAGAAGAAAAACGCACTTCTTAAAACCTGGTTTCCTAAAAATTATGGATAGTAGGTTAGTAAAATACTAGAAAGCCTTTCTCCTGAGTTTTCCAAAAGCTGGTGGCAAAAATGGAACAATGGGTACCCAAGGGATAGATATAAAGAACTCCTGAATGACTACTTTCCTAGAAAGCAAAGAGGTGATTATCTGAGAACATCAGAAAGTGAACAATGGTTCCATTGTAAGGGGATGGAGAGCATGGATCCCTTGCCCTCCATACGCCAGCGTACTTTAAATACACTTGACCTCCACCTTGCTTTCCCTGAATTGTCTCTGCAACCCACCGATCAACATTGTATGTCTCAAGAGAACTAGCAAGTGAAATAAAAACCCTTTTCCTGTTGCTTCCACAAAAGTGACTGAATACACCACTCCTTCCAAAACTGGGCAGAAATGAGCCCTTTTTTTCACCTTTAAAGCCCTGCTTGCAGGTACACCTGTATCCATTCACCAGATTGTCACAGGTTCCTCCATTCTGGCAGGGGTTGGAGAGACATTCATTTTTATCCACTTCACAATTGATTCCAACCCAGCCTGCTTCACAGAGGCATTTGTACCTGAAAGAAAACCAAACAATAGACTTGAGAAATTCCTGGTTTTGATGCTAAATTACTACTGGAACATAACCCTGAGCTAAGGAAGAGAGAGAAAAAAATAAGCTCATTTAATCCCATTCACTACAGCCATAAAAACAGAAGTAAAATCCAATCAAAGGGAACAGAACTCTATAATTGGAGATTCAGCAAGGGACAAGGAACAAATGCATTTCTCTGTTTTCTCAGCCTGGAAGCCTTGGCCCGATGTGGGTATCCTTGACAATAATGTAATTCTTGTCACCCTCCTCCAATTTGTTCAAGATGTAAATGGTTCAAATTGTAGGGTCTGAGTTGAAAACTCACCCCCATGGTTACTAGTTTGCTGTGAATATTGAATTTAAAATAACAACAATGGGAAAATGTCTATTTTAATATTTACAAAGAGCTAATTTCATTTCTAGCTTTTTGCAAAACTACTGCAAATCCAACTAGAAATTACCCTTAGGACTATTTCTTCCACAGAGAAATGTGGGAGTTCCATATAGGATATCAAACGTCACACCAAATAAACTTACCCATTGGCGACACCTGTACAATTCCCATGGATACAGGGATTGCTGAGGCATTCATTCACTTGTGAATAACAACTGGGGTGGTGAGGTCCTTCTGGGCAGATGCAACGGAAACCATTCACATCATTGATGCACGTTGCACCCTTGCGACACGGGTTCGAGGCACACTCATCGATGTCAACGTTGCATCTTTGTCCTATGGCAAAGGGAAATCAATTCTTTTTATATGTTTTCCTTATGCATGCATTTCACTAGAAAATATTTAAGGAATTGGTAGTGGCTCTGAAAATTTATGTTCAAAACTCCAGAAATATTCTTTGCCTCCACATTTTCTCTTAATCTTCACATTAGCAACAATGCCAAATCCTGTTGATTCTGACACTATATATCTCAAATATGTTCCCTTTGCTCTATTCTTATGGTCACTACCTCATCACCTATTTTATAACACAAAAACTGGTATCCCTGTTTCTAGTTTTTCCTTTTCTGTTCATTCTTCACACAAACATAACAAACTACTTGGAGATATAGGAAAATCATAAAGAGAAGGAGGAAGTTGATAGTGAATAGACATTTTTTTTTTGAGCAGTCAGGAGATGAGAGAATTGCTGGAACGGACAGAGTGAAGGGTATGTACACTTGATGAGAATGGAAAATGTTTATAATAGTGGCAGGGTTGAAAGGGAGTCAATATCCAATAAATAAAAAACTTCCCAATGAACAATCTAACCCAGAAGAGTTCAGCTGGAATGAATTTACAATAGACCTCATCAACATGGTTTTATTAGTTTTTCCAGCAATGCAGGAGAGAAGAAAACAGAATCCAGAATGAGTTCATGAGAAAACAGGAATGGCAAAAAGGCTAAAGGGATTAGAATGGTATTAAAGTGAGCCTGAACCGGATATGCAAGCAAGTGAGATCAGCTTTGCAGTAATGGATGAGGAGGACCAGAGAGAACCAAGGGAACAAAAATGGCAATGTCGGACGCCATTAAAAGCCATCAATTAAGTGGGAGCAGATAGCTAAGAATGCAATTTTGGATTTTGAGATCTGGAAGAGGAAGAATTTGTAGGTGATAACAAAGTCTATGGTACAGAATTATCAGAAAGGAGCTGAAGTGCTCTTGACTTGAGATTGAGGTCACTGGAGATAGTGTCAAAGAAGAAAAAGGCAAAGGCATTCTAAGATTTACTGCAGTCATTCAGATGCTGAATCACTCAATCAACAAATATTTATTAAGAAACTATGTGCTTGGTACTGAGACAGACAAAAATGAAGCATATTGTGATCAGAGAAATGACATACTTGGTGGAAGATGGACAAATATCCTGGAGAACAAAAGAGGTGACTGATATGGTTGGGAAAACTCATACAAAATTTCCAAAGGAGTAGCTATGGAATGATAGTGGTGCAACAAAAGTTGGAAGTCTGTATAGCAAAGGCTTGGCTGAGGAAGAAAAGGAGGAAGAACAGGAAAAAAAAAGAGGTGCTGTTAAAGTGCACCGATAGGAAAATGGTATGAACTGGGACAAAAGGGAGTGAGATCTGGCTTTATAAAAGGTACACATTTTTTATTTCAGACTTTATTTATATAATCCTCACATATTGAAATAATCCTTATTTCAGTCTACTTTCTTTCCTTAGTGTGAACTTAACTTAATCCTCTTCTAATGGTTCAGAAGGACCTTTAAAAACTCTCTGGACCATCAAACTAGCAATTTTAATTTGGCGATGAGTGTGACCACCTGTAAGGCAGCATTCCAACCATATGGGATTACATTAAGCTATCTGGGCTGGAAACTGGTCTAAATGGGTAACATAAGACATTAACCAGGAAGTGGTCTTTGGAATAAATCTTACGATAGTCTTGACTTCTTGGGGTAACCTCTCTTTTATTAAAGAATTCCACTTACTTAAAGAATCCAATGAACTGGGTTATGTTTAATCAATGTTTTATTATCTATACCCAGACCAATCAGGCAGGCAATGTTTATTAAGAGTTTACCATGTCTATTATGTATCAGACACTATGCTAAACTCAAAATTACAAAGAAAAACAACATTGTTTTTACTCTCAACAAGCTCAAATTTTCATGGGAGACAACACAAATAAACACAATTATGTAAAATATATACAATGTAACATATATATATAATATGTAGACACAATAAACACACAGAGCAAATGGATGGTACTCTCAGAAGGAAAGTACTAGCATAGGAGGGAAGACAGCTTCCTGGAGAAGATGGGATTTCCATTAAGTCTATAAAGAATTCAGAAATGAGGAGGGAGAGTACTTCAGACATGGGGACAGACAGCAAAAAGGCATAGAAAAGGAGGCTAATATTGCTGGATCACAGAATAGAGAAAATATCTGAAATATTTTGTGAAGGCTTTTAAAAGCCAGAGGATTCATATTTGATACCAAAAGCAATAGAGAGCCACTGGAGGTTAATGAGTAGGAAAGAGAGGGGGTACCATTATCATCCTGGGCTTCAGGAAAAATCCTTGGGCAGCTTTGTGGTGGATGGATTGGAGTGGAAAGTGATTTAAAGCAGCTAGACCAAATTGCAGAAGTGATGAGAATCCGTATCAGGCTAGTGCTCATGTGAGTGGGGGGGACATGTAGAATTGAGAGATTCTATGAAGGTAGATATAACAAAACTTGGCAAAAGTTTAGGTATGTGGAGTTTGCTAGGAAGTAAGGATGATACCAAAATTGTGAGCCTGGATAATTGGGAAAATGATGGACAAAAACAAATTAAAAAGAAGGGAGGATTTGGGGGAAAGAAAATGAATTCTGTTTTGGACTTGCTGAGTTAGAAGTGCCTTTGAAACACATACAAGAAAATGGCAGCAACATCCAGAGAGGAAAGAATTCATAAATTTTAGGGAATATCCCATTCAAAAGAAACAAACACAAAATATTCTTTCTTTTCCCATCTCAATGCCAACCACACATTTAGAACCAGAGATTGCAATAAACAGAGCCATATACATTTAATGTGTGGGTATCAAAACTTTTTAAAAAATCTCTTCCCTAATTATCCAAATCATTCATTACTGGTGATTTAGTATTAATGAATAAGTAATATTTTGTTTATAATATCACAGTTGTGACTATTTTCCTTTTTTAAAATAACATTTTCTTAGTAATTCATTTGCAGGTTCTATCCTTGACCTGTCCCTTGTACACTGAAGATCCAAATTTAAGCCCAGGTCTGTACTATTGGAAGATGCTTCACACCCAGCCAGGTCTCCCTTCCTTTATGTAAAATGAGGATGTTGGTTTAGGTGATATTTAATGTCCTTCCCAGCTTGAGAGCATAATAAATGATGCTAATCCTGGTTGAAAGACATGCAGGAAATAGCTGCTACTGGCAAAAGCTATGAATTGAATCTCCCCATGCAGCAATTCAATACTGGGTCAGAGGAAAGATCCCCTAACTCTTTAGTTCTTTTGGGGTGGATTTTTTTTTAACCAGTAACTGGTTTTTTTTTTTTTTTTTTTTTGTCTTCTTCACTGAGTCAGAGGGACTTCTGACACTACTGTATTTTCATGCAGTTTATGGAAATTTCACTTTGGGAGGAATGAGAAGAATGGGAAACATGGGCATATTGATAAGAAGGGATAAGTAATGGAGGGAAACACTTGGGAGGAAGGACAAAATGGTAGTAATGTCAGGAGCAGGGGGATAAGATGACAAATGCCAAGATCAAGACCACATTTTACCTAATGAAAAAGCAAAATTAGAAATCAGATTGAATCTGAAAACATGTCATACTCTCAGTAAGTAATTCAACCTAATTTTTCCTCCCTGCCTCCAGCTTTGGAGCCCCAGTGCTTAGGACACTTGAATTACATTGAGAAAGGAGCTTAATAAATATTTGTTGTTAACTCTTCCTGGAACCTGCCTCTAGGCCAACTGTTTCAAAGGGCATTTTGCAAGGGGCTCTGTCTGGAAGAAGTGCAAAGAAAATGACCCAGAAATACTTCCTTCCCATTAGGTGCTGATATCCTCAGAAAAAGGGACCAGAATTATTAAGGTACACTATCATACACCTTGCAGGTAACTTCATAATTATTGATTAAATTAAAATAAGGAGTTGGGTGAAGTATAGGATTATATGTTTGCCAATTTTCAAAGGATCCAGAAAGCTGATCAAAGTAATAATGATCACTGGTTCCAAAGAACCAAAGAACCCAAAGATTAAAGTGAGCTCTCCTTAATTTACAAATGTAACAAAACATGCTACTTATCTCCCAAAAAAAAGATTCAAAATGCAAAAGGAGATATGCCCTTCTGGACTTGACTAATGAGTAAATCTGCTTTGCTTGACTAAGAATAATTATCACAAGAATATCCTTTCCCATAATGCGGAATGTTGGAGGGGATGTGGGAAAACAGGGACACTAATACATTGTTGGTGGAACTGTGAATACATCCAACTATTCTGGAGAGCAATTTGGAACTATGCTCAAAAAGTTATCAAACTGTGCATACCCTTTGATCCAGCAGTGTTACTACTGGGCTTATATCCCAAAAAGATACTAAAGAAAGGAAAGGGACCTGTATGTGCACGAATGTTTGTGGCAGCCCTTTTTGTAGTGGTTAGAAACTGGAAACTGAGTGGATGCCCATCAGTTGGAGAATGGCTGAATAAATTGTGGTATATGAATATTATGGAATATTAATTGTTCTGTTAGAAATGACCAACAGGATGATTTCAGAAAGACCTGGAGAGACTTACACAAATTGATGCTGAGTGAAACGAGCAGGACCAGGAGATCATTATATACTTCAGCAACAATACTATATGATGACCAATTCTGATGGACTTGGCCATCCTCAGCAATGAGATCAACCAAATCATTTCCAATGGAGCAGTAATGAACTGAACCAGCTACGCCCAGTGAAAGAACTCTGGGAGATGACTAAGAACCATTACATTGAATTCCCAATCCCTATATTTTTGCCCACCTGCATTTTTGATTTCCTTCACAAGCTAATTGTACAATATTTCAGAGTCTGATTCTATTTGTACAGCAAAATAACGGTTTGGTCATGTATACTTATTGTGTATCTAATTTATATTTTAATATATTTAACATCTACTGGTCATCCTGCCATCTGGGGGAGGGGGTGGGGGCTAAGAGGGGAAAAATTGGAACAAGAGGTTTGGCAATTGTCAATGCTGTAAAGTTACCCATACATATAACCTGTAAATAAAAAGCTATTTAAAAAATATATATATCCTTTCCCTCTTTTTCATTTAATTTGGGGACAATGGGAGGAAATAAAAGAAGAAAAAATTCTTAATAGACAAAAAATAATTTTATTTATTTATTTATTTTTGCTGAGTTAATTGGGATTAAGTGACTTGCTCAGGGTCACACAGCTAGGAAGTATTAAGCATCTGAAGCCAGATTTGAACTCAGGTTCTCCTGATTTCAGGAGGGTACTCTATCCACTGCACTATCTAGCTACCCCGAAAAATAAAAATTTTTAAAAGTATATGTGTGCCTAATTTATTTCTACTCTAAACAACTTTACTAATACTTTGGCTCTCTTCTGGGATGCTGACTCAGTATTTCCTAACCCACTACACAAATAGAAAGTATCAGCAGGTATAGAATGCAGAATTTATTTTTTAAAAGACTCCCTTAAATTATATAAACTGTTATTAAAATAGCAAAAAATAGAATATAGGAAAGGAGACAACATCCCATACTGCCAGGTAGTGGGCACATACCACAAGAGCCACTGATATTTTAAACTTCCCAGACTAAGAGACAGAGAGAGGTCCCAGGGAGAGGATCTAGGCTCATACCCAAATCATAATATCCCACTTCCTGCCTGGTCTGAGTTTTATACCCCACCTTAAGTTTATTTTAGCATATTTCCAACCTGCTTATTTCTCCCTTTCTTTACTTGCCTGGTACAAGGCCAAAAAGAATCTTTGTATTCTGCAAAAACTTTCTGAGAAAATTGGCCAAGCTGAGGCATAAATACTTTTAACACGAAACTTATTATCTGGAAGAGTTTTCCAGGCTGATGTTCTTCCAAAGTGCTACTACAAGGCTACCAGGAACAGTTAGTTACCTCTTCAGCAACAATGTGCCATTGTCCAGCACAATTTTTTATGTTTAGTTTGCTATCAGTTTTTCTAAAGTAGGACATTTCAGGGCACGAATATTGTCTGGCGGACACAAGCCTCATATAGCCTTCAGTCATACCTGGCACGTGAGCGATTTTCCCCAATCAAGAGAGGCTATTATTACCCAATATAGGCAACAGATAACTTTCTCAAGTGACCCACAATCATATAACCTTTGTGGCATGCCAGGCAGGAGAACACAAGCAATTGTAAAACATGAAAGGAAGATAAGTCATTAAGTGGAGAATTGTAAGCACTCATTTATAGTTGGCTTGGATTTGCCTTCTAACATCATGGTTTGAAAGTCTAGGAAGGAAATGTCTTTGGAGGATTGTAAATAGCAATATGGTGGGCCAATTATAGCATCATCACTTAAAATATTTGTTTAATTTTTAAAACTTTTATTAAGTACCTACTTGTATATTGTCATATAAAATAAAAAATCGGGGCAGTGTTTTTCTAACCAGTGAGACTACTCCTGCAGACATCCTGGGTGAATATCCAGAAGGAAAACAGAAAGTGGATATATTTTTATCCTTGTCCATACACTATGTCCTCTTGGTTGTTTTCCAAAAAGTTCACTAGAATGTCTTAGACTAAAAAGGGATAGGAGTATTGTTCCACTTGTTTATAATCATCTAAGAGGAGTTTATAATTTGAAAATTTTTTAGTAGTTTCTCTCTGTGGGGTGGTGGGAAGCGCTCAATCATGTTTGTCAAACTGAGCTGACTTTTCCTAAATCCTGATCTCACCCGACAACCCTTCAAAAAGAAGTATCCAGAATGGGGGAGAGAGTGGTGAAGTATTTATTTGCAGAGACTAGTGTTTACATCTGGTATATACATGTTATGTGTGAGGATGTGTACATGTACTGTATATATGTGTGTATATACATATATCAATATAATTATCCTTTCTCCTCCCTCCCTTTTTCTTCCTCCCTCCCTTTCTCTGTCTCTCCCATCTCTATCTCTCTTTCTTCTTCCTTAAGTGTTCCTTACAAGTGACCCTGAGCAATCAGACCAAAAATTTCCAACTGACATATATTACAGGGAAGGACTGGAAGTGCTCTTTCTGGGCCTGGCCCCAGGAGGAGGAAATGTGAAAAATTAAGTTTTCTATGTCATTTTTCTGAAATTAATGAGCTGGAAGGAAGACTTTCAAAAGAAAACAGAATGTTACCTGTGAATCCTGACAGACAGACACAGCTGTAGCGATTAATCCCATCCATACAGATCCCATGAACACAGGGATTACTTGCACAGTCATCAAAATTAATTTCACAATTCACCCCTGCAAAGATAGGAGAAAACTCTCTCAGTGAAGCATTTCCCATTCTTTATTATTATCAGAAACACAGACAATAAAGGCCTCCATGCGGTGATAGTAGTGATGATAATGATGATGATCCAAAGTAGTCTACAACTCTTCCAACTTTCTTTGGGTAGAATAAAAATTCACAAAGGGTTTATAGATCTCAGGAAGCATCTCTTTAAGATCGATCTATCTACGTAAGTTTCTTTGATTGCTATTACATAAAACTACAGCAATCAGTTTTCATCTAATCTATCACTTGTAGCCAGAGAAGAGATGCTTCAGGTCAGACAGGGAGAAGACAAATTAATCAGTTCATCACATACAGAGTCCTACTGAGTTTGGGCTCACATCACACTTTTGCCAAGGGCAGTCCTAGAGAAGGTTTCTTTAAATAGAAAAACAAAGTAACAAAAAACCTAGCTCTCTCTCTTTCTAAACCTAAATCTTTTTTAAAAATTGGTTAAAAACTATCTGTTATATAGGCACTGAGGGAGAAAGAAAACTAAATGAAACATGGTGCCTACTTTGAAGAAGCTCCCAATTTACTAGAAGGACCCTGTTGATTTCTTCTAGAAGGATGGGGCTTGGTTAGGTTAACACCTAATAGCCTAGAAGTGGTTGGTCTCCTTCAGGCATGGATGGCAGAGAAGCAGAGACAGATGAGATACTACTTCTCAAGAAGGTTTTTTTTTTAATCCTAAAAAATTATATATATTTACATATATCAAGTTATATATAACTAAAGACATAACTTTCTAATTTTTTGCAGTGATCTATCCAGCTTAAAATGAACTTAAAAATAAAAGAGAAACTACACAAAACTGCCTATTTTGTCATTTCCCTGGTTTGCAGTTTTTAGCTCATAACTTGCCCCGGAACTTAAAACACAGTCATGGCTTGATTGCACAATACCAGTTGCCTCGTATTAGCTAAAATTAAAAATTAAAAAGAAAAAAATAAACAGCATTGGTCTCACAGAGCTCTGAGTATTTCAGGTAAAGGTCTTGCCTTCCCATTCACTGTTCCTTATTCTGCCTGCTGCCCTATTCTGTGTGGGTTCCTGAAGGGAGAGCAAAAGCAAAGGGGTAAAAGATAGAGACAATTCTGGTCTGGTGATAATGGAGTCAGCTCTGGCAGAACATAAGCTTCCTGAGTGACTGTTCTTGACTGTTATCTCCAGAATTGAAGTCACTAATAATTCCTCTATCTTGCAAATCCCATAAAATCCACCATCACCTGTTACAATCCGAGGTCTCTTAAATCAAATTTCATTTCTCTTCCCTTAAAACTTCCCACATCTACTCAGAGCAACTAGATTAGGGAGCCCGATTATGGCTCCTCCTTTTAATTGTGCTGCTTGCAAATGCAATCAATTATTTCTAGTCCTGTTCAGGGACAGGTTCTTACACCATCCCCCCAGGGCACCCACCTGATACCTTCTGGCCTGACGGGATAATCCTAGGGAAAACAAAGTACCTGCCAGCTAACTCTTCACCCAGTTTTAGAGCGTGCTGAATAAAGTGGGATAGATAGTAAAGACCAAGACAACCCTTCTATTCTGAGGACCTCCATTCAGTTGCTTGTAAATCTCTCAAATTTCTTTTGGGGCTGCAATTTCTCATGTCTGGGGACCAGCCCGGAAGCAAATTGCTTTTGGAAGGTTTCACAAAGATCCATTCAGCCCTTTTAGGGAGTTATCTAAACGTGGAGGGAGGGAGAAGCATTTTCAGCTGTGAAGGCATGGGGATGTTTTTTTGTATGCTTGAGTAATTCAAAAAGGACTTTGTTTCCAAACTTGGCATGTACGAGGTCCTGGATGAAGACCAGGGCCTTTGACATGTTTGAAGAAATTGGTTTGGAAATAAAAAAAAATAAGTTGAAGGCATCTGACCACCCCTCCCCCTTTGCCCCCTACATAGACCACTTTTTTCGAGTCCCAAATGTGTTTTCAATCAATCACCCAATGTATTGGCAGGTACTTTTCTCACAAAGGCATACACTGGTTAATCTTTCTCTAATACATTTTTCTTTGATCTGAGAAATAGTACCTCTCTGTCTATGCACAGCCAGCATGGCAATAAATATTCATCTAATAAGTAAAACTGGAATTCAGGGAAGTCTGTGAAATGCTGCCAACTAAGAAAATAATCTCACAATTACCTGCCATGAAGTAGCATGTTCTCATCCCTAACAAACACAAATAGCCATTCACCTGAGCTTAGTAAATTTAACAAGGAAATCTATAACTGGGATGGGGGATGGAGGTATGTGTTCAAACTCCCAGATTTACAGTAAGATCATTACAAACAGCCTTCAGCTTCTACAATCCTAGATTGTTTCTCCCTAATGACCCTCCCAATGCCCAAGAATGGTTTAGAAGCAAAATAGAGACTCAAGACTGAGTATGGAGAAAGAAGGCGATCACAAGAAAATGATCAAAGATCCAAAATGTCTGTTACTTTTAGAAGAGTGGGGAAAAAGTAAAAGTAGAGAGGCTACCCCAAATCACCTGAGCTGTTTGTTGTTTTTGATAAAAATAATTTCATTTTTTTCCCCTAAGGAGTAAGCATTCAGGTGTATAACACCACTAATGAGCTAAATTAACTAAACTACAAACTAAAAACCTTCAGAGCTATACATAGAAAAATGATCAATTTTCTAAACCCTCAACTGGACAGGAGGAGTGTCTGCTTCTAAAGATATTTATAGATGTGGTTTGGCCGAGTATTTCTCAGAATCAGGCACTAAAAAAATTTTGTTGCACGTAAGCCAGGAAAATCTGAGTCTGTGGGTGAAATGTGAAGAAAGAACAAGGCCCCAAATCAAAGAGCAACACAGACTGCCTCACCTGAAGTGCCAGGCTGGCAGTTGCACTGGTAGCCGTTCACCAGGTCGATGCAGCGGCCTTCATTCAAACAAGGGCTGCTCAGGCACTCGTCGATCTGCTCGCTGCAGATGGCCCCCATGTAGCCGGCATTGCAGATGCAGGTGTAGGAATCAATCCCGTCCTGGCACTGGCCGTGGTGACAGGGATCGGGGTCACAGTTGTCAATGTTCTCCTCGCACAGAAGTCCGGTGAAACCTGCAAAATCATCGAGGGTCAAATTCATCAGGGAGGGAGGCCTTCTCCTGAATGAAAAGCACAGTGATACCTTTTTACTGCTCCCATCCCATGGTTTGCTAATGCAGGGATTTTAGCAGAGAACAACCAAATCATGTCAGTGTCCCTCTCACTTAAACATGGTAAATTTGTAAAATGAGTTTTGGATATCATTTAAATCCCACTTTAATCAATGATTAACTTAATGTCAAGAATTACTCATTTTTATTTTTGATTAAAAATCACTCGACAATCATTACTAACATAAAGTTTAGTTATTCCTATCTTTTTATACCAAATCTGACTTACTTCCCATGTAGGGAAAAAGTCAAGTTGGTTTATTTAGGATCAGAATAAAGTCTTAGTAACTATTCTTTCTCCATCACTTATGCCCAATTAGTCCCAAAAGTTTTGTTAGTTTTTTCTTTTGTTTGTATGTCTCTTTCTTTCTTTTCTTTAACCCAGCTGACATCACCTGACCAATTACTTGTTACCTCGTATTTGGAATATTGCATACATTTTAATGAACCTCCCTTTCACTTCCTTCTCCAAACCACCCTCCCTCTCTCTCCCAGATAAATCTCCTAAAAATACCATGTCACAGTTTCCTAAAAAAAACCCTCAATTATTCACCATTACTCATACAACTAAATTTAAACTTTTTAGCTTACCTTTCAAGGCCCCTCATCCCACTTATATAACCTTCTCTCCAACTGCTCCAGTATTCTCAATGCCCTGATACATCATATTCAGTCTCAAATTCAAATATGTAATTCCCCTCAGTGAGAATACCTCTCCACATCCTCCAGATCCTTTCCCACCTAATTCCACCTGATGCAATCAATACTTCAGCTTATGTCTCACCTGTTGCATCATGAGGGCCTTCCCTTTTGGCTTTTCTCATCCTTCTATCCTCTGAGTTCCTGCCTTCTGTAACAATCCCTTATCACTTACTCAGGTGCTGTGGTGAATTGTTACTTAATGATTTCATGTATGTGTGTTCTAGCTTGGAACCTGCAACCACACTAGTGTTTTATTTCTTCTACCTGTCCTATGACACCTCATACAGAGCTATCCATACAACCTGTTAAATTAATAAATGAATGAAATGGCCATCAGGATTAAGGGGAATGAAGAAAAGAGCTAATTGCCCCTAAGTGGCTTATGCGTGAGCAGGAGCTGGCCCTTCCCTCCCATCCTTTCACTGACCCTGATAACCTAGAAGAATGCCTCCTTCTCCCTTTTAATATAAATAGAGATTTTAAAATTCCACAATCATGTTCTCTGGGACTAGACATGAAAGCATCAGCTTAATATGATGTATTTATGTACATGTCAATATGTCTCCAGATGACTGGAGATTATAGGAAAAAATACTACAGTGGTTCGCCTGTGGTCACCAAATCACCATAGCTGGTTGGATTGAGAATCCTTGGATAGAGTGCTTTCTCTCCTATACCATGTTGGCTCTCTATTCTAACTTTGTACTGATATCAATTTCCTGGAAGGTCAGAGTCAGGATGTTCACAATGACTAGATTCTTTAGGAATAGAATATTTTTTTTAATTAAAAAAGGGAATCTATTTGAATGCAAAGAAAACAGGATGCTTTCCCGCTTTTTCAGGCATTCAGAGACAAAAGATGATAGATGAATTTGTGTTCTCAAGTGATCTGGAAATGTCATTTTGTAAACTTGTAGAAAAAGGCAAGAATGATGGGTAGACTGGATCAAAATATATCCTTATTTGATTTCACAGCTAAAAGGGGAATTTGTGCCCATGGCCTAAGAATATGTATATGTAAAGAGATTTACTGTGATGGTTAACTAATAGTGCTTTAAAATTTATAAAGCACTTTTCTCCCTTCCATCCTGTGAGCTGTCTAAGTATTACCTCCGTTTTCCAGGAGCTCGAAGTTAAATGATTTGTTGTACTGACACAGTTAGTAAGGACCCACAATCAGACCTTATGAATCTAATACTACATTTATTCTATTAGGCCAACTGCTCTAGTAGCATAAAGGGCAATGAGGGGAAAGCCAGACTTTCCCAGAGTTAAATGCTAATGGATGCTAATAACACCTGTTCTCTTTCTTCATAAAACAATTTATCCCTGGACTTCGATTCTTTATTCAACTACTTGTCTTGGGATTGAGGGAAAAGTTTCCCTGTCAAAAAGCCCCATGGGTGAAAAAAAATAACAAACTAAAATACATTCATTTTTACAATGGAATAAACAAAATCAAACAGTTGAAAACTCACTACTGCCAAAAATTAAAACAGAAGGACATTGAACAAGAGGGCTTCCACTCAGAAAGGCTATTCTCATGACAGAGAAGGTGGAATAGCATCAAGAAATCCCATTTAGGCAGACTGTTATCATGGGAGAAAAGGTGGATGGGTAAATACTTTGGAAGCAATAGGAGAAGTGAAAATCCCGTGGAAAGAAATGCAATGGAAGGCCATTCCTTCCATACATGCTTTTGTTATCCATGCAGGGAAGCCTCCATAGGTACTCTCCTAGTTTTGTTGAGGGGCATTTGCAAAAGGTACAAAAGAGAAACAGAAGCAACAAAGCTCTACCTGTAGCACACTGGCATTCATAGCCATTGGGATGGTCAATACATTTTGCACCATTTAGACACGGAGTACTGGAGCAATCATCAATGTCAATCTGGCAGACTGATCCAGTGAAACCTGAAAGAAACACAGGAGGTCCAACTGTGATTCAGAGGGGTCATTCTTTTTTCTCTCATGTAAATACCCCAGAAGGGTTGGGTTAAAGTTATGGACAGGACAGAAGTAAAGTCAATTTGTACAGTCAGGGATAATTAGAGCTCTTCTGACCAAGAAGCCACAGAAATAACTGGGGGAGCAAAAAGTTGGGTCATCAGCACCTGTAGTTATTTTTGAACACTGCCATTTCCTGGTAGAAAGCGTGCAATTCCAGGTAAACCAGAGATTCAGAGGGGAAGGAACCCACAAGGAACAATGATTACTCCAGGTGCAGTAAGCAACCATTTTTTGAAGAAACAATGGGATAAATCAGACCATTAGGTAAATGACTTGGCGTGAATTCATGTCAGAGTTGGGGGAATAAGGAGGAAGTGGACTTCCTTAGAATGACTGCTATATTTTCTGCCTTGGATCCATAAGTAAGGAAATGAATAAAGAATTGGTCTTACATGAAACCACAAGAATATGAACTGAGGGAAAATCAAATTCTGAATGACATACAATGGGAAGCATCTGTGAGGAGGGAGTTTCCTGAAAGACCCATGGAGATAGAGAAACCCAGGATCTTAAGAATGAACTTAAAAATTCCATCCATAAGGGATTTAGAAGATGAATGAGTTTTTTGCATTAACTTTTCACCAACTTTCAAATTACTCATTTTAATGAGCTCCTGGGGTCTTTTCCACATATAACTTCCTCCCTCCGGTCAGTTGGCTATGGGCTTTACAAGAAAATTAGGGCAGATGGTACTTACCAGGAGGACAGACACACTGGAAGCGATTGACTTTATCGAGACAATGTCCATTGTTCACACAAGGATTGCTCTGACACTCATTGATCTCCAATTCACAGTGCACACCTTTGAAACCTGAATACAAAATGGACCACACAAAAGGCTCAGAAGAATCTCATTCCCTTCCTCTAAAATTATGATCTCCACAGTCTAAAGGCAGTAGACCTTTCACTATATCCTTTAGTAAATCGAGGACAAAAGATCCAAGAAAATTTATATCTCCATTCATTGCCCTGCTGGCTCAGGAGATTTATATCCGATATTTGAAACATATTTTCTGTTGAAGCTTAAACTTTCTTTTCTTCAGTTTTTTGATCATTTTTTTAAGGAAGGCAGTGTCCAGCATCAAATCCATCACTCTATAGCATGACAATCTACCTAGCCTTCAACAGCATGTTAAAATTGAATTATCTGCCCATGCAGGCAAATGCCAGGCCATGGAACATCACCACCTCACACTCTGAGAACTGGTTCTGAGACTGACAATAGTACCCAAAGAGCAGTTGAACCAGTGTTCTGTGGAAGGATGAGGTCAGAAGACCCCCCGTCTCAATCCACCTTTCTCTCAGGGGTGGTCCTGAAGGTCTAATTAGAGCTTCCATGGTGGGAGCAGTCACAGCATGTGCCGAAGGGCTGGTATACTCTAATATACATTCTTTTCAAAACCCACAGGTTCAATAATAAAAGCCATCTGGAAGAGCCGGAATAACCCAACAAAAACATAGCTGTACTTTGTTTTATGCAGGAGATGAGTGTGGTGAGGGGCATTTCTGTCAATTGACAAATATCTTAAATTCACAATGAAAGAACACTCCCCCTCATTACAAGAAAAGGAATCTGACAGTAAACAGCATTTGCTATAGTAAAAATCAATAAGGACATGTAGAGCAAATATACTATATTGTACTATATTATAGTATACTATAGTATACTATATTATATAGTATATATACTATATATATAGTATACTATAGTATACTATATTATAGTATACTATATTATAACTATATTATAACACTATAAAATCTACTATCTTAGTTATTATATAAACTTGAATTTTATGAGAGTTTGTTTAAAGCAGGAGTTCTTAAGCCATTTTCTCATGGATTCCTTTGGTACACAGTCAGTGAATCCTAAGGACCTTTCTCAGAATGATATTTTTAAATGCATAACATAAGTGGATGGGGAGAACTGGAGCAGGAAGAGAAAGTGGAATTGAATTTAAATTAAAAATATATTTAAGTACATAAAATTATATATTCCTAGGATTACAAAAAGAACAAGTTATACTGAAAAAGTGGTGTTTTTTTTAAAATACATACTTGTGTGTATTTTATATACACACGTTTTACATACACACATGTATAAATAGGTATGTGTACGAATGCAAACATACATATATGTATAAAGGTAATAACAGAGAAATATGTGTAAATACATATACATGTATAAAGGTAAATAAAATAGAAATATGTGTGTATATATACATAAAAGTAAATAAAATAGAGAGACATGTAAAAAAGCAGAAATAAACATATAAATGAAATAAAATATAATTTGGGTGTAAGTGTGTGTATATGTACTTATATATACATATAACATTCATGAATCCCACGTTAAGAACTTCTGCTTTAAAGGGAATCAGATCAGTATGACTTGGACAGTTTTTTTTTTTTGCATCTGCAGCTCACCAATTGAGGGTCTTTTTTAAGCCCCCTTAGCAAAGATACAGATTGGGGTGTCCCCAGCAATGGGGATTCATAGTCAAAATTAACAGTGGTCATCTCCATCTCTTGAATTCTGACAGTTACCAGGGACTCTCCTGGACACAGACCCACTGTTCCTCCCCAGAGCTCCTGTCCGAGAGGACCTTGCCCAGCCAGACTCCCCCTTTACCCGGCATGCAGAGACAGGTGAACCCTCCAATCTTGTCCAAGCAGGTAGCATCATTCTGACAAGGATCCGAATGGCACTCGTTGATATCCATCTCGCAGCGGGGGCCCGTGTAGCCCTTCAAGCACTCACAGTGGAAGGCGCCTTCTGTGTTCACACATTTTCCCGCATGTTCACATGGGTTACTATTGGCTAAAATAGGAATGAAAATGAAAATGAAATCCCTCAGGGGAGCATCTTCTACCAAAAGGAAGGAAGTGACTAATAACTACAGGACTGAAACGCCCAAGCTCTCATCCAATCCCTGCCAAAGACTTGCTATGAAGGAGGAAGGTCAGGCTCTTGAAAGTTTGGCGACTCAGTTTCCCATTTAGCCTCTATAAAATCAGACAAGACAAACACCCTCTTTGGGCTGAGGACTTTCCCCTCAGAGTCAGTAAAGGGCCCTATTTGCTTTGCTGAAGAATTCCTAAGCTGGGAGCATATACTAAGCTTCTCACCAAATGATATAATAATAATAACAATAAATTAATATTCATATAGCCAGCCAATGTGCTAAGCCCTTTATAATTATAATCTCTCCATGTTCTCACATCAACTCTGGGAGATAGGTGTTACTATTATCCCCTATTTTATAGTTACTGAAGTTAATAATAAAGATTATTATTATAAATAACAACAACTACAACTAATATTTATAAAGTGTTCACTATATTCAGGCACTATGCTCAGCACTTAAAATAATTATTTCGTTTTATTCTCATGACAACCCTGGGAAAGTAGGTACTATTTTTATTTCCATTTTACAGATGGGGAAACTGAGGTTAAAAATAATGATAATTATTATTACAACACTACGTGTTATAACAAGCACTTTAAATAATAGCTAACACTTATAAAGTGCCTACTTTGTGCCAGATATTGCACTAAGCATTAAACAATTAATATCTCATTTGGTCTTCCTATCAACCCTGGGAAGTAGGTGCTATTATTATCCCATTTTACAGGTAAGGAAACTGAGGTTAATAATAATAGCTAACATTTATATAGCCATTTATACAGTGCCAAGAACTATGCTAAATACTTTATAATGATTATCTCATTTGGTCTTCCCACCAACCCAGGGAAGTAGGTGCTATTATTATTATCCCATTTTACAGGCCAGGAAACTGAGATAAATGAGTTAAATCACTGCCTAGGAGTGTCTGAGAACTATCTGCCCGGTCCTCTGGGCCCCCTGGCATCCGTCCTGCCCCGAGTCCCGTGTTCTCACCCATGGCACATTCATCCACATCGTCCGTGCAGGCGGCGCCCTTGTAGCCTTGGGGACAGGTGCAGATATACTGCCCGTTCAGGGGGTTGGTATCACACAGGGCTCCCTTGTGGCACGGGTTACTGATGCATGCATCATCCAGGTGACACAGAAGACCTGTCCCAAGAAGAAGAGAGATGGAAATCCCTGTTCCAAGAACAGACTCTCCTTGAGCCCAGCTCACCGCTGGCCCAGGACACTCACTACACCATTCCTTGCAAATGGTCATCCAGCCTCTTCTACAAGACTTCTGAGGAAAGGAGATCATTCTTTCAGGAGACAGTTTATTTCCATTTTAGGCTCTAGCTATTTTTAAAAAATAAAAGCTTTTTACTTTTTCAAAATGCATGCAATGATAATTTTCAACATTCACTTTGGCAAAACTTTGTGTTCCATATTTTTCTCCCTCTCTTTCATCTTCCCCTAGACAATAAGTAATTGATTCAGGGATTCTCTAGCTATTGAGATGTCCTAAACACAAACCTAAATGTCTCTTTAATTTCTCCCCACTGCTTTTAAGTTCTGATCCACAGAATGAAGAAGACAAAGTCTAATTTTTTTTTCCTTTTTGCTATATGACAGTCCTTTGGACACTGGAAGAATGCCATCATGTCCCCTTTAGGGGGGACTTTCTTCTGCAGGCTAAGCAAACCCAGTTCCTTCAAACCTATCCTCATATGGCAACAGAATTTCTTTAGCAACAGAATTGACCAAACACAGTATTTTAGTTATATCCTGAACAGTGTCCTGGCTCCCCACTCTTGGGTAAGAAAGCCACATTAATGCAGGCTAAGGTCATTACGGAAGAAAATTATTATTCCCTCACTAAAGAGCGGAAGGTCTACTCAAACCAGGGTGATCAATAACACAACATTGAGATGATTAATGTCAGCAAGGTAGGACACCTATACAATAATAGAGACTCCCTCTCCAAGCCTGGTTCTAGTTTGGGCCCACCAGGGGAGAAACTGAAGCTTTTTCAATATAATCCTCATGTTCCAGACCTTTTGCTTTCAGATGAACATGGAAATAAGCTTTCTCACATCCACCTCTGGAAAAGAAACCTTGCATTCATCCTTTCCCTGAGGAGTTTTCACTAGAATCCTGATCCCTGGTAAGCAGAAGGATTTTTATCAGCCCAAGGAGATTGAAATTAAATAAATGGCACCCAGATAATTTTAAGCCTTAGTATTCCTGGTTTGGGAGCCTGAGGGGTTCTGAAGAAGACATTACCAGGTACTCTCATCCCTCTGACGAGAACAGTCACCTGGGAACTGGATTTTCCTGTCTGCAGTCTGCTTACGGACACATGAGTAAGACTCCTGTTGAAAAGCCGGAGGTGGGGCCTTTGGAAAAGCATTCATGATTAAATGTTTCACAACTGTTCTCTTCCTAACTTTTTCATCTACTTCCTCCTCATCTAAAAGCTATTCAATTAGCAGTAGTTTTAGCTACTTTAATTTCACATTTAAAGGCTGAGTGGATGATGACAGAGGGCTAAAATACTTCCTACTTCAACCTTTACTGATTAGACTCTTCATATTTTAACTTGGTTTTTGTTGGCATAAGTTTAGTTTAATGAGAGCATTGATAAATAGATTTCATGTTGAGATCAGATCCTTAAGTCCTTTTATCATTAGTAATTATTCCTTTTCATTCACGAAGAGTTTTTAATCTTATAATTTCAAGGAGATGAAAAGATACTTTTAGATGTCAGCAGTTACTAGTCTTGTATTTCAACAAGAAAAATGAAGTACAAAAACCAGAAATGAATAGTGCTCAATGAACCCCAAATCACCCAGACAAAAAAAAACAAACAACAAAATCTGAAGCTCTGACTCCTAACACAGTGTATACAAGACCAAATTTAAAGAAGGAAAGTTTCAAATTATCTACACTTTAAAATGGCATTTCAGACACTTCGGTATCACACAGGACAAGCTATGAAAACTCACCCACTTTCTCCCCTTTAACCAGACTACCTGTTTTCCTTACCTGCCTTTCCTTCTGGGCATGTGCAGGAGAAGGAAGCCACACGGTCAATGCAGGTGGAGCCCAAGGTGCAAGCAGCAAAGGCACAGTCATCAATATTCTCACTGCAGTCATCGCCACTCCAGCCATTGACACAGACGCACCCGTAGCCCCCGTTATGGTTGGTACAGGTGCCCCCGTTCTGGCAAGCATTGGGCTGGAGCTGGCATTCGTCCACATCCTCTGTGCAAAACTGGCCTGGTGGGTAAAAAGAACATGGACACAATGACTATTAGTCCCAGGTGCTCAGGCACTAATCTCTCATCAGTTCACCAATCAAACCAATCAATTAATCGATTAATATTTATTAAGGGTTCACTAGGTGCCAGACACCGGACTGAGTACTGAGGATACAAAAAGAGACAAAAGACAATTTCAAGAAATTTATACTGTTTGTAAATTTTGAACAGGATCAATGACATTATGGGGTGATGTCTCAACAAGTACGTGACCCAGATTTAAGGGAGGTAGAATGATGCAAAGTTGTCAGTCTTACTCTCTCTTCCAAAAGTCATGAAAATGACTATATACTAACAAGATCTATACATATATCAATATACACATATGTATGTGTATATATTCATATATTTTTATATATGCCCACACATATATACATAGCTACGTATGTGTTTATGTGTATACATATGTAAACGTGTGTATAAAATATAAATTATGATGGTTTATGCCAGGAAAGCCACAGAAGAACAGAAGCAGCTCCTATTCCCTAGAAACTCTGTGGGAATTTGACTGGCTAAAAAAATAATCACAGCTGACATTTATGCAGTGTTTACATTAGCTCATCTGATCCTCACCACAAACTTGTGAGGTAGATTCTACAGGCATTATTATCCCCATTTTACAGATGAGAAAATTAACAGTAAGATTAAATGGCTTTCCTACAATTATACTGCGAGGGACAGAGGGAATAGACATGAAATTCAGGACTCTTTAAAATATGGAAAATGCCTGGGATAAACATGAAAAATAAGAACAGACTGAAAGATAATTAGAAGATCAAGAAGAAATAAAATAAGGAAAGGAAATTTCAACATCAAAAAGAAAAGACAGGATTGGAAATTAAAGATAGTCTACTCTACCCATAACCAGGGCAAAGCAAGTGGGCTCTCAAATGGAAGTTAAGGGATTTTAAACAATAATAAAAATAATAGTTTACTTGATGTTGGATTTTTAAAAGTCCAAATCATATCATCACCAGAAGGGACTTTTTGACTTCTAGGGTCCAGGTCAGTAACTTGCATATAAGCAACATAGAACAAATATTTGCTGAATTAAATTAAATCATAATATTTGTAAAACACAACATTAATTTGAACCTAAAGACATTAAGGACCCCTTAAAGTCTATTTTCCAGATCAAAGAAATATACACAAGATCCTTGTTAGTAAAATATAACCAGTACTAGGAAAAAAAGTCACAAAGTGAATACACTTAAAATTTTATAGTAGTTTTAAAAAGGCATTATGAAGATTATTTCTTGAAAAATAAAATGAAAATTATGTAAATAAGTTTGTTTTACATTTAACAAATCTAACTCTATGTTAATAAAGAATTAAATTAAGTTTATTAAATTAAATGTGTTAAATGAAGAATTAAAGAAAAAAAGTTTTTTTAAGAGTGCAATCTTTCCAATAAAATTATGTCAGAAAAATCATAATAAAGATGGTGATTGTTACAAAAATATTCAAGTGTTTCATACTCCAAAAGCTCCAAAGCTCTGCCCCTATTAATCTTGTGATATTCAAAACTTTCACTTCTGATTCACTTAGCAAGAAAGGATCAACAAACACAAATTGGCAATAGATAAGGACAGACTGGCTAAGCTGGCTTTAAACTTCAAGGATGTCTGAATGAATGCGAAATGTTAAGTGATCAATTTATAAGTAAATGTTTTTATGTAATGATTACTTTTACTTTCCTGCAAAGAATGCAGAGATGCAATATGCCATCCTTAGAGTCAGAAAGACCTGGATTCAAGTCTCAGTTGTGATATATACAGGGGCAAATATTAACTTTGGAGGAAATCTAGCTTCTCATGCTTCCAAATAATGGATTAAGCTATATTCTGCTCCACTGCTGATCTGCATTGATAGAGGGTGTTTCTTTAACCTGGGGATCTTTACCTTAATGAAAACACAGATGGGATCATAGAGAATGATGCCATCACTCCAGAGGTGTGGATAATGAATACTCCAATAATGAAGACCCCTTGAATTGTACTCCACCCCCTAGTCTAGTCTGCTCTCCTATTCCCCACTCCCCTCAAATCTTCCTCTTACTTTACAGTCTCTGATAAACAAAAACTCCACAATAGGAAACCGAATGACATTTCAACTCAGAAAACAATCATTTTGCAGAACAGAATTCAATCAAAAACTTTCTGAGCAATCATGTGTCCAATTATAGGTAAAAGAGAAATGATTTCGTCTGAGAGAAGGGAGGGCTTTCTAGCATAAATGTGAAAAGGGGAACTAAAGCTTATCAGCAAACCCAAGGGATCTGGGCAAGTTCTTCAAGGCAGACTACCTTAAGTGGCCACTCGTAATCAAAAAGCCCTACTCTATTATCCTGCTAGCGGAGATGCTTGCTTTAGATAGCCAACAGCTGTGTTTACTAGGATTCATGGGAGATTTAGACATGAAAATATGACAATGAATCTTGAGTGGAGAGTTGTTGCAGTATTAAAAGTTTCAACAGAAATAAGACTTTAATATTGATGCTGACTCAATATTTTCATGTTGCCCTACTAATTTAATTTAGTGGTGGTATCCAAGCAACTGAAGTATCACTTCCTTTTTGCCTAGATGTGGGGTGATTTGAGACACGGTTCAGGGCCTAGTGAATATCTTTTAAAATATCTAAGTATTTTCCACTAGCTATAATCATCATTTTGATATCTCGTAGTGAATTAATGAGGCTAAAAAATGATAAATTTCAGAATGGGAATTTGAGGGGAAAAAAAGATTTTGATGAGAAGTATCATCTTGAGAAAATTGTTCCATTTTTGTTTCCATTAGTACAGGGGATGAAAATGAAAGAATTAAAATACTGATGCAAGGTTATTAATGGTGATTTGTGAACTCATCAATTAACACTTTGTTTTAATTCAAAAATTCTTGACAATTTTCTTGTATAGTTTGCAGCATCATGAATTTGGGGTAGTTTGATGCCTCCTAGTCTTTGGGGAGATCTGTAACCATTAATTATTTTTTTCATTAAATATTCTTTTTTTATTAAAGCTTTTTATTTTTCAAAACATATGCATGGACAATTAACATTAGCTCTAGCAAAATTTGTATTCCAATTTCCCCTCCCTTCTCCCACACCCTCCCTTAGATGGCAAGTAGTCCAATATATATTAAACACATCATTAATTATTTCTGCACATCCTATTTTCAAGATATCACTCTAAATTTGTGTCTGTTTTAATAGAATTGTTACTTTTTGCTTCTGTTCTGAGAATTTTCCTCCATGTCACTAATACATCCCAAATCTTCTGTTCTTTACCCAGTAGCTTCTGCTTCTTTGGTAAAGGGTTTTTGTTGTTATTGTTTTAATCGTGTATTCAATTTTTCCTACTCTGCCAGTTGGGTTTTCAAATTCTGCATTAGAATTAATTTCTGTGCTTGGAGCAACAAATTCTGACCTAATTTCACCCTCAATTTCTTTTACAAACTTTATTTATTTTTATTAAAGCTTTTTATTTTCAAATCATGCATGGGTAATACAAACTTTATCTGCTGAACAATTCTATAGTTTCTTGTTCATGTTCTATGTTTCTAGGAGGGCCACAGGATTCTGTTTTATATACTTACTTCCTTTCATATTATTTTTTGAGAAAATTTTGCTGATTTTCATTTCTGTTTTGCTTTTTTTCTTTACCCTTTTGAAAGTTTGTGTTATTTCTCTTTATATTCATAGTATTTTTAGCCTTTTTTGTATTCTCCTTCACTTTTTCATTCATCCATTCATTTATTTCTTGCTCATATAGACACATATAAATACACACACACACTTCCCAGATGGGGAAGGGATTTGTATTTGCAAATACAAAAGGCATTACTTCAGGAATGAGATGTCTGAATTAAATATATCATTCATTGAAAAGCACTTATCAACTATTTCACAGACTAATATGAAAACCAAAGTTGGAGGTCATCATGCTGCCTTTTAAAGATACCATTATTGTGCATTAAAAATCCTCTAGGATTGAGGAGTTCTCATTCCAGAAGACTGGTTCTATTCAGTCTTACTTTTGCTAGGATCCTTCTCTCTTTTGTGCAGCTCTACCAAAATATTTTTCATTTAGGACATATAAAATAAAAATCACTTCTTTCTTTCCAAAATGAAAATTTTATTTATTTGATTCATTTCCTTCATGCCATCATCTTGCCAGAACAGGAGAAAACCAATATAAATTCATTTCTAAAATGAAAAAGTTGGATTCAGTGGTCTTTGTGGTCCCTTCTAGATTTGGATTTGTATGTACAAAAGAAAAGGTATTTATTTTGTGACTAAAATGGCAGCCAAGTAGAAGCACATGCAGTTTTGCAAACAAAATTAAGTTCAATCTAAAATTATTTGGTATTTCACTGAAGATCTTTCAGTCAACATTTAAAAGTATTTATTAAGCACTTACTATGTGCAATGCATTCCTCTAGATGCTGAATGAGATACAAAATAAAGAGAATACTTTTTGTGGTCCATAGGCGCTAACAATTTAGGACATACCCAGTACAGTGTTTTATATAGTAAAAGGATTTAAAAGTATACATTAAATGGCTACTGGCTTCAAAAAACTTACAAAATAACTAAAGAGACACAATATACATTAAATAACAAAAAAGCAAAAGATTATCAAGTATCAAAAGAGTAATATTGTCAATAAGGAAGAGGATGTGATAAGTATGGGAACAGTTGGGCCTAGATGGGTAGAACTTGGGATGGGCAATGAAGATGGGCAGTGTTTCTATAAATAGAGGGAAAGGAAGAGAATACTTCTGTCTTACTGAGCATCCTGATCAAAGGCAGGGAAATGAGAATGAATGTGAAGTATGCGAGAAATAATAGAATAGAATGGAAGTCTTATCTGTATAAGAAATAAGAGAGAAAGTTGGGAATTGTCAATAACAAGACAAAATATGGAAATAACAATTTTCTAATAAGCATGAGAATAAAAATCGCTTGGGGGGAAAATCCATATTTGATAAAAATTACCAGGATTTTGGAAAGTAGTTTGGCAGAAATTAAGTGTAGAACAACAGCCAAGCAGCTGGACGGTGCAATATATTGAGCAACAGGTTTGAAGACCTAAGTTTAAATTCAGCCTAAAATGCTTATTTGATGTGTGATCTTGGACAAGTCACTCACCCCATTTACCTTAGTTTTCTCAAATGTAAAATGAGGATAATAATAGAATCTATCTTATAGGTTGTTGTAAGAAAATCAAATGATAATGCTAATTCTCTTCCCTTCATTCCTATATTATATTCCCCTTCAAACTCAAAACTGATATGCAACCTCAATATAAAGATTACACCCCAAAATTTAAAAGAAAATGATATCATGTACCTTTCATAGATATGGCTGAGGGGAGAAGAGTTATTAATTAGGTTAACAAGGACTAAAGATGATTACAAAAGAGAAAATGAATAATTTCAATTACATGAAACTGAAAAGCTTTTGTATGCACAAAATCAAAAGGAACCAGAATAAGGGGAGAATCAGACAAATAAAAGAAGTCTTTGCAATAATTTGTTTGCCTAAATATAGGTTTTTAAAATGAAGGGAAATGTGGTTAGATAGTAGTTTGAACTGTTGTTTCATCCTTTATTTTTGAAGAGAATCAGTGACATCACAGGCTGATGGACTAGGGAGTTTTAGTTGATTAAAATCTCGTTAATTCCACAAAGTAATATGAATGTAAAAAAACCAAACCCAATCATGAAGGAGACTTCAGGGGCTATTCAAGCCAATTTCCTCATTAGTCCCAAGGAAACAAAGAGATCCCAGAACAAGGCTTTAAATCCAGATACACCATCCCACGACACAATGCAATTAAGAGAAGCATGACATCCACAATAAAAAAGTGACGTATATAGCCAGACACACCATAAAACAATACTCAAATACCTTTGCCTGTCACTCTATTACAATATTCTTGGTCCGCATACAAAATTCTCTCAAGCACCATAAACTATTTACTGTCAACTCATAAATTATTTTCTAAGGTTGATGAGTATCATGACTTGGAGGAGGAAAAAAGGGCAGGTAGATGGATCTGCATACAATTTCCCCTATGACACTCCCAGTGAGACTAAACTGAAACTCTCTTTGCCTTTCCCCTTAGGTGAGTCACAGGTTACCTCCAGTTTTATCTAGGAAGGAAAGGGGCTAGCCCTTTTAAAAAAAAAAAAAATTCTCAATTAACCATCACCATTCACCAGAAGGGATATCTGAATCCTCCTGTTTACTCAGTTTCTGGATACATCATATGAAAGATGTGAGTGGGTTACCAGAAGAATGGCAGGCTGCACATTTATTAATTTCTGAGGACTTTTTGTGCCAGCTGTTAAATACAAAGAGAACAGAGAGTTGTGTTCAAGGATACCTGCCATTTAAAATCCTGCTGGTCAAAAAGGAGATCCTAGCTCTTCTGTAACCTCCTGTCAGACTTCCAAAGGAGCTACATCTCAAGTATAACAAGCCCCAGCTTGTACCACTTTAGTCTACACTTGGGTCTCATTGGTGAACTCCCAAAAATGTATTGCATAAAGTCCAGTTAAGCAAGTTCTTGTGGGCATAAGCCAGTTACTCATTCTACTGGTTATTGTTTCACCTGCTGAGAATTGTATACTATTGCCATTCAGCCATGGGGCTTTGGAGTAACTTTTTCTATTGAAAAGGAAAATCTTTGAGTTTTTTTGAGAAGGAAAAGGAAAATCTTACTTGTTTATAAAAACAAAGTTTTCTGAACCCACCACAAGCCTTTGCTAAGCAATGGTGAAGAGCTTCATCTCATCAAGTCCTTGAATAAAAGTTTAAAGAGCTTAAGACAATACAGCATCATGCTAATCATACATTTTCTATATACCAGACACCGTGCTGACATAATCCCTTCCTCCAAGAAGCTTCCATTTTATTGGAGGGAAAACAAAAGATATACATAGAAATAAATGTGTACATGTCTGTGTGTATATATATATATATATATATATATATATATATCTTTATCTATATATGTATATACTTGTCTATATATGTATGTATATATTTATAAATCTATTTTTGTATGTATATATTTATATATCTATATATGTATGTATATATTTATATAATATATACATATATATAATATATGTATATATTAATGTATATATTTATAAATAAGTATATGTACCCACACATTGGTAGCCTTGTGTAGGAGGTGACCCTTTGAGCTCTGATTGAAAAGAGTTGGGGAGTTTTGTAATCCCCAACAAAAGGAGATGAAGGAAAGAGAAAATTCTATACAAAGGAGACAGCAGCATAGAGGCAGAGAGGTACTCAAATGGAATACTCAAATCACAAATGGAAAAATATATGGAAACAACAATAAAGGAAAAGTATTCACTGGTAGACTTAATCTGTAAAAGGCATTAGAGAATTAGGAACAGAATGAAAAAGGCTTAGGAAAATACAGGACATTTTTGGGGGGGAACTTTGAAAAATTTAATATGGCTTGAATGTAGACTATGTGAGGCACAGTGGGGAAAATTCATTTCCTCTACCATTAGAAAACCAGGTTCAAGCCTCAGGAAAATCACTGAACTCGAGGACTCATAGTTTAAAAATGAGAGAAGAGTTGGACCAGATTGCCTTGAGATCTCCTACTAGCTCTCAATCTAGAATCCGATGATGGACAGTATGAGAATGAGGGATCAATGCTCTGGAAAAGATCTCTTTCTAAAGCAATGGATGTAAGCCAATGATGAAAGTTCTAATGTCATCCAAAAGTACAAAGTCCCATCAAATTAGGAAGGCAGTATTATTATCACCATATGGAAAAAACAAACCCTAGGAAGGTGAAAGTGGGACTGCTCACCCACATTTTCTCCCCCCCACCCAGATTTTATCCAAACTTTCAAGTGCCATTTTCAGAAGATCACTAACAACGTGCTGATTAAAACTGTCTCATATAGACAAAATATATCACTGTGGTCAGGGACTATCTTTTGCTTCTTTTTGTATCTCCAGTGCCTGACACAGTTGGCACTTAATAAATGTTTACAGATTTTACAAAATGAAAATGGAAGTGGGTAATGATAACCATGCCCCACCAAGATAGAGGAGATAATCTGGCTAACCAAGCTGAACTGTCTATATTCTATACCAACATGTTTTTTTTTTCTCTTAAAAAAACATAATTTATTCCTGTTGTTTTTATATGATAGTCAATTTTGGATATAGTCCAGGGTCTCACCCCTTAGCACAGAACTCTTTCTTATCACAAAGAAAAAAATTAAGCAAAACCAACTGATGAAATTACTATATCTGACAGGTTATGGGGCTTTCTATACCTAGGTTTCTACTTGTTTGCCAAGAAAATGAAGAGGTTTATTTATCTGTTCTTGAGTAAGACTGGTTAATACAATTAACTCAGAACTTAGTTCCCTTGTAGTGATCATGTAATTTAAATTGGGGTTGCACTGTATTACAAATTAAATACCTTTTTAAAAAGTAAAGAGAGAAAGACATAGTCTCTCAGTATAGGGTGGGGCTATGAAGGTTTAGTGTGATACAGGAAATAAATCACTGACATTTTTCATTCACCCAAAATATATTCTCAGATCATTCATATAAAGATTTTAGATTTGAGAAGGTAGGCTTATGTGTTGGCAATTGCTGTCTTTTTGACTGCCTTTTTGGGATGATATTTGTATACAATTATTGTGATTTTTATAAGATTTTGTGATATTTTTAAATGAGTTGTGATATTTTTATGTGCTTTAAGAATACTTCCTCTGAGATACTTTGAAAAATTGATCCCTGCATGTCTTTAAAGTTGTGATCCAGATATGTTTCTAGTATCTGGTATAATCCTTCTATTAAATTTCCTGAAGAGTTTACCAAAGAAATATCATTAGATTAGTTTTGTCTTGATTTTCTTTCCAGGTTCATGTATAGAATGCTCTTGGGATGATCTAGCTTTCCTGGGTCTCAAGCATTTTACAATCTTGGTTTCCCCTAAATTGCTTTTTGCTCTTTTATGATGAAACACTTGTAAACTTCCATCTTAAAAAAGAAAACCTGGATTGCCCCTAGTTGCCACATTACTTTGCTTGGTAATCAATCGCATAATGGATAAGGTGATTTCTGAACTCCTATTGCCTTTTCATTATAGTGAAAGTTTTGCATCACAAAAGTTCTCAAAGTAACAATGATAGAGCTAATAATTTACATCATTTTCCTATTTTTCAGAGTTCGTAGAATTTCAAAGATTTATAATTGAAAAGGAAATCAAATGTTCTCCATTTTACAGCTGTAAAAACTGAGATGAGAGATAATATGACTTGGAGTTAAAGTATGGCAGGTGAGAGCTGCTATAATAATATGCAGTATATTAGTCTTACCTTTACCTTCCCTTTTTAGAATAGATTTTGACCTTTACTATTATCAGTCAATGATCTGACTGCACACGGCTCATTCTGACACAACTTCCACATCAGCAACCAGTCATTTCCTGCCTATAAGATACAGCCAATTTCACTTGTTGTGATGGTGTTTTTGGTGCTTACCACAATTAGGACTTCCATCCTCAATGATGTACAGGTATGAGGCTGAATATTCTATTTGCCTTTAGTCTCTTTCATTTGTTGATCCTGAACCATATTTTGCAATGTTTGGGCCCATTTTCTAATGACATTTTCACCACCCTCCCCTCTGTATTCACAATTGCAATGAAATAATTGTTTATCATATTAAAACATCAACTTGCTTTAAAAAAGCATCTCATTAAGCTCTTTATTGAGTTTTTTCTATTTTTTACATTTCTATAACTTACAATTATCAAAATACTTTGTGCTTCAGTTTGCTCATCTCTAAAATGAGAGGGCTGGACTAAATGATCCTTAAGGGTCCAGTTCTAAATCTAGAATATTATGATAATCATGGTGGACTCTTAGCTTGTGTTTATTATGAATACTGATAAGTGAACTGATCAGCCACATTTGGACAAACTACCTTGATTTCAACATAGTGATGCCATTTTGGTCTTCCTCAAGAATGAAAGACAAAAACCAACTAAGTACTACAAATTGGGAAAATTAAGGGTTCTATGAAATGCTTTTTTGGTCTTTGGCCATATAATAGAATTTTTGCACTAGAATGAATGCTAATTTTTCTACTTCACCTATTTGATCCTCCAAAAGGAACCTCTGTGATTTAATCTTCTATTAAGGTTCATTTTTTTGTTTGTTTGTTTCCTGCTATCAATATAGAGGTGATTTAGTTCTTTCTGCATCCTCTTCACTTGGTCACTGGATAAAAGATTGCACAGAAGGAATATCAAAAGTTAAGTTCAATTAATGCTTATTGATGATCTCAGAATGGTATAAATCTCAACAGCCCTTACCCCCATCCTCCTTTTCCCCCATTCTATTAACATCATTACAGAAACAAGTCATACAGGATTGGCAGCTATTTTGTGTTTACTAATCCTCAAGACCAAATCAGTTCACCTAGATGTTAAGTGATGAGCCCTTAACTCAGCCAGGTTGGTCTTAAAAATAACAAACATTGTCTGTCACAGGGTCCCATGTTTGTAAAAGCTCCCAGGGATTACATTCTCCTGGCATGTTTTTGAGAACTGAGAGCTCACCTCCATGCCATGGTGGGAAACCAGAGAAGGATTTTTATGAAAACCGATAAGAAACTAAAAACCTGAGATCCAGGAAGGCAATACATAAATCCAGAGAACAGACTTGTAATCAAGCACTCATAATCAGCATGACAGAGTAGAAACTGAAATTTGAGACATTTCCTGTTCTCCCCATCCAGAATACAAATGAGGGTATTTTTGAGCTCCCAGAAAAATAATGACTTTTCACTCTGAACCAAGGGGAACAATCTTTATACAGTTTTCTTCTAAAAAATAAATATATAAATGAAAATCAAAAGCTGTGGTGGGAAAAGCCTCACATTACAGATCAGCCTGTCACCAGCTAAAAATTGGACAGAATCAGGGACACCTGGTTCAAAAAACTAAAATGTGCAAAAGCCCAAGGCCCCAGACACAAAAGGCTCATGCACCAACTTTGGCAGTCACTGCCTAGTTTTTCATGCCAAAAAAGAGTTACTGAAATTGGAGCAACTGACAGCCATAGGAGTTTTTTTTAACAAACTCCTTGGGCTCATCATTCTATAAATGAGAGCCGGGAGAAAAGTTCAACCAGTTAGATTTGACTAGTGTCCACCTAAAATCCACTGTTCATATCTGCCCAATGCCCCAGAGCACAATTTTGGAACCAAATTGAAAATGCCTTCATAGGTTCAGCACAAAATAATAAATCACGCCTGCCCGACCAGTGAACTCAGAAGCAGTCGAGGAGGGGGATTTGTGAACAGAGACTGGTCCAACCAAAGCTTAAAAGACTAGAACCTAAGCTCATCAAATAACACAATCTTCCTCTAAGGGTCTCTGCTTTGAACTATTCAACTTCATTTTCCTAACTTTAAATATGAACAGAAATATTTTTAAGCTTAACTCAAACAACACTGTAAATAGTCCGGTCTACAAATACCCCTAAAGAGCCCCTTCAAAATACATTTTTCCAAGGGTGTCTCAAAGATGGTCTAAGGAAGCCTCTGGATAGGAAATCCTTTCCTCCTTTAACTATGGATTACATCCCTAAGAGAGTCTTCATTGATTAAAAGAATACCCAATATACTTCCATCCAGCTGACATAATTAATAAGGGGCTACTACAGGCAGAGGGCAGCTACATGGCACAGGGAATGGATCTGGGGTCAGAAAACTCATCTTTCTGAGTTCAAAACCAGCCTAGACACTTACTAATTATGTGTCTCCGGGCCAGTCACTTTACTCTGTTTGTCTCAGTTTCCTTGTCTGTACAAAAAAAATGAGCTGGAGAACAACATGGCAAACCCCTCCAGTATCTCTGCCAAGAAAATCCCAAATGGGGTCATGAGGAATTGGACATGATTGAAACAAGGGAATGACAATGTTCACCCTGTGTATTAGACCCTTGGAGAGAAACCACCTTGAGATGTCTGCCTTTATGGAGCTTGTAGTCTAATAGGGCATTATGTCTACATGAATAACTAACAAGTGACAAAAATAATGGAAAAGGGAATAAAGAATGGACATATATGAAGCTGTATGAAGTCTGAGAAAGGAAGCTTGTAGTCTAATCGAACTTTATGTTTATGGGAGTAATTAATAAGTGACAAAAATAATGGAAAAGGGAGTAAAGAATGGACATACATGAAGCTGTATGAAGTCTGAGAAAGGAAGCTTGTAGTCTAATAGAACTCTGTGTCTACAGAAGTAATCAATAAGTGAGAAAATAATGGAAAAGGGAATAAAGAATGGACACAGGGAGCTATATGAAGTCTGAGAAAGGAAGCTTGTAGTCTAATAGAACTCTATGTCTACAGTAGTAATTAATAAATGAGAAAATAATGGAAAAGGGAATAAAATGGACACAAGGAGCTGTATGAAGTCTGAGAAAGGAAGCCTGCAGTCTAATAGAAGTCTATGTCTACAGGAGTAATTAATAAGTGAGAAAATAATGGAAAAGGGAATAAAGAATGGACATACATGAAGCTGTATGAAGTCTGAGAAAGGAAGCTTGCAGTCTAATAGAACTCTATGTCTACATGAGTAATTAATAAATGAGAAAATAATGGAAAAGGGAACAAAATGGACACAGGGAGCTGTATGAAGTCTGAGAAAGGAAGCTTGTAGTCTAATAGAACAATAGAACAGCAGCAATGAGACTAGAGGTCTCTCTAGGATTAGTCTAGTCTAGAGGTCTAGAGAGTAGAGAGCAAGGGTTGGCTATGAGAACAGTGGAGGTGACATGAAGAGATCTTAAAGAGTCTTCCTGACCCTTGATGTTTCCTTTGTCTGAGCTTAGTGTGGACTCCAGCATAGTGACTCACACCTTTGAAGGTAGCCTAGGAAGGTACAAGCATTCTACAGGCTTGGGGGAAAGGAGGTGACCAAAGAAAGTGGAATAACTGTCAGGATGCTGAGGGTGTGCTAGGGACAAGTGATGCTCAATACTGTTCCAGTCCTGGTCACACCCTGGCCCTCAGATAGGGAGAATCAGCAAGAGTGGCTGATTATATGCCTCAGGCTGCATCTCTTTTGCTTGGAGTCAAAGGTGACATTTTCCCTTTACTGAAACCCTTACCGGGCTATTCTCGGTGTCTTTACAGAAATTATTCCAGTATGTTTCTCAAGGTCAGAGAACTGGTCACCACAAATAACACTAATACTAATATTTGTAATTAATCTTTATATTAATAGGAATGAATGAAGAAGAAGTTTGTCTAGAGCTTACTAAGGCTTTGTAAAAAGTTCTGTGCACATTTGGGACCATGCATACCCTTTGATCCAGCACTGTCACTACTGAGTTGGGATCCTAAATAGAAAACAAAAAAGGGAAAAGGTCCCACATGTGCAAAAATGTTTGTAGCGGCTTTTTTTTTTTTTTTTTTTTGCAGGAGCAAGAACTGGAAATTGAGTGGATGCTCATCAGCTGGGAATGGCTGAATAAGTTATGGTATATGAAAGTAATGGAACATTACTGTTCTATAAGAAAGGATGAGCAGGCTGATTCAGAAAAGCTGAGGGAAATGAGGAGAACCAGGAGGACATTGTATACAGTAATGAGATTATGGGATGATTCAAAGAAATTCCAGTAGATTTGGGATGGAAAAAGACAATGGCATCCAGAGAGAGCATTATAGAGACTGATCATGGATTGAATCATAGTATTTTCACCTTTTTGTTTATTTGTTTTCTTGCTAATGGTTTATCTTAATGAGCTTTTGCTCTAATTTTTCTTGCACGATATGATGAATATGGAAATATGCTTAAAAGGATTGTACATACTTAACCTATATTAGATTATGTTTTGTCTTGGGTAGAGGGAGGTAAGGGAGGGAGAAAAATGCAGAACACAAAGTCTTACAAAAATGAATGTTTAAAACTACCTTCACATGTATTTGGAAAAATAAGATACCATTAAATTACACACACACACACACACACACACACACACACACACACACAAAGTTCTGTGTACTTCTTGCTCTGAAGGAACTCACATTCTAAAAATTCTAAACCTGTCTGGAAGGTTTCAGTTGCAAGTCAAAGGGAAAAGTCCTTAGGGTTCAGTGGGCAAGCACTTGATATAGCAATATGTCAAGTATTATCAGAATTATGATCTTCATTAGAGTCTCATCTCAGAAGTTATCCACTAGAGGAAACTTAAACAAAAAACTTTCCTTTGCTCATGTTGTTTTGCTCTACCTCTCAGCAAATCACAGAATTTGAGAGTTGAAAGGGACCCAAGCGTGAAGGAAGCCCCACGGTAACATAATCAACAAGTATTTTCCAGCCTCATCCTTATCCTCTCGATCAGTAACAATAAGCATTTATTGACTGCACACTATGTACCAGGTTCTGTGCTAAAGTTAAGGGATGACTCATATCTTGCTTTATCCTTATATCCCCCAGCACTTAGCAGGTAGTAGGGATTTAATAAATGGACGTTCAATGGAATGGAATTTATCTTCCCAATACTTCAATAACCAACTGGAACAGACCACAAAATAGGAAAAAAAAGAGTTCAGATAAAAATAGTAGTAGGCAAGAGGCTTCGCCAGGATTAAACAGTGAACAAAACTGTGGCAGATCTGGGGAATAATTTCAGATAATTTTGACTCTCGTGCAGGCTGTATGCTTCCTATCCATTAATATGGGATCACTGTGGGCCAGTATGGTGCTGGGAAGATGTAAGTTAATTTTCCTTCTCTTCCCTTACCCCATTCCAACTCTATAACACCAGCTGGGTCTACTGTAAGGAAGGAAGTCTTGGTACAGACCTGGGACAATTTGGGTTAACTTTGACCCAAGTGAATTAAACTGGGACCCAACTGTGGACCCTTTGGGCAAAGAAAAAATAGAAAAATAGTTTTTTGGACTTTGGTGATTAGCTCATGAGCCACTCTTCATCTACTATTTTTAATTTCTGCCAGAAGTTTTTATTTATTTTTAATCTTCCTAAACTGCTTTTTTTTGGGAGGGGGGCAAGTAGGGTCACCCAGTTAGTAAGTGTCTGAGGCTGATACTCCAACCCCTGCACCACATAGATGCCCCTTAAACTGAGAACTGCTTCTGAGACTAGTGAAATATGACTAGTAAAAGGCGTTTCAGCCCTCAGCTTCTGTACCAAATGCAGAATACTGACCCAGACAAGGACAAACAAAATCCTCTCCATCAAATTCTTCTCAATACACATGTTCTGTAGTTTCAAATCTCCAGGGAGTTCATGGAATGCCAGGTTTCTCTGGTAGGATATACCCACCAAATCCTCCCCACAGAGAGAGCTTACAATCATACTTCCCCTTCCTGGTCAACTCACCATTCTAGGAGCCCCTTCTTTTCTGTTTAATAGCAAATAATAATAATGATAATAACAGCTAGTAATGATTTTGTGCTAAGGCCTTTACAATAATCTCATTTTATCCTCACAATTCTGCCATATAAATACTATTATGGCTTAGGGAAGCCTAAGGGCTTCCCTTAGGAATTGCTTAGGGAATTGAGGCAGGCAGTGGTTGTGTGACTTGCCCAGTGCTCCATAGATATTAAGTGTCTAGATTGGATTGGAACTCAGGTCTTTATGATACCAGATACAGCACCTAGCTGCCTATTCCTATAGGTCATATAAGGCAGCATACTGAATTCTGAGTGTGGGAGTCAGACAAACCTAGATTCAAATTCTAACTGCATCACTGCAAGTCATTTAGTCTTGGTTTTCTCATCTTTGAAATGGAACTAAGAAAAGCAAATTTCATGAAGATCCAATGAGAATGTATGTAGGGTTTTTCAAACTTTAAATTTCTGTATGTAACTACTGTTAGTGCTCTACAGTTAATTTCTCTGATCAAATTCAAGCCAGACATGGCTTTCTGAAGAGAAATTCACTGCGGAAAAAAAGAAAGGAATTCTGTGCTTGAAGATAAAATATCACAAAGTTGGGAAATATAGTTCTGGCCTGAGCCTTTCTAAAACTAAAAAATGAACAAAATCAAATATAAAGTAAACCCTCAAACAGCATTCAGTTTATTTTTTCAACACATTGCATTCAATAGATTTTGCAAAGCCTTAACTAATTAAAATTACTAAATATATTATTATATGTATTTATAAATATATAATAAAATTACTAATATAAATTACTAAATATTAGGATCATCAAATCTTTGAGTAAACATGCAAGGTCCTTACAATGAGACCTAATGTTCTTTATGCAGAGAACAGTTAGTTACTGCTTCGGGCTGCATGTTGTTATCCAGAAATTTCACATCAAGAGACCTGAATTAAAACCAAAGCTCCAGATTCTCTGAAAATCAAAACTTGCTCTGCCATTTATCTAAGGGCCAGCCCAGCCCATTCCTTTATACTCCTTTCCCTTCAAAGAAGGAAAACAGTCAGCTCAGCTGCTTGTAACTCCCAGAAAAAAAAATTACCAGAAAATGGCAGTTACTAGAAATGAAATGGCTGGTGTGAAAAGTAAAAATAACCTGTGAGTCTCTACTCCAGTGCAGCAAGACACACAGTAGGTATTTTTAAATAAATGACAGTTAACCAACTAGAAAAAGAAGTGGTTTGAAGGGACAATTAACTTGGGCACTGGGGGTGTTCCTTTAGCAGAACCAGGTGACAAACAAATGCTAGACAGGCCTTTGCAATCTCAATTTCATCATCTTTACCCCTTGTCTCCTGTCCTAAAGGATAATTCCAAAATGGAGAGAAAGGATTTGACATATAGTTTTCCCACAATGTTCAGGTCAGATATTTTAGTAAAATATCACGAGGCTGGAAAAGACTGTGGCCTGGGCCTTCCTAACAAATATCAGAGCAGGAAACTGGTATAAAAAAAGAGAAATTGCAAAGCTATTTAATCTCTCCGGGCATCAGAGGCTTTTGTACCACACAGAACCATTCTCCCACAGGGCATGGAAGAGATTAGGATATAATCAACTTTTTAACAAGTATCTTATACTGCTCAATACCACAGAGAGATTATAAAACAACCATCAAACCTAATTATCAACAGTTGCATTATTTCTCATAATCTTTTTTTTGCATAGGAATTGTGACCCCATCAAATTGTTTTAAGCTACATACATCACTGCCATCCTACTCTATGGTCCCCTTCTTTTCTGTATGTCTTTAAAAATGTTTCCTTAATGCTGTTTTCTTTGTTTGCTTTTGTTCCCCTCATCACTTTCAGTATCTTCTTCCCACTCCCTCCCCACTTCAAACAAAAATTATCTATGTGGTCCATAAACCATGTGCTATATTGATTGTGTCTCTTATATACTGTCCCACAACTTTCCACCAATGGAGGGGCATGTGGTGGGGAGAGCCATGCTGATTCATCACTGCCCACAACAAAGCTCAACTCCTTTGCAATGTTGTTGCTGATGTAGCTCTCCTACTTCTGTCAACTATCATAAATTTTTTTAATAAAAAAAAAAAAGTTTTGGCTTCTGAAAACCTACTGTGGCAATGACAACAGACTAGAAAAGAGATGGTGGAACAAACTGGCAGTTGGGTCACATGCTGATGACACCAGGAAGAATTCTAGGGGAAGTCCATCCCCAGGGAAGCCTGGTGAGAAAGTAGGAAAAAGGGTCAGATTTGGAGCCAAAAAAGCAGAAATAGATGTCTTTCCAGGAAAACTACTAGGCAGGTTTCTAAAAAATTGAGTTTTTATCGATGTCTTTTTACATCAGAAGAATACTATCCCTAGTATTCTTCCCTTTACTAGGAAGTTTAAAATAATTAGATGGGGACAAGGTCTTGGGGAGCCTTCAGAGAAAAATAAAATTGATAAGGCTGGAACTTGACATTTTGTTCTCTTTGGAGTGGGCAGGGAAGAGGAAAGAAAAGATATTATCATTAATAATGTGATTCTTTTTTCCCCTCTTTTTCCTTCTATTTCTCCTTCTCCCTCTCTTTTCCTCCCAGAAACGGTTTTCTTCAATTTTTATTTCTAATGCATGTATCGACACTCTGATTACCATCTTTAAGAAGGCTTGGTTCTTAAATGCCTAAGCTGGAAGAAAGAGTTGAAATAAAAACATTTTAACCTTCAAAACCGGGTGAGCATCAGGACAACACTGGACCCCCCCTCCACCCTAACCCTAAGACAAGAGAAATAGAACAAGGCTCCCAATTAAATCAATTCAGTTCACTCAACAAAATACTCCCTGAGGTGCCATTGTATATAAGAAGCCATAGTGGTGGTTAGTGCTGTACAAGTCAGGAGTAGGAAGCCTAATTCCTTACTCTAGGTGCTAATGATGCTACTGGAAAGGTAAATAGAGAGTGTGATGGGTCACATAAGTAATGACATCAAACACATGTGAACTGCATTTTACACAATTACACAACATAAATGCACTGAGACAGTGCTAATCTGGAGCCAGAAAGACTTGAGTTCAAATGTGGCTTTAGACATTTACTATTCCTGTGATCCTTAATGTGTCTGCCTCAGTTTCCCCATGTGTAGAATAGGGATAATAATAGCACCTAACCTCCAGGACTGTTGTAAGAATCAAATAAGATAATATTTCTAAAGTACTTTGCAAACTGAAAAGTTTGCAAAAGTTAGCATAAAATACTAGCCCATAGCCATCATTATCATGGAAAGAAGTAAAATAGTATATTGTGCACATCAACAGGATTCATTGTTTCCCACAGAACTCAAACTTCTTCCAAACTTTTCGGTTTCTTATGGCTTCTTGGGACTGAAAATTCACCAGAATTTTCCTCAAAACTCCTTCCCCTACATCACGCTATACATCCAAATCAAATTGTCAAAGTTTCCAACATGGCTTGCCTCTATACTTCCCCCTGTTAAAGCCGCTTAGTTCACAGTTTTATTCTTTCTTTCCTAGTTTACCGCAATGAATGGGCCTAACTGGTTCCACAGTAGAATGTTAGCATCTAAAGGGCAAGAATATTCCATATTTGATATTCCTAGCATCCAGACCAGTGGCTGTTATACAGCTTAATACATTTGTTGTTTTTTTGTTGATTGATTCTGTGAAATCCTACAAAAACTTACTGTTCATATATGCATTTAGACAGTTTGATACTATCTCCTATCATCTGATTTATAAACGTTGAATATGTATATGAGTTATTTTCTGAATGAGACAGTAAACTGTTAGAGGCCAGGAATCATGTCCCTAATGTATATTCTTGTTTCACCATCCTTTCATACCTATATAGTGCTCAGCAAAGAATGAGTGCTCGGTCAGCATCTGATGAAAAATATTGTTTTAAATATTTTATTGTAGTCAAGACCAGGTCAGCATCTTGAATATGGGTGCAGAAAGGTACCCTGTAGTAATGAGCTGAGTAAGTAATTCAGAAGGGGCTTTTCAGCCACGCAATGTAAATTGTGGAAGGTCATATGTCAAGCAATAGCCTCATCCAAAATATTCCTGCTCCCACTCCCTTCTGGCTCAGCATATGTATAATGGGCACTTACCTGTCCATTGTGGAGGACAGCGACAGTTGTAAGTGTTGACTCCATCCACACAAACTCCTCCATTCTTACAATTGTGGTTCGGACAGTCATCAATATTTCGCTCACAAGTGGTTCCTTCAAAACCTGATACAAAAAAAGGGCCAACAGGAAAAATGATCAGTCAGAAGGTTCTGCTCAGTTTCCTTAACTGTAAAAAAAATAAAAAGGGGGGTGTCTACAAGACCCTTAAGATCTCTTCCAGGCTGAGCCATCAACTAGAAATCCCCCTCTTCTCACCTACACAGCAAACAAGACAAACTGCTTCACATAATTCCCTCATTGTGTGACCCCTTCCTTCCAAAGGCTTCAAAGCTTCATTGGAACACCTATCAATTCCCATTTTATTTGCATAGGATAAAATCCTGGTGAAGGTGATCTTTTCCTCCTACTACAATTTCATTGGTAGAATTTTAAAAACACAAGCCCACCAAATTCTTCTATCTCTTATGGCAATCCAAATGGGGTTGGGGAGAGAAGGTTGGATACTAGAGCCGTCATAATTAAAATTTTTTTTTATTAGACTTAAACTCAAAAAGAGAAGCATTATCTCCATTAAATGTATCAACATTCTAAATCATTTCCTTCTCCCCCTCCCATTATTCCTCTCTCCTGTATCTATTTTACTTTTTATTTTAGCACAGCAGATCATATCCACCCTTCTCTTAATAGATGCTCTATCCACTATTCTTTCTAGTCATCCCATTGTGGTTCCCTTTGGGAGTTTGTTTCTTTCCTGCCTATTTCTGGTACTAAAATTTGGATCCCTCCTTGAATGATATAATCTAAGTTTAATAGCTCACCAACTTGCACTTTTTTTCCTTCTCCATTTCCATAACAAGCTCTTTCTATAATTTTTATGCCTATGCTACTCCACCCTAGGCCCAGCAAGTTGTTGTTGTGTTGATTTTTTCCCCCAGCATCCATACAAAATAACACTGGCCAGATAATCTGGGTGGAGACGAAAAGAAACACTCTCTGTGAAACTAAGAATTTAAGTGAAACTGGAAATTATGACTCAACATGATGCTGTTCCTTTAGGATATTATTAAATATGACCAAGGCTACTAGATTATTTGTTGGGCTTCCAATTTTTTAAATGATACCATGCATAACTGGATGGAACAACTGACCACATTTATTTCATTCAAAGATATGAATTCTATAAAGGAGATCCTAATTCTTTAGATAGATGAAAAGTATCTTGTACAAGTCCATATTTAATGGGAAATCATCAGAAATATGGATCTATTGACCTACCGACAGTAGGACATTGAGTTTTGAGGCATTTTTCCATATTATTTGATAGGTTTGCCCAGCCCCAGGGTTTATACTGAGCTACTGCCTGGTCAAGGATACACAGAACTGATCAACTACTATAGGGCTCTTCTCTAGACAATGGTGAGAAGCAAGGTAATAAATCCTGATAGGAAATCAAACTTGTGACTTTCCTCTAGCCATAAAAATAATAATTACAACTATCCTATAGAGGGAGAACCTTATAAAGCATTTCCATACAAGTGCTCTAAACCAGCATTAGAATCTGAGTTCAAATCCCACCATTGTCATCTGTTACCTATATGACAATGGGTAATTCAACTGACCTGAGTTCAATTTGCTCATCAGTAAAACAAGCAGGGGTAAGCTAGATGAATTCTGAGGTCCCTTCCAGCTTATTATTCTAGTCACTAGAAAATTTCCTCTACTACTTTATCATTGCTTTAACAACTTGAAAAACCTACACTCGAAAGTCATATTTAATATAACCATGCTTACCTCCCACATTTGAGAGCAGGAGGCTCAATCCTACATTCATCTCCTCCCTTTTAAAAGATCTTATCTATACAAATATTTCCTAGAATCATAGAATTTTTTGTTTTTTTTGGATCAAGTCTGTGCTTTCATTTCATGTGGGAAACTCCTTGGTATGGTAAGTCCCTCCACTGTTACAGAATGACATTTCAGCTATAATTTAGAGTCTTAAAGGGTGGCAAAAGTACCAGCATTCAATCCGAAATGACAGCAAAGCTTGCCCTCTCATTCACTGGGGGCTATATCACTTCCCCTTTTTGTATTTTACAGATGAGAAAAGTGTTAAGTTTCCAAACTTGGAGGCTACATGGGTTGAGAAATGGCTGGGTGTGTCAGGTTCACTGGGAGGATCACATTGGCACCCTAGCAGAGCCATATTAACTCAAACCAATTTAAATCCTTAAAAGGATCAGTAAGCAGAAATAATTTCAGAGGTATGGTTCAGAATCCTATTGTTATTGTACTGTGGGTAGGTTTACTTATTGATGATAGTTAGGGGGAAGAAGAAAGTTAAAGGAAAGGAGGAGACAGAAAATTCTTCTGGACCTATTATTCTAGAAATTAGCACATCCCTCTAAGAAGCCACCACACCTTCTTTCTTGAGTCTGGTGGGTGTGTACCTGTGGAATGAGTTTAGTAGAAAAAAGGGAGTTTACCTATTCTCTTATTGGCAAAATTGACAGTTTCGAAGGTTCTGTGTGAAAGGCCTCCAGGAATAAGCAAATTTGCAGTAAGAAAACTAGAGAACCAATACCAATTAAAAAAAAAAAAAAAAAAAAAAAGCCTAAATTATAGGCTCATGTGCCTTAGCCTTTCTGATAGCTCATCCTTATTTTACTACTATTTTTTCTTCTTAGCTAGTTCCCATCAAGTCTCTATCTACTGGATCCATTTCCCCAGAAATTCACAAGAAGATAAGGGATGAAAAAATTATCCTGATTATAGCTGGAAATATCTTTTTCCCCCCCTAACTTTCAATTGCTTGGCCAAGATTTTGAGCCACATCAGGTAAGCAGGTCTTACTTTCCAGTTCCAAAAACCATTCTTTAATATTTTGACCCCACATTTTAATATTATGACTCCATAGCAACTCACCCCCAAGTCAGAGAGTTCTGCCAAAGGAGGTGCCATAGCCAAGAAGGCAGCAACTCACCTGACTTGGAGGATGCCAAAAAACCCAAATCCACTAATAGTTCTTAATCTGAGCAGAAACGGAGCAGACACTAAAGCCACAAAATGTGCTCAATCCTTATTTTAATGACCAAGGGATAATAAATAATCATCAGTCTACTAAGTGCAAGGATATTTAACTAGGGATAAATCTCTATTATGGAAAAAGGCTCATCTGCCAGGTTCCTATTTAGAAGAACATAGGAGAGAGAAGAAGAATGAAAGGGTGTGGAAGATGAAGGAGAGAAAAAACATACTGGAAGGCTACCCAATCCAACTGTCAACTCTCAAGAGACAACCAATAGATTTAAAACAGCCCAATGTTTTGTGATGACTTGTGCTAATTTATTAAAATATACACCTACACACCAAACCACCCATACCCAGCTCTCTCTCCAGCTGGCCCCAACCCAATAATATTGAGAGTTGATGATTTGATAATTTTCGTTAGTGTTCTGTTGTGTTCTTATGATAAACCTTCTTTGGCGGGGTGCCATTCCTCAGTACATACACACATAGAGACTTCTGCTAAAGAATTAATATAATGTTAACTCATGAAAAGTCTGAAATGTTTACAGCTACTGACCTATAGAAGAGCCTTTACCTACTTTTCTGCCCCATAAAGATCTTTCTAATCTCTTTCTTCTTGGAGTCTTCCAATGTTACATTTTTATGCTAAAGAAAAAAATTCTGAATTTTTACAAACATGCTTATGTCTCTCCCCTCCCACCCCAGGAAATATTTCTCTAATGAAGTCAGCATGGTATAGGGAAATAGATGCTGAATTTTGAGCCAGAAGACTTCATTTTAAATCCCACATGTCTGTGTAACCTTGACCTGAGGTCGAGCCAATTAACCCCCTGTGGGTCTCAGTTTCCTCATATGTAAAAAAGGATTGGACAAGAGGAGCTCCAAGATTTCTTCCAAAGATCTATGAGATAACCACAGCATTGCTTTGCCAGAAGAAACTTCAATTCAGATACAATTAGCCTCTCTATTCATATCATTAGAGCAGAAACTCATAGATCTTCAGATCAGTCAACAAGCATGGTTACCTCATGCTAAGCACTGTGCTAAGAAGTCACTTCATTAAAAATCCTCAATTCATCTAAAAAGGGAAAGGGAACTAGCCCATGGTCATGTAGATGGTCCATAGTGGAGTCAGCATTCAAATTGAGGTCCTTTCCATTTCTCATTGTTTTCTCCCCAAGACTATAGTGGAGGCAACAGAGCAGTTTCATGCTCACTAACAGAACAAGTCATTTCACCTTCCCCATTTTTAAATGCAATAATTAGCACATAAAAAAGAATAATTATGAATATTTAAGATGTCATTTTTTAAAGCCATCTCAAATTTACTTCTTTAGTAGGAAATGGTGCTAAATTCTCAAAGCAGCTCACCGTCAGGAAGCCTAAGAGTTATGTTCCGAAGCATATGAACTGTGAGCCCCAAACCCTTAAATTATACAAAAATATAACTTTCCACAGGTCTCCTGCTTCATTTTTGGTTTGCAGCACAGTGGGTCATTCAGTATTAAGTCATGGGCTACTATAAGATGGAAACCAGATGTATTTATCTCCCTCTTTTTTCTCTTTTAACTGTAGTGCCCAATTAGTGCCATAAAGCAGTGGGCACCCCACAAGTACTAAAGGATGGAAACATTTTATTTTTCAGATAATGGCCAACAAGATAGAGTGCCAGACAGAGTCACAAATACCCGAGTTCAAATCCAGCCTCAGACACTGACTGTGCAACTCTGGGCGAGAAACTTAATTTGGTTTGATTCAGTTTTCTTACCTGTAAGATGAGCTGGAGAAGGTAAACTTCTCTGATATCTTTGCCAAGAAAATGCCAAATAGAGTCACAAAGAGTTAGCCATGATTGTAACAACTACAAACCATTTTTCCCCCCAACAGTTTAAAAGGACCTGACATTTCACTAAAACTCAAAACACCTACTTGGGATGGTTCTTCTCTTATTCCCGACCTTTCTTACTTCAGCAATGGGGACAAATGACTTGCAAAAAATCAGGAAGAGAATTTTTGTCTCCTTATTCCTTGATTTAGTGTGATATATAGTGAACCCTTGGAATTAAATAGCTTGGGATTGAGACCTAGCTAACAATGATGATGAAGATAATGATGATAATGACAATAATAGCAGCTAGCATTTATACAGCACCTACTATGTGTCTGTACTATGTATTACTATCTCATTTAATCTGTAGGTTTTACAGTTTATAGTTGAATAAATTGAGGCAAATACAGGTTAAGCATCTTGCTAAAGTTCATACAGCTTATTAAGGGTCTGAAGCAGGATTTGAACTCACGATCTTCCTGAAACTCTATTTACTCCTCCACCTATTTCTACCATCTAGCTATATGAGTAAGACAACATCTCAGAGCCTCAGATTTGCTATTTTTAAAACAAAAGCCGACAATACTTGCACTAACAACCTTATAAGGTAGTCATGAGGAACAACAGAGATATAGTCATTAAAATCCTTTTGGGATCCAAAAGCACTCTATCCACATAATGATGATGATGAATTCTCTCTTGCTGAACACTGAGTGATTTCCTTTTTTTCTGAGAATATATTATGCTGGCTTGATAGATCCCTTCCTGTACACACTTTCAGAATTCCCTAAGGTCCTTATCCTAACTGATGGATAACAATGCAGAGAATTTCAGTGAATAATCACTCTCTCCTAGCTAAAAAAAACTTCCTTTATTGACTTCTCTGACTTCCTGTCATTGTTTAGCTGCCAAGTCAATCCCCTGGTTCTAGGCAACTGTTAAAAGGCATTTTCTACAAAGTGAAAGAACTTTTTTTTTCCCTGTGAAGGTTTATACAACATCATATCAAACTCAATCATTAGGCCCTCTGGACTTCTGATAAATCCAAGAGCCAGGACATATGGAAAAGTGAAATATTCAAAATTAGATTATTTCCTTAACCCTTAAATGCTAACAAAAGAAAGGCCTGAGGATTGATGATTTTCTTTAAATAAATGATCCTTCCTACAATTAGGATGCTCACTATGTGGGATCCCAGAAAGAGGGTTGAACCCAGGAAATTGGGGTTTGAAATCAGCCTCAGGAGCTGACTGGCTATTACATGTAGGTGATTAATAAGTCATAAAATTGTGTGACCATGAGACCAAATCGCTCAATTTCCCAAAACTTCCATTTCTTTATCTGTAGAACATGACAATCCATATGGAAGGTTCACAGTGAGAAAATCACTTTGGATATTTTAAGATGCTTTACTAAAGTGAGTTCATAAGACTGCATATTTAGAACCTCAAGTCCCAACACTTATTTTACAGATATGGAAAAGAAACTAAGATGCAGAAAAGTTAAATGACTTGCCCATCAGGTTCAGAAAGCTAGTAAAAATAGGAGTCAGGATTTGAGTATGCTTTTCTTCACTCCAAGTCCAGTGACAACCTACTATGTCTCATTGCCTTTTATGATGTACAGTAATGTCATTATTTATAGCATGTTGCTGTTCATTTTTATTCTTGTGACCGATTCTTTGTGACCCTATTTGGGGTCTTCTTGGCAAAGATACTGGAATGGTGTGCCATTTCCTTCTCCAACTCACTTGACAAATAAAAAACTAAGGCAATTAGGAGCAACTTGTCCAGGGTCATACAGCTTGTAAGAGTTTTCCAAGACCAGATTTGAACTCAGGAAGATGAGTCTTCTTGATTCCAGGCCTGGTATTCTATCCACTCTGCAACACTCAGTTGTCCCTATTAATAGTATACTAGCACACATTAATGAATAACATTTACTTGAGTGAATACATTCCCTAACTTTTGAATGTAGAAAAATTGAGAATAAAAATAAACTAAGCTTTAAAATAACATAGAATTACTAGGAAGGCTTTTAGGTGAGCATAAATCCATAATTATTCAGGCCAAATTGAAATATATTTTCAAAACTTATGGCTTTCAAAGAAAAAAAACCTTCATCCTTTCCTGTTCACTTCTGAGAGTAAATTGCATTCACAGTCTCTAAGTGTTGCCAACTCCCTCTGGAAAGCAGGGGAGAGAACGCTTTTTTGAGGCAATTCTGCTTACTTCACAGATTTTCCTCCCCTGCAGTTTTCTTTCTTTTGTTGGTATTTTTTTTTTGTATTACTAAGACACTTGTATAAAAACAGGATTGTTGTTGCTTAGCAATTCATCTGTTCCAGCTGCTTATTCTCCAGTCCCAGTTAAAATCCTCCATTTTTGACATTCTAATTATTCAAACAAGATTCTTCAAAGCTTATTTCTTCCTCCTTTCCAATGGGACATCAAGGCCCCCAGCTTTCTCGCATACCTAATCGTATCCCTTGTATACTTAATTGTAACTTCTTAAATCTTAGCAGCACGCATGTTATCTAGATATATAAATGTTCAGTGGGAAGATCAACAGATTCTGGTAATAAACAGATGTGTCTAATTTCCATTGCTATCTTCAGATGTATTCTTCACTCTTTTCCCATGCTTGCCCCTTTCCCAGAGCTCAATTTTCCCTTTAAAAGAAGCAATAAAAAATTTCCTAGTCACCCATCACCATAAATACTGACACGATAAATTATCCTATGTTGATTTATCTGCCATAAAGCGTCCATAAAAGTCCTTTTCTCCCCCTTCCCCCTACTACCCACCACCATAACCTCATTGTTCATATCTTTAAACTTCCTCTTTTCCATGATAGGCTGAGCCCCACCCAATCCCCCCCTCAGCTGATCTCTCTCCATACCCAGGGGACTCCTAACAGCTCCTTACCTGGCAGGCAGTTGCATTCGAAGGTAAAGTCATCAGTCTGCCGGCAGGTCCCCCCATTGACACACGGAGAGGGAGAGCAGGGCACATAGGGGCTGTCACAATGCTGCCCTGTGAATCCCTGTGGGCACTGGCACTGGTAAGAGCCCGGCAGGTTGAGGCAGGTGCCACCATGCTGGCAGCGCCCAGGAACATCGCACTCGTTCAGGTCAGTGTCACATTTCTGCCCCGTGAAGCCTGCTGGGCAGCTGCAGGAGAACTGGTTTGCTATCGTGGTACATGTGCTCCCGTTTGCACACGGCTGAGACAAGCAGGCGTCCACCCACTGACAGTGCTTTCCTGTGGAAGGGAGGATCACACTCAGCAATGGGACAAAAGGGGGCTTCCTTCGGGCCACCATTCCCCAGCTCTGTTCTCAATACCAACCCTTTCAAATGTGGGAAAACAGAATAAATAGACTAAGTTTTAAAATAACTTACAATTACTAGGAAGGCTTTTAGGTGAGCATAAATCCATAATCATTCAGCCCAAATTGAAATATATTTTCAAAACCTATGGTTTTCAAATTAAAAAAAAAAAAAAACCCTCTTCATCCTTCCCCATTCACTTCTGAGGATAAATCTCATTCACAGTCTCTAAGTGTTTCCAACTCCCTCTGGAAAGCAGGGGAGAGAACGTTTTTTTTGGTTTACAAAAAAAGCACCAAATTCCTAAACCAGCATCTTTGGACACCCAGTGGGAGACTAACAGGGGTCTGATCAACAGCTCTTCTGATGGTTCCACAAGAGCTCCAAAGTAGCCAGGCGGTCTAGCACATGGAGCATCTCTAGGAGATGAGGGGACAGTTACACTCTAGGTTAACTTAGCAGAAACTCCAATAGTTACAGTATCAGGGGAGGGCTGATGAGACAGCACAGTTTTAGGCTGATTATATCTAGGATTTCTCCAACACCGGCACTCTTCTCCAATAATGAAGCCCACAAACCTACTATGTTTCAATACACGGTCTTCATAAGTTGCCAAAAAAAAAAATTAGAAAAGGAAAAAAAAAAGCTTCAATTTAAAAAAAAGAAAAAAAGCTTCAATAAAAAAAGGAAAAAGGAAAAAAAAATCACTCCCTGGTGGCAATGATGGGGTCCTTCAACCTTCTCTAGATGGGGACCTTCAAACCTAGGCTGTTTGCTCTTATCTCCAAGTCCAAATTCGTATCCCCAAATTCATATCCCCAAATTCATAACCCCAGCATGGTGGGACCTTCCAGGGCTTGGGCTCTGCTAGTACAGCAAGCTTTAATTTCCTGCCATGTCTTCTGTAATCCAATGACAATGCCTCCCTGCTATTTCTCTCTCAACTCCAGGCATCTTTTCTGGATGTCCCCCATGCCTGGTTTCTTTTAAGACCTGGCTAAGATTCCTCCATTTACAGGAAGTCTTTCTGGATCTCTCTGAATATTAGAATTTCCCTTTAGTGGTCATCTCCAGTGTTTCATATAAATGGTTGTTTCCCCCAGTAAACCATGAATTCTTTAAGAGCCGGGATGGACTTTTGTCTTTCTTTGTATTTAGCTCAGTATCTGTGCTAAAGCACATAGTAGGTGCTTAATAAATGGTTGTTAACTGACTGATTAAATGGCAGGGTCACTTCCTAAGCCTGATGAAAGCCATGAGTAAGGCTTTATAGTGGACATCTGTTAAGCCTTTAATAATCTCACTGCCTGTCTTTCTTTCCCCCTACTTTTTTCTCTTCTCTACTTCTCTCTCTCTCTCTCTCTCTCTCTCTCTCTCTCTCTCTCTCTCTCTCTCTCTCTCTCTCCCTTTCCCTCCCTCCCTCCTTCTCTCCCTCCCTCTCTCCCTCCCTTCTTCCCTCTCTCTCTCTCATTCACTTTCTATCTCTTCCACTTTTTCCTCTGTGGGTCTCATACCTTTCCTCTCTTTTCCTTTTCCCTTTCTCTTGTTTTCTCCCTCCTTTCTTTCTATCCTTCCTTCCCTCCCTCCCTCATTTTCAGTCTCTCTCTCATTCTCTCTTTCCCACTCTCTTTACTGTCTCTTCCCCTTCTTCTCTTTCCCTTATCCCTTTCTCTCCTTCCCTTCCTCCTTCTCTCTCCCACTCTCTTTCCTCTGTGTGTCTCTTCCCCTTCTCCTCTTTCCCTTATCCCTCCCTTTCTCTCCTTCCCTCCCTCCTTCTCTCTCCCACTCTCTTTCCTCTGTGTGTCTCTTCCCCTTCCCCTCATTCTCCTCTCCCTTTCTCTCCATTTCTCTCCATCTGTCTCCATCATGGCTAGTCAGTGACCAAAATCCAGTTCCCTTATTTTTAAGTCCAATGCTCTTCACAAAGCACCATGCTCATACTGCTCTCAGTATGATTATGTATGTGGCTAAGGTGTGTAGTAATATACACCCTCCGTAGATACTTCCTTTTATTAGGAAGGAAAGAAGAAGTACTGAGCTCTTCTTAAAAACAAACATCTTCGGAGAAACAGCTTTATCTACAAAGGTTTGCCCAAACCCTAATCATGGTTTCATCTACAAGTTATCCCTGGATTGACTGAGGAAGACAGATGGTCTCAGCTCCCATGCCCAAAGTGAATGCATGGCCATTCCAGTCTTACTTGAAAAGGAAAAGGAAAATCCAAAGCTGAGCCAAAAGAAAGGTAATTGATCCAACCTTTCTTATACAATTTTCTTTTTTTTTTTTAATTGATAAGAGCAAGGGATTTTTCATTCAGTGCCTGAAGTAGGGTAAAGGGGAACAAGGGACACTTTTGCTCCTGAGTTTTATACAACCAGTTCCCTGTACTCTAATTTCTAAAGAGTAAATCACTCAGACAATTGACATCCCTGCCAGGCTTCTCCACTATTCCTGAATCATTTCTCCCTCTTAAAAGGGCCAGAGTGGAAGGAGGTATGTGTCTCTGGCACAAATTGAAGAAAATATCCCATTATCCATTTATTTGGGGGGAGGTTTTTAAGAACAGCCACGAAAGAGAAACAAGAGCCTCCTGACAAGGATGGAGGAGGCCCTGACCTGAGTCCCAAACCCTACCTGTACGGCCTGGTGGGCAGATGCATTCATAGGTGTCTCGGCTACGCATTTGACAAGTGCCTCCATGTTGGCAGGGGCGAGAGACAAAGCACAGGTGGGAGGTGGAGTACTGGCAGTCCTCACCCGTGAACCCTGGAGCACAGCGGCACGTGGCTTTGCCCTGCAATGCCAGAGGCACACAGGTCCCTCCATTCTGGCACTTGGTCCTCTCACAGGGATCCAGCTGCTGGCAGTACTCCCCCAGGAAGCCCTCTGGACACCTGCAACAAGAGAGCGTTGTCCATGAAAACAGAGACGCACAAGAAACCATTTTATATGACAGTTCTTGGACCATGCAACCAGGCACATCCCTAACAAAGACCTCCGTCCGGGTTTTAGAAGAGGTTTAAATGAAACATGAAAAGATCAATGTAGGAACATTTCAGCAGGCCATCCCTTGTGTTGCCTGCTCCCAATTGGGGTTAAGTGACTTGCCCAGGGTCACACAGTTGATTCCAGGATGTCATTTAGCTCCCCTAGTTTGGGGGGCCATTTTGAGGGTAGAAAATAGTAAGTTTAATATTTAATAATAAGCCCACATGGATCTGATCAGAGAGATCGTCACTGAAGAATGCTTTAAGTAAGCCTAATAACCTACTTTTACAGATGTGAAAACTGAGGCCCACTTAAGAAGTAGCAAATCTAGGATTCTCATCCACTTTTTCTGACTCCACATCCAATAGTCTTTCCATTAAGTCACACTGCTTCAGGTGTTTAAACATTAAGGTGTTCACATCTTCTGTTTCATGTCTTAAGAAACAAAACAGGAGCAAGACTAAGATTAAAATGGGCTTGAGACCTGGCTCTCACCTAAAACTCAGCAGGTCTAAAATTAAACTCCTTATTTCCTCCCTCAGAATGGCCTTTCTCCTGATTCCTTCTCATCGTACCAACCACCCAGCTCCAAACTCCAAAGTCAACTTGACTTTCCTCTCCTACTCCTACCCATCTCCTCCGTACGATATAGTCCACCAAGCTCTATCAAGTGCTCCTTTTCTGGGCCCTCCTCATTCACTTCAGATGTAACTCAGACCTGGAAGGGCTGAGAAGGTGAGCCATAGTTCTTCAAAGATTTATTATCAGAGCACAAGAACTGGCAGACCCCACCTAGGTAAAGATAATAAGCTCCTTGAGGGCAGGGACTGTCTTGGTATGTCCAAGAAACTAGCATAGTGCCTGGCATATAGTAGGTGTTTAATAAAATGCTTACTGATTAATAATAGTGTGAAACCAGTAAAAGCCAAGAAATCAAATCCTATCTTCATCTGATTTCTATTTAAGCTTAAGATCATCACCTGAAGTTGATGACCAGGGAACAGAGAGAAATTATTTTATGATCGCAGGGGCAAACACATGGGACCAGCCCATTACTGAAGAATGCCCTCATAAGTCATCAAAAGTCTAATGACCTAATTTTACAAATCAGGAAAACTGAGGCTTTAAAAGATTTCAGCAACTTGCCCAATATCAAAACAGTAAAAAATAGCGAAGATACTCATGAAACTGAATGCTACAATGCATGAAATTGTCTACTAAGGTGTGGAAAAGTATGTCCAGGAAACTATTCTTACATTATTATAAGCTAAAGGGCATGCTCACAAACACACATAATCTTTATGTTTTGTAAGAGGATAAACAACCCAGAAAAACATTTCAACACTGAATGTTGTCAATTGTGGTCAATGGGGGAATGTGGTCAAGGGGAATTCTTGTTTGACTGTGGGCTGAATGATCCCAAGTCTCTTTTAGTTCTGATATTCATGCTGTCTGCACCAGTTTGGAGACAAATTCATGCTGATTAAATCAAAGATCATCTTTAGTATTGAAATAACATATTTCACAATCTTTCTTTTCATTTCCCCATCTGCCACCTTAGTCCAGGTCCTTCACACCTCATTGCCTAAACTATCACAGTAGCCTCATAGAATCCTCCCTTGCTCCCAGATTTTTGCTCTCATCTATTCTGTAGTCTAACTATAAAGCACATTCATCATGGCCTTTCCCAGATCAAAAACTTTCTTTTTTTTTTTTTTTTGAAAAAAAAATAGATCAAAAACTTTCAACAACTCTCAATAGCTTGGCAAACATCGGGGATTTTTTTTTTTCCACAATCTTTCCTCATCTCTAAATATAACTCACTTACTTCTGCCTGTATGACAATATACCTGAGCCTCAGTTTCCACCCAAAAAACCAAGAAGTTTGAACTAGTGTTCTCTGCTAATTCTCAATATTTTAGGTGCTTATTATTGCTTACCTGAAGGGTCCCTTCTAACTATTTTCTGGTTGTATCAATTCTTTTTTTTTTTTGGAGGCAATTGGGGTTGTGACTTGCCCAGAGTCACACAGCTGATTCCAGAGGCAGATTCCATTATGTCATCTAGCTCCCCTAGTCTGGAGCTGGATATTAGTATGATGAGAAGCAATCAGAAGAAGGACCATTTTGAGGGTAAGAAATAATAAGTTTAATTTTAGACCTGCTGAGTTTTAGGTGACAGTCTCAGGCCCCAATTTTATCACTCTTCAAGGCTTAGTTCAATTTCTATCTTTTTTTTTCTTTTGCTTAACAATACTTTTTTTTTTATTTCATTCACTCAACAAATGATAAAAACAGTGAGATCTCGTTATCTATATAGTAGCACTCAATAATATGAATACAAGGTCCACAGCCTAAAGCCTACTTTTTTCTTTCTTTTTTTTTTTACTTTTTTATTTATTTTCTATTTATTTCATTAAAGCTTTTTATTTTTGAAATATATGGATAATTTTCAACATTCACCCTTACAAAACTTTGTGTTCTAAATTTTTTCCCTCCCTTCTCCTATATAGCAAGTAATCCAATATATGTTAAAAATGTGCAATTCTTCTACACATATTTCTACAAATATCATGCTGCACAAGGAAAATCACATAAAAAAGAAAAAAATAAGAACGAAAACAAAATCATCTCTTCTTTTGAGAGACTTTAGCCCACAGTGACCTTCCCTTCTGAACCTCTGCTTACATCAAGGGGCTCTAGGAAGGAAGATATATATTATGGTCCATGTCTGGGATAGTTTACATTTGACTATGTGAAATATAAGCAAATAGATGTTACATGAGGTGCTCATCCATATACATGGACACCTAAAATCATTTGCAAGGACTATAATTTTTTTCCTTGGGAAAAAAGAAGCAGGTATGTCAGTTAAAGCAATCCCAAGAGGCCATGACCACACAACAGCCACTGACCAATGACAGAGTCTCCTGGGAGGAAGGATAGCCATAAGGGACAGGGAATCTGCAATAGCAGCATCCAATCATGGACAGTTTCTAAGGGGAGCAGAAAAAATTGGAAATATCCTGATCAAGGCACTAGAAGTTGATGAGACACAATCTAATACAGATGTTTTTATTTTCCCTATTCCTTATTCCAACAGCTCAGTGGACAGAGCACTGAGTCTGGAGTCAGGAACAAGAGTTCAAAACCAGTCTCAGACACTTATTAGCAGTGTATTCCTGGGCAAGTCACTTAACCTGGTCGCTCTTTAGGTACTGGAGAAGGAAATAGCAAACCACTCCAGCATTTCTGCCAGGAAAACCCAATGGTCAGGACTAGTGTATTATGGTCCACAGGGCATGAAGAGTCAGATGTGACTGAAAAACTACAATAATTCCAGCTTCAGAGACTAAGCCTTGCATATCAAAGTTATAACTGCATGGAAGAATTCACAGCCCAAATTATCTGAGGATAAAGGGGGGATAAGACTGTGTTTTCCAAGACTGTGACTCATGATCTCTTGATTTACTATTCATTTCAAGTTCTGAATGAATAATCTATGTTTTGAAAACTATTTATAGGTTTTGCTCTGCTAACAGACCTCAAAATAAATGACCATGCTACCTCTCTAAATGAGACCTAAACTCTACCCGCAAATAATTTACAATCTAAAAGGGAATAAGATAAGAATATAGGAAAAGCACAACAAATTAAAAGAGCCCTGAGGAGAAAGAAATTACTTCTAACTGGAGGTAATTAGAGACTTGATAGATGAAGTAGCACGTGAGTTCAGCCTTGGAGGATCAGAAATCAGGTATAGATTAAGAAAAAAAATATATTCCAGATGTAGGAAATTATGAGAACAAAGGTACAGAGGTGAAAAAGAAGAGGATATGTTTGAGTTATAGTGAATTGCCCAGTATGTGGAACAGAGAATACATCAAGGGGGAATATTGTGAAGTAATACTGAAAATATAGGCTGGTGTCTGTTTATTCAGGGCTTCATAGGCAAGTAAGTTTAGATTTAATTCAGTGGGCAATATGAGCCACTGAAGTTTTCTGTGCAAGAGTGACCTCATCACATACATACACTTGGGTATACATATAAAAAATTTGCCTGTCTTTTCAACAATGATTTGATTCAAGGCAATTCCAATAGATTTGTGATGGAAAGAGCTATCTGCATTCAGAGAGAGAATTATGGAGATGAAACCATAGTATTTTCACCTTTTTGCTGTTATGGTTTGCTTGCTTGTTTTTTCCTTGTGTTTTTTCCTTTTGATCTGATTTTTCTTGAGAAGCATGAAAAATATGGAACTATGTTTAGAAGAATTGCACATATTTAACCAATATAGGATTGCTTGTGGTGTAGGGGAGGGGGAAAAGGAGCGAAAGGGAGAAAAAAATTGGAACACAAGGTTTTGCAAAGATGAATATTGAAAATTATCTTTGAATGTATTTGGAAAAATAAAACAGTCTCTTAAAAAAAGAAAATTTGTCTCACAGTGATGGATAGTGCTAAGAGACTGCAAATAGAGAAACCAGTTAGAAAGTTATTGGAATAATTTTTTTCAAGCAAGAAAGAGTGAGGACTAGCATAGTGGTGGTCATTAAGAATTCTTTCATTCAATAAACATTTACTAAGTACCTATTGAGTGCTTAATAAATAAAAATATTGTGTTCAGAGCCAAAAAATGGAAAGGAAAAGACAAGTGGTAGAGATATTATGGAGACAGACAATAAGTTCAACAAATAATTGAATGAGGAAGGGATAAGGAAGAGATAGGACTCAAAAATAACTCAGGTTTTATGACTAGAAAAATGGTAGTACCATAAAATAAACAGAGAAATTAGGAGTAGGTACAGCTTTCAATTTTGGTGTGTTTAGTTTAAAATGCCAACAAGTCATGGTGATTTGCAGCAAGGAATCTAGATCTGGAGCTCAGGAGAAATGTGAAGGCTATTAATACAAATCTGGGAACCAATGATCCATCTCAAGATGATACAGTGGGAACAGGAGAGATCAACAAGGAAAAGAATGTAAAAACAGAATGCCAAGAACAGACAGTAGGAGAAAGCTATATTTTAGGGAAAAGAAGCCAACAAAACATGTGGAAAAGATATAGTCAGAGAGATAGGAAGAAAAGCATGGGAATACTGTATCACCAAGAGAGATAAACATATCACAATTTTGTTGTGGTTATTATTCAGCTGTATCTGACTTTTCATGACCCTATAAAATATAGTATAGCAGGCTGGTCTATCCTTTACTCTATAAGTCTGTCTAAGATTATGTTCATTGTTTTCATGACATTATCAATCTATCTCATCCTCTGCCACCCCCTTTTCCTTTTACCTTCAATCTTTCTCAACATCAGAGTCTTTTTCAGTGAGTCCTGTCTTCTCATATGACCAAAATATTTAAGCTTCAAGCTTCAATGTTTGACCTTCCAATGAATAATCTGAATTAACGTATCAACAAATTTGATCTCCTTGCCATCCAAATGGATTCTCAAACACCATCTCCAGGACCACAACTTGAAAGTCGCAGTTCTAAGGCACTCTTACAGCCATTTTGACTATATGGATCTTTGTTGGAAAAGTGCTGTCCAGATTTACCATAGCTTTCCTTCCAAGGTTTGTATTTAATCCTTAATATTTGCAAGGTGTTTTTGTGTTTGTTGTTATTGTTGTTGATGTGGGTATTTAGGGGGAGATCTAGGAATTATCTGGGTGAAGTTTTTGCTGCTCAGTCATTTCAAAATTCCTACCCTTCATGATTCTATTTGGGGCTTTCTTGGCTTTGCATTTTCTTTTTCTAAGTCATTTTACAGCTGAAGAAACTGAGACAAATATGGTTAAGATGCCCAGGTCATACACAGTTAGGAAGTGGCTGAGGCTGTATTTGAATTGAGGAAGATGGGTCTTCTTGACTCAAGGCCCGGCATTCTATCTATCCATGTCCCCAAAGCAGGTAAAAATAACTGGTGCTTTAGGGAATCTGAGAGGATGAGGAGACAAAAAAGGCCTGTGACTATGGTGATTAGGAGATCATAAGTGACCTATAAGGAAAGTTTCAGGGCAGTGACTATAGTTAAAGCCAGGTCCAATGAATAAATGAGTTCCTAGAAACAGAAAGAGATTAATAATAGACTATTAGCTTAAGGTATGGTGTCCAATTTAATGAGGAAGATCTTATTCACTGTTCTGGACTCAGGGATGAGAACTAAGTAAGCACCCAAATCAACAAGTGCTTGATGCTCCCTTGGCTATAGGAAAATGGTTCATTCCTTCACCTTTATCTTCAATGTGTGCCTTTATGTAATTCTGATTAAATTACTGCACTCAGCTCCCTTTCCAACTACAGTTCCTCATTTTCTCCTGCTGTAGCCAAATGTTTTTTCCTCTCTACTCTCTCTGTGGCTCTCAGAAAGCCAATTTCCAGTCTTACCATCTTATAGAAACTAATGTTTGAGATAGGCAATAATTTCCTCCTTGAAAAAGCCAAGTTTTTATCTTGCCTAACTAAATTCTCCACTTTGAGATATCAATCATCCCACATTCCTTTTAGATGTTCTTTCTACCCTTGACTTATATGTCACTTCTACCTTTTTCCATTGCACTCTTTTGATGATTCATCCCAATTCTGAGCATTTTCACTGGCTGGCTCCCATACATGGAATGCTCTCCCTCCTCATCTCTGCCTTTTGGCTTCCAAGTCTCAGCTAATACCCCATTTTATGTAACAAGCCTTTTCCAGTCCTCCTTAATCTGAATGCCTTCCTTCTGAGATCACCTCCAATTTGCCCTGCACATATCTTATTTGTATGTATTTGTTTGCATGTTGTCTCTCCCTTTAGAATGTGAGCTATTCAAGGGCAGGGACTGCCTTCTGCCTTTCTCTGTATCCTCAATGCTTAGCATAATGTTTGGTACAAAGTAGGTTCTTAATAAATGCTAAATGATTGACTGGATAACTTCTCATATTTAAGAAAAATTCATAATGAAGGGAAATGCTAAATTTTTGTTAATTGGTGAAAATAAAGAAGTATTTTTTTCTCATCCAAGTCACCAGACTCCTTAAAATATACCCACAAATCACTTGAGGTGTCTATGAACCTCAGAGTTAAGAATCCCAGTTTTAAAAATCATCTACTCTAATTTCTCACTTTGTGTAAAAGTCCTTTCTATAGCAATGAAATTCAACATGCATTTTATAAAGCACTTACCATGTATAGATTTTTAGCAAAACATTTGATAAGTCTCATACCATTCTTCTGGAAAAGATGGAAAGATAAGAACTATTCCATTATAAAATTTGACAGATTTACAAATGTTTGAATGTTTGGCTCAAAGATTATTTATTAATGGTTTAATGTCAACTTGGCAGTAGGACTCCAGTGGAGTCCAAAGTGCTTTGTGCTTGGGTCTATGCATTTTTCACATTTTTTATTAATGACGTGAATAAAGACAGATAAGTTTTAACTAATCACACTTGTAGATAACACTGCACTGGGAGAGAACAGTCAGGATCCAGAAAACAACAACCGCAACAAAACAAATTGCATGGGCTAAGGCTAACTGTAATAAAATGAAATGTCATGAAGATAAATGTAAACTGTACACTTGGGATTTTCTTTAAAAAAAATCAACTTTACAAGTAGAGGATGTGGGAGGTATGATTAGTCAGCAGTCTGTCTAAAAAGATCTGGGGATTTTGGTGGACTGCAAGGTCCATGAGTCAACAATGGTATGGGGAAGCCAAAAAAACTAATGCAATCTTGGATTGCATCAAAAGAAAATAATTTTGAAGGATTAAAGAGGTGGCAATCACTCTGTACTCAGCTCCATTCTGACAAGAAGAACACTGATAAACTACAGGATACTCAAAAGCAACTAGGATGATTGAGGGTCTCTTGTCTATGCTAAATGAGGATCAACTGAAAGAATTTGGAGACACAAAGGCTCTACAGGGTTATCATAGCTGGTTTGGGCTATTTGGAGAGCTGTCATGTGACAGGGGGATTATATTTATTCATTTCTAGAGGGAGAAAAAAGGAGAAATGAGTGAAGGTTGCAAAGAAGCTTGATATCATGAAGCTTTCTAAAAATAATAACTGGTTCGAGTCGAACAGACTGCCTAGAGAAATGGTAGCCAGAAGACCTTCACTGGAGGTTTTAAAGTAAAGGCTAGGTGACCATTTACTGAAATGTTATAATTAGCAATTCCTTTTAAGCCAAGGGTTGGACAAAGACACTTAGATCTAGTCTCACTCAAAATTTTTGTAGCTCATAAGACATAGTGACACAAAGGAAACCCCTTCCTTCAAGGACCTTACAATGTACTACAGAGATACGAAATATGTGTACATACACACACAGCAGAACAGAATAGAAGGAAATAAAAGGAATAGAAGGAAACCAGAAAAAGCATGCAAGGAATGAATAAGAGAAAGAACCCTCAGGGTGATTTTATGGAGAAAATGACTCTTGAGCTGAACCAGGAAGAAATAGAAGGATTTCAAGAAAGTAATGAAGGGAGAAAGCACGAGAGACATAAGAAGAAAGGGGTAGGGGAGGGAGATTATTATAGGATTGTGTTTCATCTTGACTGGATTATATATTACATGAAAAGGATTACATAGTAACAATGATGATGATAGATAACATTTATATAGAGCTTACTATGTAGCAGACTCTGTCTAAGTATTTTACAATTATATTATTTGATCCTCACAGCAACTTTGGGAGGTAGGTACCATTACAGTCCCCATTTTACAGATGAGTAAACTGAGGTAAATGGATCTTAAGTGACTTGCCTAAGATCACTACTTATTGATTAACTGATAGAGGTCTTGATCTCAAGGAGCTTACCTAGGATGGTAACTAATCAGATACATGGAAATGACAGAATAGAGTGGCAATTCACTGCAGGTTCCAACAACTGAGCACTTTCCAAACAAGTAGAAAGGCACAATCTGGTGTCCACAACAACATATGCCATAAAGCTGACAGATGACAAATTCCTGTACTACAAATTGAGAGCCCCAAATATCCTTGACAACTAATCATCCCCCAGCCAAAAACACTGATGCATTAAAATTTAATAACATTTAAGAGATATCATCCTGCCCAATACTCTTCATTGGAGTTATTGGAGTTGTACTTAATATATATATTCAATAATATATGATATATATCAATTATATATAATATATATTTATATATATTATATATGAATCCAATAATTCAATATATTACATAAGATGAGTTTATATCCCAATGCTTTCATTCAGCTGCAAAGTTATTTAATCCACCTTTATAAGTCAACAGAACATATAACATTAAACAGAACAATAACATAAAAAAAGAGGGCAGTATACATCCCAAGATCCTTTCTATCATATTGCCATCAGACAAAACAAGAGTGAAATGGCACAACTCATAGTGCCACAGATTTTGTGATGTGATTAACACAAATTATCTCATTTGCTCCTCACATCTGTGAGGCAGACCCTGTAGTCACACCCATTTTACACATGAGAAAACTGAATTCAAGACAGATGAAATAGCCTCCTCCAGATGCACAGAAAGCTCACATTTGAGATGAGAGTCATACCCAGGTTTTTCTGCTGTCTCGCCTTCCAGTCTACTCATACAAGTAAGGGGAGATCTAGATGACAAATGATGGATATGGGAACCCAGGGAGGAGATTATTATAATAATCTGGGAGACATGCAACAAGAGTTTGAACTATAGCAATGAGTGGAAAGGAAGAGATGGATACGAGGGATGCTGTATTGGGAAATCTGACGGGACTTGGCAACTGAATAGATATGGAAAATGATGGAGATGGAAAAAATCAAGTAGGAGGATATTGGAATTATCAACAGAAACACAGGTTGTGGAGTGAACATTCCTGACAGAGGGCCATTGATTAATCAATCAATAAGTGCTGAGTTAACAAAAAGGGCAAAAATGATTCCTGCCTTCAAAGAGCTTACATTCTAGTGGAAGAGAATATGTAAATAGTTTTGTATACAACATATAAAATTTAGATGAGCATTGGAGGGGAAAGATGGGGAAATAGGAAAGGCCCAAATGAACCAGTTGTGAGCTAAGCTGAACCATGAAGGGGATTCTAAGAGGTGAAGGCCAGGGGTAGTGCACTCTAGGGATGAGGAACGGCCAAAGTGAGGGCAATGAGAGGAGAAGCAGCCTGTCATGTGTAAGAAACAGGCCAGTGTATCTGCTTCTATTGAGAAAGGTCTCCAACTCACGAGACAACCATTTCTCACTGCTGTGAACTCATGATTGAAAAGCTCTTTCTTATACTAAACTGAGATTTTTCCCCCTAAATCTTTCCCCACTTTGGTCCTCCCTTAGCCCTCTGGGGCATTGTAGCACATAGTCCAGTTTCAATGCTACACAACAGCCTTTCATATATTTGAAAAAAGTTGGGATATGTCTCCTTAATCTTTTCTTCTCCCACCTGAACATTCCTATTTTCTTCAGCTTTCCTCATTTGATGGATTTCCAAAATATTCATTATCCCTGGTACCCTTTTCTAGTAGACCAGTAATCTCACTACCATTTGGCAATAACATTCTTATTATGTCTCTAGATTAAATTTGACCAATGTAGAACAGAGTAGGATTATGATATGGACACCATACTTCCATTACTTAGTTTAAGATGACTTTAGCTTTTTGTTTTAAATATGATTAATAACAGTGTTAATAAATTTACAATGATTTTGTGGTCAATTAAAAACTCAGGTATTTTTCATATGACGTATTAAGCCATGTTTCTCCATTCTGTACTTGTGCAATGGATTTTTTTTTTAAAGAAATTACGGCATGGCAGTATTGTGTAACAGACAGAAAATCAGCCATGGAGTCAGTAAGACCTAGAAGTCTTGCCTCTGACACATATTTGCTGTACTACTCTCTTAAGTGTCCCAGACAACCCTCATGAGACTATGAGTCGTGGAACAGCTGCCAATCTACATTGGTAGCAGGCCTTTGCTCATTGGGAGAACCCCACACTAATGAAACAAATGTCTGGCCAAACAGAATTATAGAATGTGATTCATTCTTCTTATTCAACCACTTAATAAGTTTGTTATTAAGAACTCACTATGTATAATACACTCTGTAAAGACACAGGGGAGGCAGGACATAGGTCCTAATCTCAAGGAACATCCATCTAAGAGTGTTATGGTTCTATAGGTTCAGCTTTGCTTGATTCTTCATGATCCCATTTGGGCTTATTTTGGCAAAAGTAGTGAAGTGGTTTACCATCTCCTTCTCAATGAAGCTCAAACTCTTTGACTTGGCCTTTGAGGTCCCCAAGAATCATATTCCCTCTCCCCTTCATCTCCCCACCATGTATTCCTTTCTTTTAGCCAAGCTGGGCCTCCCACTATTTTATGAAAATAATCTGTGTTTTTATTTAATAGCCTTTTATTTACAGGATATATGCATGGGTAACTTTACAGCATTAACAATTGCCAAACCTCTTGTTCCAATTTTTTACCTCTTACCCCCCCACCCCCTCCCCTAGATGGCAGGATGACCAGTAGATGTTAAATATATTAAAATAAATTAGATACACAATAAGTATACATGACCAAAACGTTATTTTGCTGTACAAAAAGAATCAGACTCTGAAATATTGTACAATTAGCTTGTGAAGGAAATCAAAAATGTTCTCTGGGTCTGTCACATTATTCTCTAGGACTGAAAAATCCTTCTTGCTATTTCTACCTGCTGGCAACCTTTAAGACACTGGAAAGTACTGAAGGATTCTGATCAATGGAATTATTAGACCTGTATATCAAGATTACTTTCACAACAGTGTGTAGCCAGATTTAATGAAAACAGGGAGAGAACTATACAAGAAAACTAAGCAAAGAAATAAGGAAGGCCTGAATTAAGATAGAAATAGTGGAAATGGAGAGTAGCATAGATATATATGAGATATTATGGAGGAAGACTTAAAAGGGTTTGGCAATTCATCAAATCAAAAATGACTCTCAGGTAGTAAGAATGGGCAACCCAGAGAGAATTGTGATGTTACTGATAAAGGGAGAGATGTCAGGAGAAAATAAATTTAAAAGAAAAAATTGATTTCCATCCTAGCTGACAAGCTGATCCTGAGGTAACAACTGGACCTTCAAGAAGAAATATCTAGCAGGCTATTCAAAATGTGTACCTGAAAGGAGGGATCAGGCTGATTCATCAATTCACATTTTTTTGGTATGGCTGTCCAGCTGTGAATCTAGCTAATGCTATTGTCTTCTAGCCCACAGTTTTCTACCTTATCCAGAATACCAAGAAAGATGTTGCTCAATACCTTTCTTAAATTAAGATGTACTGTCTATTGTATTGCCTTGACCCTATATGCAATTTCATTTGTTTGTTTGTTTACTATTTGATGCCTTTTGATTTTTATGCTCCTCCTCCTTCCCACATTGTCACAAAGAAAAACAAATCATAAGCCAAACTAACAAAATGATTACTAGAGTTTGCAGTCTTCTGCTCTCAGGGTTTACCAAAACACAGAGAATATGTTTCATGATCTGTTCACTAAAAACAAAATTGGTCATAACCATTAATCTTAGTTCAGTTTTCATCTAAGTCATGATGGTCATTGTGTTTCCTGCTTCTATTAACTTCACTCATGAATTTGCCTAGGTTTTCCAATATTTCTCTGAATTCTTCCTATTCCTCATATGTTGAGGTAGAATACTATTCGATTCTATCCACATATTCCAATGTATTCACCCAAACAATGGGCATCTGGTTTGTCTCTCTCCACCAAGAATGGTGCCATGAACGATAATTTATGTTATACTTTCCTTAAGGCCTATATAAAGTAGGATGGGACTCAGTTTTCTCACTCCCAAAATTCAGCACTCTTTTGACTATCATAACTGCCTCCCCAAAGTCATGGTTTTCCATGGAGAATTCCTAGTATGAATGTGATTTTTGCTTATGTATATTTTCTGTGTCTTTCACATGTCTATCCTTATTCCTCAAATGGGAAAATTCCTTGAGTTCCCATTACACATTATTGCCTACACCTTAACTGTACATGGGTATTAACTGTTTCAAAACCAATGCTACTTTCACACAATGGAAGAAACAAATTCTATGGCCTGCTTTCTAAGCATCCTTCCAAGCTCACTAATTTATTAGGGTTGTAAGGGATTTTAGAGGCTATCCAATTCAACTTCACCATTTTATAGAGGAGAAAATGGGGGTCCAATGCACCTAATGACTTGCTTCAGGTTAAGTAGCACAGCCAAGGTTTAAATCCAGGTCCAGTGCTTTCAAATCCAGCAGTTTCCACTTCATGCCTCATATGGCCTTGGCTTGGTAAAACAAATCAGTTCCAAGAAGTCAGTCTGACCTCGAGGGCACAGCTTGCCTACCAGTAGCTCCTGCTGATAGACTAAATTACAGATATGAAGTCAAGGAGAATCTTGAAGTAGGTACAATGAGGGAGCTGAAAGGCTTGGTCAGAAAGAGACAGCCAGCCTCCTGGGGAGCCTTCCTTCTGTAGTGAGAGCTGGAAAATGGGCTAGTTCTGTTTCCCGGGGGTACCAAAGGATTTGCTGCCTGAAAATAAAAGCTCTGTTTTTGTCCAAGTAGCCAGAGTGCAGTCATGCCCTGAAACAGGAGGCCAGACTCTACGGCACCTCCACTTTCCTCTCAGCTCTGCCATTTTATTAAGAACATTTCTGGCTGGCCTTTAGAGAGCTGCCCAGAGTCTTTAATACAAAAACAGCATGTGGGAAAGGTGCATATGAAAAACTCTCTAAAGAAAACCTGAGTAAATCTAACAGCTGCCTGCCATTCTCAATCCTGTATAGATTTAGCTCCCTCCTGGAGTGCATTCACCATTGATTTCACTTACTCCCTCCAAACCTCCTTTCTAGTCTACTCCAATCTCGCCTCTGACTCTGGAACTTTGAAAGAAAATAAATCACAGGCAGGGCTATGAAAGCAGAGTAATACATTTTTTGTTTTTTTAAGTAAGAGAGTGCTTTTTCATGAAGTAATTCCAGGAACTAATCTGAATACTTATCAGGCCCAACTACATTCAGTTCCTTTTCTAGGGGAGGGGGAGGTGGAAAACACAACTAAAAACCTTATGTTCCTATCAGGAAGGTATCCAGTCCTTAAACCTTATTGTGTAACACACACACACACACACACACACACACACACACGCACACACAACACACACACAACCAGAAAACCAGGAGCTCCTCATAAAAGGTTTGCATCTCTTCCCTTTGAAAGAATATTCACACAGTCCCCCAAACTGATGAGAAACAGACCTCCACTCTATTACACCCTCAGTAGCCTGCATTCGTTCACATGTAGACACTTTACAGATTTCAGCAATGCTGGGATTTGAATATCAATTCCAATGTCTACAGGTCAGGATCAGTTTCCCTAGTAATGAAGGGTAGAAAGATTTGTTCTTTCAAGTCTCCTATGTGAATAGCCACTCGTCTAGAGAAAAACCCAGCACTGTGGCGCTTGTGGCAGCTCCAAGATGACTGAAGTCTGAACAGGAAATAAGCCCCCTTTCCAAATAAAAGCCAGTATTCTTTCTCCCTGTTTTTTTTTCCTCATCCAGGGCTCTGTATCAGCAGGGTGAACACAAATCAGCATCCCAGAACCTTGTGGAGTTTCAGCTTTCTTTAGCTGAGGTCTGATCATTAAAAAAAAAAACAAAACAGAACCTCATTGCATACACAAAAGGAGAAAGGGGAGAGGGGGGGGAAAGAGAGAGAGAAGAGGGGGGAGAGGGAAAGAAGGAGAGAGAGGGGGAGAAAAAAGAGGGTGAGAGAGAGAAGAAAGAAGGGGGAAGGAAGAGGAGAAAGAAGAGGAGAAGGGCGGGAGGGAAGGAGGAAGGGAAAGAAAGAGAAAGAAAGAGAGAAAGGAGAGGAAGAGGAGGAAAGAGAGAAGAAAAGAAGGGAGAGAGAGGGAAGGAAAAAAGGGAAGAAGGGAGAGAATAAGGGAGGGAGGGAGGGAAGGAGAGAGAGAGAGAGAGAGAGAGAGAGAGAGAGAGAGAGAGAGAGAGAGAGAGGCGTGTTTTACCAGCTATTTCAAAATCATGATTTTTAAAATGCTATAGAGAATCTGGAACAGAGAGGAAAAAAATGTCTCATGTGGGCTGCGTCGGCCCTGCAGCTGCTCCTCATTAAAGCTTCTCCTTTACTCCCTCTGGGCTAGTTTCCAGCAGAAAATTCTTTAGTCAGAACTCTGCTTTCAACCCACTTTCTTCTTCCCCTGGGCCCTGCCTCGCCACCCAATCTGCAGTGGCAGCTTGCCCTGGTGTGAGCTGAGAGGGGGGAGGGCTGTCACTGAGGGCTGGAGGGAGGGGAGCCAGAGACCCCCAAATGTCCTCCCAAAAGACCTAAGTCATACTGGCTAAGAGCAAGAACCCACATCTATCTCCAGAAAGCTCGAATGGGCCCCAACATCAGCCCGCTTTTCTCTTTGCCCTAGAAATGAATACCTGGCGTTGGGCTACATGGCGATCCCTCGTCTTCTCTCTACCATGCCTTCCTAAGTCAATCAATTAATCTGGAGGAAAATAAATGTGGTTGCAAGCCCACTGCCATCTTGGCCCACTGTGATCACCCAGAGTTCCAGTCCCCAGTTCCAGATGTCTTTCCATTCAGTCTCGACTCTTCCCTTTGCATTGGGGCCCTCCATGATTCATCTCATCTCATCTGCTTTGTAAAGTGCTTTGCAAAAACTTTAAAATGTTATTTATGTAAGATTTTTGTTATCACTCTCCAGCATTAAATCTCTTCTCTCTCTCCCCCAGCCCACCCCCATCATTCTGTGTTAACTGTTCTGCTAAAAAAGACACGCTTAGAAAGAAAATCCTATCAACTTTATCAAGTCTAAAGCCTGGTAAGGAAGGAAAGAAAAAGGAAGAAGTTCATATTTACTTCTTCTTGCCAAGAGAAAGAGGAGTGGGGAGGGGGGGAGGAAATACCTCAGCATGTCAGCAAGGGGGAAAAAAGTGAAGCAAAATGAAACAAAGGTTTGAGAGGAACCCAGAAATGGGAACTTGAAGGCTTCGGTCACATCCAGCACAGGCATCCATCCCCTGAGGCCCAGGACAGGGCTGTTTGGGGTAAGAAACTTCTGGGGGCTGTGCTCTGCTGAAAACAACAGTCAAAAGACGCAAACACACACTCCGAAAAATAGTCTTCTGACAACCAATAAACAAAGACAATTATACACTCCAGGCCAGCCATTTTTCTGCTATGTAAATTCAGCTTCCTGAATCACGTTTCTGCTTTTTTTTGCTGTTGCTATAGAAGTATTTCACAAAATGGTAATCTTGGTTCCCACATTAGGCTGAATGATTCCAAATTAAAATTTTCCCACAGGAAAATAAGTTCGGAGGGAATTGTGAGGCTGGGAATTATTCTCTAAAGCTCCACTTCACTCAGCACTCAGCTTGCATGTATTCGGTGATCCCCCCCCCCTTTCTGAATTAAGTACTAAACTTAAACCAAATGCAATAAACCTAAATTAGAAATAAGCTGAAATGCTATTTTAAGTAGTTTTAACATGATGAGTGAGTTCACATCTTCATCCCTCATCTGAAGCTATTAAATCAGTAACCATTTCAATGGGAAAATATGCTTTATTTACCCAGGCCTTTAAAAAAAGACAAAAAAAATTCCCTTTGTCATGTAGGTCACAGTTCAGGCTGGGTTATCAGGGCTCAAAAGGTGAACTGAGCTCCAGCATTATCAGCCACCCTTCTGAAGGAATATACAAATAGCCCCACAAAGCTACTGCTTTGGTCCCCTAGTTGCCTGACATATTTCTGGGTAATGGACATAAAAAAAAATGTCTTCTTGTGATTAAACGAGTGACTGCGGCAGTGTGAGCTGCCCAAGATATAACAGTTGAAGGGCAAACAATATGAGTTTTGCTGTTTACTTACATTATCTCTGCTTCCGAGATAAAAAGAGAAGCAACTCCAACTTTCTCACCTCCCCCCAAAAGTATGTAAGTCATTATTTTGCTCCACAAAAGAAAAAGGTTAAGTTGAACAGAAAATAATTTTCCAACACAACATCTCCAGGTTATTAAAAAAACAAAAAAAGCATCAAGGTTCCCAATTATCTAACCTCTCTGTTAGCCCACCCTCTTCCTGATCCCTAAATTCAATCCCTACCTCAGTGGTTCTCAAAGTATGGTCTAGAGAATCCTGGGGATCTCTGAAACCCTTTTAGAAGGTCTACAAATTCAAAAATAGTTTTTATTTCCAATATGGTAAATGACTATAAATATAATCCAGATAAACAAAAACAGTTTGGAGAGATCCTCAATAATTTTTAATAGGATAAAGATACTGAAAACAAAAGTTTGAGAACCACTGCCCTACCTCCTATGGAAATACTGGAAAAATGAATTTTGGAATTTAGGTCATTGAATGGTATAGACCAAATGAGGTGCTTCTCATTCTGACTTTCCAGCTTCTTCCAAGACCACGGAGCTAAATCTGACAAACCAGGCAGCATCCATTCTCCAGACAAGAAGGCCTCCAACAACCTAAGCTGGTCTGATGTAAATCCTCACGTATCCTGGGGTCTCACAACTTCTGGAAACCATCAACTGCCTGGAGTTTGCCATTTTCTTTCTTTGTTTTTGAAAAGGCTTTTCCAGTTCCAAACTAAATGTTACCCAAAGCATACCAAGCTAACCCTAATAGTGCAGATGGTCAGGGGGAAAATGCTTTTCTGTAATCCCTATTTAACTTATAGGGTGAACTTTGTGCACTCTAGAAATTCAACAAGAGTGGAAAAGAAACACATTCTTTGTGGAGATTGAGGGCTGGGGGTGGGGAATCACTTTCAAAGAGAAAGGAAAGTAAGAGTTCTCTTCAAAGAAGCAGGATCCAGTAGGTAAAACCAAGGAAGGAATCTCCATATACACAACACAAGAACATCTTTAGAGGGACAGCCAAAAAGATGTTGGGACAATTAAACCTAAACTTTCCCTTCCACAATAAGAACAATGATGCTTCATTTTCCACATCCCACACACCCCTTCATATTGTAAGAATGCTTGCTCCAAAGTATATTAAGTAGATTAAAGCTAACTAGACTTCCCAGGTAGAGAATAATTCACCATTACTAATCCATGTATAACAAATTCAGCCTGAGAGTTATAGTGACACATCTGCCCGTTTAAGAACAAAAAGCTATCAATAGGGACTTTGACCAGCTGCTGTGACACAAACAAGACCAAACAAAACAAAACATTGAACAAATTCCCTGTTAGTCTGTGAATCACAAAAGGTAGGAATAGTATGTTTAGAACACACTAGGGTGATTATACATCAATGGTTCTGGATAGTCACTCCATGGATAAAAGACTGATGACAATTCATCCATACTTTCTTCATTAGCTTTGCTTGATTTTCTCTCCAAGTGAGTTCATTTCCTCTCACTCCTTTGACTATCCCTTCCTTCTTACTGACTTACCAAATCTATATCACCATCCCTAAATGGCGGGTCTAAGTCTTCAACTGACTTTAGGACATTTTCTCTTCAAACCCTCATCTATCCTCCATAGTCACAAAATCCCATCCATCCTTCCAGTTACAACCCCTCTACATGCACATCCCTATTCTCACACCATTTACACGAGGATCTCCCATCACAATCCTCATGCTGGATTTTCCAACGGTCTCACAATTTGGCTTCCCAAATCTGTCCTGTATATCAGGGCCAGATCAATCTTAATACATCCATCTCAATGTCCCTCTTTAGTTCAGGAATCAGCAACAATGACCCATGTGTAAGAAAGGAGCCCATCTGTAACAAATGAAGAACTAAATTTCCTTATTTTGGTATTCAAGGTTCCCCATTATCTAGCCCCACCTTAGCTATTCCACACTATTTCCAAACATAATTTATGCTAAGCTGACATTGTTATATGGTCCCTTAAAGTTTACAAATTACAAAAGTAATTAGCATTACCTGATTCCATCCTTCCAAAAGTTTTGTCAAGTAGGGATTACAAGTATTCTTACCAATGTTTCCCAGATAAAGAACTGGAGCTCAGTTAACACTGATTTGCTTGTGTGATTAGCTCACCCAAAGCTAGTATTAGAGATCAATAGAGATCAACCCATGTGTCTCCTAACTCTTAAATCCCATACTCTTTCTACTTACACATTCTCCTGGAGAGCTTATCCTCTGCTCTACTTAAGTCAGTGTCTGTCACTGCTTCCATCCACAAACATGCTTATTTCTGCTATTATTTCTGTGCCATTACTAGGACTGCTTCCTCAACTGGGAATGTTATTTCCTCTTTTCTTTTCTTATCAATCCTCATAGATCATCTCAATAATTTCATATAAGGTACTGATCTCTCTCTACCATCCAAATCTCTTATTTTGGAATTTGATTATATTTAATTTATTTGATTTTGATTTGAATTTGATTTGATTTATTTGATTATATTTAATTTAATTTAATTATTCGGTAATTATCTACCGAATTCTCCACTTCCTACATATATATGCTGTTTTCCTATGAGTTAACAAGTTCTTTATAAGAAAGGATCACATTTTCTGTATCAGTATCTCTCAAAGCATCTAGTATAGTAGTAAGGACAAATTAAGATGGCAAATATATTTTTTTCAAAACAAGCTGTCAGTGTTACATAATGTACAGTAGAATTACTGGCATTATTATAATTATCACAATTTAATGATATTCCATAGTGAGTCATTAAAATACCTCAAAGATATTACAGGTTCAGTTCCAGACCACCACAATAAAGTGAGTATCACAATAAAGCAAGTCACATGAATTTTTTTTTAATTTTTCAGCACATAAAAAATAGTTTATTCTATACATAACCTATTTAAGTGTGCAATAGTATTATGTCTTTAAAAAACCTGGATATACCTTAATTTAAAAATATTTTATTGTCAAAAATGCTAACCATCATCTGAGTCTCAGTGAATCTTTTTGCTAGTAGAGGGTCTTGCCTCAATGTTGATGACTGCTGAATGATCAGGATAGCAGCTGCTCAAGGCTGGGATGATTGTGGCAATTTCTTAAAATAGGATAACAATGAATTGCTGCATTGATCGACTCTTCCTTTCCCTTGAATACTTAAAAGGAAACTGAAGGCTTATTATTTGGCCTAATTCCAAAACTGTTGTATCTTAGGAAATAGGGAGGCCCAAAGGAGAGTGAGAGACATGGCCAGTCAGTTGAACAGTCAGAACACACAGAACACACACATTTATCAATTAAGTTCACCATCACTCCATGGCTCCTCAAAATAATTTAAAAAGTAACATAAAAATTACTTATCACATCTAAGACAATTCCAATAGATTTGGGATGGAAAATGCCACCCACATCCAGAAAAAGAACTATGAAGACTGAATGCAGATCAAAGCATAATATTTTCACTTTTTTCCCCTTTCTCATGTTTTTTCCCATTTTCTTTTGATTTTTCTTTTACAACACAACTAATATGGAAATATATTTAAAAGGATTGTACATGTATAACCTATATCAGACTGCTTGGTGTCCTGGAGATGGGGGTGGTAAGAGAGGAAGGGAGAAAAAAAATTGCAACTCAAAATCTCACAAATGTTGAAAACTATCTTTATATGTAACTGGAAAAAACCAAAATATTGTTAAGTGGAAAAAACAAAAAAAAATTACTTATCACAGATCACCAAAACAGATATGATGATGAAAAAGTTTGAAATATTGCAAGAATCACTAAAAATGTAACACAGAAATATAATGTGAGCATATGCTGTTAGAAAAATGGTGTCAACAGACTTGTTTAACAGAGGATTGCCACAAACCTTCAATTTGTAAAAAACAAAAACAAAATCTCATTATATGTGAAGTACAATAAGACAAAGTACAAAAAAAAAAGCAAGATATGACTTTTTAAAATGGGATTTTGCTTCAGGTAGAAATTTGGGATTGAGGGCACCATGTAATTTCTCAAATACAATACATTCTCTTTTCTTACTGACATTCAATTCTAGGTCCAACACACATATCTATCTGTTGTGCCTAGCCAAGATATGGAGACTGAACGACCATTTCAACAGGCTGGCCATCCAGTTGAAGTCATAGTTTAAGCAGTCTTAATCTATTTTTTTTCCTGTATAAATTATAAGGAATAGAGATTGTTTTATTCTTAATTTGTGTCTGCCCAGAACAAAGAGGACACTCAATTAATTAACTTGCTGACTGATGCTCTTCTGTGAATCTCACTTAGGAGGCTCTGTAGTATTCTAAGGCTTGGTGCAAATTGTATAAATTCATAAACATGAACATCTGTAGGAGGGGATCTATTGGAGCTCTGTGCTGGACATCTTTTATGATCATGACTAACAAATATGCATTTGCCTAGAATTCATAATTAGAGGCTCATGTGGCTTTCTATGTCTACCAAGAAATGGTATGACCAAAGACTAAGAATTGGGAGTCACTCCATTGGCAAATGGAGAGACATGGTGGGACTTAATAGACTGCAATTACTAATGATGAAATGAACACAAATGGTGGCTGCAAAAGATATAAAAGAGATTTATAACCAGAAATTTTATTTTTCTGTAAAAATATTTTTCCTGTAAAATTTTGTGACCTCTAAGTTAACAAGGAAAGAAATCATTTGCTTTCAAGAAACCATTTTTATCTTGGATGGTAACCTACTAGTTCCAATACCAAATAAGCGATTTCATTGTCCAATATGCAAAGCTCCTAAAATCTGATATTGTGGAAGTGTTTAAGAATTAGGCCCTATCTTTGTTCTGACTTTGGTAACAATCTGTTCCATTCATTTTCCTTACATGGATGAAAATAATGGTCACAGATAATTCTTTCAGAGGATAAACAACTTCCTGAAGAGAAGCCTGGTACTTCAGAAGCATAAATTATTGCTATGTGCTAGGTATGTGTTAAGCACTGGGGATATAAAGAAAGGTAAAAATGTGGTTCCTATCCTCAAGGAGCTGACATTCAAATGAGAGAATAATGTGCAAAAAACTCTATGATATATGTGTGTTTGTATATATATATATATATAAGAGAGAGGTGGGAAGTACTCCCAGAGGGAAAGCAATGTGAAGGAAGGGAAAAAAGGGTACTGGCAGGAAAGGCTTCTTGCAGAAAATGAGTCTTGAAGGAAGCTAAGAAATCCCAGAGCTGCTAGAGCTGAGCAGGGAGAGCTTTCCAGACATGAGGTATAGCCACCACAGAGTTTTTAAAAGATGGAATGTTGCATTATGACAAGTTGGATCACAGAAAGTATGGAAGGGAATAAAGTCTAAACTGAGAAACGACAGGAAGGAACCAGCTTCAATGTGAGAACAGGATTTTATATTTGATTCTGGAGATTAACAGGGATCCACTGAAGTTTACTGAATGAGGAGAGGAAGGAAGGAGCTGAAGGGTCAGGTATGTGCTTTAGGAAAAATCAGCTTTAGAAGGAGAGAGATTAGGGCTGGATACATCATTTAAATAAAGATTACCGAATCTATGGGAGCTGATAAGATCACCATATAGAGTGAAAAGACAAGGGAAATGGCTACAGTTATGTGGGAGTCTCTTAGATGATGGTCCAGCCAATGATACTGAGGAGAGGGCAGATAGGAATGGAGAACATTTGGAAGAGAAAACAGTTATGAAAATCTAAAAGATTTTTAGAGAAAGTATTTAGGATGATTAGGTGATTGATATTGTCAGATTCTGCAGAGATGGGAAAGAGAAGGATTAAGAAAACACCATTAGATTTAGCAATTAAGAAATCACAGATAACTTCAGAGAGGGCAAATGCAAAGGATTTAGTAGTGAATTTCATAATGAAGAAGAGGAAGAAAAAGCAGTTACTGTTGATTGCTTTCTCAAGGAATTTAGCCAAGAAGAAGAAAAATATAGGGCAAGAACATAGATGGAAGAATAAAACTAAACTATAACATTAAGTGAAGGAATATTACAGGAGGCAATTATTCTGACAGAACCAATGTTGTAAGAGATCAATTGGCCAAAAGTAACATAACAACAGAATTTTGTAACTTTATAAAAAGGTTTGGTTACGATATATTACCAATGTCACTACTGATGGAAATACTTGGTTGGTTGAAATCTTGTACATGGTGTGCCTACAATTAGATAATTATATTCCCATAGAGAACTAGTAAAGGAGTATGCAAACTTTAAAGCAATATATAAATATGTAAATATAAACAATTAAGCATATTTATTCAATGATAACCATGAAACCCAATTATGAGCCAAAATCTAGTTATACCCTTGTTCATTCTAAAAACACACTATTGTATATAACATAATTACAAATCTGATCTAACTCTTTTGAACTATATATTCATGCACATAAGAAGAATATTTTAGAACTTAAGCAGAACCATGACTTTCTTTAATAAATCCCTCCATATAGTAGCATACCCAAGGATTTGTTTTCAAGTCAGTGTTATTGGTGATAATGGCATCTTTCCAACACTACTAAATTCCTTAAAGGCAGGGACCATGTCTTATACTTAACTTGTGTTCTCCACAATTCCTGCATCTTCGCAGTATACTACCAATAACCCTCAAAATTATCATAATGAATTGTAATCCCTGATGATTCCCAAGCATCCCCTTAGGTACCAACTTCAGGGGATTCTTAAGATACAGGAAGGTGGGAGTAGGGATGGCTCAAAAAGGGAAGAAGAAAAACTGACAGGACAGGAGAAAGATGAAGATACTTGTAGATAAAATATCAAGAGGAATCCACTCTGTGGCCAAGGGAAGGCTATATATGCTCTTTTCCCCAATACTATCACCTAGCATATGGAACCTTTTCATTACTATGAAATATGGCAACAGGGAACCAGAGGCCCTTCCAAACTAGCAAATTTTCATAACATGTGGCACATGGTTACATTAAGAATTTGGCAGAGAAGTTACAGGACAGCAGTGTGGAACTAGAAGGATCATATCTAAATTCAAGAGGGAGCATTTTTTTTCCTCTTTTTGAGCTTGTGAAGCATGATAAATGTTGAAATATGTACAGAAGAATTGCACATGTTTAGTATATATTGGATTACTTGTCTGGAGGAGGGGTGGGAGAAGGGAGGAAGAAAAATTTGGAACACAAGGTTTTGCAAGGGTGAATGCTGAAAATTATCTTTGCATATATTTTGAAAATAAAAAACTATTATTCAAAAAAACAAATTCATGAGAGAGGAAGAAGGCTCTCCTAGTTGAATAATTGAAAATAATTCATGTTCACATAATGCCATTTTCCATTATTTCCATTATTTTCCTTGATACAACAAATACATCTGTGTATTTTGTCCATGTCAATAACTCACAAAATTATCATTCTTTTAATATTTAGTTTTATATATTTGGGGAAATGAGGTTAGGGATTAATAAAGACAGGGAACAGCTTCCCCTAATTAGAAAGCCTGTTTGTCTGGAGTCCAATTATAATCTCTGATAGTCAGTGTCTGCCTTTGGCTAGAAGGAAATGAGTCAGCTCTCATTAGTAATCAAGCTTTGTCCTCTTTTTCTTCTTAAAGGGTGACCAAAAATTTCAAGTCCACTGAATTTTAACAGTAGGAGGCAGAGTTAGACACCACAAGTATTACATACAAACGACACTAAGAAAAATCAGAAGCAAAGATGTCGCTAAGGTACTTTTCTTGGGATGAAGAGGATTTTGAGAAAGGGCAGTTTGCCCAGTGAAAATACATGGCTAGACTATATAACTAGAATGGGCAAAAGGCTTATTTCAACACTCAGAGGGAAAACTGGATAGCAAACAGTATAGAAGAAAATGAATTTAGAATAACACCTCACATCTTAAATAAAACAAGATCAAACTTACAAATAAATTCATGACCTAGATATAAAATTATAGAGCAATGGGAAAAATTACCTGTTAGATCTATAGATAGAGAAAAGTTCATGGCCAAATAAGAGACAGAGAATTTCTGAAGACAATATGGATAATTTTGATTACATAAAATGACAAGGGTTTTGCAGAAACAAATATAAAAAAGCTAAAAGAGAAGGGGAAACAATTAACTTGAAGGGGAGAAAAAAATCTTTGCAGCAAGTTTCTCTGACAATGGTCTTATTTTCAAGACACAGGTGTCCCAAAAGTCTTAGTGTTATTTTAAGCTGTTAAAGTTTTAACAGACAACCTTATTAAAACTTTAATAGCTTAAAAGGACACTTAAACTATTAAAGCTAAAGATGGCACTAAGACTTTTGGGACACCATATATAAGAAACATATTCTAATTTATAATAAGAAGAATCATTCCTCAATTGTAAAATAGTCTAAGGATATAAAAGGAAACTTTCAAGAAAAGAAATCCAGATTAATTGTAGTTATATTGAAAAAATGCTCCAAATCACATCTAATTAGCAATATACAAATTTTAAAAATTTTCAGACTTTACCTCACACCCAGCAAATTGTCAAAGATGACACAAATATGACAAATATTGGAGAGGCTGTAAAAAAATAGGCACAACAATGCACTGTTGGTGAATTTGTGAATGGGTACAACCATTGTAGAAAAGAATGTGGAATGATACACAAAGAGTTACAAACAATATGCAGCCTTTGACCAAGCTATAGTCAAAAGATACCAAAGAAATAAGAAAAGGTTCTACATATACAAACATCTTTAAAGCAGCTATTTTTTGAGATTGTAAAAAACAGAAACTAAAGAGATGAAGAATGGCTGAATATACTTGATACTGAATACTTGATATATGAATGTGATGGAATACTGTAAGAATTGAAGAAAAATTGATTTCAAGGAGAGAGAGACTTATTTTAACTGGTACAGAGTGAAGTTAACAAAACCTATGAAATAATATTAATATCTTAAAAGTGAAACAATTTTGAGAACTTTTATAAACTAACAGAGTGAAATGAGCAGGAGGAGAAAAATGTATACATGCATTAGAAACAATTTATACAATAACAACACTGTAAAAATTAAACAGCTTTTCAAATTTTTGACCATTCATGATTTTAAAGGATCAATGAAGAATTATACTATATATCCTGACAAAAAAATGATAGCTTTAGGAGGTAAAATTATACATATGCATGTGTATATATGTATGTATATCATATAAAGTATGTATTTGTTTACAGACACATTTGTGTATATATATATATATATATATATATATATATATATATAATACAGCTGATTTAATATCTAGTATGAGGGGGAATGAGTCCATGAATAATGTATTTATACACACACACACACACACACACACAGCCAGGAGGGAATCTGTTTTGGCTTGACCATGCATATTTGTTACAAGGAATTTGTTTTTCTTTTCTTTTTTTTTTCAATGGCAAAAGGGGAGTAGAAAAGAGAGAAAATAGATTTCTGTTAATTAATTTTTTTAATAGAGAGGCTGGAGGTACAGCAGAAGTGGAATGCTGCACACACTTTCAGATGTGGTCACTGTATTGTTGATGTTGCTTAATTACTGTTAACAGAAAACCCTCATAGAATGAGGGCAATATGCAAATCTTTGTTATATAAAAATAAAACACACAGCTGAAACTTAGGGAGGGAGATGAGGATTTAATGGAAAAATCCCAACACATCAAGGGATGAGAGAAATTAAACTAAAGGAAGACCATAACCCAGGCAAGAATTACCTCCCAGTCATGGTCAAGCTTTAGCACATGACCCAGGCAGCCCTGGTTTATTCTGGGTAGCTGAGGTTTTGAATGTATACCCTATAATCAGAGATGACAGGCATTAAGAAATATGAACCATTTGGGGGGAACAAAGATTTGGCAAAAAGATGCTCATTGGTCTAGGTTCCTGACATAATGAAATCTACCCTATATGGTGTAGGAAATATAGCAGAAGACCTGAAGTCAGAGGAGCTGAGTTCTTTCCAATTTCTATACTTTAGTCTTATGTAAAACCTGCTTTTTAATTAATTAGTTTAATTCTGAACTTAAAATATCAAATGAAATGAGTTTTCCATAAACAGAACAAGAAAAAGATTACACATCAAACTGTGAATTTCTAACATGTACAGCTTAAAAGGTCTTCAGGGGCAAAAACCCCAAACATTTTTGACTTTTTTTATATCCCCAGAGCTTGTTGGTGCTGAAATATCATATATGATATATTCAGATGTCACACCATCTATCCCATGTGATGAATTCAACATGTAACTTTGAAAGCTGTTCTGCTTGTTTATGATTCATTCTGGCCTTCCAGTTCTCTAATCTAAAAATGATTTCATTTCTCCAGTTCTTTCCTTCCTTCCTTTCTTCCTTCCTTCCTTCCTTCCTTCCTTCCTTCCTTCCTTTTCTTCTTTCCTTCCTTCCTTTCTTTCCTCTACCTCATCCCTACTTCCTTGTCCTTTCCCATGTCCCGAAACTGAAAAAATGAAAAAAAAAGCCCTCTTGTAACAAACATGCACAGCAAGACTAGTTTTTCTCCTGGTGTTTCAATTTTCTACTGTTTGAAAAATATCACTCCCTAACCCAAACCATTATTCCCTTCTAATTCTTGTCCAGAAACATATACCATGTGCCAGACACTGGGTTAAATTCTGGGGGTACAAGAAAAGGCAAAAGCAGCCTCTACTTTCAAGGAATTCACATTCTAACAAGGAAGCTGACAGGCTCATACAAGATATAAAGGAGTCATAATCTCAGGGAAAGGCAGAAGCAGGGCTGTGTACAGAGAACAGGAAAGTCTCCCTATATCAAATAGGATTTTAGTTACATCTTGAAGGAATCCAGAAGGGGAAGGAAAGATTAAAAAAGTAAAGGATTTCCATTCCCTAGGGTGATAACTTTCCCAAACTTCCCTATTTCTAGTCATTTCTAGCACCTACCATTTTTTTTCAGTCTCTCAGGTCCATAATGTGGGAATTTTCCTCAACTACTCCCTCATACACCAAATTCAATCAGCTGTCAAACCTTCTTTTTTGTAGCTAAACTCCTCCTTTGCTCATTTAGTTGAGATCCTCATTTTATCATTTATTTATATATTATATATATATTATTTATCATTTATCACTTATTATTAAAATCTCTTTTATTGCAATAACTTAAGAGCCCCCAAGTTCCTTCCCACTCCAGTCTATTTATATCTTATTGTACTGCCAAGGGAAATCATTCCTCTCTCTCTATTCTCCCTTATTCAGGCCATACCTGACATACTACTTTCAATTCTGGGAGTGATATTTTAGGGAGTCCACTAATAAGCCAGAGACACCCTGAGGAGAGTGATGGCAATAGTAAAGGGACTTGAGGCTTTGTGACTTGAGGATCAATCAAAAGAACTGGTGATGTTTAACTTGGAGGAGAGAAGAAAGGAAGAGATGATGGTTGTATTCACTATTCAAAAGGCTGCATTGTAGCAGAAAAATTATACTTATTCTACGAGACATCAGAAGGGAAAACTCCGAAAAACAGATGGATGAAAGTTATAAAGCAGCACATTTAAGATTAACTTAAGGAACATTTTTCTAACAACTGGACCTATCCAGAAGTGAGAAATAAATAAATACAGTATATGTGTGTGTATTTATATATCTATGTAATAGTATACATTGGAACATTGTATTCCCACTCCTCCCTCTCACTCCCCACACACAAGACAGCTTTAAGTAAAGGATGAATGTTCCATCATTGGGTATGTTGAATATGGAGCAGGATGAACCAGATTGCTTCTGAGATCCTCTCTTCCTCTGAAATTCTGTGACCAGTCCAGCTAAGTGTGGCGTATAGAAGGCTGGCCATTTCATGATGAGTTATTTTAACCATGGCAACTAACCTAAGTCTAAGATGTGAAAAGGTTGCCCAAAATGATGAAATCACCTATCTTCTAAAGTAATGCAGTGCAAGTAAGTAAGCACACATGCATGAGCCATTTCACCAAATCTTTGCTCAAAGCAGAATGCTGTTCATTCACTGACTGCTGCTTTGCAATATGAATCCTCATCTTTGATCAGGCTGGTCTTCACGACACACTAGTTCCCCTTGCCATATTTTTGCTCATGCTCATGTTCATACTCCTCCTCTTACTAGGCTGACCTTCTTTCTCTTCTCTATCCAAATTCTATTCATGTTTCAAGGTCCAGTTAACGCTTGTCTCATCTGATTATATAGTACACATTCAAACCTTCAATTATCTAGACTAAATTAGAGCTGCCTATTCCATGCGGAAAACTGGAAACGACTTGGGAGGGGAATGAGCATTGTCATGTGAAAGAAAGATGAGAATCGCGCTTTAATGCTCTAAGAGACAAAATGAGGACCAACAAGCAGGAGATGAGGAGATGCAGGTTTGGGTTCAATAATCAAGAACAATTCAAGTTGTCCATAAAATGGGCTGTTTCATAAAGAGTTCTCTATCACCAAAAAGTGTTCAACTAGAAGCTGAATGACCATCTGCCAGAGAGGTTAAAAAAATACGTTCCCATTTAGAGTAGGAGATTAGACCAACTGGTATCTAAAGTAATTACCAACTTCTGAGATTCTGTGTTTTTATATGCTTAAAAATTCTTTCTTATAAGAAGGTAGAAAGTCAAGGGTAAAGATATAAGAGTAGGGCAGTTTCAAGTAATGAAAGGCAGAACTAAGAAATGAAGGAAAGAAACAGTGATGGGTAATAGGAACCAACCAGCCATTGATGCAAATTATAGGATCTTAGCAAGCATAAGACCTTGGGATTCATTTTGTCTAATTCCTACTTGTAACATGAGTCCTTTCAACAACTTCTCTAACTAGCCTCCACTTGAAAATCTTTAGTGATGGGGAACTCCCTACATTTCAAGGAATTTCATTCTCTTTTGGATAACTAATTTTTATAAAAGAAGTTTTTTCCTTCCGTTGCAAAGAAATCAGTTATACTGAAACTTCACCTGAAGTCATATGTTTGACATCAAGCAGAACAAAGTTTCATCCTTCATCCAAATAACTCCCCAATACTAAAAGATAGTTATCATGTCCCAACTCATCCCCTCTCCTACACTCCCCTTTCACTTCTCCAAAGAATAAGCTCCTTCAACCAACTTCTAGGTTAACTGTTTCCAAGTTTCCTAATCATCCTGATTACCTACTCTATATACTACATATTATCAGAGGTACTCTTAAATTATGGGACCAAGAAACTAACATAATGCTCTAGATATGTACTTATTACGGCAAAATTACTTTCCTTTTTTTGGATGCCACATTCCTTTTAATGCATTTAAGGTGATGAAATCTTCATTTTTGAATTATATTGATCTTGGAATTAACTTTTATAAAACTAATTATAGGACTTTATAATTCTTCCCATCAACTTTCATTTTATTTGATTAAAACCTTATTTCAGATTTTTTAGCTCTTTTGGGACCCCAGTTCTCTCATGTAATCAATGACTAATTTTTCTCAATTTTATGCCATCTCAAAATCTGATAAGCATATGTTATTTATGACTTCCTCCAAACCATCAGATTTCAAGAATGGCATGTGATACTCTCTCAAGCTATCCTTTCTACACAAATGAAGTAGGTTGGATAACATAGTTAAATGAATCTAAATGAAACCAACAAATGTTGAATAATGTAGACCTAAAAAGTTAAGACCAAAGGATAGAAGTTTCAAACAGAAAAATTTTAGCTCAATCTCAGAAAACAACAAGAAAGACTACAACCATCTGAGCTATTTAAGCTATTCCAAATTAAAATTGGCTGCCTTTGGAGGTAGCAAGTTTCCCATGACTAGAAATCTTCAAAAAGGCTAAATGTAGTAAAGAGAATTCATGTGTTAGAGATTAGACTGTAAGATCTCTAAGGTCCCTTCCACATCTATGATGCTATGGAAAAATCAGGTAATCTCCTCAACTCTATGTCAACTCTAAAATTAATTTATTTATGTGAAGAAAAGGAGACAGGAAAGTTAAAAGACTGACCTAAGATCATAAGGCAAAATGACATGTAATCTTATAAACTGAAATCTGTAACATAATACAGACTTGCTTAATCAGAATATTCAAATAATGTAATGTTTTAATTAAATCAATTTTAATTAAAGGAAAATAATTTTAGTTCCAACCCTATAGAAATGAGAAACCCCTATAGTCATGAGAAACGTCCAACTATGTGAATTTGATTAAATCTTCTTGCCTTATTACACACATTTATAGTGGTCCAACTCAGCCATCCAACTAACTCCCAATTCTCATGTTCCAATTAGGCTACTGGCTCCAAAAATGTTTAATCCCACTGCCATGCCTTTGCTCATGTGGAAGCCCTTGATTAGGAAACCTTTCTTCTTTCTATTCTATCTAACATCCTTCCCTACTTGTAGGATAAATCTCAGTTCAAGTTTCATCTCCAAGATGTGATGTCCAAATACTTTAGTCCATACAACCTTCCCCTTTTATCTTTTATAGTGGGTACCATAAAATTAACACTAACTCTATTGTTTTGTATTGTTATTGTATCATGGCACTTGTCCTCTCTTCCAAAATATCCTATAAATTTTTCTGCAGGAGATGCTACTGCTTTGGTCTGATAACAAAGAGGCAGCTAGATAACAGTGATTCAAGAAGTAGACCTAGAGTCAGAAAGACAAGAAATTTAAATCCAGATTCAGACATGTGTCCTTTAAAATTGCATTTAATCTGTCTATCTTGGTTTCCTCAACTGTAAAATGGGGATAATGAAAGCACCTGAGAGCGTCCAAGGTTGTTGTGAGTATCAAATGAAATACTTGTGAAGTGCTTTATAAACCACAGAATGCTATATAAATGTAGTTATTATTATTATTAATGAACAATTCTATTTGTAGTTTCAAGAAACTGAGATCAGGAAAGTGGAATAGGAGATCTTTTAGGTCAGCCCTTCCTGTGAAAATGGTTTTTATTAGAAGAGATCCCACCATAACCACCATCATCCTTATCATATTTCAATAAAAATGTATTGAGCTTAAGGACAATAGAATGATTTTGAATGCCTTTCTGCCAACTAGAGAGTAGGTTAACCAAGGCTAAAGTGAAAAAAAATCTCTATGTAAAGTCCCCAAATCTTTAAGTGATAGAGCTTTGCCTGAATCTGTACTGATCCTAAGTGCCCAAGCTAATTCTTGAGGATCATTGTTTTGAGCAAGTCCCTATCAGATTGTGGCTTCTTCCACTCCCCAAACTTGATTTTTTAAAACTTAATTTAAGGTTGAAAATATGGATGTTCTAGAATAACCATTGCCACCCTCAACTTCAACATTGCTTTTGTTAACTTCATGCCACTCTATATTATCTTCCCTTTAAAGCTAATCCATTCTAGAATTATTTTCATATCTTTAATGAAAAAGTTTAAAATAAAGGCCCAGGAAAGAGATTATTCTGTAAATTTTTTTTTCAAAAACAATAGAGTATACAAATCGAGAAGCTGAAATGTTGCTATCAGTCTGGGACTTAACAATTTACTTCCAGGAGGAGGAGGAGGAAGACTGAGAGGCAGGGAGGTGATGTCACTGATAAATAGTTTCCATTTTACAAACAGAAGAAACTGCAAAGGAAAAAAGGAAATTTAATTTCTCTTACCCAAAGTAAAAAGTAAAATTTATCTTAAGATAAAAAGTCTATTCCAAACACTTCAGTGTGGCTTTGAGTAACTATATAGTCGCAAAGGTAATGCCAACCAAGCTGTAAAGGCTTTTCCAGTATTGCCCTGATGGCAGCTGAGGACCAGTCTTGTTAAGTCTGAACTGACTTTTACTTGGTAAGTGGAAGATACATTCTTTGGCCATGCAAACAAATAAAAATTAGAATAAAAATGGCCTTATTTTGCCTCAGTTGTGACAAGAGTGAAACAGTGGAAAACAGGGCAGAAATGCTAAGAATCATTATTTACTTATTGGGTTTATAAAGAGCAATTTATCTGTTGGTATTCTATATGTGATCATTGGGTGTAGAGGCAAAAAGTCTCAATTTCTCTTTACTCTTAGATCTAAAATACAGGATTTATGAGTTTGGAAAATTAAAGATACTTAGTACTTCTTCAACTTTGATCAGAAAAGCTAGGTTTCCTATTAGCGTACTGAACTTGGAGTCAAGAGAAGCCAAGTATAAATTCTATTTCTGTCATTTACTGTGTTATCTTGGGCAACCCATTTAGCATCTGTTTGCCTCAGTTTCCTCAGCTACAAAAGAGATATAACAACAATACCTATTTTTCACAAGGTTCAGAGGCTCAAATGAGATTATACATAGACATGTATATATGTGTATTTGTGTATACATTTGCATATATGTACACATAGATACATACATACATGGGGGTACGTATGAGCACTTTATGATATATAAATCATGGCTCTTATCTGTGACCACAATGCTGCAGATATTTCCACAGTATACATCACAGTCTAGCCCAGCCCATTTAACCAGAGATGTTCTTGCCCAAGTCTTCCCATAAATACTTCAGAGAGGATCTATTCAAATGCACTGAGGCTCTTCTCCCATTTCATTAGCTATGGGAACAATGAAGGATGCCCATGAAAGGAAGCTTGGCTTAGAGAAGGTCTTCTCCATTTAAGAGGCAAAAAAAACCTGTAGCCTTTTCTCAAGTACTGATTAGCTACATGACACCAGAGGTTTGATTCTTTTTTTTTGCTTCTAAGAAGTAGGGATGATAACCCTGAAGTAGCAACCTCCCAGAGTTACTGTAACATCAAAGGAGATGACAAAAGCAACAATTTTTGGAAGCGAGCACTCTCTCAAAGCGAGTTAGAGATGATCTGTTGGCTCTCTAACATTCCTGGTCACATTCTCCATGTCTTTTATGCTACTTCTTGTACCGTGCATCATAAGCACACAATGCAGCTTTCCACCCTTCTTCTCTTTGAGTTCTGTGTTATTCCATAATTCACACCTCTAGAGCAAAAACTGAGAATATTGCCATTCAAGGGATGGGATTTTGTAGTAAAGTGTGCTTAATATTATAGACTCCCTATGATTAATTTAACCATCAATGCTTAAGGAAAAATAAATGTCCATCATAAGTCCATCATAAGCCAAAAAAAATGTTCAGAGTAGATAAGATACTTGGGCTATTAATAGAATTCTATTTCATCCAATGTTTTTTAGATGCAAAGCTAGGTGACACAAGGGGTAGGATACTGGACCTGGAATTAGGAAGATCTGAGTTCAAATTTAGTCTCAGACACTTATTCCCAGGACAAATTATTTAACCCACATGCCTCAGTTTCTTCATTTGTAAAATGGGAACAATAATAGTCCCTCCTCTCACAGTTGTAAGGATTAAGATATTTGGAAAGAACTCTGCAGACAAACTTAGAAGAACTATATAAATTTAGCTATTATTATTATTAATTTATATTCATTCTTGCTCAATTTACATCATGTTCAAGTTAAAAGGTAAATGTCAAAAAAGTTTGCTAAACTTTTTTTAGCCATGAAAGGCAAAATAAAAAAGAGAGCTTCCATATACCTCGTTCTTATTCTGTATTAGTATTAAAGCAAAAACTATTATGGAATTAATGGGGTTAACACCTCCTGAACCAAAAGGAAAGTACTATTTTATCAAGAGCATTGATAGCCTGGAGACAGTATGGCAAGAGGCTGGTCCACCTCATGTGTATCAGAAACATCCACCATTTGCAGGCCAAAATTAATCAGTTTGTGGGGTTTTTGGTTAGCAATTTTTGTTGGCAAGATGCAAGAGCACCTTTTCTGCCTCATTATTGATAACTGCTGCTGTTAGAGACTCCATCCTTAAGGAAAAAAACACTCAAATAATCTACAAATTGCTAAATGTCACTATTAAGTTATGGTACTGGATAAATATCTCAGAGATGATATATGGATATATATTATATATATACATACACATATATATTTATACACACACAATTTTTAAATGCTTATTTCAACCACATATTTTAATCATACACAAGTTAATTGGTGAAACACTTAAATTTGGAGTTAAAGATTGATGTTTCCAGAAGCTCTTTTTAAAATCATGAGTTGAAAATAAGAATAGAACCCTCTTCCCATATTAACAAACTGTTACTTGTTTTGTGCACATGGAAATGTTTAGTTGATTAGTGTGGCCTAAAAAGTAAAATATGTGTTTCCTGGCACCTAGGTAGTTGAAAAGATAACATGAATTGCACCAAATTTGACTGTGGTCATTCAAGTTTCCAGAGCCAAAGAGAGAAAGTAAATAGTTTGAGGTTCTCATTAAGTTAGTCTGTTCTGCACTAGATTTTCCATAAGCAATCTCTTCTCCCCTTTCCTTTTCCCTAATTCTGATATCCTTTTCACATTCAAATATTGTGAACTTTTAAGAGAGAGAAACTATCTTGAGAAAATGCAAGATTGCCACAAGCCAGGCTGCTGCAAACAGCTGCTGCTGCTGGGTGCAATGTACTTGCACTGATAAGCTTCTTGGTCCTGGTGTCCTTCCCATTCTAAATGTTACAACTGTATGCAAACTACAGCCCTGCCCACATTTCTGATATTGAAAAAACACATTTTATAAACTCTTTCAACTTATTGTAGCCTTCTATTTCAGAGGGTCACTTGTGAACTATGGAAAAATACCTTAAGTATAAAAAGGGGCTGAGTCCTAGTTATATATATCATAGGAGATCTTGATTTGGAGAAAAGGAAGAGAGGGAAGGAAAGGAGGGAAGGAGGGAAAGAAGGAAGGAAGGAAAGAGGGGAGGAAGGAAGGAAGGAAGGAGGGAAGGAGGGAGGGGGGAGGGAGGGAACGAGGAAGAGGGAGAGAGAGAGGGAGGAAAAGAACAGAGGCGGGAGGGAGGGAGGGAGAAAGGAAAGAAAAGAAAGAAAGAAAGAAAGGGCATGAAGGAAGGAGGGGGAAATGAAAAAAGAGGAAAAAAGGAAAGAAAGGAGACAAATATAGTAAGAAAGGCAGAAAGAAAAAAAGAGCACCCCATACATTCTTGTCCTGTATGTAATTAAAGTTCACAGTTTCTGTACATTACTCTTAAGAATAAATCATATAAAGAGGTCAGCTCTCTTGGGAATGTGTTATCAATGGAAGCAGCACAATAGATAGAAAAGTCAGAAAGTCTGCATTCAGATCTCTATTTTGCAGTACTGTGTAAGTCGTTTTCCTTGAAGCCTCACTTTCCTCATCTGTAGAAAGAGAATTATGGGAGTAGCTTTCCTCTATAGTCCCCTCCAGCTCCAAAATCCCATGATCATTTCTGAATGCACTAAGAAAAGTCACACCGAGCTCCTTTCAAAAAGTACATGAGTTAATGTTCAGGTAATTGTTTTCAAAGTTTCAGAATGAGTTGCCAAGTTTTCTAAAAGGAGTACCATGACAATCCTCAGCAACGCAATCTACCTGAGGACCAGTAAAGCTGCCTGGCTAAGGCACCAAAGGCTGAAAATAGGTAATTTCTATTTCCTTTGTTCTGATGATGAAAATCAACCTTTGGTCCAAGAATAAATGCCAGTCACTGCTTTGGTCTGAAAAGAAACAATCGTACTTCCAATCTCAACAAACTGAGGAGGGAAGAGATCTGTTGGGTCAGCCCACACTTCTGAAAATACTTTTCAGTGGGAGAAATACCATCACCACCATCAGTAGTTACCTCATGCAGGCTACTTCAAACAAGCAAGGCCAACAGAATGATCATGGATGCCTCAACTTGCTAAGAGCCAGACACAAGTTAATCAAGAGAAAATGAGGGCACTGCTTCAAACCTGCTTGGGCTGCTTTTTAAGGAAGCCTGAACCTTTCCAACTAACTCCTCCCTCCAAACCTCTCCTAAACTCTAAGGCACCAAGCAAAATTGTTGATCAAATGTTTAATTAATACTTACTAAAACTAGGAGATTATTTTTAGGTCAAATTTAATATGGAAAAGAATTGCGTTTTTATGTGTTGTATCTCCATTTTATTGGGGCCCCTGGGATAATCAATGAGTATGATACTTTGATGCCCATTTTAAGAGCCCATTTTAAATGACAGAGTTTTGTAGTTGTTCTAAGCTTTTCTTTTATGATGCTGTTGACCATATTTTTCTTCTAAGTTCTTGGCCATAAACACAAGCTCAAATTATATATAACACTGTTTCTCTGAGAAAATGGGATCCACTCTACAATGTAATTTTAAGGAACACATGGTAAAAAGCAGGAAACTAAAATAATGCCCCAAGTCTAAGGTGTGAAGATTGATTTAATCTTTACTTCTCTCCCCTTTTCCCCGTCATTCTTCTGGTCTCCATCCTCCATTTATATTAACATAGTACATTAATGCCCAGAAAAAGAACTCTGGGAGATGACTAAAAACCATTACATTGAATTCCCAATCCCTATATTTATGCACACCTGCATTTTTGATTTCCTTCACAAGCTAATTGTACAATATTTCAGAGTCTGATTCTTTTTGTACAGCAAAATAACGTTTTGGTCATGTATACTTATTGTGTATCTAATTTATATTTTAATATATTTAACATCTACTGGTCATCCTGCCATCTAGGGGAGGGGGTGGGGGAGTAAGAGGTGAAAAATTGGAACAAGAGGTTTGGCAATTGTTAATGCTGTAAAGTTACCCATGCATATATCCTGTAAATAAAAGGCTATCAAATAAAAAAAAAATAGTACATTACAGTTTTCAAAGCTTTTCCTTATAGGATCCTCAAAGGAATTATTTGTGGTATATATTAAAGCAGGGATTGTTTATTCAAAAACTCCATATGATAGAGCTGAGATGCAGATTGATCCAAGTGACACAAGTCAGTGTGCTAGCACCAAAGAGTGAGTTCAATCAAAAGGTGACCCACCAACTTACTCTTACCTGGGCTTTTCAAAATGACAATGACCATCACTTGAAAATAGAACCCCATCATTAAATAGAGACTTCTGAAACATTCTACACTATTGTACAGATGGGAAGAATCAATGAGGAAGAGAAGAAAAGACCATCCTGACTCTTTTATGTGACTTTAGTCCAATCATTTCTCATATGCGAGCTTCACTTTCCTCTTCTGCAAAATAAGTAGGCTGGATTCTGGTGTTTTCTTTTAAATCTAAATCTAGATCTTATGAACCTTTTTGGAGTCCTTGTCCAAGCCTCCCAAAAAGACATAAAAGGAAAAAAATTATAAAAAAAGAAATAAAAACATTATTAAAATATTATAAAATCCACTTTTTAAAAATTCACTGTTCCTCCCTCCACCATCCCACTCAACTTTAGTTCCATTAGAATGTGAGTTTCCTGAAAACTTAGTTTGTGGTTAACCGGTGGCACTTTCTTTGTATTCTCTAGGGTTTAGGACTATATCTGATACATAGTGAATGTTTAATAAATGCTTTTTGATCTAAGAAAGATTTAATTAAAGCAATGTCTTATGCATTTACATTTTAGAGAAAAACTTACAGGTTATTGAGAGGCTATAAGCAACTATAGGTTTGGTAGAGACAACTCCCATTGAAACAAGGTAAAGCATGACATATTTGACATGGTCACAAGGATTTTTATTAAAATCTTAGAACAACACATTAACCACAGTAGTTGAAGTGTGTACATGATCACACAGGTTTCCCCCAGTTTTGTTCCCAGATCTACTGACACATGAACAGGACACAAGGACTCCTAACACTAAGGAAAAACAATTGAGACATTTATGAAATGTATATAAACCTCCACTCCCACTTATCCTCATCTGTCAGCATGATGTTATCAGGGACTTCTATAATTTCCATAAACAATCATTATATTTTACCTGAATCAGTAGCATTATATTGTTTGAAAAGAAAGTCTTTTCAAATACCTGCTACTTTACAGCTATTTTCTCCAAATCCCACCCTCCATGGTAAAGATTTGGCTTCTCTTTTAAAAAATGCACATAACAGTCTCTTAAAGCAGGCAGACTCTTACATGCCCGGGATGCCTGATAGAAGTTTTGTCAGTCTGCCAAATGTTCTAATTTTCGCTGACTACCAGGTGCTGGTTTCTTCATATTATTTACTGAGGAGCAGAGTTCCAATATCTCTTTTATTCCCAGGTGTCACTTTAAAAACATACATTATTAAAATAACTATTATCAATGCTCTTACCTGAAAATTTTAAATAATTCTGCATCTATGTAACATCGTTCTTCCGAAAACTCAACATATTTTTTGTTCCAACTAAATCTTATCTAAGTCACAGGGTTTAGGGCTAGAAGTAATTCCAGGGAAAACATAGGAGGGAAGTGCCACAAAATTCCCCAGTGTGGCCTGAATCAGATTAAAATGTAACTGGGGAATGTTTGACAAAATATATTTTTTTAAATATAGCATAGATAATGTGAATTTTTGACTTTCAAAGCAAACTTATGCAGCATTAAATTTCTTCTTGAGTTTGACACCACTAATCTAGACAAGGAAAGTGAAACCCAGAGAAATTAACTCATTTGCCCAAGGTAATAAGTAAAAGAATTGGAGTCAAATCCATGGGTTTCAAATTCAGTAACCTCTTTCCACTGTCTCTTGCTGTTTCTTAGGAATCCAAGAGAAAGCATATCATAAGCATATTTCATATGAGATTCTACATGATAACAGTCTGAAATTATTTTTAAAAGAAGGAACACCATATATTTTCACAAAGGATAAAGTAGTCCTGATAAATGTAGAGCAGATGGAACAGTTAACCGAGACATTTCCATCACAGCTGAAGATGTAGATAATCACTTACAAACTCATTCAAAAAAGCATCTGTGAAATGTCTACCTATATGGGGCACTCTGCTAGGCCCAGTACAAAAGAATAAAGTTCCCAGGGGACAAGAGTACTAATTATCCAAGACAAAAAAGTAGTTACTAAAAAATCAGAACATAAAGCAGATTGTTCAGACAAAAGAGTAGAATTACATCCCAGTTCTAAAGGTGTAACATATGACTATTTTTCTCTTTGTCTATCACTTGTTTGTTCTTTATCAAAAAAAAGTATCCTACTTGTTTTTCTAGCCAAATAAATGAATAAATTATCAGACCACTATTTTAAAATGGTATTTAGTGAGTAAACCATTTATAACCTTACCTTTTATTCCAATTAAAACAATGTGCAAGTATGACTTGCTATCTATCACACTACCTTCAAAGAAATGTTCACATTTAGTTAAAAAGACTTGTTCTTAAATTATCTGATCCTTCATGACCCCTTTTATAGTTTTCTTGGCATAGATACTAGAGTGATTTGCCATTTCCTTCTCCAGCTCATTTGACAGTTGAGGAAAGTGAGGCAAACAGGATTAGTGATTTACTAAGAGTCACACAACCAAATCTGAACAAGTCCTCCTATCACCAAGGGTCTACTATTTACTGTTCCACCTAGTTGTTAGATAAAAAGAATATTTCCTGCCCAAAAAGTTTAAAAGCGTATTTACAGCCTAAAAATGGTTCATTTTCTTAGCATTAAAAATGCCAGATCCAGGTATCCAAGAAGGCTGGTTGAAAAATTGTTACAAATTCACTTATGTTGTGCAATCATAATTAGTCCATAGCTATAGATTAAAAAGTTAAGATGAAAATTAATTAATTCATTTAACTAGCCTAACCCATCACAACAGGGATTTTTATGAAAGTCAAAATGAGAGACTATATGTAAAGTACTTTGTAAATCTTAAGGCATTATGTAAAGTCAGTTATTTTATTTATTATTTCATGTGGTTATCAAGTTGTATGATAACTAGAAAACAGAAGAAATGTGCAAAGTTTCCAGCAACTGGGGGAATAGCTAAAAAAAAAAAACTGGCACAATGGACATAGTGGCAGATTACATGACAATATGAAGATTACAAAAAGATACAAGATGATGCAGAGTGAAGAAATCAGAATCAAGAACAATCTGCACGATGGGTCTTTCCTCCCTCAGTAAAATGAAGGGAGGAAACTGGAGGAAACATAAGGGTTCTGGAGTTTAAAAGTTGCACCTCTGATGCTTCCTATTTGACCTATGGGTGTGATCTTCAAGTAAGTCACTTAAGAATCTCTCTGGACCACAGTTTCCTCTTCTGTGAAGTAAGGGGATTTGACTAGATGGTCTCTAAGTTCCCTTCCAGTCCTAAATTTATAACCCTTTACCCTCTAATGTTTTTTCCAGTTATAAAAATCTATAACAATGTGAATTAATTATAGTACATGTTTATAACATCAGAATTTTTTTTAAATACAGAAAAAAAAGAGATCAGAAGGAAACAAAGAAAAAAATTTTTATTTTGTTAAAGTTAATGTATGTTTTCTTTAAAAATAAATTGAAAATAAACTTAGAATTTATAGTTTTAGGTATAATTATTTTTTATTTTTCTTAACTGATGGAATGTTTGCTTTTGTTAATGGTTACTAAGTTTAGAATGAAAATGTTAAGCAGTTTTTAGCAGGTTTTTTTTTGCTAGAAAAAAAGAAATTCCACATACCAATCCTTATTTTATCATTAATTTCCATTACAAGATTGGAAATGTATTCCTGTAGAGAGGAATTCATACCCAGAAACTGGAGAAGTGGAGAAAACTCAGTGATCAGCAGATTTGAAACCATAATGTCCCCTTCAGGAATGCCAAAATGGTTGGTTTTAAAATTGAGTTTGTAGCGATCACAATTGTACAAAGGAAGAAAATGGGCATTCCTGAGCTGTTGGTCTAGATTCCAACAAGGTGTGGGGAAAGAGGAAGGGAGGAATAAAGGAAGAACACAGCCATATGTGTTTGGAGCATGAAAGAAAAGGGCTCTTAGTCTCACAGTATTGTAGCGTTTATTTATACAAAACTAAAATGAGTATTTAAGGTGCATTTTAGAAACTGGCAGGATGGTGATGGGTCTGGTCTAAGAGTCCGAGTTAAATGACAGGAAGGAGAAATTCAACTCAAGTATAGAATATGGAATCAATGAGTGTTACAGAATCACAAAGTTAAAAGGGGTCTGAAGGTCTTGGGAACCACCTTATACAACAAAGAACAAGAATTCCCTTGTACAATATGCTTGGAATATAGGCACATTCCTATACATACATACATATATATGTATATATACATATTTATATTTACCTCTTTGTAACTTCTATCCATTTCCAGTCTGGAGGGCAGACTCTCTGGGAACAAGTAGAACAAATCTAATCCCTCTTTCAGAAGACAACTATCTAACAAAATCAAGTATTTGAAGACAGCAATACTCACTTACTACTATTTGAAAAAAAGGGGGTTATTTAATAAGCAAAAGAAAAAGACTATAAATGGGGAAGAGTCAATCATGATACTACATAGAGTTCATTTCTCAAAATTTTCTAAAATATTTCTAATCCACCCCCCCCAGAAAAACCCTTTCTACTAAAAAATTCCCTTTACATCCAACTGAAATATTGAAGAATGAAATAATGGAACAAATCTAATTTAGTGTTCTAGACCTTTGGAAAAGATGAGAGAAAGCTATAGAAAATTCAGTTTGTACTTACTCGCAGTATCCTGTGCCATTTTGGTAGGTAACACATTTTCCTTCATTTACACAGGGTTTGAAAGCATCTCGACATTGTATTGCTTTAAAAAGAAAACACAAAATATAAATTAGATGTATCTCATACCGTCATATACTCTATGATCCAGCCCAGCCCTCAAATTTCAATCAGATTTAGAATTCCCACTACAACTACTCTATCCAACAAAACACCTAACAGAGCAAAGAAGTAAGACTCCAATCCAAGAAATGGTCTCTCCCCACTGGTAATTTGCTTTTTGGTAATAATTGGCAAAATACTTCATTCCATGGCATCCCAAAAGAAAGGATCTCTCTAATACAATAAACTTCAGAGGAGTGTTCTCATAATCTATCAGTGAAGAGGGAGGGATAATTCAGAAGAAAACTTTTTTTCATCTATGACTTCAGCACAACCTAAACTTAAGGTGGATTTTTGGAAACTTCAGAACTGTTCATTAGAATCTGCTTCAAATTTATTTCTTCCAATTTTTCATATATTTTCTATATTACATCTAAGTTATCTTTCCAAAATCAACCATTCCAAGCCCTCCACCACAAGATGACCAGCTCCATTCTGATTTTATACTACTTCCCTACATTTCTTCTTGTTGTTGCTCAATCATGTCCAAATCTTTTATGTCTCTGTTCCAGCAAAGATACTGGAATGGTTTGCCATTTCCTTTTCTAGTGGATTAAGGCAAATGGGTTTAAATGATAAGCTCAGGGTCACACAGCTAGTGCCCGAGGTTGAATCTGAGATTGGATTTTCCTGATTCCAAGGCCAGCTATCCACCTCACTTAATTCTATGCATCAATAAAACTGCAAAATTCTTCATTTCCCACTATCCTCTGTTCTTGTCTGTCTCTGTGCTTTTACATCTTCTGTTCTCTATGCCCCAATTCTCCATATTCCTTAAAGGTCCAACTCAGTTCACGTCTCCTGTAAAGTTTCCCCAAGAAAGTTATCTTTCCCACTTTGAATGTGTGTAGATTTTTTTCTTGAACTTTTCTTTTTCACATATTTATTTGGACATTTGTCCTGCTTCTCTTTTTCTTCCCTATTATACTGTAAGCACTCTAAAAGCAAGGCTTTAGTCAGCTCTCCTTCCATATTTACTCCAAGTATTTAATAAATGTGCATTGATTGAAGTGAATAATCATATCTCATCTTAAGAATTTCTGAGTAGGTCTCTTAAAGCAGACGATAGCAACTGGCATCGAAGCCAGGAAGACCTGCATTCAAGGGGCACCTCTGACAAATATTGTCTAGAGACCCTGGAGAAATAATTTAACCTCTGCTGCTGCACTGGCAGAGGGCAATTTCTTACCTGAGATGTTCCTATAACAACAAATCACAGATTCAGTTCTTATTCCTATAACCACAGGACCAAGAACAACTGTGTTCCTCAGCCATATAGCCCAACCCCTTCTTCCATCACTCTAGAAGTCACCCCATGGAGATGAGACCCAGCAACTGCTTCTGCTGGTCCCGAAGTCCTTGCCTCCTCAGCTACATAGCTATCAAAGACAAGAAAAGACAGCCCTCAAAGCCACAGTCCTTACTATTATTGTATGACTCAATATTGAAATATTAAAGATATATGACCATTTGCTCTGCAACTACAACTTAAGAACTATGGGACCTTTCTATCTTGCAGTTGAAACCTCCTATTTTTGTTGTCTTCCCTGTTAGAATGTTTATGCCTTAAGAACAGGGGTGGCATTCTCCTTTTGTATTTGTGTTCCTAAAATTCAGCAAAGTGCTATGCATATAATTTACATTTAATGCATTCAATTCCCTTTAATAAATTCAATAAATATCCCATCCACTCATCATCCATCCATCCGTCCATCCATCTATTCATCTACTCACTATGCATCTACTCATCCACTTATCTTTCCATCCATTCACCCATCCACTCATCCATCCATTTATCTATCTACACATTTATCCATCCATCCATTCATCTTTCCACTCATCCACTAATCCTTCCATCTATCATCCTTCTATCTGTCCATTTGTTATTCACAAGATCATAGACCTGGAGCTGGAAGGAACCTCAAAGATCATCTAATTTATTACAACTGTTTCATTTTATACCTGAAGAAAAAAAGAAAATGTTAGTGATTTGCCCATGATTACAAATGCAGGTCTTCCTATTTCACTAGCCAATGCTGTTTTTCACTCTATTATGATATCTACATCCCCCACCTCTTGGAATCAATGGACAAAGTGAAGTTGACAAAACATATAAGAACTTTTCCTCACGTGTGTTTGTTTTAAGAGAGAGGTTTTTTTGGTTATTTTCTTAAATGATATGTGCTGTACTCTAAATCATTGTCTCATGCGTGCAGACGCACGTGTGCCTGTGTGTGTGATGGACCCTTTTGGCAATCTAGTGCAGTCTAGGAACCCTCCAAAAACAACAAGATTCCCTGCCCTAAATGGACTAGCCACATTGAAGAAAGACAAAGAATCTGAAGCTCCCTTCTAGTCCTGTGATTCTATAATAATAATAATAATAAAGTCTTTTAAAATTTACACAGCATGTCATGTACATTATCTTACAGGAGCCTCAAAACTATTCTGTGAGATAGATGCTACAAGTATTATAGCTATTTTTAAAATGAAGAAACATACATAGAGCAGCTTTTCAAAGATTCCCTAGCACTATGCATCAAAGGAATGATTTTAAGTTAAATGTACCTGACTCTAAAGTCAGTCCCTGGGCACTCAAACTTCTTTTGGTCTTGTTTCATTTTCACTATATTTCCATAAAGCCAAAACAGGAAGAAACTGTTTACTGTAAATTCAAAGGGTCCTGGACCTTGTGTCAGGAACCTTGTTTTAAATCACGTGTGGGACAATTGTTACTGAATCTTCAGGACACATAAGTCTTCTTGGCCTTCCATGTTTTACTATGTAAGAGTCAATGGATGAGTCTTATGAGGAAAACCTGGATAAATTGCTACATATTATATAAATAATTACTTCAGGATTCTCAAATCACTCAGCATTAATAAACTAAGCAATTACTCTGTAACCTATGCTGAAACAATAATTTTACATTATTATAATTTTTATCAGACGAAAAAGCTGAGGGCCAAAGAGGTAAGATCACACACATAGCAAGTTTGTGGCAGAACCAAAATGAGAACACAGACTACAAGAATCCTGGTTCTTAATCACTCAGCCCCCTTTCCCAACACAGCTGCCACTAGGAGCATCCAAGTTCAGGAAGAGGGTCAGCTCACTGTCCATATCCCACTTCCCTGTAGGGCTCACATTCTCCCTCTTCCCACACTGATAAGCCCAATGCAACAACTATAATTAAAACAGTTAATGTCAGGTTATTTCCTCCATACCAAAGTTCTCAAACTGATTTCTTCATTCTCTTTGGACACTTTTATTAGTTTCAATATGAACTTCCTGGCTTCTTCTATTTGCTTTTTTTCTTTAAAAAAAAAAATAGGAAAGGAATGTATAGAACAATCCCATGTTCTATCCGGGATCTTCTCTTCTTCTCTTGACAGAGTGATATGGCAAAGCGACCACTGACTTGGGAGTTGGGAAATAGAGATTCTGGGTGAACATACTGCCTTTACCTGGATGGAATCTGAATTCTTCAGTTATAAAATAAGAAGAGACTAGATCTCTAAAATAAATTCCAGCTCTAAAAAATCTATGGTCTGTATATATTAAACACATCAGAACCCAAAACACGCTTCTGTTCTGCTGTAAAGCTAGATCAATTCAAACAGATATATAGTAGGACCTTACTTTACTCCCCATGCCCCCACTTTTTTTGGAGTATGCTCCTGGTAACTGTGCCCTTCCAGGTAAAAATTTGAGCATCCACAGACATCCTCTGTCTCCTTCCAGCTATGCACATTCATTGCCAGGTTGAGTCCCCTCCATATACAAATTGGCTATTGAGCTAAATGTACCAAAGGAGGGAACTGATCCTCAGAACACTTTTTTCTTTCCTACTTCAAATAAGGAGAATGATCCAATTTCATTAATGAGCTTTTCTGCCTCCCCATCTTCAGGCTGCCATGACCAATGTCCTATAAGGTAAGTCTGGGTCTGGAATGGAGCCATTTCTTTTCTGTTTTTTCTTCCCCAGTTTCCTTCTTTCTCCTCAATGGAGGAGTTGAGGCAAGCTTGAGTTCCATAAGGGTCCTGAGAGGCCAGAAAAGCAGCAGCTACCATGTCTACCCAGTGGTTTAGCAGCAGGAGAAAGTAAGAGAAGAGTCAGCATCACAGAAAGAAGATGATGCTTAGAATACAGTTGGCATTTGATCTGACTCTACTCAATAAATGGTTGATTAGAAGAGCTGCCAAACTAGCATAAACCTTACTCAGGCTTCCAACAATCATAAACTGAATTTCTAAATCCTGTTTAAATTATTCTGTTGATGCACACTGTGATTCTCTTGTGTTTACCATCACTTTCTGTGTGGGAATGAAAATGACCTGTCTGATAACCGATTCACAGGATGTACTAGAAAATGTTTTTACTTTCCTCTCTTTTGAGAGAAACCTAAGACTAATACCAAAAGTACTATTACTGTAATTAGCAAATCTCCTCAGAAAATCTAGGTAAAGATGAGTGAAGAGTCAATAAATATGAGAATTAGGAAGCTTACTTCTTTTATTGAGAAGTCAAAAGTTCCCACAGAGCTAAACACTGGGCAAACCACAATGGTAAGTAAATGGAGCATACTGGCATAAGTCAGCAGTCCCCATGACCTCAGAGGGCTAAGCACCATGCCAGACAAACACTCAGAAAACCTTTCTGTGCAATGTGCTGTATTAGGTGCTAAAGATACAGAGATATAGAAAACACAAGTCTTACCTTCAATGAGCTTACAATATAGAATTAGAGTAAGGCAAGAATGCAAATATTAATAAAACATATTAGAAGATATGAATCACATAAGGAAAGTATAAGTATAAGCCTGTGCAGGAATCAGAAAGGAGGAAAGCAAAGACGGAAGATTAGAGAAGCTTTTCTGGAGAAGAAGGCAGCATATAAAATTGTTCTTTATGAGTGAAAGAGATTGGAGCAGTTAAAGATGACATTGTGGATAGAACCCTCATCATAGAGTCAGAAGGACCTGAGTTACACATCTCCTAGATGTGTGAGCTTGAGCAAGTCACTTAATCCTGTTTGCCTCTTTAAAAATGAATGAAAACAAATAAAAATAATAAAAGAGTAGAAGGGACCTCAAGAGGCAGAGTACTATAATCTAAAAATAAGGAATGCCATGGAGGCAAGAAAGATGAACAAAGTACACAAACTTGAGTGCAAATTTAGAAAGGAAAAATAAATTAAAGGATGTAGAGGGCCAAGGAGAAATGGCTGGTAATAGGATGGAAGATGGTCAACTGAGGTCTCAAGAAGCAATCCCAAAAATGTGAATAATTGCTTTTATAGTTGATGTTTACATAACCCTTTAAGGTTTACAAAATGCTTTGTATATTTATCTTCTGATCTTCACAATAATCCTCCAAATTAAGTGTTATTATTCTTATTTTACAAATGAGGAAACTGAGGCTGAAAAAGGTTAAGTGTCTTAACCAACATCATAAAGCTAGTAAATATCTGAGGCAGGATTTTAACTTAGGCCTTCCTGAATACAAATCTAGAAATATGTCAGTGACATTTAGGTTAGGTTAGAGAAGGAAAGACTAGACTATGCAGGAAGATAATTTAGGCAGCTATTCTTAATGCAAGCAAGAAGAATCCGAATTAGGATGGTATGGAGGGGAGGGGTGCAGATGACAAAAATTAGGGAAGTAGAATAGATAAGACTTGAAAAACTGGTTGATATTAGTGAAGAAAAAAGGAAGGGAAAAGCCAAAGATGATTCCTAAGGTCATAAACCTTGATAACTGAGAGAAATATGGAGCATTAAAAAAAAACCCACAGAAGTATAGATTTGAAGGGATCCTAGCAGGTGGAAAGATCCCACAAGGTCTTTTGTTTCTCTAGCTACAAGATGATTCTGTAAAGTGGGGGGTTCAAAAAAACCCAAAGCCTGTTTTTAAGTAGTCTGACAGATCATTACAGGAAAGAGTCTCAGAAACAAACAGGCCAAAATCAATAACATTTCGCCGAGGCAATCCAGAAGCTCTGATCTTATTTAGCAAAGCAAATGTTATGACCAAAAGGAGGAAGGCACAGCAGGCTAATAATTAATTATCTGATCAATAGAATCATGCTACCTTGAACCCCTCTCTCCCTCTCTTAATAGATTACTGAGCCACTGATGAGAGCTTTAGTAAATCCCTACTAACCACATTACAAACCACAAAAAGAGAATGGTAAAATAACACAATGTGCAGTCTAAGCTGGAGAAGTGATAAGAAAATGAAAACTTCAAATCTTGTTTTTAACTGCTTAAGTCAACCAACAATTATTAAGCACCTACATAAGCTCATAACTGCGGATACTAGAACCTAAAAGGATAGTGCTTAACTTCAAATCTAGTAGGAGATTAAAGTAAAAACAAATCAATATAACTTGGAAGGTGATGGTAACAGCCATCAAACAGGGGCAGCAGAGTTCCAAGAAGGAATTATTTCCAACTATCAGGATCAAGGAAACTTCATGGAGGAAGTGGTCCCTAAGCCTCTGAAGGATGGAACCAGGCAAGGGGAGAGGTATACAGTATATATTCCAGTTTTGTGATCAATATACACAAATGTATGAAAAAAAGAGCAAAACCAAAGGCTGGTAGTAACAGGATACACTAAATGGAAAGAGTCTTAAAAGACTCTGGACTCTTAAATGTTTGAATTGAATTGTTTGTTGAAATAAGGCTGGAAAGTCAAGTCAAAACCAGAGTGTTTGGAGTCTCAAATGCCAGGCCATAGGTTTTCACTTCTTAGCTCCCTTCTAACTCCCAGATTTAAAGACAAATGTTCCCTCTGTTTTTATAGTTTGGGATACTGACAGACCACCCTTCTTGGTTGATCTCTTCTCCCTCAACATCTGTGGTATTATTCTCTTCTTGGCCACTCTTTTTCAATCTTCTACTGGTTCTTTATTGTTCCCTATGTGTGAGAGACAGACAGACAGAAAGACACAGAGAGACAGAGAGAGAGAGAGATGAGAGAAGGGAAGAGAGAGAGAGAGAGACAGATAGACAGACACAGAGAGACTGAGTGTATGTGTCTGTCTGTCTCCCAACACTTTTATCCTACATACTTTTTTCACTATATGTTCTCCTTTGTCATCTACCATAGATTCAAGTATCACTTCTAAACAAATCTATATATAAACCCAAGTTTCTCCCACTAATTCCAATCTAACATTGCCAACCACCTACTGAATATCTCCAGCTAGATAACCCAACAAAATTTCAATCCCAACATATTCAGAATAGAATAACTGAACTGTTGAACAGAATTGGATTCGATGTTGGACAATCTAGCATCTGGTTCCAAATGAATTCATTTCTGCCACTGGATAAACTATACAAAGAAATTTAATACCATAAATGCATGGGTGTAGGGCAGAAAAAATATTCTTTTAATATTACACATGATAAATGATTTAATCAAGACTTGAAAATGTTGGGGATTTTCCTCCAATATAAAGAAAGCATTTAAACTTATTAAACAGTTCTCTTATTTATGTTTACACAGTAAAAATGACAATTCCAAATCTGCCATAGCCACTGCATTAATAATCAGTTGCAAGACTCATGGGACATCAGTCACTAAGGCTGAGACAAGAGTAACAATAACCCAACCCAATAACGTCACATCTTTTCTGAACATCCTTCCAGGGCTTCCAATAAAGCCTAACCCCTCTTTTATTTTCTCTAACATTTTCAGGTCATTTTAAAATTCTGGCTGGCTTATACTTCCTTTCTCTAACCTCCAAATCAAAAACATAAGCCTCTTTTAGAAAAGAACTATGATCTGTTGATTTTAATAATACCACAAAATCAGGTTTTTATATCTGGAAGATAGCATTTCTTTCTTATCTCATTACTTCTGACTATCATGCTATAGCTATAAAAAGTGGTATTTGGTAAATGTTTACTAATTAAAACCAGTCCTGTGTACTATGAAATCTTTTTTAAAAGTGGTAAAGAACATAGGAGATAAAGACCATACTTCACTAGTCCAGGTTATATTCATGTAAAATTGGGAGAGCAATCTCCAGGTGTCGCCTTTGTACTCTTACAAGTATATAAAGTCCTTTCAGAATTCAGAATTATCACCTTTCTGAAACTGGAAATTTAATCTCTATGAAACTCGAATTTCTTTTTGATTCCGTCATCGCAACTGGCTTTCATTATCTCACATCTGGATTAATGAATTAATCTTCTAGCCAGTCTGCTTGACTGCTTTCAATGACCTGTGCACCTCCCCTTCCCCCATCAATCTGCACACTACTCATCTACTAATATTCCTTAAAAACCTTCATCGGAATATCCATTTCCTCCTACTTCTCCCTGTATCCAATCCAAACTCTTCTACTGGGTACAGACTGCATTCAAACACAGAATTTCAGTCAAAAGAAACTTAAAAAGCCACTTGTTCCAAGCTGAACCCCAAACAGAATTCCCATAGAAGATAGTCAACAAGTGATCATGGAGCCTCAGCATACAGACATTCAGTGGGGGAGAAGACAATTCTGTCCAAGACAATTATAACCCCCTCTTTTTTGGATATCTCTAATTGTTAAGAACTTCTCTCTTGATAATAAGGCTAAAACTGATTTCTCTTCTCCAGACTAAATATTTCCAGCTCCTGATTCTCATATAACATGGATTGGAGGGACCATCACACCCTCATTCCTGGAAACTGTTTCTCTCATAAATACAGCCCAAGAACACATGAGCTTTTTGGCTGTGCTGTCACACAACTGACTCAAGTTGAGCTTACAAACACTAAAACCCTCATCTTATACTTGGGAAGGTGGTGTTTTTGAACCTAAGAGTTTTTGAACTCTATTAAATTTAATCTTAGTAGATCCAATGTATTACCCTACTCTGCTATCTTTCAAACCCTCTTTCCTACTCCATCCCACCAGACACCTACTAATCTCTCCAAACCAGTCTTCTCGCCCTCATTTAAATACTTCTGGAATATTTTCTCCTCCATAAGTATTTCTGCTATTGTTTCCTTCCCCTGGCATGTGCTCCCTTCTACCTAATAAAAATCCTACCCAAGCATCAGGATCCAGCTCAGTTTCCTTTTATCCCTGTGTCCTTCTGACTAATCCAATTTTTTACTAATCTCCTTATCTAATGAATTCTTATGGTACCAGCAAAATAATGTTGTGGTCATGTATACTTATTGTGTATCTAAGTTATATTTTAATATATTTAACATCTACTGGTCATCCTGCCATTTAGGGGGTGGGGGGGGGGGTAAGAGGTGAAAAATTGGAACAAGAGGTTTGGCAATTGTTAATGCTGTAAAGTTACCCATGTATATATATCCTGTAAATTAAAGGCTATTAAATTAAAAAAAAAATTCTTATGGTACCAATATCTCATTTAATTCTACACTATCCTAAATACTACATAACTATACTAACCTCAGTTAATTCTATACTATATATATTGTTATGTCTATACTTTTCCTCCACATTTGTTAGTTTGATCTCCTAAACTAGATGATAAATTCCCTCTAGGTAGAGACTACATTTTATACTTCTTCTGTATCCCTAGAATAATGCTGAAATGCCTATTAATAAAGGGCTAACTGATTGCTACCCCAAGATGGGACTGAGCAAAGTGGAAAAAGAACTGGTTTTCTACTATAAAGAGCAGGATCGTTATAGAAAGCTTAGAAAATGGGAGACTTTTGAGAAAATTCAGAGCAGAACATCAATAAAATAGCAATTTCCATAACTTCATTAAGAGCTCAGCAGCTTCTATGACAGACTAAACTTGACCTTCTGAACAAAAGAAACACTGGAGATTGAGATGAGGAAAAAATAAAGGGCAAGAAAGGGATGCAAGCAACACATATTCAAAAAAACAACAAAATAAAAAACGAGTTGCTTTGGTTATATAATTTGATCCTGTCCTTCCCTCCCCCCCAAATGCTTTCAATTCATATGATCCTGACACATGGTCCCTTCCACTCAATAGCCACTATATAAGTAGCCCTAGAAGCCTTTGGAGTCCAGCATGAATATTCTTTAATGTTCCTTCCCTATGAATTATAATGTTGCTCAGACAAGGTCATGGTATTTACTCAAATATATCTGCCCTGTGTGTACTGTGACAGAGAGTGCCAGCAGTCCCTGATTTTACCCAATTCTTGATCCTCAGGAGGGACAAGATTTGAAAAAGAACTGGCCAGCTTGGATGGAATCTTCCTTACAATTTTCTCTAGACATTTAGCAAGTTTTTTTCCCCCAGGGCTCCGGAATATCATGCCAGCCACACATCAAGTACTTAAAAGCCTCCCTTTGTTTTAGGGATTTCTGACATAGGTAATTAAGGCTACACTCTCATCAGGTTTAATCTGAGCTGCCTTCGCTATGTTTCCCTTGTTGCATTAACATATAATCATTTTAAATTGGCAGAGTCCATAGCAGCTCTGCATCTTCAATAACCCACTGTGGCTGAGCTCTCACATGATTTTGCTGCTAGCCCACTCCCCCCGTGTTGGAAGTGGGGCATCTGTTTGGTGCTCGCTCCCAAGACACCCAGGGCCTGGTGGGCTGGTGGATCAAAACCAGCCAGGGAGGGAGCTTCCAACTATCTCTTCAACGTTTATGCAAATCTCAGGTAGCTGCCTTCCACAGAGTTGGCAGCCCAGCCAGCTCGTGCCTTGGGCTGCAAAGGTTGCTTCTGTGAAAAGTTTCCCAAAAAGTCTGATGGTTAATTTACCAGGGGTTAGAGAAAAGACTGGGCAAAGTGAGGAAGACAGGAGGATTTGGCTGCATTATTGTACATCTTTGAGTCAACTTATTACCAAAAGCATTCAATTATTTAAAATTCTGTTGCATGAAGGCAGCTGCACACAAATACCTTGTAAGCAAACACATGCAAAGATGGGATCTTCAAGGTTCCCAAATGACTTTTAGCTGTAGCATGTCACCGTCCCCATGTTTTAATGAAGATTAGTATTGTCTGTTGTTGATATTTTTTGAGGGAAGCAGGATGCTAAGCTGAAATGAAGACCAGTCGTGGAGTAAGGCCAAGGTCTATCATTTACTGAGTTTCCCTAGATTTAGCTTTCAAAAATCCCATTTAATTCATCACCTCATACACAGAGCCCAAAACAAAAGATGAAGGGGATACTCTTCTTTCTCAAGGGCTTCAGTATCTGGCTCATAACATTCCTCTTCTTTCTAAACCCCTGGGCTTATAGTGGGGGATTTCAACTTACACATCAAAAGCCCTTCAAATACCTTTGCTTCCCAAATCATCTGTGCCTTCATTCCATTTCAGACATACATTTATATATGCGTTTGTGTGAGAGAGAGCCGCAGAGTATGGATATGCATATATATGTACATGTATATACATATGGGACTGTGTGTATGTATGTATATCCACATATATAAGTGTATATGTCAAGGGAAATATATTTACACATTTTCTCTGACATATATACATAGGTATGTGTGTATACATGTATGTATGTTATATAGCTCCATCCTTGATCCACAAGTGTTTCACCTCCATAATCCATCTAAATCTAAAATTCCTTGGACCACAATCTCCTGCCTTTTCAGCTATTCCTTTAACACAAAAATCTGATCTGTCCTGACCTCACCTACTCACTCCACTCTCCCAGATTCCCAAGGCCATATCCCTGCCCTAGTCTTACTTTCCCTCCTCAAAATCAGATTCCTTTTGTTAACCAGCTCAATTGTATACTGGCTTTGACCCTTAAGTCATTTGTCACATTTCCTACTGTTTTTCATCCCACTTTTTTTTCAACTAACAAATATCTATTCCCCCTCTTTAAAAAGGAAAAAAATTCTTAGTATTATAAAACAAAACAAATTCGTACATGGTCATGTCCAAAATAGTTCCCAACTCCAGTTTCCTCTTACCTTTTTCATTCCTGCTCAATTGCTGCTGGATACCAACAGAAAATACTAACTGGAGTCCCCTATCCAATCTCAACTGAGTTTTGATGCTGGACAGGACACTTCCTCTTCCCACAGCAATTCTTAAGCAATCATGTGTCACTGACTTAAGCCCCATAAGGTGAAATACAAGACTAGTGATAATTCATTTCATTTAGATTCTCTCAGTTGATGCTTTTCTCCCACCTTACCCAATTATTCTGCATAATTACTAAATAGTACTTATTTATTAGTATATATGTCTCCCTTCTCTCTCTTCCCCCATAAAAGGTAAGCTCTTTGAGAACAGGGCCTCAGGAAGATCTCATTTTTCTCTATCTCCAATGTTTAGCAGTGTCTGACCCACGATAGGTTTTTAAATGCTTACTGAATGAATGGATAAATAGACTGATCAAAACACAATTTCTAATTAAACCAATAAGCAATTTGTATGTGTGTGGGGGGGTGTCTTGGAGGAAGAAGAATCTTTAACTATTTTGTGATTCTATAATTAATCAATTTGTAGAGTGCTCCCATAGTGGTAGCCAAATGACCCACCCACATATACCACATAACTGCTTAGTATTCAATTGGTGTGATTTCATTTTGTGAACTGAATTAAGTGGATGAATTGAAAAGATTTGGGGGGAAGGGTAGTACCAAATTATTTGTATTTCAAAAGGGATGAAAAGTTAGATTATAATTTTCTAACACAGGAAAGGGGAATATATTTGAAAGTTTCTACCTTAAAATTTGCATGAATAATACCCTTAAGGAGATTCTTGGTCCCTACGTATTCTGGTACAACTGGTTGAAAAGCAGCCAGCACGATTACATATAAACAGTAAATTTGGAGGCTGCTAATAAAATCCCATTTGAATGCCAATCTTACTCCCAAAAAGCTTTTGGAAATTGTAGGGTTTTCTTCCCCCTCTCTGTAGATTTACCTGTTAAGAAACATCATAAATTCTACCATGGCAAAGCCAGACACACCCTCTTCTCTTCACTCTCTCTCTCCATGATCTCATCAGCTCCCATAGGTATAATTATCACCTTTTTGCAAATGACTTTTATTTCTGTATAGCCCATCCTAACTTTCCCCTACTCTCTACATCAACGACTGTCTATCAGATTTCTCCACCTGGATGTCTCATCACCATTTCAAACTCAAAATTCTCAAATAAAACTCATTATTATTACCCCATCATCCACTAGCTATAGGAGGCTATAGCTTTTCAATTTTTTTCTTGAGGGAATCACCATCTTTCTAGCCACACAGAAGTCATCCTAGTTTCTTCTTCCCTTTCTGTCCTCCATCCAATTGTTTGCTTAGTCTTATTTTTCTTACCTTTACAACATCTCTTAGGCCTTTCTCTTTCCTCTTCCCCTCACAAGCATTATTACAATAGCCTCTCTTTGGTTCTCTGTGGTTCCATCTCTCTCTTCTCCAACCTATCTTCATATAGCTCCTGTATTAATATTCCTAAAACACATCTCTTTCCACATTACTTCCCTATTCAAAAATCTTCAGGGGTTGTCTATTGTTTGTAGGATAAAATACAGAGTACTCAGCCTAGTATTTGAAGGCTGTCCACAACCTCGTTACCACTTATTTTTGCCATTTTATTTCATATTATTTCACATTCTAGCACTTTACGTTCTAGCCAAGTTGGCTAATTAGCTATTTTCCAAACTCCACATTCTCTTTTCCATCTATATATCAGAGAACAGACTGCCTCCCATAACTGAGATGCATTTCCTCCTCACTGTCCCTTCTCAAAATTCCTATTTTTTTATTGTTATGCTCAGATTCTACAGACCACCCCAAACTACTCTTCATCCTTGACCCCCAACTTTTTGTACCTTCTCCCTCCCCAAATTTCCCTATACTGTATTTAATTATCTGTGTACAAGCTGGATCCACCAAGAAAATCTAAATTCCTTGAAGAAAAGAACTGTTTTATTATTCAGCAAGTAAAGTACTTTTCTTAAATTTATTGAATTGAAAAAAAAGGAGATGCATTTTGATGTTAAATTATCATTCACAAAGACTGCTATATGTTTACAAGCGAAGTAGAAATTATAAAGACGGTTATATTTACCCAGGTTTAAATCCCACTTCTGATTGGGGAAGTCACTTAACCTCTGTTTCCTGATGTAAGAAAGGAGGAGGTTAGGCCAGATGGCTTCAGAGGCCCCTTCTAGCTCCATCTAGATCTTCCGCTTCTCTACCATCAGGTCTTAAAGACAGCTACAAAAACTCAAAGTATATGAGACAAATTTCAACTGTTCTTTAACTAAAATCCCCTTGTTGCTTTGTCTTTATTTAAAATTGTTTTGTTAAAGTTAGATTCAAGAAATAACTTTTAAATAAATTCAAATACCAAAGAATCTACCAGATACCAAGCATTTTGCTGAACCCCAAGGAGGATATAGTTTGTTTCTTTCTCTCTCTCTCTCTCTCTCTCTCTCTCTCTCTCTCTCTCTCTCTCTCACACACACACACACACACACACACACACACACACACACACACACCCCTCCCACTCTTGACAAAATAAGGAAAACTGGATCAGAGAGGTACAAAAGGTTGTTACAGAGAGGTTGAAGGGAAAGATCAGGGAAATTCTTCCATTACAATTGCTCCAACTGAAAATAAAACTCTCCTGTACCATATAAAGGAAGCAAGTCATTGTTTTGCTTCCTTGTTAAGAAAAAGCTTCCTAAATGGTGCTAAATCCTTAAGGATATTGCTCTTCCTGCTCAAAAAAGTGACTGTGACTTTAGGGCTAATTTCCCCAAGGAAAGGCAGATGTGTCAATATTAAAGTACAGATCCAACTGCTATTGAATAAAATAGCTTACATATGTCACTTTTTAAGGGTTGCCCATCACTTTACCTACACAAACCCATTTAACTCTAAAGAGTAGATATTATTATTTTTCTAGTTTTACAGATGGGGAAGCTGAGACAGATAAATTTAGCGCTTAGAACCCAGGGCTTTGGAACTCTAAAGCCCAGAACTCTATTCAGTACATTGCTGCCCACTCTGGGTCAAGTAAAAAAAATAAGAGAACCCATTCTTGCATAGAGAAATTTCCTTTGGAATCCTTGGAAGAGAGGCAGCATGGTGTAATGGACAGAGCTAGCAAAGCCCTGGGTTCAAGTCCACCCATGACATATACTGGCTCTTTAACTCTGAGCAATTTAATCAGCCTCTCAATGCTCTAAACTCAGATAGAATGTGGGGCCAGTAACCTGTGCACATACTGACTTAGAAAGCTACATATTAACATTAGTTATGTGTTATCATATTTTTATGTATTTTATTCAAATATTTCCCAATTATATATTAATCTGGTTTGAGTATATACTTCTGAGGTTATATACACTCTGCACTTGACACTGTACACTAAACAACTTTCCTCAACCAGAAATTGGAGAGCAATTGCATTGTTGGAGGGAATTTCCACATTTGAAATGGCCCTGGACCAAAGAAACCATAAATCCAATCCCTAATTCTAATCTTGTCTGATGTCAAGAAAGCAACAATCTAGAAGGAAATACAAATTCCACACCAGTGCTTGTCAGTGAACTGTTATACCTCAGTGAACTGTTACACCATTTTGTAAACAAAATGATAGAAGGGAAAACTTCTGTGTCACAAAACTGAAGGGTCACAATCATTATATACGGCTGGAAATGATGACTTTGGTCTGGGATCAGAGTTATGCATGCTGGACATCAAACCTTGGGGACCTAATCATAAACGTACACACTACCACCAAACCTATCTTCTCTGGGACATGTACACACTACCACCAAACCTATCTTCTCTGGGACATGTTTACTGAAATAAACACTGAAATAAATGTTTACTGACTACTATACACAAGCAATACAAAGATCAGTAAGAAAGTTTGACAGCTCCCACCCTCAAGGAATTTATAATCTGGTGGGAAGAAGATTTGTACCCAAGTCACTATAATATGAAGCAGAATAGACTAGAAAGGGAAGATAAGAAGATGTGCATGGGGCACAGTGGAAAAAAGCTCTCTCTCTGATCTCAGTTTATTTATGTGTGTAATGAAGGGAGTGACCTAAATGCCCTATAAGGTCCCCTCTAGCTCTGTGGGACCCTGGGAATAAGGTCGAGTCCAAGTTATCAGAGTTTAAAGGAAAGGGGAAATCACTTCACGTTTGGGACAATGGGCAGTTTCAACAGGAATTATGGACTTCTGGGCATCTCAGATGAGGAGAAGAGGCTGATCAGATGCCAAGAGGCAGAAAGCCCCGAGGGTATACTTGAGACATTATTAAGTAGGGCAGTTTGGCTGGAGCATAGGGTATGTAAAGCAAAAAAAAAAAAAAAAAAGAAAGCTGGTAAGACTGGAAAGGTAAGTTATCACTCATAAAATACACAGGAACAAGCACCAAAAAGTAATGCATATAAATCGGAGGATCTATCAGAAAAAGGGTCCCAATGCATCCAAAATTTTGGCCTTCTTACTCCACATGAATCGGGAAACCAGGATGTTTAGAAATATTCAAAAAAATTCAAAGAAACATTTCTCATATAACCAAAGCATTCTACTAGTAGCTGGGAGGGATACAAAGTTAGATAAGAAACAATGTTTATGTCTACCCAAATGGAGCTTACACTCTAATAGATACAAAGCTCAACTCCAGAAACAAACTAAGAGGATTATACTTGTTCCAAAAATTGCTCCCAGGGGCAGAGAGAACCTTGGAACAGAGAAGAGCAATAGAAAGAGAACATTTAATCTTTATGAAATATTAAAGAAGATAAAAGTGCAACAATTCCATGAAATGAATGAATGGGAAAAAAAAAAAAAGAAGCAGCCCTAGTTATGTACCAGATACTAGCAAAAGGCCTCCTGAAGCAATGAAGAAGTTCTATTTTCATTTAAAAATGTTGTTTTCACAGCCATTACCTTCTCCTTATTTAAAAAACCCTACCATAATTTAGGCTTCGATAGCCAACAGAAAAAATACACGAGTGGTTACAAGAAGTAGCTGCTTCCCTTCCCTTTCTTCTGCCTTCTTCCACTTAACTCAGTCTCACCTCCTTTGGTCAGCAGTACCCTATAAATCAGCATGAATCCTCACCCCCACACCCCACACTCTCCACCCCTCAGATTCCCCAGAATTTGCAAGTCTTCTCAGGAAAACAAAGCTGAGTGTTGGTCCCAAGTCCACCAGCAGATGCTTCCAATCTGGTCTGCAAACTGTGAGGTTGGCTTTGTTCCTCCTGGCTCCTGCTGCCCACAGCAGGACTAAAAATTGGTATACGTCAAAAGGCTCCTCTGGCTAAATTCAGGCTCTCTCAATGTGTGTCCACAAAACACTAACATCATTCCCTTTGATATAGAATCTGACCAGCCCCACCAAAAGGGAGGGCACTGATGGGTTGGGCCAACAATGGAGTGAGGCTCTTTTCTAATTCTGGGGCCAAATCAAAGAGTTTTTTGGCCAAGGTATTTCCCTGCCCCCATTCTCAGGCTCAAGACAAAAGAAATATCCAATCGGGCAAAACTCTCCAAACATCGTGGTGGTTACAGGACTTCCTGGATAAGTGCCGTAGCAGGATGTTGGCTCCCTTGGGTCCAATTCTTTTCCCCAGCTGATAACCAGCCTTAAAGCCTCAGAGGATTGGGGGAAAAAAAGAACAGGCAGACACACCCTATTACCTCCCACCTCCACCTGCTTGGGTTCTACTATTCCTGCTTGGCAGCCCAACTGCGTTCCAGGAGAGTCCCGGACTTGCTGCCTTCTCTCAGCTCTGGCACAGCCTCCTGTTACTGGGCACAAGCAGGGGCAGGTAGCATTCATTCCACTCTCCTTGCAGTGGAGAAGAAATCAATCATCGGCTCCCCAAAAGATGACAAAAAGAGAAAACATTCTGGGAGATGTGATTTTATTCCAATTTTCCAATGTCACAGCGGAGGAAATATTTAGTCTTTCTCATTCATTGCTATTAAACCATTTTTCTAAGGGAAAAACTATTCCTCTCTGGGGACATGGAAGCAGCACCCAATTTGAAGAGGAGCTACTGACAGAGGGAGTTTAACCAGTTACACCACTCTGGCCTCAGTTGGGAGTGCCCTTTCTCACAACCACCTCATTATGTTAACAGGGGATTAAATACTCTGGTAAAACAGTATTAAAGCAAGTAACCCCAAAGTTCAAGTAAAGAGATGCTATAAAGGATTGAGTAAATGTGATTTACTAGTGTTGTGTGATTATATAAAACTCCAGCCAAAACATCACTCATTTTGTTGTAAAAAAGTAAAAGCCAAGCATAAAGGATTTTTATTGCCTAAATATAAAAGTTACAGCAGAAGGCATCAGATTATTATAATATTTAATCAACAGAGATGAATGAAACATCTTTCTTACATCTAGCAACCAATACCAGGGCTAAATGCTTAAGTAGGTGAAATTGAGAAACCCTGGGACTCACCAGCCTCCTCTTCAAGTACCCTCCTACCTTTCCCAGGCATCCATTGTCCTTGGGTTGCCCCATGGCTTAAGCTCAACAGGTAATTTATTTACACTCTCCCTCACCCAGTACTCCTGGTTACCTATAGCACATATGCACAAAACCAGAATTGGGGCAGTCTGTGTCCAGGGACAGAGCTAAGGCAATCAGCCCTGCTTGTAGGGATTGTAGTTATGATTATGGACTCTGAAATACTATGAAATAATCACATAAATCACAAACTAGCAAAAAAAGTCACTGTTCATAGCATTGTGAACCTGGACAAATAATTAAGTTCTCAATTTTCTAAGATTATAAATCATAGAAAAGGTGCAGACCTGTAGTGATAGAGGGATTTTCCTTTTCTGGGAGTTCCCAAAAGCCAATGAAATCAGAGGCCAGGCCTTTATCTTTATGGCACAGACATAGCTTAAAAAAATCCATATCCAACATGATTAAAAATACTCTGCCATAATTTTAAGGGGTGTGAATCACATTTTTGTGTAGATCAGAATCAGATAATCTTAGATTTGGAAAGGACCTTGAAGGCCATCTAAGCCAGCTCATACCTGAACAAAAATCCCCTCTAATTTAAACCCCTAGAGACAGCTTTGCTCAAATCTGTTACTTCCTTTCTCTCTCTCCACCTACAATCTGTGTGCTTGGTGTACAGCTATTTTATTAGCTAGATACTCAAAGGCAGCCAGTTTTCAAGAACACAAGAATTGGGGGGTCACTACCAAACTTTCCTCCTCAAACTTCTTGAAGTCATGACTATTACCCACCTTAGCCATCCCACCCAGTCCCCAGTAACAACTCTCACCCAGAAAGCTAGAAGACCAAGACTAAGAACTTAATTGCTTTCAAGAGCCAGCCCTGCCCTGTTAAGTAGAGACTATTTGTCTAAGTGCCAGCAGATACTCTTCCAAGTAAGAAAGCAAGTCTAACATCTTGTACTCAGATAAGAATGTTCTCTCTCTACACAATACTGAACAACCACTCTATCTTCCCACTAGGATGGCAGCAAGAGGGAATTTGACAGAAATTATGGAGATGGACATCTGGTCAGTAAAGCAAGAGTAATAGACCACACCATGACAAGCTTTACCACTAAAAGCAGACGCTGCTCAATATCACTCATTCCCAGTGCTTCAAGTATCACCTTTATGCAAGATTCCCAAACTTCTACTCAAGCAAAAGTAGAAACTGAGTAGTAGCTCTCTACCAAGCTCCCAGCTGACATCTCCTCTGCTTGTATACCTTCATCTGAAAATCCTTCTAACACTTCAATTTTCCAGAAATTAGATTCTTTCCCCAAAACCTTCTCTTCTTTTAAAAGTGGTATTAATAATCTTTCACAATTCCCTCTGCCTCATCTTTTGTATTTAATTGGTTACTAAATCCTGTTAATAATAACTCCCCAATATCCCTCACGTATATATTTCCTCCTCTATTCTTTTTTCCTCTTCATTAGTATAAACCACCTGGAGCTAAATATTCAACAGCCTTCTATGGGTCCCTTCAAGCTTCCAAGCACTCACTCCTCCAATACATGATTCATTCTCCTACTAGATTCATTTTCTATCTCATGTGAAAGGATGATAGATTTGGGTCTAGAAGGGGAGCTTAATGGCCATCCTGTCCAATTCCCTCATTTTACAGAGAAGGTAACGGAGGCATTGAGGAGTAAGCCAACCTACCTGAAATTAAACATGGAATGAAATACCAAAGCTAGAAATCTTATTTCCTTAAACTCCAAATCATGGTACCATATTCAGGGATTCCCTATGGCCTACTGGATAAAATCTAAATGCTACCTTATAAATAAAACTTCAAAAATGACTGATATGCAAAGTCAGTACATCTCCCCCTGAAATCTCACATAGCACTTTGAAACTTTCTAATTCACCAATCTTGATGAATTGTTTTATATCATGTCATCCTTTATATTACAATTTGTTTTGCCTCATCCCCTTACTAAGCCATAAGTAGGAGTACTGGATCTGAAGTCAGGAATACCTGAATTCAAATTTGGCTTCAGACACTTACTGAGTGACCCATCTCATGTCTCTCAATTTATGTTTGCCACAATTTCCCAAACTGTAAAATGAGGATAATAATAGCACCTACCTCCCAGGACTATTTTTGAGGGTCAAATGAGATAAAATTAGTAAAAAGTGGTTAGAGCAGTGTCTGGCATGTAAGGGGTACTATATAAATGCTTATTCTTTTCTCTCCTCACTATTAGTTCTCTAAGAATAAGAGTTTTCTTAGTTGAATTTTCTTCCACAATCTAAGGGCTTTATGCTTAATTATTTGTTTAAATGAATCATCACCTGATCAAGTCAGATATAATTTATTTTTTGGATTAGAGATGATTTACTCAGAACAACACCTCTTCTGTTTGTTATCTTTAAAGGAAATTAAATCACTGAAGGGAGAAAGTATATCCTGTATTTCACAGGAATGGGTAACAGATAGATAAGAGATTGCCATAGGAGGATATTTTCTTTAATGAGTCTGGTTTAGAGTAGAAGGGGAGGAGGCAAGAAAAGCAGAAAAAGTTCCCTTCTTCAATCAAGAAATGAACCAAAAGAGACAGCAACAGAAGATATTTCTGAAGCTTCCCCCAAATTCTCCAAATTCAGGGAAGCTGGCCACAGGGCGGCACCCATCTTTGGTTAGTCTACCACAAAGCTGAGTTTCAAAGAACCCCAGAATCTATTTCTACAAAGTCAAGAGTATCAAGTATCCTTGTCAAATAGACTGCAGCACTACATTGTAAGCGCATCATAAAGTATGTCCAAGACCACAGAAAAATGCACAAAAATTTAACTAAGCATTTTTCTTTTTCCATCTTTTAAAGTAGTTATTTTTTTATTTTAATTTAATCTCATCCTTGAAGAAATGCTGAATAAATTCAAATTTGAGTTTTAAACTTTCCTAACCCAGAGCTATTATTACTAAAACCCCAGGGAAAGGACCACTGATGAGATAAGAGCTCTGAAAAACTATTGAACTCTGGAGCAAATAAATTTTTAGACAAGCAAGAGAGCACAAACAATAAAGACCCATCACATCAAGGATATGGATGGCTGGACTTTGAAGAGAGGAAGATCCCCCTTCTGATAAACAGTAGTTATGTGATCATGAGTCTCAGTTTCCTCACCTGTACAATGGGCAAAGTATCTCTTGGCCTTCCTTAAGAAATTATAAGGCTCAAATGAGATCATGTATTTTACTCTGTAAACTTCACAGCATTACAAGTCAGTTATTATTATCAGTAATGGTAGTGGAATCCACAGTTATTTTAACATTGATATCATCAGCACCCCAAGTGTTAAACAACAATACAAATGCTACCTGTATAATTACACATTAGCTCAACTCTCTTACCTGTATGGTGTTCTGAACTCTTAGCAAAGTTCTCGTTAAAAGGCAATTGTATTGATTTACCAGAGATAGCATGGAGTAAAAGGAAAAATACTGAATTTGGCATAAGACCCTTGTTTAAACACTATGTCCTCTATTTATTATCTGTGTGATCAAAAACAAATTATTTCTCCTCCCTTGAGGACTTTTCAAATCCATAAAATGAGGAAGCTGAACTGCATCAGTGGTATCAAGCTCAAATAGAAACCAGGGCCACTAAACCATAGGAGGATTCCTCCCCACAGTATATTGCCTTAGAAAACCACATATTAACATTATCTGTGATCTATCATATTTTTATTGATTTTGTTAAATACTTCCCATTTACACTTTCATCTGGTTCAGGCAACTCTCAGGAATGGAGACAATCTTGATTTTGACACCCAGACTTAGTAGAATCTGTTATTTGTGTAAAGGTAGTTTAATCTCTCTTTTTTAGTAGCTACATATCTTGCTCATCAGTGTCGATATTTATCATCTGCCCATTAGCAAAAAACAAAAACAAAAAAGCATTGTGGGGATTAAAGCATTTTGATTCCAGCCCTCAATGAAGGGGTCCCCAATACCCAGAAGGCATTCCCCCATCTTCACCCTTCACTGGACCTCTCAATTCCTAGCTTCTGTTAAGGCTTAGCTCATGAGCCTTCTAAGGAGATTAACTTCCTGTGGTGAATTTTCTTATCCTTTTTGAACCTTCTCAGTAACAATCTATTACTGGTACCGAACAAGAGAACTATTGTGTTTTTACTGATATTCTTGAGTTGTTAATACCCCTTTTCTTCCTCCTCAAATTACCATATATATGAACTTATCTTTCTCCAGTAGAATGTAAGCTCCTGTAGGACAGGAACATGTTTTTCAATTTTATTTTTGTCCCAAGCCCTGCACATAGTATGTACTTAATAAACACTATTAGATTATCAGACAGAGCTGAAAGAAGAAACAGACTTGTTCTATTTGGTCCAACAGGACAGAATTAGAAGTAATGGAGAAAAACAGACAATAGCAGATTTTCACTCACTGAAAGAAAATACTTTCTAAACCACCTGACCTACCCCAAAGTGGGAAGTAACAGCTTGGGATGGAAAAGTATCCCCTGCTCTAGAGATCTTTCATCAAAAACTAGATGACCACCTCTAGAGGGGATTTCTGCACTCTGAAACCCGCTTCTTTCCTGAAGTTCTGTATCTCTACTGGCCAGCAAAGGGTCAGGCTTCTGGCCTTCTATTTCTTTACTAGTCCTTCAAGGAACCTAATTTAATGCTCTGAAGTAGTGGCCCCAGACACCAAGAAATAATTATAATAGCAATTCATCATACTTCCCATCAGCAGCAGCTGCTTTCAGAGAAGGCTAACAGAAAACAGAGAACCCACTGCAGAAAGTTCAGCTACCTAAGTTGGTCCATGAACAAATCAACAAACTGTAGACCAGCAACAAAGCCAGGCTGTGAGAAAGAAAGCTCTGGACTCCAATCAAATGGAACCAGAAATGAAGAGAATCGTGAGAAAAATCAAAATGGAGCTTCTTAATGGTGATTCATTAGCTAACTCTTCCTTCCATTCAAGAGGCCAGATTTCATTCATCTGCAATCCATAAAGGTCTTCCAGAACATCCCACAAACTTTGATTTGCTGGCACTGGTGGCTTGATGATGTCAAGCTCACCACACGGGAAAACTGGGTTTGGGTCCTGGACAACGCAATTTCCTTTTTAAATGTTAAGTCTGTAATGTTTTTGGTTCAACGGTAGCATTACTGCCTGCCATATAGAAACCCTAGGTTCCATTCCCACCCTGTGCAATAATACATTCAAAGTCCACTATGGTTTTAACAAAAAAGCCTTGATTGAGAGCCATAGCATCTAAGTTCTGGTCCCCATTCTGTCATTAACTTTGGTCCCTACTTTGTCACTAATTTCTTATTGGGGAGTTTACTTAATACTCTCTGGGGTGAATTGGCTAAGTAAAGTCCAAAAACTCATCATTCTGGAAGGTTCAAAAACTCACTAGCACCCTACTCCTGGGACCCCTTTCCTTACTCAGAAGAGAGAAGTGAAGGGTTGACACTGGAGAGCTCCTTCTCATCATTTCCAACTTAACTGCTTCCCTGGACTTCAAAACATCTCCAGAAATTCAGCTCCCTGAATAACATTTTACCTCCTAGTAGGACTGGACAAACTGGACATGGAATGAGGTAAATCCACGCCTGGAATATAGACCGAAGCTCCCAAGTCTCAGAGGAAGAACAGGGGCCAGGTGGAATACACTGGATCAAATAGGGAAAACCCACAAGAAAAAGTGTGTGTCTTCCCCATGTGAATAGCAGCTCAGAAAAGCAACCCTATGCTTTCTCTGCCAACGAAGTCACTACTCAGAGGACTGTTTGTTCAATTATTTCACAGAGTTGTGTCTGACTCTGTTGACCCCATTTGGGATTTTCCTGGCAGAAATACTGGAGAGATTTGCCATTTTCTTCTCCAGCTCATTTTACAGATGAGGAAACTGAGGCAAACATTTAAGTGGCTTACCCAAGTTCACCCAGCTAGTTACTCTTGAAGACACTATAGTTAGAACAGCACAAGAATGGTTCAGGCTAAAAACAACATGGAACAACAGTGAGATGATATCATGAAGCAACCAAAAGAGATGTTCCTAATTACCGGTGTGGCACCCAGAGAGTTCTGATCATCCAACTCCAACAGAGTGATTTAGGCACTGGGACCCTTTTAGGGATCATGTAGACTTTGGAGGGGAGGGAGGAGGCCCATGAGACCTTATTCTCATTTTTGTTTTCCTTTTAAAACATTCTGACCAAAATCCTTACAAGGAAGAAGCTGGATCAGTGTTAAGGTGTCCACTCAAGAGACTTTATTCTAGGTTTCTAGATGAGGGCTTCAATCCAGTAAAGCAAAAATATCCCCCCAATATAGCTTGGGTCCTTTATGCCCACTGAGGCCTTCAAATAATCAAATAAGAATAAAAATGAAGTATATAATCCCTGGCTCATCTTGATGCTGTGAGTGGCTGTCAAAAGCAATTTTACATTCTCAAGTAATTAATGGAGTCATAATCCATATTTATTTATTGCTTTAAGATTAACAAAGTGAAATGAGTATATGTGTGTGTGTGTGTGTGTGTGTGTGTGTGTGTGTGTGTGTGTATGTTTGGGTGTGGATGTATGTGTATATTATGTATACATATAAATATAAATAGTGTGTCATTTGAGAGGAGTCTGGCAACAACCCTATGAAGTAGATACTACACAGCTATAAACATCAAGGCAAGATTCCAATCTGGGTCTTATTGATTCTAAATCCAGTACTCTACTATATTATATTCAACTATACCCTAAACTTCTGAGGTAACTCCAAACTAAAATATCTTCAAAACCCCACAGATGTCAGAGTACACATCCACATCCCTCTACCTCTGTTATCCAAGACTCATGGAAGGTCACTAAAGATTCTCTAGGAAGCTTAGTTCATTCAAGACTATTCTAACCAATGACCTTTTCAAGGGAATCTGAAAACAGCTCTCTTCCATTTCCCTTTCCCCCCCTCCCAAGATTTCCTCTAAATCCCCAAGAATGGCCCAAGCTATACGAAAACAGACTTTCCACAGCAACTATAAGATAGAAGAGGTCTTTGGGGCTCACTTAGGCTCCTAAGCATGCTTAATAAATGCTTGATTAATTCCTGTTCTCTGATGCTCTGGAATAATCCCGAGATCCATCTTTAAACTCTGGAATCTCTTCAGAAAGTGAGCTGGGATAACTTGTATAACTCTTGACAGCACTATGACGGGAGGAAACGGCATCTGCTCTAAAAGAATCTTTTAAAAAATTTTAATTAAAGCTTTTTATTTTCAAAACATATGCATGGATAATCTTCAACATTCAACCTTGCAAAAGAAAATTTTTTTCTTTCCCTTCCTCCCCTCTCTTAGATGGCAAGTAATTCAATATATGTTAAACATGTGCAGTTCTTCTATATTTATTTCCACAAATATTGCACTGCACAAGCAATATCAGACCAAAAAGGGAAAAATGAGAAAGAAAATAAAATGCAAGCAAAAAAACAACAAAAAGTGAAAATACTAGGTTGTGGTCCACACTCAGTTCTCACAGTCCTCTCTCTGGGTGCAAATGACTTCAAGAGCATACCTTGGCCCTAAGTAGCTCATCATTGGGATAAGGCTGGGGGAGACGGAACAAAAATATGTATAAAAAACCAGAGCTATAAAATTGAACAGTGTGATCCTGGACAAGCTACTTAATCCTGTTTGCCTTAGTTTCCTTACCTGTAAAATGACCTGGAGAAGGCAATGGCAAACCACTCCAGTATTTCTGCCAAGAAAATCCCAAATGTATTCCACAAAGAATCAAGCATAGAGAGCTAAAAGATACAAACCTGGATTAAGGAGGGGCTTGGAAAGACAATGACATTTAAAATGGATGCTAAAATAGATGAATATGAACAAGGAAAACCATAAATTTAAAATTAACAGGAGCCTTACAGTCATATAAATTCAATCCTCTCATAAAGATGAGAAATAGAACCCAGTGAGGTTAAATAATTACTTGGGGTCATACAGGTAGGCAAAGCCAGGAACTGAAAACAGCTAATTCAGGCTCCCCATACAGGATCTTTGCCAAACTCTCTCCCTTAAACACCTCTTGTGTACACAGCAAACAACTTAGAAGGGGGGATTCAATTATCAAAACAACAAAATCAAGACTCCTAATATGCAACAAAATGAAGAAGGTTTCTTTCTGTTAAGACTGAGTCTCGTGCAGAAAGGGCTGGGTAATTCATATGATTGTTTATTGCGAAATTAGGAGCACTTAGCCAACCAACATCATGTTCTGATTTACGCAGTGCTGTCAAAATTTACAGTGCTTTCTTCACAACTTCTCTGGGAGATGGAAGGAGAGGACACCATAGCTTCAGAAAGATCAAGAGGTATGCCCAAAACCACAGAGATGTGGAGGCCTTAAGCTGAGGCTTTTTCCACAATAATCTCAAGGCCTTTCATGTTTGTGTTAGATTCAAGAGTCACCAAGATTCAAGACAGCCATCAGAGAGCAAAGTAAATTAAAAGGGTAAAAGTCTAACCCCCCCTTTTCTCTCTGGAAAGAATTTCTTGCATAACTTCCAAATGTAAAAGGATGTTGGGTTTTTTTTTTTTAAATAGCGGGTAAAGGAGAAAAAAAATTCCATATTTCTGGAAAAGAATTTACAATCCATGGAAGTCTAGAGTCAGAAGCGCCAGCTGAAGTCCCCTCAGCTGAAGTCAGGCATTCCACAATCTCTGCAAAGTAACTAACTACTCAGACTTCTCTAGTACCCATAGGTTTGTCAAGCACTCTTTGTACACTCAGGTGTCCTAAACAAATATATGTGCCCGAAATTGCTTTTTAAGATCTTTTCATTAGTTCCTCTGTATAGTAATCAAAAGAGTTTCCTTTCAAAAGCAAACCACTGGTGGTCATATAGCACTAACACATCTATGACTCAAAACTTTTAAACTGGAACACATACTGCATATTTTCATGTACCAAGGCAACATGAAATCACAAAAGTAAACGCTCCATTAGTCGGTGAAATAAGACTAAGACTGTTAGTCACAATATTTTGTCTCTTCCTTTTTTTCTGGCATGGATTAGAGATGGAAGTGAATAGCCCTCAAGAGAGAGAAAAAGTAATGAAAAATAAGAAGTGGATTGAACTCTTAAAAAAAAAAAACCTCCCAAAAGGGGTGGTTTGGAGAGAAATTTGGGAGACAGTGAGGGCGTGCAATGATTCTATCAGGGATAAGTTATCCTTTGCTATGTCATGGTCTTTTCATGTAGCCATGAAGAAATAGCTGAGCCATTGTTTTGTTGATAATAAGCAGATGTTGATGGGATGATTGCACTCTCTGTCTTCAGAGTAAAATATTATGTAATTGGGTGTGTCAATCTATGTCACTCCACAGATGATTATTAAGATGCAGATACTCTAGTAGAGATAAATGCAAAGTCCTATAATTGGGTTAAAAAAAAAAGTCAGCAGCACAAATCCTGAATTGTCTGGGTTTTTATTTAAGGGACAGAGTGGCTAAATGGAGTTTCCATATGAAAAAATGACTGTTTTTGACTCCTGATAAAGCTTGTGGTAGGTGTTATTTACAAAATGAAGCCCAATAGGTCATTAAAAATATCATCCGATTTCCTTTTCTGCCAGGGTCACTAGACTGGTCCCATAAGGGGGGATATGCTGTTTTTAGGTTACTTTGATTTTAGCCAAGGATTTCACAAAGTCTCTCATGTTCTTCTGGTGGAAAAGATATAGACCAGACATCAGTGCAATTAGACAGATTTGAAAATTAGTCATAAATAATTCAGTGTCACCTTAGGAGGGTCAGTGGGTCAGTAACAAGCCTTTATTAGGTGCTTCTTATATATTCCAGGCACTATGCTAAGCACAGGAGAGATAAGATAGGTAAAAAAAAAAACTCAGTCCCAAACCTCAAGAAGCCCATGCTCTAACAGGGGAAAGAACATGCAAATAATTACATACACATAAGGAATATGTGTACAGAGTAAATGGGAGGTAGGTAATCTCAGAGAGAAGCAGGGCTGGGAGAAGGCTCCCGCAGAAAGTGGGCTGTGAGCCAAGTCTTAAAGGAAGCTGGGGAAATCTAGTAGGTGAGGAGAGAGAATATTCTAGAGATCTGGACAGGCTGAGAAAAACTAGAGTGCAAGTCAGACTGTTGTGTCAGAAGAACTGCAAGTAAATCAGCACAGATGAGTGGTAGAAAGTGTGGAAGAGAAGAAAGTGTGAAAGAGAAGAAAGTGTGAGAAATCTGTAATGATAGGCAAGGAAGAGACCAGGTTGTAAAGGGCTTTAACTGACAAACAAAGGATTTTTATATTTAATTCTAGAGGTAATAGGGAGCTATGGACATTTACTAAGTGGAGGAGGGAAGTGATTAATTCAGCCCTGGACATCAGGGTAGCACTGAAGTCTATATATCTGTCATCTCAGTCTTGCTCATATGTGTGTGTATACATACATACATACATATATAAATTATTCAAACATTAAAACTTCATCAAGGTTTTTGGCTTTTCAATGATTAAGGCAAATTTTAGAATTCTGTTAGCATGTAATTCAAAATGAACATTAATTATCCAGGGGAACATGACTGGCACAGTGGTTCTAATCTAACCTATCCTAATGGTTCTAATCCCAGAAGTCAATCTGGCTAGAGGAGAATCCCAGTGCTGGGAGAGATGGAAAGGGAAGATGACTTGGGTGTTGGCACTTCATGTTCCTAGAATTAGACTGTCTGGATACCAGCTCCCTTTCTCTACCTCTCCCATCAGTAAGACATATTTGAAATTCTTTCAAGATCCATCTTACTCATCATCATTCCTAGCTTTCGGTGATGATAAAACAATGGTCCCAACTTTCAGTGATGATAAAATAATGGTCCCAACTTTCAGTGATGATAAAATAATGGTCCAACTTTCAGTGATATAAAACGATGGTCCCAACAGGTCAAGCAGTTCCATGAAAAGAGGTTGCTCTGTTCCCCAGGTGGGTCACCCAACCAGAGGAGGAACATTCCCTACTCTGTACTGACTTAGCATCTAACTGCTACACCCTTCTGCTAATTGACACTCCCCATGGCAAAATGCCCCACAAGACAGAGTCTGCCTGCTGAGCTTGGCTCTCTGGCAAGAAGGCTTGGAGTACAACTCTACTTCCTCTCTTAATGATTCAAGGCAGGAGCTTATTACGTGAATTTGCTAAATGTTCTTTCCCTTACCACCAACAATAACAGGGTTAAATTTTTAGCTGTTTTACACCAATTCTACACTGAAATGCACCATAGGAACAGTTCCCACAGAACCTTTAACTGTATTTCCTCATCAATATATCCCACAGTCACCATCACAATGCACTAATAATGTTCCCTACTTATTTCCTCATTTTGATTAAAAGGGAAGAAGAAATGCTAAAATATGTGTAGGTCGGTGAAAGTGCAAGACAGACAAAGCTATCTGAAATAAGATTGAAAGAAAAACTGCCATTTCAATAGTCAAGCAGAAGGAAAAAAAAGAATGAAGGAACAACTAATAATAAATTTGGCATGTTAAAATTAAAGAACATTTTTCATACACAGCTCATTCAATCCTTGAAATTTCTTGAGGTAGATAATATAAATATTATTATCCCTATTTTGGAGATGAGCAAACAGGCCCAGAGAAATTAAGTGAAATGACTTGCTCATCCATTGTCACAGCGCTCTGAAAGTGCTGAAGGAAGGATTCAAATGCAAGGCTCTCCTAATGCTCCAACCGGCCACTCTTTTTACCATCCTGTGCAAGAAGAACACCATAAAGGTTATTTCTGAGAAATGTTGGAGGGACTAAAATATTCCAAGCCCTATTCTTCTACAAGCACTGAAGCTTTTCTTCCTATGTTAGGGACTTCACCCACATAAACCAGCCTTCAGTCCTACCATTCTGAATGAACTTCAAAAGGAAGTATGACCTGCTAATGAAGTTCCAATATCGACAATAAACTTGAGTCACACTTGACTCCACATTTGTCACCTGGGGTCAAACTGTTAAAGACACCTACTTGCCAATGAAGGGAAAGGGAGAATGTGGATATTAGGACCTTAAAGTTCACTCTAGCCAAAAAAGAAATCAGCTTCACTCATTCAGTGTTCAGACATCATTACTTCCAAAACCTGGATTGGCTTGTCTTTATAATGGAAACTAAGCAATGGAAAAAAGACTAGGGTCATCCAGGGGGAAATGGCAGCTGGAATGGGTCGGCACACTCAGCTCTCCTTGGCTCTCCCCATTTACTAGCCGTGAGGGTGGGGACTTTTACACAAATGTTTGTGAACTGGAATAATGAATCACATCTTGCATTTATGTGATGATTTAAAGTCTAAAACCACCACCACCACCATCATCATCTCTTTTGATCTTCACAACCACCTTGTGAGGCAGGTAGTGCAAGGATTACTGTCCTCATTTTACCAATGAGCAAACAGGCTCAGTGACTGACTTAATACACAGTAACAGAAGTTACCACTGAGATACAATTTTAAAATTTGCAAAGAACTTTACAAATACTGCCACATTTTTATTTTCAAAACAACTCTGGAAAGCAGGTGCTGCTATTATCCCCATTTTACAGATGAGAAAACTGGGACAAAATGATTTGCTCAGAGTTTCCAAGGATAGTTTTGAACTCAGGTTTTCCTGAATCCAGGTCCAGTGCTTTATCTGCTACTCCATTACAACTACCCAAGTGTTATTAAGTGGTGGGATCAGAATTCAAGCCAGCTCTCCTGGCTGCAAGCTTGAGTACCTGGATACCATTCCCCAACTTCACCTCCCCATCTGTCCCAGAAGAGATGAGGTATGATGGTACAGCAAGCTAAAGAACTCAGGAAGCCAGGACTAGGGCTGGGAAAGATAAAGGTTGTAGACTCAAGATGGGGAATGCTTGGGGTTTTCCCTCATAGGTCACAACTGAATTTTAATTAACAATTCAAAAAACCTTTTTATTAAAAATTTGACTTATATGATTAACCCACATAAACCAGCTTTCAGTCCTACCATTCTGAATGAACTTCAAAAGGAGTTCCAATGCACCAGGAGTATGAAGTTGAAAAGTAATTAAGTCCTTTCCCCCAAGGAGCTTACAATCAAATAGGTAAGCTACAACACATTTACAAGGAAGTGGGACACACCGGATGTGTGATGGGCAAGGGAAAGGAGTCTGATGAACTGAAGGAAGAAGAAAGCCTTTCCTTTGGGGATAAAAAAGGCTTCAGGGAGGAGGAGGTACCTAAGCTAGACCTTGAGAGAAGAAAAGCATTTCAGCAGGCAGATACAAGGAGAGAACAGTCATCAAGAATTTCAAAAGACACTGGATCACAGCATGAGATCAGAAAACAGTCGATAGTACAATCAAGCTGAAAAAGAGACTGCAAAAAGGGGATCCTGACCAAAAAAAAAAAAAAAAAAAAAAAAAGACTGGGAAGATAAGTTGAAGTCATTATAGAAGACTTTTATGGCAGCCTAAGGAAGCTGGATTTTATTACAAAAATCAAGATCCAGCAGGACCACTGCCTATTTTTGTATAGCCACTAGCAAAAGAGTAATTTTTTTTGCATTTACTATAAATTTTTATTATAGCTTAAAATGTTGTTAAAATATTTGGTCTTTGGACCATGATTTGCTGCCCGCTGATATTGACCATAGGGAGCCACTGGAGATTTTGTGCAAAGGAGTGATATGATCAGACTAGGGCATCAGAAATATTACTTTGACAGCTAAGACAGGAAAGCTAGTTAGGAAGCTATAATAATAAACACCCAAAAATGCAACAACTCATTTTTTCCCTCACAAACAACCCTATACAGTGGGTGGATAGGTAGCCAACATAAGATGCATTCTTTTTTTATACATGAGGCAGCAGTGGCTTCAAAAAGTAATGTTACTTGCTCAGAGCCACCCCATTTCTAACTACCAGACCCTTGAATTAAACCTCCTGACTCCATGACCAATATTTTCCCCAGTATCTCAAACTTGTATGGTGGCAGTGGGAGGGGAAGAAAGAGAGAGGAAGGTGCAAAGCAAAGGGGTCAGATGGGCTTTAGGGTTGAGTCAGAGGTAGTATGTGAAGGACAAAAAAAAAAACCCAATAATGACTAAGGTTGTAAGCCTTTGTTTTGAGTTCTGGGTGGTGCCACTGACAGAAACAAGGAAGATGGGAAGAAGGTGGGTTCTGAAGGGAAGATGAGTTCATTTTGAGACATGTAGAGTTTGTGAAGGAGAAATAGCGATGAGGACCATTTACAGATGGTAGCCAAAAAGACTGTGCTAAAGTCCTTTCCTCTAACACATACCAACCCTATAAAACTAGAAGCTGTCAATGTGTATTAGTGGGGGATGCTTCCTCCCCTGACCATTTCTTATACATCAAAGAAAGCACAAGTCTATTCCTTAGCTCTGAGTTTGTGATGCCGGTGTAGGAACACTGAGGTGGGGGCTCTCCAGCTCCAGAAGGAAAATAAGAATAAGGGGCTGCAGTTCAGATGAGAAATGGGGACTGAATATGTTGAGCTGCAAGTTATTTTCAGAGACATTAAAATGAAATAAATGAAATTGGGTAAGATGGCCCAGAGAGATGGTATAAAGAGATAAAAAAAAGTAATGAAGAAAAGAACCAGGGAAAAGGATGAGGAACCTCTTTATTAGAAGAAGAGCTTAACCCATTAAGAAAAACCAAGAAAAAATTAAGAGTAGATACACATATAGTATCTGGCTTATAACAGACAATTGGACAGACAGTACATTGAGATGGTTTCTACATCTTGAAAATAGGAACCAGAATGGAAGCTGAACTCCATTTAGAGAATTATCCAGTGGGTTCAATATTAAACTGACACAAAAGCCCATCTTTTTTGACATCCACATTCTTCTAGGGATGCTATGTATGGCTGTGGATAGTGTTAATGGATCACATTTCAGAAGAATCAAAATTGTAAGCAACAAAGGTGTAGGGATGAGTAAAAGTAATTTGCATGAATAAGAGTTTGTGCTTAAGAAGTAGAGTAAAACCATCATCAGAGACCTGTCCAACTGGAAAAGATGAGCCATACAGTGAGAGGGAGAGATAATGTATGACAGACTGAGCGCTGATCTGGTGTCCAGGAAACATTAAAGGAACCAGAGAGGGGGGCTGGAGGCACTGGCTAAAACAAACATCTATGGATGCATTATGGAAAGACAAGGAAGAAGGAATCACAAACAAAGTAGGGGAGCTCTGGCAGTTATATGCTAGATTTATCACATGTTTTAAAAGAAAAGGAAGTTCTAACTAATACAGGTTCAAAATTTCTTATGCAATCTTCTCCTGTATGTGTATGTATGCATGTACATATGTACAATGTATAATGTAGGTGTGTGTATATATATATATTGAATGCATATATTATACTTGTATTTGAATATTTGTGCATGTATATATATATACATACACATAGATGGATAAACAGTTGTATCTACATATATGCATATACACATGGAGTATATACGCATACACATACACACAAACATATTTATATATGTATATATGTATATATATATATATATATATATATATATATATATGGAAATGTGGAGATGTTTGATTTGATGTTTAAGTATGGAATAGAAAAGGAAAATTTTAAAAAGACATGGCCTAGAATGAGAAAGGAGAAATTATAGAGGAGAGAAACCCTACTAAGAGATCACAGATCCATTTTTAACACTGATGTAAATAATAATCATTCCTTACAGAAGGCTAAATGAGGCACCCCAAGCAGAGTTCCAGAGTTGATTGGAAAGGATTGCAGTTAAGGATGCTTTGAGGTTTATATCCTTAAGTGGTCAAAGACAAAAAGAAAGACCTTTTATAAAGGAAGGAAAGAAGAAACATTTAGTAAGCACTTAGAATGTGCCAGGCAGAGTGCTAAACTTAGTGCTAAGATTACAGAAGCAAAAGAGACAATCCTTGCCCTCCAGAAGGCTACTTTCTAGTGAGGGTGATGCTCTTAAAGGGAGTGGTGGCCAGGGAAGGCTGAGGTCACTAGGATGGTGCGTGGTTCCACTGGGAAATTGGATAAGGTGTCCTTTCCAAGAGCAAGAGTAGAATTGAGGACAGTGTGTCAAGTGGCAAGAACTGGCTAAATGGAGAGTGCAGAGCCACAGGCAAGGAGCTATTGGTCATGTCGGAAGGGCACGGGAGCAAGACCAAAAATACTCACAGCAATGTTATCTGAAGTAGCAAAAACATGGAAACAAAGTGGATACCCACTGATTGGGAAATAGCCACCCAAACCTGTGATATACAAAGATAATAGAATGCTATTGTACAATTAAGAAATGATGAATAAAGGACTCAGAGAAAAATAGGTAAAGTAATTTTAAGGTCAACTGAAACCCATGGAATCAAAGGGACGATACAAATGACTGCAGCTATGTAAGTGAATTTAACAGGAGATGGAAGCTAAATCGGAGGCATTTGGGTGCAGGAGAAAGTATGGCAGCTCTGGAGCCAAAAGGTCCTTCATTCACATTCCAGTTCAGTGACTTATTCCGTATCATCTTGGGCAAGTTGTCTAAATCTGCCTGAATCTCAACCTCCTTGAATGCAAAGATGAGGAAGCTGGACTTCCACTGTAATTTCCAATTGGGTCAGTTGTGGGGTTTAGCAGCAACACATGAAACAGATCCATAGCACAGCCTTCTTTCTAAAAGTTTAGCAGTGAAAGGGAGAGGGGATACAGAATAGAATTTGAGAGGATGTTATGGTCAAGGAAATCTTTCTCCCTACTGCCCCAGATTGAAGAGACCTAAATTATATCTGTAGACAGAGGGAAGAAGATAAGAGGAAGACACTGAAAATGGGCAGAAAAGTAGTCAAAGAAGCAAAGGAAGCCTTGTAGATGAAAACAAGAGGTGATGTAAAAATTAAGTATGAATAATTCAATTCAGTAGACATTTATTAAGTATTTACCATGTACTAGGCCCTTCCTAAGTACTGGCTAGCCTTAGCAGAGGGGAATACCATCTCATCTTCTGAAACCAGAAAGAATGAGGAAGAATAAGTATCCTATAAACCATGTACTCAATTCTGTATGAGCTGCTGTAGAAAGTGCAAAAACATAAGACCTGAATTTTACCTCCATATAAGTCACAGGCTTGACATAAACAAATTATGATGTAAACCAGCTTTACAAAACATATGCATGTGATCCAACAAGCATTACTAGTTTTATTTATTTGTTATATTAAACATTCTTAGATACTTCACCAATTTTATAAATAGCAAAAACATAGCAGAAAAAGTTGACAATATTCAGCATAATTAGTGGTTGTATCAGAAAAAAAAGAATGATATGAGGTCCACAAAGGCAGATACTGTGCCTTAATAAATTAAGAAATTTAATATTATATTAAGAAATAAGAAAGTTTTAAAATAATTTTAAATTGAATTAAACCCTAAATAAAATATAATTTTTAAAATAAAAATAAGGTAGTAAATCTCAACTAAGCTTTTAAAGTGACCTTCAAAATTTTTTATTACAAATAACCAATAAAACAAATTATTGAATAACTATATAAAATAAGGAATAAAATCTTACATTCACGTCTTAATAGATCCAAAGACAACAACAACAAAAAAGTGTGTGATCTGAAGCTTCACCTACTGGTCAAGCCTCTTGTTGCAAGAGCTAGATAGAATAAAGTTCTTCCTTTTAGAAATACCATAAAAACTTGTGCACGAAAATGGTTTTCCAATCAAAATTTATTTCCACATCTTTAATTTCCTTTAGTTTAAGAAAAGCTATTGGAATCACACAAGACTACTGGAATCAAAACCAGTCTCTCTCCAGAATCTCAGCCACCATAACTACAAGGTCACAGTCTGCCCTTCTGAGAAGCCTTTCTCTTTCAGGTGCTTAGAAATGTTATTTTTCTCCCGTTTCAGGCTCACTTAAATATGGTAATATAGCTGGCACGCTCCCAGCTCCATGAATTCCAACAGTCCTTGAGAGGGCATTCATTCTGCTTGAAATTTCTCAGAACCAGATACTTAAATCTTACAGTGCCTGAGCACACAGCAATTCAGCTGGACCGTCCCTTGGGCCCAGAAGCAAAGCAACAATTTTCTAAACCACACATCCTTGAAACTACTCTTCTGGATTGCAACATTAGTCAACAACATTTATCAAGGGATCACTATGTACAGGGAATGGGGGAAGGGGGCCAAAGAAGGGAGAACACAGGAAAAGAAGAAAAGAAAGGTTTTTTTTTTAACAAGGTGCCCAAAGGCCAGGTGGATCTGACCAGTTCCCTTCAAGGGCCGTCCTAGTTTGGGGGAGGATATGGGCTCATTGGACGTCTGACTGAACCGATCAGCGAATGAGGTCAAAATAAAAGAATGACCAGCCAGTCTTAGTTTCTGTCCTTGGGCAGGTTACAATGTAGTTTCCAATGTAATATCTCCACACAAAAAAATACACGTGAACAAATCTTGAATGGCCATAGAAGGGAGGATGAGAGTGTAGGAGGAAGGGATTGTGGCAGAGATCAAATCATTCTTTATTTGGGTCTAATCTACATGATGATTGGTCTTTTTCATTACTTTTCCCAGCATGTTTTCCACTCTAGTTGTGATTCATCAAGATATTATTAAATTTGCTTTGCATTCCCAGAATATACGTTATAAAATAGAGGAAGAATATACACTCCAGGAGTATGCTCATTATCATGTGTTCTATGTAGGATTAAAATCCAGAGGAAAAATGGAATTCTAAAAACACCATAAGGTTCATTCCGGGGTTTAAATGAATTATGAAATTATTTTCTTACTATTTTTCTAATGCTTATACCTATAAATTCATCAACATAGATGATGACGTGTGTAGTGTGGAAACTCTTTCCCACTTGTGCAAATCTATGTCACAACTATAATTTATAAACAGAGAGAGCTTTCTGGGATACTGAGAGATTAAGAAAATTTGTCTATGGTTGTGCAGAAATTGTGTGTTAAGGGATAGAATCTGAACCCAGAACTTTCTGATTACAAGACTGGCTTTTTGTCCTTTCAACCTTTAAACCAAAAATAATAAGCATTTAATAAGCATCTGCTCTGGGCCAAGTGGGCAGTAAGGTACTCAGTGAATAGAGAGCTGGACCTGGAGTCAGAAGGACTCTTTCGAGTTCAAAAATGCTCTCATAGACACATACCATCTGTATGACTCCATCCAAGTCACTTAACCCTATTTGCCTCAGTTTCCTTATCTGTCAAATGAGCCAAAAAAGAAATGGCAAATCACTCCAGTATTTTTGCTAAGAAACTCCAAATAAGGCAATGAAGAATCAGACATGATTGAAATGACTTAAAAATGGGCCAGTCACCGTGCTAGGTACTGGAGATACAGAGACAGAAATGGATCTACTCTTAAACCCCTCTAAGGGGTGACATGTACACACACACATGTACACAAACACACACACATAATAAATATACAAAGGTAGTGCTGGGGGCAGGGGGGAAGCACAAGTAGTAGGCAGTCAGGAAAAGCCTTGGAGCTGGACTTTTAAAGGAAAATAAAGTTCTTAAGGGGACAGAGGTAAAGAGGGCATCATTCCAGATAAAAGGGACAGACTGTACAAAAATACAAAGATGGGACACAAAATGCTTTGTTTGAGCAACAAGAAGAAAGTCAATGGCACCTGACCATATAATACAGAAGGGAGAGAATAGGGAATAAGTTTTTTTCAAAATTCGTATCCCACAGGTACTAGGAAAGAAATAAAAGATAAACTTTTTCAAAATTCATATCCCACAATACTATATATATTAACACCACCCATTTTGCTTCTGATTAAAAGAAAGAATGGTGCGATTGAATACTTTAATCATCCTCAAATGTTAATCCATCTATAATCCTGAATTAGTAATGACATTCTTCTTTTCCTTTTATTAAGGTAAAATTCATATAATAAAATGTATACAGCTACTTCTACTACAGACAGAAAATATAAGTAAGGCCCTAAATGGAATGTATTTCTTTAAAATCCAATGATCTAACACAGCAATGAATACCAAGAAGACAAGGCACCTTTCTGGGCATATAGGAACAGCCAGATATCAAATCATAATGAAAATTTCTATGGAGAATTCCGATACCTAATTTGTTACTCACAGGAGTAAAAAGTTCACTTACTGCCGTGAGCATTCTCTCATTTTTGGTCTATAGCCATTCATAGGTTCAGCAGAGTAGACTATACTTAATTATCACCACAAGAATTACCAAAAAAAATCTCTCTAACCTAGTAGTGTCTTCTCCACTGAGTCCATCACTCAAGATGGGATACTTCGTCTCTAAAGTCTTCCAGTATTTCTCTTGCAAAAGAGAGATGAGCAAGAAAAGATCACAAGAAACAAGCAAGAAAGAAGTTACAAACCTACCACCCCATAAAACAAGGTATGAGAACTTGAAACTTCAAGTACCGGAAAGTGTATTTTTGTTTTTAGAAGACCATCTACTTTTAGCTACACAAGACTTGGACTGCAACAAATTCCCCTTTTATGGGTCTCCTTCCCCCAACAAAATACACATATGTATGCATACCCACTTCATATAAATAAATATGCTAAAAGAAGGCGGGCAAGGTACTCTTAGCCAAGGGAACAGGTTCTGCAACCCCAATAGGCCCAACCTGTGTTTGTGCTGCAATGGGGCAGTCCTGGCATGTGTGCATAATGTATGCATGGATTTGAGAGCTGAAGCTGAGCTGCCAACATCCTGCATGAGAACTAACTTGGAGACCAGTAACGCCCTAGGCAGGCTTCCAAAGAAGGGCACAGTGTGACAGCCCAGAGAAATGCTGGCCCCTTGTTACCTAGCCAGGAGATGAAGGGCAGTTTTCATAGCTGGAAAAAGGGAATCAGCCTGATGCTTAGGAGGAGCAAAGGGAGCCAAAAATATCCCACCATCCTACCTCTAAGCCCCCACCAAAAAAAAAAGGCTTACTCAGACCCATCCAGTTAGAGCCTGAACTTTTGGGGAGCCGGTAAAACAAGGTTTTTGCCAGGACAAGCACAAAAGTGTGCTGGCAGTTATGATTAACCGATGGGATAGAATCCCCATGCCAACTGACATGGGGGATGAGTCCACAATACCACCTCAACCCCTTCTAGGCAATAAAAAGGACCCTTCAACGATTGACATGGAGAAATGATTCTCGTAAGGGAGGACATCTTACTTAAGCCAAATCTCATTTTGAGTCAAGCTTGGCATTCAGGAGCCTGCCCTCCCTCTCCCAGAACACTCACTGACAATAATTCAGATACAAATCTTACATCTACACCATCAGACCAAGAGCTTTCATTTCTTCTCCAAATAAGACTACTGGCTAGAGTTAGACCCTTGACTTATAAAGAGTATCCTCACAAAGAGATCTGAATTCTAGCACCCTCCAAAAAAAGGGTACACCGGTGTGGAGACCCTTGCTCTGTCTGGGATTAGGAAGCCTAACAGGCTGGTGACATGCCTTCCAGCTGGGTCACCATAGCATTGAGCCAATCTCCCTAGAAGGTCTGGGCTTCTGAATCAGCCCAACAGCAGGAAAATGCATTTCAAATGTGTAGATACATCACAGCTGACAATTGCAGACTTAGCTGTGTGTCCATCAACCTGCCTCCTCAAGGATGATTTAATAAGCTCCTTGAAGGCAGGGACAATATCTTTCCTATTCAGTGCTATAAAGTGATAGGTGAAACACATGGACTAAAGGTAACCTACATGAGACAAACTTCCCTCCCACTGTAGTGGGTCATAAAAACTTTGCTATTGTGGTAGTTGAGCTTTTTAAAACTCAAAGACAACAGAAAGAAAGAAATCTCATCAAAGAAAAGATGCTATAAAAATCCGACTCATGCTTATGTAAATAAATCAATGTGGTCGTTCCTTTGTTCTCCTCCCTACCATCCGTGGCTCCCTTAATAACTCTTCTGTACAGCTGAGAGCACGGAATGAGGAGTCAGGAAAATGGGTCCTGATCCCAGTTCTGACATTAACTGGTAGGGCAATCTGGGACGAGTCACTTAGTTTCCTCCCCCAGCCTATCAACAACATGAAAGAATTAGAGTGGCTGAATGCTCTGCTATTCCATCCTCAGTCTGTCTTCTGCTCCCCTAATTTTTATTTCCTTGGGTAGGAGGAAGGAAAAGGAAGGAAGGGAAAGACTACATTGCAAAGCCCCTACGCCCAATGGGGCATATTGATCAAATGACTCATTAAATCCAGAATCCTGGGAACATACTTCCAAGAACATTCCTGCTTTTTCTTCCAAGGCACAAGCATCAAGAAACATTGCCAAGGAAAGCCTGCAGCCCCTTTCCAAAATTCCAAATGTTCACAGTGCTCGGCTCAGAAGCCTCCCCTCGCCCTCTCCACCACTGCACTTTGCTCTTTCTCACAAATCCACCTGAGGGAAAGAGGAGGGGAGGAGGAGGAAGGGGTGTCGGATGCCACAAGACACAGAAGTAGTCATAAGTCTTAACAGGTAACATCTTCAAAGGTAAAGTGTGGTTCATTGAGGCTAGGAATGGAACATAACTTTTCACATCAAAAGGATTTCAAGGCTTCGTGGGTCCTGATGCTACCATGGTTGGAATAAATTCAGCAAATATTTATTGAGTCTACTATTTCCAGGGCACTGGAGATATAAATCCCAGAGACCAAAACATCATTCCCTGTTTGCAAGTAGTTCATCTTCCATCACTAGAAATGTGTAAATGTGTAAATAAATATGAAATAGATACAAAGTAAATAATTGTATTAGATCAGCACAATCTCTCTGTGAGAGGATGATTGAGGCTTCCTTATGTGTTGTGCACAGAGTACATATTGGTCTGAATCTGACGACAGGATACAAGATTGAATTTTTGGATTTCCTTTAAAAATTTTCTATATTCTAATTCTGATACTAGACCTGCCGTCTCATTCTCATTCTGACTCGGCTAAATAAGCATGTTTTGCAGAAAAAGTGGGATCACTTTGGGGGGAAAATGAAGTTTTAAGCAGAAACCAAAAGACTCAGCCCTTCCAGAAGATAGGAGCTTTCCCCCAAAATTGACAGTGGAGGGGAAGAAGGGGAAGAAGACTTCAAGATCCAAGGCTGGAAATGATCTCAAGGGATCATCTGGTCCAGGAAACCTCCCACTTTAGGCTAGTCTCCTGGATCTCTGGGCTTTTGAGCTCTGGATCTCTGGCACCCCTACAGAGGGTTCCGAAGTGGGAGTTGAGGAGAAAAAATTCTCTGAAAGGATGCCAACACAAAGGGAAAAACAAAAACCTGAGCTGCTCTTTATTCAAGAGAAAGGGTGGAGTATGAATCCTCCCAGAGGTGGGGTCAGCTTTAGACTGCTCTCATCTCTACAGGTGAAAGCAGCTTCCAGGCAAACCTGAGTCAACACCAGCCTCACCTGCAGGACATCCCATGGCAGGGGAGGGTTGGAAACCAAAGGTGCCAAGAGGCCACTGGGCCCACATGAGGCTAATGATGTTCACTTAAATAAATAAGGCTCTTCCACTAGGCAAATATCTTCTAAGCATTTACTCTCTGCCTCCCACTGTGCTAGGTGCTCTGTGTGGCCCATCACCTGCCGCCATACTGCTGGGGAAATGTTCAAGACTCATGAAACAATGCAAGCAAGAAATGCTATCTGCTGTCATTTGATTGTGAGCTCCCTGGAGAATAGTAACTATCTTTTGCCTCTTTTTGTAATCTTAGTGCTTCACCTAGTGCCTGGTGCCTAGTGGGCACTATATGTTCACTACCTCTTATTTTTAGTGCTCTTTGGAACTGGTTTTAAGAGAAAATCTCTCCATGGAAAAGTTATAAATTCATCTACACAAAGTGTTTCTCAGTCTGGTGTATTCTTTCAATGCTTCAAAATATGAGTTCAAGGTGAAAATCCTGCTCCCCCCAAAAAAAACCCCCACAAATTCCTTTAAAAAATAATTGTAATTCATTTAATTTTTAAATAGAAACACACAAACTTTTCCCAAAAAAAATCCCTAAAGAAATTGATTCTTAAAGTTATTTTTCATACTAAAAATAAGAGTAAAATTAAAATAAATTGGTTGAAAGTTTTTTTAAATTTCACCTTGAATTCATTTTTCCTACTGGCTTTCAGGTCCTACCCTGTTGATTCTGTTATGGCATAAAGCTGTGTTTTGGAATTACCAACAGTTTTCATTCTGCTGAACCAAAATCACAGAGAATCTCAAGTGATGAAAAGGGCCTCAGAGACCCAGATCTTCATACCTGGATATTTGTAAAATATCCAAAAACACCAGATCACCCAGCTTCAGCTCAATGACCTCCAAAGGATGAGCAATTCCTGAAGCAATCTCTCCTACTTTTAGACAGCTCTAACTTATTGGGAAGTTTATCCACCTAATGTCCCTAAACCTATTTCTGGGCCACTCCCACACAATGTTCCCAGATCCGCCCTCTGAGACCAAGCAGACAGAACAACTAATCACTCACTCTCTTATAAGGCAGCCTTTCAAACACTAATAGGCAATTAGCAAGGGTCCTCTAAGTTTTCTCTTCATCTCAGTTCTTTCCAACTCTCCGTTTAAGGCCTCTTCTCATCATGGTCACACAAACTGGGATTCACTGAAGTTTGTCAACATCTTTCCTGAAGTGGGGATGCTGTAATAATCTGGAAAGGTTTCAAAGGATGGACACAGCCAAAGATGGTCATATGAAGACCCTCCTTGTTAAGTTCAGAAAAGCTCCTCACCACAGGGTTGGTCACCTGGGACAATGCTGTTCAGTATGGTCATAGCAACTTTTGGAAAACACCTACTGAGACATGAAGGAGCTTTGTTTGCATCAGTAAAAAGAATGTCCATACCTATGAAGTTATAAGTTCTTTGAAATAGTGAAGTATCATCCATACAAGCACTCTGAAGTGTAAGAGATTAGATATCTTATCTCTCTTTAAGACTCTCTGGAGAGAGAGGAAAGTATGTCTAGGGAATGGGACTAAGTCCCATCAGAGCATATGCAAAACAATGCAAATTAAACAGTTTCAAAGAACATCATCTTGACCGAAATCAGAAGCAGTTTGAAAGCTTCTAGACATATCCAGGCATCTCCCAAAGGTTCTAAACAGGACTGTCACAATCCAGGTGCCAAAGTACCCCTTTCAGCAGCTGGAGAGCACAGAGACAAAGCAGGGAGAAGACAGAGGTCATCTCCTGAAGCAGAGAGTCAGTCAATAAACATTTATTAAATGCTGTCATTCACTGTGCTGAGCACTGGGGATACTAAGAAAGGCAAAAGACAGACAGTGCTTTCCAAGATCTCACAGTCTAATGAGTGACACAATATACAAGCTATAGACAGAATAAACTGGAAACAATCAACTTCGGGAAGGCAATAGAGGAGGATAAAATTAGAGCTATTTCTTGAGAAAAGTCAATCCCAACCTCTCTCCCAGGAATTTCATTCAAAGGAACAGGAGGTCAATGCAAAAGGGGAAAAAAAGGGCAAAAAATTATGCTCTTTTATTGTGCCTATAGTATTCAAACAAATTAACAAGAGCAGGACATTTTCCAAAACCATTATTTGTAAGACTAAAATAGTTTTGAAGGCAATTCTATCAAAATTCACCAGATCAAGGGGAATTATCAAGCAGGCAGCAAGATCTGAAAATACCTACCAATTGCAGGGAAAGGGGATCCTAGGATATAGGTGTGTCCACAGACGGCTGTTTGGAGAACCACAAGAATGGGGCTGACAGATCTCGGCTGGGGAACTCAATGATGTGTAAATTACATCCTGGCAACAAGCCCAATACAAGAGATTCAAAGGGTCAGAAGGGTGTGTTCTAATTGGTACCTTGGGAGAACCCAAGTGATAAGAGATGGAGATTTTTTACAAAAGAATTCACAGCAAATAATTTGGTGTAATTCAGGATAGTCACTAAAAAGTAGGCTTTAGGGTCCCTCCCTTGGAGCAGTCAAGTTTAAAACAGCAAAACAGAGGATTCTATCCGATTCTCCATGTGTAAGACAGGTATTTCTAATACCTGCCCTTTATATCGCAAGGGAAAACTGATCAGTGTTTGGGGAGTTTTAAATGAGAAAGGTCCTCTCTTAGCAGAAAAGAATCCTTATTTTCTTCTTCTTGTGCAGTTTTGTAGTGTGCCTTTCAATATCATCTATTTAGTTCTGCCCCAATGACTCGGGGAAGTTTTTTTTTTTTCCCCCATCTTTCTTTTACATGAAGGAAACAAAGTTAGAGAGATTAATTAACTTGCCAAAACAGGTTAGTAAGAGAATGAGTGAGGATTACTACTTCCTACACTCAAATGTCCATCTGATCTAGCTAATTTTGCCACCTCCACCCACCCTAATCACATATTACATCATTTCTTTCATTTAAAGGAGAAGAAAAGGACCTATACAACTTGAAGCGTTTCTTAATACTTTTTGACCGATGGTACTACGTCAAGAAGTACATGGTTCCTCTGCACATATCTGGTTTACCTCTGATATTCTTGGGCAGGTGCATTTGTACCAGAAAATGCCTAAGTCCACGTTTTCAGGTGGAAGGTTACTTTTATTCTCTTTACACACACACACACACACACACACAAATACACATACACACGTGTGCATTTTTAACTTCCTCAAGCATTCAAAACTGAGAACAGGCAACATATCAAAGCCGAGCACCTTTTCTTTAAAGGAAAGAACAATTCTCGTTTGCGGGTTTTTTTTTTTTTTTTTTTTTTAATGATTCTTCCTGGAAAAGACAGTTGAAATATTTAGATTCCTCCCCCCCCCCTTTTTTTTTTTTAATTTTTATTGATTTTTTTTTTTTTTTTTTTTTAGTAAAATGACCTTCAAATGTGTTCCGAGACACGTTTTGGTAACACTCTTAGAAGACGTCCTAACTTAAGGCACTTTGAGAATGAGTGTAGGACCCCCTCTCTACAGGGGGCGGGTGGGGCGGAGGAAGTCACCAATCCTGCCTCTCCAAGTTGGAGAAGATGGTCAATGTCACATAGCAGTTCTTCCAAGCTGGGGGGGGGTCCCGGGTTCCCAAAGATAAACGTGGGGATCTGTGCCTTGGGTGAATGACATCCGTTGAGATTTTAATTGCCTTAGTATGCAGCCACACGAGTTTTCCTAGCTCTCCAGGCACAATGCGGCCAAAACCCACGAGACAAGCCAGACGCCCAGGCAGAGAGGGGGCTGTCAGCGAACTAAAACGCGCTGCCCAGCACGAACAGGCTGAATGAACGTCTGCTGGACCGGGCTGGGCTCGGTGGACCTTGCCCCTTTGCCCAGACCTGGTCCACGACCCCAGGCCGAGGCTCCGATCTAACTCTGCTTGGCAGGGAAGGTCCGATCGGCTCGGCTCTGGCTCGGCTCAGGGCGACCTCCCCCCACGAGGGCGTCTGGCATTCCTGGAGCCAGAAGCGCTAGGGGCGTGCGGCTCGCAGCCCGCTGAACTGTAACCCTTTGTTAGGCTGGGCAGGGCCCAAGGTCAGCTCGCCTCTCGCCAAGTCCTCGGGGGCCGAGCCTCCAGCAGCCCCCTCCCACCGCTGCTCCGCCAGGGAAGAAGAGGGGGCGTACGGCTCCCCCTCCCCCAGCCCACCTCAGTGGAGGGAGAACCGAATACATCCAGAGCTCTCATTAATCAAATTGCTTCACTCCACTGGGAGGCTGCAGAGAGCCCGGCAAGCCCAGCGCCCCCCACCTTTCTCCGTGCCCCGGCGCAGAAGGGGGATATTAACTGAGGGTGGCCCGGGAGGGAAGGGGAGGAAAGGGAACCCTGGGGTCGTAGAGGGACGGAGAGCGCCTGCCTTGACCACCTGGGATACTCACCTAGGGTGGGCGCGCCTTGGCACAGCCAGAGACCCAGAAGCAGGCAGATCGGGGCAGGACGCAGGGCGGGCATCTTCTCACTCGCCTCCTCCTTCTCCTTCTCCTCCTCCTCCTCCTCCTCCTCCTCCGCCCGAGCTGATCCACATGGGGCGGGGGGGTCCCTGGCGGGGAGCCCCCCCACTGTCGGGCTGCAGCCGCGACTCTAGGACCCTCCTCCAGGGGCCCCAGACCGGTTAAGCGCAGCACATAGACCGCCCCGCGCCCCGGTTCCGCGTAGCACCAGCACCAGCACCAGCCACCGCCGCCGCCCGGAGTTTGGCAGAAAGTTTCGGCTGCTTCTCTGAGCCTCGCGTGTCCTTCCGCCCCGGCCCTCCTCCCCCTGGGGAAAGCCCCGCCCTCCTCCTCCTCTCCCCTCCCCTCCTCCTCCTCTTCCTCCTCCTCCTTCCCCTCCTCCTCGCCGCCCCAGCAGCTGCAGCCGCCTTCCGAACCCCGGGGTTTCCCGCATGAAAAAGTTCCGGCACAATTTCCCCGCGGAAGGATCTACTACGAATCGTCCAGCTCCCCCCCATTCCTCCAGAGCGCGGGTTGGGGCCGGAGGCTCCGATTTAACCCCATCGATGCTGAAGATCTCGCCTGCGCTGGGACGAAGCGGGCGCTGATGGGCAGCCGGGCACTGCAGCGCTGGGCGCGTCTCTGTAGAAGGAGAAGCTCGTACATCACCCCGGGCTGCACACAGGGATGCCCGGTGCAAGAGAGAGAGATTTGGGTGGGGGTCAGAAGACTCGGGACCCTCTCACTGGATGAGCTTTGGAAAGTCCTAGCATCTCCACGTACGGCCAGAGCAACCTCTACTTTTACAGGGGAAGCTGGACTGCAATGGACAAAAGCTGGACAGGAGTTCAAATCCCGGCTATTCCGCTTATTGGGCGACTTCGGTCAAGTCATCTATCTCTCGAGTCCTCCTATGTGTTAAAAAAAAAAAAAAGTGGCTACTCTACTTTTACGTGTGTGACCTTGAGCAAGGCATTTAACCACGAGCAAGGCATTTAACCACGAGCAAGCCCGGGTTGTTGTGACTTGAGTCTTTTTTCAGTCTCATCTACTCTTCCTGAGCCCATTTGAGATTTTCTTGGCAAAGATATTGAGATGGTTTGCCATTTCCTTCTCCAGCTCATTTGATAAATAAGGAAACTGAAGCAAGTAGGATTAAATGACTTGCTCAGGGTCACACCGCTAGCAAGTTGATTTGAGGCTGGATTTGAACCCAGTCCTGAACTCTTATCCACTGTATCACTTCAGTTTCTTCACTTATAGAGGGAGTTGAATCTCGCTTCTAGGTCAAATCCCTATGATCTCAGGTTTATATAAAATGATGCTTTTTACAGAGTTTGTGCATCCTTAAACCCAAAGATTGTGTGTGGATGTTATAGAGAAGGACTTTGGTTAAGGAGAAATTTGGGGAATAGGAAGCAAAACAGGGTGGAGATAGTTTACACAATTCTTTAAACAAATGTTTGAGTTTTTCAACTTAGAGGGATGTGGTACTTTTAAGTCCCTACCAAAGGGAGGAGGAGGAGGAGGAGGAGGAGGAGGAGGAGGAGGAGGAGGAGGAGGAGGAGGAGGAGGAGGAGGAGGAGGAGGAGGAGGAGGAGGAGGAGGAGGAGGAGGAGGAGGAGGAGGAGGAGGAGGAGGAGGAGGAGGAGGAGGAGGAGGAGGAGGAGGAGGAGGAGGAGGAGGAGGAGGAGGAGGAGGAGGAGGAGGAGGAGGAAGAGGAAGAGGAAGAGGAAGAGGAAGAGGAAGAGGAAGAGGAAGAGGAGGAGGAAGAGGAGGAGGAAGAGGAAGAAGATACTCATGACATACTTTTAAATTTAATATTATTAACATTTTCTCTGTCACTTTCTAAAATCTAGGTTATCAACAAACCAATAAATCAAGTCCTGATTTGTTTGCAAATTTCTGAAGTATAAATATCCAAGATCTAGCAGATCCTTGTTTCTACTCCTCAAGGAACTTACAATCTAGTTGCCAACATAGCCACACCTGAAAAGTCAAAAAACAATATAAGATATAAATATAAAATGATTAAAGCAATAGACTTGGAGTGGAAAATGCCATACACATCCGGAGAGAACTGTGGAGACTGAATGTGGATGGAAGCATAGTATTTTCAACTTTGTTTTTTTCTTTCTTGTGTTCATCCCCCACCTTTTGATTTGATTTTTCTTGTACCACATGACAAATATGGAAATAGATTTAAAAGGATTGCACATATTTAGCTATATCGAATTGCTTGCTGTCTTGGAGAAGGAGAAGGGAAGGGAAGAAGGGAAAAAATTTGGAACAAAAAGTCTTACAAAAATTAACATTGAAAACTATCTTTAACATGTATTTGGAAAAATAAAATACTATTGAGGAAAAAAATGATTGAAGCAGATGTTCTCAGATAAGGGAGAGTCACCGTGGGCTGGAGCAATCAGATAAACATTACCCAGGAAAGTAGGATTTGATCTGGTCCTTGAAAAATGCATAGGATCTGAAGAAGACAGGCTTTCTAGATTAAGACTTCTTAAACTTTTCCCACTTATGGCCCCTTTTTGCCTAAGAAACTTTTACTTGACTCTGGGAATAGAGGCATATAAGATACACACACACACACACACACACACATATACACAAATCAAACATTTACTAGCAACAAATCAGAATTTCATGAACCTATATAAAGTCTCATCACATAATTTAAGAAGTTTTATTCTAGATAGGGATATAGAACATGCAGAGAGGGGAAAGCAGACAGTTTGTGCCTAGAAAAGTAATAAGAATAAGTCTGCAAAGTCAGATTGGTGTCAGGTGATGGATAGATTCAAATCCAGTTTAAAATTTAGCCCATTAGCAATGAGAAATCAAAAAAAAAAAAAAAATGGTGTAAAAACACAGAACAGTTCATGGAGAAGACTTCAGAGATCATTTACCATGCGTTAATCTTACTGAAGAGGAAACTGAATTTCAGAGTGACCACACTAGTGCATGAAAAAGCAGAGACACTTATTTCAAGTCATCAAATTTTATTTATTGAGCCCCTACTGTAATACAGTACTGTATTAAGTACTGTGCTAGGTACTAGAAGAGAGACAATTTTTAGCTAAAATATGGTTATTACGCTCATGGAATTAGCAGCTTAGTGGGAAGATAGGAAATACAAGTTACTATAATGTAAAAATTATACCTCACATTTATATATTAATTTACAGTGTAGAGTGCTATACCCCCACAAGAATCCATGAGTTTCTTTTTTTTTTAAATGTGTGTGTGTGTGTGTGTGTGTGTATTTGTGTGTGTATGTGTCTATCTGGACTTATGATTTCCCTGGAGAACTCATGATGTACAAACTATACCTTCAAAATTATGGAGCAGTTCCCAGAACTGATCTATATAATTTGTAACTTTAGAGACTTGCCTGGGGCTTGGAGAAATTAAGCAGCTTGCCCATAATCACATAGCAAGAATGCATCAGAATCAAGGCTTGAACCCAGATCATCCCAATTGCAAAACCAGCCTTTAACCACTATGCCCAGCCACAAATACCATTGCTCCATTTTGCAGATTAGAAAACTAAGAATCAAGGAAGATTATGTGATTTACATGGTCACATAGCTGGCAAATGGCATGGTTAAGACTTGAATCCAGATCTAGGAGCCAAAATAAGTTAATGAAGTCCAGAAGTACTTTAGGAAAAGAATTGGGAAGTGATGGGCTCATCATACTCTGCCTTCATCAGACCCTATCTGGAGTCTTGTGTCCCATCAATGGTTGATATTGATAGTACTAATAAACTACAGAAAATCCAAAGAAGGGCAACCAGAGTGATGAAGAGTTTTGAGTCTAGATTTTATGAGTTTTTGCTGATGGAACTGAATATATTTAGCATGGAGAAAATTAACTCAAAGCAGATAGGAAAACTTTTTCATGTACTTGAAGGGCTTTCATTTGGAGGAAGGATTCCATTTGTTCTGTTTGGTCTTAGAGGGCAGAACCAAAAGCAATGGGTAGGTTTAAAAAAAAAGCAAAAGCTTGTCAAAGGCTTGATGTCAAGAAAAATTTCCTAACCATTAGAGCTATTTAAAGTAGAATGGAATGCCTTAGGAGGGAATGGGTTCCCCTTCCTTGGAGGTCATTAAGCAGAGACTAAATCACCACTTACTAAGTATTTTATGGTACGAATTCTTTTTATGGACAGGTTGAACTAGAAAGTCACTGAGGTTCTTTCCAAGCCTTCCATTGCATGATTTTGTCCTTTGACTCCAAGCCAATATTTCTTCCACTACCACAATACCTCACAGGCCATCAACTGGAAATTAAGGCTAACCAGCTGGTGGTGTATAGGATGGATTGGAGGAAGGAGAGATTGAAGACAAGGAAGTATTTTCTATAATCTTTATAGAAAAGAATGAGTCACTTAAAAGAGGATAATAGAAATGGGAATGAAAAGGAACAGGTGGATGTGAGAGACATTGTAGTTGGCAAGTTGGGGGACCAATTACCAGTATTTTAATCTGGTTAGTTTGAGTTAAGTGCTGTTCATACCTTATTAATGTCATTACCCTCCATCTTATCAGCTTTATTTGGTCAGGATCTTATTTTTTAAGAAATTTACTTATGGAAAATCAGATTCTAGAAGATAGACTCACTTCAATCTAGCTCCCCAAAGAGTCAATGATCAAACCAGAATGGCAATTTACTAATTTTATGCTGTAAAACAGAATTAGAAATTAGACCAAAATACTTAATGTTGACTGATCAGTATATGTACTTTCTGGTAGGAGAGTCTCTTTAGAAAATCAATTTAGGATCAGAAAGTTGCTTAGGAAGTCCAAGATTCATAAAGCCCCATAGCCAGATTGTCTCATTGAACAAATTATGATAAACTGATATTCCCAGCTTCACTGTCTGCCAGTCAGACTGGATACTTGTGTAGTCGAATCAGCACACTCTCTTCCCTGAATAATGCTGAAAGCACATGCATGAATTTTTACCTTTTGGCTCTTTTTCAAGACTTTATGCACATCACCACCCTTCTATTATGATAGCATTGCTCCAGATGTAATGAATATGACGCACGGCCACATTCATTATGTTTTCATCTGGTAAGATTTGAGAAGACCGCCTAGCCTTGCTGACATTGCCAAGACAAAATTTGGAAAGCCACATCTTACTAACCATTTCAGAGAGTAGCATCTCTTTTACTTGTCCCTGTATTTGAGGGTTAGACCCTGTTTGAGACTTTGTACTGATTATAGGTATAAGAAGTTCTTGTGGTGCATGTAAGTAAATTGGTCTTGTTTGGGAAATCATTCATAAATATTCATTATCTATACATATATATATCTATGTATGTCATATATACATATATTTTGTGTACAGATGTGTGAGCACATATTCATGTGTGTATGTATAAATAATATATGATAAGAAGTAAGATCTGTGAGTATAAATAGACCTCATTCTATCACCAACAAAAATTAGAACATGAGAAGATATCATCAAGGACGTGTGTAAGGGAAAAAGGAAGTAGGTGGGTCATGTGTTGAATGTGAGAGTTAACAGCTAGGCAGTCCGTGTATGGCTCTGATACCCACAAATTATTAAGACGATAATAGAAAGAACTTAAGGATGTTGGGTGGGTTCTCAATAGAGGATTTATAGGAAGAAAAATTCAAGAGTCACAGAATATGAGAAATCCTAAAAAGGTTACGTGAGATCCATCCATTGATGAGCTCCATCAATATACTGAATATTAGGTATCAACCCACTATATTGAGGTCATAACCACAGTGCCACGTTGCCTTGATGGGCATGAGGTATTTTATTACTAAGTGATGATAAAGTTGGGGAATGAGCCTTTCAGTTGCATGTACATCTGTGTAAATGTGTCTTCTCATTAGAATTCAAGCCTCCTTGACAGTAAGGATTGTTTTATTCTCTGTATCCCTTCTACCTAGCACATATATCATAGGATCAAAGAGTTGGAAGAGATCTTAAAGGTTTTTGAATCCAACTGAGACCCAGAGAAGTTGTCACTTAACCAAGTCTACACAAATAGTATGCATCCGAAGGAGGAGTCGAATCCAGGCTCTATTTACTACATCATTCTGCCACTTGATAAAATAAAATAAAATGTTTATTGATCGATTGATACACTAATTTTCCCGATTGCCTCTGACTTCCATAGAACGTTCCTCACTGAAATGATCCAACCATTCTGGAGAGTAATTTGGAACTATTCCCAAAGGACTAGAAAACTGTGCATATACTCTTTGATCCAGCAGTCTCACTACTGGCTTTGTATTTCAAAGAAATAACAAAAAAGGGAAGAGGACTCATGTGCAAAAATGTTTGTAGCAGCTCTTTTTGTAGTGGCCAGGAACTGGAAACTGAGTGGCTGCCCATCAGTTGGGGAATAAATTATGGATTATGAAGCTAATGAAATATAAGAAATGATGAATAGGATGTTTTTTTTAAAAGCCTGGAAAATACTAAATGAAGTGAACAGAACCAGGAGAACATTTGTAGACACTAACAACTTGATTTTGTGATGATCAACTGTGATGGACTTGGCTCTTTTCAACAATGAGGTGGTTCGGGCCAGTTCCAATAGACTTGGGAAAGAAAATGCCAATTGATTCCAGAGAGAGAACTATAGATACTGAATGTGGATCAAAGCATAATATTTTCACCTTTTTATTTGTTCCTTTGTTTCCCATGTTTTTTCCCCTTTTGGTCTGTTTTTTCTTGCATACCATGACAAATATGGAAATAGGTTTAAAAGGATTGCACATATTTAATCTGTATCAGATTGTTTGCTATCTTGGGGAGGGGAGAGGTAAGGAGAAAAATTCAGAGCACAAAGTCTTACCAAAAAAGAGAATGTTTAAACCTATATATGTATTTGGAAAAATAAAATACTATTAAAAAAAGAACATTCTTCACTACACTACAGTATTGCCTAAAAAGATACTCTACCCCACCTCTTTCCTGGGCATAGGGCTGTAGTATGCTTTATGAGCATGAAGAAAAAAGATAGTTGTGTGGGTCCAGCCTAGGCATTCATCACAAGAGCACAAAAAAGGAGGAGCAAATATTTCTTTTTTTAAATTACAGTTTGCTCTAACCAAACAACAAGCAGACTTCTGTTTGTACTAATCCCAGAGGGGACTTACCAACTCAAACAATGCACCGCTTCTAGTTGGTCATTTGTGGTGTGCCCTCACTGGGACAAAAATTCCTGAAATCCTGGCAAAATTTATACATCCAGCCCTTGAGTCCTGTGGAGAATTGGCTTGTGTTCTCAGAATGTGCTGAAATGGAGTTTATTCTAAACTGAAATCGGTTGCCTTGGGAGGCAGGGAGCTGCCCACCTCTGGAAGTCTTTGAGCAGAGACTGGATGGGCATTTGTCAGGAGAATTGTAAAGGCATTACATACTCAGGTATTGGACTAGATCCCTCATTCTTTTGGGGTTCTATCCAGTCCTGATATTTTGTAATAAATAAAACTGATTGTACATACATAAATATCAAAGGGAGAGGGAATTGCAGATGATTCCAAGGTTTCTGGTTTAGAGGGAAACTGAGGCATTAATCACTAACCTGGTAGAAGGAAAGATTCTCTTTTTTTTTTTGCTCTTCCCTCCACATTATATCTATCCCAGTCCTCTATATAACTCACACCCAGAGTAGTAACTTAAAGTTTATAAAGTTCCTTCTTCACAACAACCTTCCAAACAAAGGGATATAACTATTACCAACTTTTTACCAAGAAGGAAACAGCCTCACAGGGTTGTGATTTGCTTGCAGTCACATGAAGTTAATAAGATTTGGAGACAAGATACAAACCCAAGACTCCTGAGTGCACTACAGCAAATTGTGTTTTTTAGATTTTAAGTACACATGTGCACATTTATGCTCTATAGTTCTATAGTTATGGAGCCATAACTAGCTCCCTGATGACTGGGAGATTTTGAAGGCAGGTATGGAGGAGAAAAGATATTAGACTGACTACAAAACTGAAGGTCTACAGAGCCATTGTGTTCTGGTTTGCAGATGAAGTCTGGACAGTCTACCAGTATCATGCCAGGAAATTGAATCACTACCATTTAAATTGTCTTAGGAAGATTCTGAAGGTCATCTAACAAGATAAGGTACTGAACACTCAGGTTCTTTTTCTCTAGCTGAACTGCCAGGATTCAAACTCGATTGCAGAAAGAACAACTTCATTGGGCTAGACACATTGTTTGACAGCTAAAATTTATTAAATAACAAACTTATCTAGATGTTAGTATTCAACTTTTTTTTTTTTTTTTTTTAGAATTTTTGCTTAAAAGACCATTTTACAGAGATTTTATGCTAGTAAATGTCTGAGGCCGGATTTGAATATAGATCTCAATTGACTTCATGCCAGCTTAATGTCAAATAAACAAGAGCAAGGGCGAGCAAATATAATAAAGATGACAATATTACCTAAACTAATCTATTTATTTAGCGCTATACCAATCAGACTCCCAAAAAACTATTTTAATGACCTAGAAAAAATAACAACAAAAGTTCATATGGAAAAACAAAAGGTCAAGAATTTCAAGGGAATTAATGAAAAAAAAAATCAAATGATGGTGGCTTAGCTGTACCAGATCTAAAATTATATTATAGAGCAGCAGTTACCAAAACTATTTGGTATTGGCTAAGGAATAGATTAGTTGATCAGTGGAATAGATTAGGTTCAAGGGATAAAACAGTCAACAAATATAGCAACCTAGTCTTTGACAAACCCAAAGATCCCAGCTTTTGGGATAAGAACTTACTGTTTGATAAAAATTGCTGGGAAAATTGGAAACTAATATGGCAGAAACTAGGCATTGATCCATACTTAACGCCGTACACCAAGATAAGGTCAAAATGGGTTCATGACCTAGGCATAAAGAATGAAATTATTAATAAATTAGAGGAACATAGGATAGTTTACCTCTCAGACCTGTGGAAGGGGAAGGTCTTTATGACCAAAGCAGAACTAGAGATCATTACTGATCACAAAATAGAAAATTTCGATTATACCAAACTGAAAAGTTTTTGTACAAACAAAACTAATGCAGACAAGATTAGAAGGGAAGCAATAAACTGGGAAAATATTTTTACAGTCAAAGGTTCTGATAAAGGCCTCATTTCCAAAATATATAGAGAATTAACTCTAATTTATAAAAAATCAAGCCATTCTCCAATTGAAAAATGGTCAAAGGATATGAACAGACAATTCTCAGATGAAGAAATTGAAACTATTTCTAGTCATATGAAAAGATGCTCCAAGTCATTATTAATCAGAGAAATGCAAATTAAGACAACTCTAAGATACCACTACACACCTGTCAGATTGGCTAAGATGACAGGAAAAAATAATGATGATTGTTGGAGGGGATGTGGGAAAACTGGGACATTGATGCATTGTTGGTGGAGTTGTGAACGAATCCAACCATTTTGGAGAGTAGTTTGGAACTATGCTCAAAAAGTTATCAAACTGTGCATACCCTTTGATCCAGCAGTGTTACTACTGGGATTATATCCCAAAGAGATTATAAAGAAGGGAAAGGGACCTGTATGTGCACGAATGTTTGTGGCAGCCCTTTTTGTAGTGGCTAGAAACTGGAAACTGAATGGATGTCCATCAGTTGGAGAATGGCTGAATAAATTGTGGTATATGAATATTATGGAATATTACTGTTCTGTAAGAAATGACCAACAGGATGATTTCAGAAAGGCCTGGAGAGACTTACACGAACTGATGCTGAGTGAAATGAGCAGGACCAGGAGATCATTATATACTTCAACAACAATACTATATGATGACCAGTTCTGATGGACCAGGCCATCCTCAGCAACGAGATCAACCAAATCATTTCTAATGGAGCAGTAATGAACTGAACTAGCTATGCCCAGAAAAAGAACTCTGGGAGATGACTAAAAACCATTACATTGAATTCCCAATCCCTATATTTATGCACACCTGCATTTTTGATTTCCTTCACAAGCTAATTGTACAATATTTCAGAGTCTGATTCTTTTTGTACAGCAAAATAACGTTTTGGTCATGTATACTTATTGTGTATCTAATTTATATTTTAATATATTTAACATCTACTGGTCATCCTGCCATCTAGGGGAGGGGGGGGGGGGGTAAGAGGTGAAAAATTGGAACAAGAGGTTTGGCAATTGTTAATGCTGTAAAGTTACCCATGTATATATCCTGTAAATAAAAGGCTATTAAATTTAAAAAAAAAAAAATAAAAAATAAAAAATAAAAAAAATAAAAAAAAAAAAACAAATAAACAAGAGCAAATTGACGCTTGGTTACTCAACAGCTCTGTGGCTTTATAGAAATCACATTTCTGGGCTTCATTTTCTCTATCTGTAAAATTAGGCAATTGGGTTAAATTATCTCTAAGGTCCTTTCCAACTCAAATATCCTATGAGTCTATGTAATGTGGAAAGAGTATAAATTGGGACTATAATGCAAAGGGGAGACCATTGTACTTATTCCGATAATCCAGTTCCTGACCAAGAACTTTGAGCTCCTCATTCCCTCTCCTGGTTGCTATTTCCCAAACTCGTCACTCTATCTCCAATCTCCATGGTTTTGCACAAACTATCCCCCCATGCCTGGAATGCATTCCTCCTTTACCCTGTCTCTTAGAATCCTTCAAGTGTCAGCTCATGTGCTGCCTCATATGGGAAACTTTTCCTGATCTCTATTGTTATTGGTAGCTTCTGCCTTTTGAAATAATAATTACATATTATATCACCTGCTTTCCAGTAGAATGTTAGCTCTTTGAGGTCAAGGGTGTCATTTGTTTCTCTGTCTTTGGCACTTAGCACAATACTTCATACATAGTAGGTGCTTAATAAAAATGGGATTAGAAGCCATATAGGTACTTTTATACTCACACCCTTTTTTTTTTAATAACAAAACGATTGCATTAGAATAATAAAATAACAATTGGATTAGGAGTCATACAAATAAATTTATACTCACACTTATTTTTTTGATAATAAAAAACTGAATTGGAATAATAAATAGTTGGATTAGGAGCCATGCAAGTAAATTTATACCCAGACCTATTTTTGATAATAAATTGCATTAGGATAACAAAATAACAAATAGCTATATTAGGAACCATAGGAGCAAATTAATACTCACACCTATTTTTTGAATCACAGCTGAATAGGTTGGCCACCTACTTTAGCCCCTTTACTTGGCTCCAACTTAATTCTGGCTATTTCAGAAAAATTAAATGCAATCTCAAAAAATGAAAATTTGCCATCCTTGAAGATACAGAAGACAATGTGCCACAGACTCTAAAAAAAAATCTCAGAAATGATTTCGAGCATTGTTGAAATAAGTATATAGTCTCCCAAAATGACTACTGTAAAAGGATAATATCATTGGGAAATGCAAGTTCTGTGTAAGTCTGTGTGTAAACACAAAATCTCTTTTATTTTCTAGGAGTCACACATATCCAGAAGTATTAGGATCAAAGGGATAAAAAAAAATTAACAGAAAAGAAAGGCTTTCAGAAGGATTGTTGAATCTATAATTTTCTTAATTCTGGAACTCTCTTCAGGGACACAGTTGACAATTCATCCATGTTTTCCCATTCTTTTGTGTGACTCTTGACTGTGTTCTTTGCAAAAGCAACCCCAGCCGGTCCCCAACATGGTGATCTTCTCTGCTTTTATCTGATATGAGGAGGAAGGAAGCCATTGGAACACTCCTGTTCTCTACCTCTCAGCTCTCATTCTTATGATGTGCCTTTCCTTTGATGGAAACAAGTTTTAAAAGTTGCTGGGAATGGATTGGTAAACAAAGAGTTGATGATCATCAGGGGCTAAGAACAGGAAAGGAATTGGAATGTGGCAAGACAAGGATGTTGAAGTGAGCCAGTTGAATATGACTGGAGAGAGCGATGTTTGTTGGGGGAGGGAAGAAAGGACCACAAACAGATTAGTTTGACTAGAGGGGAGAAGTTTAGTTGGAGATGAACAAAATGTTAACTAATTGAAGAGGAGTGAGGTTAACCAGTCTGACTGGAGGGGGAAAGACTATGCTGAAATTTGGCTTTTAAAATTGGCCCTCTCTCAAATTTGGGACTAAATGCCAGTGTATCCGTTCAACTGAATGTTTTCACTGATCCCTATCATAAACCAGGAGGACAGGGTATTGTCTCACAACAGGAATAGCATCTGAGGGCATGAAGTTCCAAGAACTGCCAGAGGAAGACAGACTTGAATGTACACAGAGGCATTTTTTTAGACTTGTCTTGGTTACCTCAGAGGTTAGCACAGGACCTTATTTGTGGTAGCTGCTTAATAAACACTTGTTGAATAGGATAGTGAAAAAAAAGTAGTGGTTTTGTAGTTATAGGACCATGCTCTTAAATCATTCAATCCCTCTGATTTCTTTCACTCTAAGACGTATGATTCTTGGGTTTAATTATTAAACCAAATTAGACGATCATAGTTCTAGGGTCTTCAAAGATCATTTAGTTTATCCTTCTCATTTCAGAAATGAGACTTAACATAGTTAAGCGAGTTGCCACAGTTCACAGAGGTAGTAAACACCAAAGTGAGATCTGAATGGAGGTCTTCTGATATCAGAACAGCTCTATCACTGCCTCCTATTTCCTAGATTTCTCTTTCATTTACATCTACTCCTCAAATCCCAATAAACTGACTCTGGGACAGCACTTCTAAATCAGATAACACAGTGACTTATAAGAAAACCTAATGGGGAGTGTTGCAATAATTCAATCCAACAAACTTTTTTTCCCCAGAGCTTGCTTTGGGTAAGCTCCCAAGGATCACTGAACCAGGAGTCAAGAAGATTCATCTTCTTGAATTCAAATCTGATCAGACACTAGCTGTGTGACTCTCAGTAAGTCACTTTATCCATTTGCCTCAGTTTCCTCATCTGTCAAATGAGCTGAAAAAGGAAATGGCAAAACCCTCTAGTAACTTTGCCAGGAAAACCTTAAATGGAGTTATGAAGTGTTGGACGCAACTGAAAATGACTCAGCAAATAACACAGAAGCAGATGTGATACAGATCCTGCTTTTGGAAATCTTAGTCAATCAACAAGCATTTATTAAACACTTTCTACATACCATGTCCTGTACTGAGTTCTGAGAATACAAAGAAAGGCAAAAACAAACCCTACCTTCAAGGAACTTACAGTCTAATGAGTTGGGTTTTAAATGATGGAAAGAAATTCAGGAGAAGAAACTGTAGCAATGTTGGAGTGACTGGAAACAGTGTGAGCAAAGAAAGGAAAGAAGTCGCCAGCTCAGATCCTTTCTGTCTCTAGTATTTGATGACTATGATGATGATGATGGTGCTGACTAACATTTTTCCTATGGTAACCAAATAATATATAGTTATAATCTTATCTGATCTACAATCAGTGATTTCTGTTGCTCTGATCTGAACTCACAATACTACAAAATTAAATTTATACTATTTTTTAAAAATACCCAGAATGATTAAGGTATTCAAGGGTCTAAGCCTGACAAAATCTCTGAAGTGAGGCCTCTAATTCTGGGCTTAAATGTTAAGGTAAGAGCTCTTATGCAGTTTTGAAATACTTTCATTTTGACTTCTAACTAAACTTAATGGTATCCCTTTTTCCCCACCCTATCCCCTTTTCATATTTTATGTAGTGACTAGCAATTGAAGTGAAGTTGCTTAAAAGGTCTAGATAAGTTCTTGGAGGAATCTCCGGGGTAGGAAATCTGTGGACCCTCACAAGAAGTAGAACAGTAAAATTTTTTCTATGTGTTAAATATCCTTCATCATGTACAGGATTTTATTAGGCTATGATTAACCACTAGGGATATTTTTATAAAGATCTGGGATGTGTCAGTCCTGAAGGCTTGTTAGAAAAACCTGATGGTCTGGCCCTGCCAGAGTGGAGAGGTATTGGAAGGCAGTCATGAAGGCAGAGAGCCCAAGGAGAATTTCATGAATTTCACTCAAAGGCAATGGGAGGCATTGGAGCATTGATATTGCTGTCTGAGGAATGAAGGGTGTTATTAGAGCATGTTGTTATAAGGTAATCCAAGATAGAGGAATCATCAGAGTGGACAAAATGTCCTCTGCTTTTTTTCTGTGTACTCCTATTACCTTCATAATAAAATAAAATAAAAAGCTCCTCTTTCTGACACTTAAAACTTCACACCCTGGGTCTGACCTTATTATACATTACTCCCCTTCCTGCATTCTAGATTTCAGGCAAACTGGTCTTCCCGACATTCATCACATAGAATGCGCCATGTCTTATCTCTTTGCATCTGCACAGGCTGTCCCCTATATCTGGAATATATACTAACTCTTAAAATCCTTTCTTTCCTTCAAAACTCAGCAACAGGACCAGTCTGCACATAAGGCCTTTCTTGATTCCCCACCTGCCCCAAGTGCTTTCCCCTATCCACAAATTACTTTAATTTTTTTGGTAAAAAATCTTGTACGGATTTATTTCCTCCACTATTACAAACATGTATAATCAAGCAAAATAAATTTCTACACTGGCCATATCAAAAAACGTCTCTTTCAGCACTCTGAGTTCTTTACCTCTCTAATAAGGTGAGAAGCATGTTTTATCATGAGTCTTCTGGAATCATGTTTGGTCATTATGCTGATCAGAGTTACTAAGTCTTTCAAAGTTATATATTTTTTCATATTGTCATCATGGTATAGATAATTGTCTTGGTTCTGCTCATTTCATTTTGCATCAGATCATACGAATCTTTCCAGATTTCTCTTCATTATTTCTTATAGCACAATAATATTCCATCACATTTGTATACTATAACTTGTTCAGCCATTCCCCAATTGATTGGTATCCCTTCAGCTTCAAATTCATTGCCACTGAAAAAAGACCTACTAGAAATATTTTTCTTCATCCTTAGAATTGCTTAGAACTAATTCTTTCCTTAATCTTTCTTCTTTTCCCTTCTCTTTTCCCTCCTGTTTTCCTATTAAGTGAAATCATTTCCAAGCTTTCTATCCAATTAGGTCCTCTCTATGATACTTGAGGAAGAGTTTTAAGCAAAAGAATAACATGGCTAGTAGCATTTTTGTCTCTGATTTAAAAAAAATATTCAGGCATATATATAGCCACAAAGCTTTGCCCATTTCATAAGAAGGAGACAGTGGAGAGGGAGAGAGATGAGTTAAATAATTTTATTAGACAGATTCAGAACTGGTGGAATAAAAGGACTCAGAAAGCAGGGGAAGGGAACAAACTTTTATTAAGCACATACTCTGTATTTACTATGTTTGTTCCCTTCCTCTAGTTTGAATTCTTTCATTCAACCGGTTATGAATCTGTCTAATTACACAATCATTTAATTCATCTCTCTCCATTGACCCTCTCTACTGAAATACTCCTATCTTCCTAATTTATAAGAATCCAAGCCATTCTCCAACTGATAAATAGTCAAAGGATATGAACAGACAATTTTCAGATGAAGAAATTAAAATTGTTTCTAGTCTTATCAAAAAATGCTCTAAATCACTATTGATCAGAGAAATGCGAATTAAAACAACTCTGAGGTACCACTACACACCTCTCAGATTGGCTAAAATGACAAGAAAAGATAATGACGAATGTCGGAAGGGATGTGGGGAAACTGGGACACCAATACATTGTTGGTGGACCTGTGGACGGATCCAGTCATTCTGGAGAGCAATTTGGAATATGCTCAAAAAGTTATCAAACTGTGTAGACCTTTTGATCCAGCAGCCTCTCTATTGGACTTGTATCCCAAAGAGATCATAAAAAAGAGAAAAGGACCCCCATATGCAAAAATGCCTGTGGCAGCCCTTTTTGTAGAACAAGGAACTGGAGAGTGAATGGATGCCCATCAATTGGAGAATGGCTGAATAAATTATGGTATATGAATGTTATGGAATATTATTGTTCTGTAAGAAATGATCAGCAAGATGATTTCAGGGAGGCCTGGAGAGACTTACATGAACTGATGCTAAATGAAAAGAGCAGAATCAGGAGATCATTGTACATGGCAACAGCAAGATTATACAATGATCAATTTTGATGGACGTGGCTATCTTCAACAATGAGATGATTCAAACCAGTTCCAGTGATCTCGTGATGAAGAGAGCCATCTATATCCAGAGAGAGGACTGTAGGAACTGAGAGTGGATCACAACATAGCATTTTCATTTCACTCTTTTTGTTGTTGTTTGCTTGCATTTTGCTTTCTTTCTCATTTTTTCCTACTTGATTTGATTTTTCTTGTGCAGTAAGATAATTGTATAAATATGTATAAATAAATATTGGACTTAGCATATATTTTTAATTGAGAAAAATAGGCCTTAATTAAAAAAAAGATTCAGGAAAAACTCAGTTAATTCACAATATGCAATATCTTGAAGAAGCATTGGGTTGGAAATTCTCTCTAAAACCGTCTGTAGAGGATTTCAGCCTGGGAAACAGAGTTTTAAAGCTGAAAGTAACTTTAGAGATTGGACTGCTGCCAGACTAATTTTCTTCACGCTTGGGTCTGGTCATACATAGGACGATATGACACAAAAGAAATTGAGACACAAATTAAGTGACTTCCCAAGGCCATGTGATTAGCTTGTGGTAGAGCAGGGATTAAATAAAAGAAAGTCTCAATGCTCTTTCCACTATATCCCTTTGCATCACTAAGTAGAGCTTCTACAAGGGTTATAGGCAGACTTCTTGGCAGAAGTCCACTAGCTTCTTATCACTTGGTACAGAACAAACTGACCCATTACAACTGCCTATCGTCAGCTACATGCACCCAGCTTTCCCAACCCAGAAGCCAGTTTTGTTCCCCAGCTAACCATCAAAGGCACAGGACTTAACCGACACAGAACACCACAACTAAATTCTTAGATCCTCCAAGAAAAGGGACCATATTAAAAAAAAAAAAAAGAAAAAAAGAAAAGGGACCATATTATTCCCATGTTTGTGTTTTTCCCCCACAAATTTTGATCATGTTGCCTTATACAGAAGACAGAATTTTGGAGTTAAAGGGAATCTCAAAAGTCATCAATCCTCTGCTTAGATGTCCAGTGAGATATATCTCAAAACGGCATGCTTTACTTTCAGATGGTTCTATTACAAGAACATTTTTCTAGATATAAAACTTAAATTGACCTCTTAGCAGTTTATATCCAGTGGTTTTTGTTCTGGCCTATAGAATCTAAGGCCCTTAAGAACAAATCTAAAGCTTTTTTTTTCATTTGATAGTCTTCTAATACAGTTATCACGTCCACTCTCCTCACTCTCCCTCACTACAAGGCTTCTCTTCTCTAGGTTAAAAATCCCCTGAGTATGGATCAAAATTAGCATTTTCACTTCTTTTGTTGTTATTTGCTTGAATTTTATTTTCTTTCTCATTTTTTCCCTTTTTGATCAGATTTTTCTTGTGTAGCAAGCTAATTGTATAAATATGTATGACTATATTCAATTTACATATATTTTTGCCATATTTAACATATATTGGATTACTTGCCATCTAGGGGATGGGGTAGGGGAAATAGGGGGAAGAAATTGGAACACAAGGTTTTGCAAGGGTCAATTTTGAAAAATTATCCTTGCAAGCTTCAAGGAAATACTATAAAAAATAAAAATCCCCTATTTATTCAACCAAACCTCATATGATATGGACTTTAGACTTTTCATCATCCCATTCCACTCTAAAAATTGTCCATTCTACAAATGTCCTTCATAAACTAAAAAGCCAGGAACAAAATACCTCTAGTGAAATCTGAATAGGGCATAACGTAGTAGTACTGTCACCTTATTGGAAGATCTCCCCCTTCTAAGACAATCCAAGGTCATTTTGGTTTTGTATTTGGGTGCAATTCAAACAAAAAATATCTTAGTGTTTCCTCATGTTGATCTAGTAGTCCATTAAAATCCCTAATCTTTTTTTTCAGACAACTGCATTTTAATCATTTCTGCTCCTCCCAATGTTACAACCTGTCAAGATCTCCTTAGATCTGTCATCTAGGGGTTTAATGATCTCAGTTTTCTGTCATCTGCAAATGTGTTAAGCATTTCACCTGTACCTTTATCCAAGTCATGGGTACAAATGTTTCACAACATAGGGCCAGGCACAGGTTCCTGGGGAGCTCTTGATTGATCATGAACCATTAATGACCTCTTTATGGCAGTTAGGTAGTAACAGTGCAAAGCATTAGATCTAGAGTCAGGAAGACGTGAGTGTAAATTCAGCTTCAGATATTTACTATCAATGTCCTAGGAAAATCACTTAACTAATATCTGTTGAATTTTCCTCAGTGAGGATCAAATGAGATAATATCTATAAAGCACTCAACACTATAAAGTACATAGTAAAGTACTTAAAGAATGTCTTTCTCTACCTTCTGAGTCCTTTTACACAGCCAGTTCTTATTTAATTCTAATTATAAAATCTAATTATAAGATCATTTAACTCACCTCTCTCCACTTTTTTCACAAGAATGACATGAGTTCAACTCTAGATTAAGTCAATTTTGTCTGTTAAGTATCTATAATATTCCCTGATGTGTAATTTTAGTAATGTTGTTAGGAAAGGAAATCATGTGAACATACCTTCTTCTTCCAAATGCTTTCTGGCCATCTCTTTAATAATCTCATCATAGAATTTTGCCAGGAACTAAAGTCAAGCTGAATGGCCTATAATTGACCAGTTCTGTCCTTTGCTGCTTTGAAAATCATGGCAATCCATGTCCTTCTCTAGTCTTGTAGTTGCTCAGGAAAATTGCCTTCCCTTGATGTCATGGTAATTTAAATTTAAAGGATGATGGCTCAGCCCTCATGTCTGAGAAATCATTTGATACCTGAAGATGGCATTCGTCTGGACCAGGTGAGTTGAATTCACTGATAGCTGAGATATCATGCTCCTGTTTATCTTGTGCATCAACTTTTTATTAGCCATTTTTATTCTCTCCTTCTAAGGCAAAGATCATTTTCCTTTGCAGAATTTTTTTTGCTATTTCTGCCCATTTCTTTTAGTTAGTTATCCAAATATTTAATTAGCATCCAATTTATTTAGTCCAATTTTTCCTAAGCAGTTGTCTTATTTCCTTCTCTATTTTCTTTTCCACAGTTTACCTTTTAAAAGCCCTTTACATTGTCCTTAGTTTCCTTTCCTTGCTAGTCTCAGCTTATTCTAAGCTTTCCTCATTTTGGTGTTACTGTGAAATCTTTAGGTCATCCTTTATTATCTATCCTGGATTCCATCTTCTTTTAAAAATACTTTTGTTGGTGAGATCAGTTGTCTATGCTTTTCACTCTTGTCCATTCTCTTTGTTCTTTTTAGACTTCTCCCGTTTTTTTTCTTCCCATCAGAATAATAGGCATTCAATTTATATTTGTTTAGACTAATACATGAGTCTGAATAGGGCTCTAGGTTTGAAGCTGGGCAAGCCTCCAAAGGACATGGGACAAATAATATATGTTCATCTGAACATGTCTTTGAGTATCTACTCTCCACACAGGTCAGTCATGTAAGAGTTATAAACAATTTTAACTTGGGCTTTCTTATACATCTGATCAATAGAGTCTCTCAATAATCTGATGAACTCTCTAATCACCTTGAGGACATTACAATGTGTTAGTCTTTGTTTAGAGCATCATTGGAGGGACACCTTCCCATGAAAAGTATGGACATTCCCCCTTATTCCCTGTAGGGAATTTTCAAACCATTCCTGACTGATTTTCAGTGATCAATATGAGTGCCTTGGGAGGGGGGGACTCAGATGGGCTCTTGTCACAAGAGTTTTATGGTAGCTATAAAGGAGAATAACAAACTATTCTCAAATTACCATTTTACATTTTTGCTTCTACCTTTCTTCTGGCATTCAGATAAGAACTAGTAAAAATGATTTCTCCCTTTCCCCCCAAAAAAGAGCAATTGATGGCAGCTTGTGGCAGAATCACGGGCTCAAGACAGACGGTTTTATGTGTATATAAAATTCCCTATCTAAAAGATGGGAATTGCTTGGTCATTGAAAGATTTCTTGCAAAAAGCAGATGTTTGTCCACTTTGCCCCAAAGGGAAGTTCATAGATAATACTATTGCACCCCAACTTCCTATGTAAAGAAAGTAAGATATTGATTTCCTAAGCAGAGTGATATTAATTGTATGACTAGAGCAGATTTCCTGGGCAGTGCTAGCCTTGGGGACCACTTCATGGGTAATCTCAGGTCTAAGAGCTCAGGGATCAGTGTTCTAGAAATCAAAGGGAATTCCTTGAGCCTTCTCTTCTAGAAAAAGATCACCTCCACCAGTCCCCCAAACTGGAAAAATCAGTAAAGCAGACTCATGACTTAGGGAGCCAAGGATCCAAGATTTTGCTAACCTTGAAATACTAAGTGATTCACTCTGAGCCAGTCTGATGGTGATAAGTTTTGTTTATATTTGTTGTTGCTCAGTCATTTCAAATATGCCCGACTCTTCATGACCCCATTTGGGGTTTTCTTTGCAAAGATACTGGAATGGGCTGCCATTTCCTTCTCCAGATCCTTTGTCAGATGAGGAAACCGCACAGCTAGTAAATGTCTGAAGCCATATTTGAACTCGGAAAAACAAGTCTTCCTGACTCCAGGACTCAGTGTTCTGTGCACTAGGGTACCAACTGGTTGCCCCCTTTGCTTCTATTTCAGCCCCCAAATATGATTGCCTTTGGAGAGTGGAATAGAGATTGTGGACTACATAAGTGCTTTATATATTCTCTGAATCTGTGAGCTCCTATATAATAATAATAAATAAATAAATATACATCTATTAAGCACCTATTATGCGCCAGGTATTGTGCTAAGCATTTTATGAATTTTCATTCAATCTTCACAGCAACTTGGGAAATAAATGCTATTATACTCCCCATTTTACAGTTGGGAACTTGTCCAAATAACTTGTCCAGGGTTATAAAGCTAGTTAAATATTTAAGATCAAATTTGAATTTAGTTCTTTTTGATTCCAGGGCCAGTACTCTATCTACTATACCAGCCAGCTGCCTTGTGGATTATTTTATACTCTGTGTGTTTTATTTATTTGTTTACAGACTCCAATGAATCCTTTATGTCTTCTGATTTTCTGTGTGGGAGGGGATTTGTTCCATATCCAGTTTTCATTTTACTGCCTTGAGTACTTTTATTGGGAACTGGGACCCTATTCTATACCAAAATCTAGACCCAAAATTTATACATGAGCAATGCCCACTTTTTATCTTGGTCATTTCCCTGGAATAAATTTCAGAGTCAGGAATGGCAAATTAAAGGGAGAACATGACCTTTCTGGGTCAACTTCCAGCCTCATACTATGTGAGCCAGGAGACGTCGAAGGCCATAGGCCACAGATTATACAGCTGTTTGTGCTTTCAGCAATATGATATATAATTTTACATGTAGAGAGTTTTAAAACTCCTGAGTCAGTCAGTAGAAAATTCAAGATTGCTAAAACATAAGATCGCTATAAGATTCTCTCCTTCTAGTAATTGTTTATAGAATAAATTTGAAATGAAAGTAATCTATCCTAAAGAATACCCTTACAAGCTTAACTAAGTAAACAAAAACCTGTAAGATATCTTTAAGATAAGCAGAGAAATGAAGTCTGATATTAAATATGAGCTTCAGCAACGCATGACCTTTGCAAATATGTATTACTGACTTTTAGGTGGGGGAAAGAGTGGGTAGGTACAGTCAGTTGTTTTTTTTTGTGTTTTTTCTTTAATTTGATGATGTAAGATAAGGAATGACCTGTATGCGTCAACCTAACTTCTCTGTACAGGAATACCATAAAACCACAACTGTATAATTATCAAACCACAATATTACTGGACTATTATTCACAATGCTTCAGTTAGCAGGGTGGTTGTGCAATGCTGAATATTTGGGTGATGTCAGAGTATATTACATTCAAGAGACTGTTCAATTATTTCTATCTATTATTTTAATTTTTCTCCTTCAAACCTAAGCAGGAAATTCTTGAGCAGAGTAGTCCAGGCGTGTAGAAAGTTTCCATCTTTAAAGGATCGACGTTTTCTACCACATGTGGGTTCATCGTGTCTGTAAGTATCCTTTTCTCAGGAGACATCTCCCCATTCACACCTAATTCAAAATGATAACCAATAACCTACGTGGGTGTGTTTTTCCTCAATTAAAAGAAGGGGAAAGAAGTCTCTCTGTTTAAAAGTGAGCATCAAATGTCTCCACCCAAATAAATAAATCTTTAGGAGATAATTAATAGCTGACAACAGGTATTTATAAGGGAAGCATACATGGTCTTAACTATGGGGTTTGCTTCTGAGAACTCTCTAATTAAAAAGGGAAAGAGTAATTTTATAGGAAAGTACAAATCAGCGCTGTGTGCCTCTGCTAATGTAGTGCAAAGACCCAGCGACCGTAATTGCTGGGTTTGGAAGCAGTATCTTTGGCCCGGCATAATAACCTTGCAAGGCTGTAAACAAGCTAAAAGCACACACTCGTGTTATGAGATAGACTATGAAATTTGGAAAGAAGGCGCATTTGTGTTATGAGATAGAATATGAAATTTGGAATTAAGACACTTCTGTTATGAGATAGAATATGAAATTTGGAATTAAGATACTTTCGTGTTATGAGATAGAATATGAAATTTGGAATTAATACACACTTGTGTTATAAGATAGAAAATGAAATTTAGAATTAAGACACTTCTGTTATGAGATAGCATATGAAATTTGGAATTAAGGCACATTTGTATTATGAGATAGAATATGAAATTTGGAATTAAGACACACTCATGTTATAAGATAGAATATGAAATTTGGAATTAAGCAAACAAATGATACTAAATCGTGTGGATGCTAAAGTATTCTGATTTTTAATTATTGTGATTTCTCCAAAGAATAGTGTAGCATGACTGGTCCGGGCTATTGCTGGCCTGTTGACACAGTCCAGATCACTGACCCAGTAATTTCTCTTTCTCATTCTTTTCACCCGAAAGCCCTTCCCTTCTAATGAGTAATGGAGTAAGAAAGTAAGGAAGGAGTTGATATTATTAAGACGCATGATGTTTCCCACGTCATGATCTGCATCTATGTCAAGAAAGTGGCCCTCCTTTCAGACAGTCCCCACCCATCATGCCTTCCTTTGCTCAATCCCCTGGAGTGGTTGAACAGGTATCAAACAGGCTCAGCAGAGCTCCTTTAATTAAACATCATGGGTTGGGGTTCCTGCCTCTACTTGTCATCATCGCCATCATCATCAACATCACCTTCTTATTTATCATCTTCATCTTCAAACTGCATTTATTAGAGGAGAAGCCTCATAAGGAATATTATTGGTTCTGACAAGTTAATATCGGGCATGACTATGGTGAACGCAGACTTGTTTACCCATGGACTGGGGGGCCAGCTTTTACCCTCTGACATTGCCAATTTAGGACAAAGACCCTATTGGGTATTATTTATATAGTGGGTAGTCCCCATATGGAACTTATAATCCCAAGAAGCTAAAAATGTAAATGAGTTCAAGAAGGGTTTAGCTAAATTCAGGGATGATGGATCCATAACAGGTTATTAAGGAAAGCCAGGAATTTGTTGTTGGTGGAGGGGGATGTAAGGCTGATGTCACTGAGGGAAACCATGTTCTTCCAAAATTTACTTCTCAGTATTTCTTTGGGGACTAGATGGACTATGATGTGGTTTGGACCCAGGGTGACAATTCTGAAAATCCTGCGACTATTTGCATATATTGCTGTACTTGAAAGCTGTACGAGCCCTATACAGACAGTCCCCATCCTCCAGGAGTATGAGAATTGTTATGAGGGAATGCATGTGGGGTTGGTTAGGGAGCACGACTAATGAAGAGTAGGATGCAAAGAACAGGATGGGTGTGCCTAGGAAGGGAGCAGCAGGGAGAGGTGGGTGGTTTGTGGAGAGCAGACTTAAATAGGAATGGTTTGTTGTTCAGCTGCTGTCGTGTCTGACTCTGTAACCCCATTTGGGGTTTTGGCGAGGATGCTGGAGTGGTTTGCTATTGCCTTCTCTATTTTACAGATGTGGAAACTGAGGTGAACAGGATGAAGTGACTTGACTTGCCCAGGATCACACAGCTAGTAAGTGTCTGAGGCTAGATTTGAACTCAGGAAGAGGAGTCTTTCTGACTCCAATCTGGCACTCTATGCAACAGGTCCCCAGTCCTCTATCATTAACTGCCTGTTGGACATCCTTAACTGGATGTCCTGCTGGCATTGCAAACTCAGCTTATCCAAAACATAGCTCCCAATCTGGCTCCCCAAATATCCCTTTCTTTCTAGCTTCCCTGTTTCTGTTGAAGGCACAATTATTCTTCCATTCACCCTGGTTTGCACCCTCTGAGATCATCCTTCACCCTTTCCTCTCCCTCACCTCTCCCACCCAATCAGTGGCAAGTCTTGTCACTTCTACCTCCTCAGTGTCTCTCCCGTCTGTTTCCTTCTCATTACTCGCCTAGCTTCCATGCTAGCTCAGGTCTTCATCACCTCCCACCAATACAATAGCCTCCTAACTTATCTCCCAGCCTCCAGTTTTTCTTCTTCAATCCATCCTCCACCCAACTGCCAAAGTGGAATTATTCCCAATGCACAAATTTAACCATCTCACTTCCCTACTCAAGACTCTTCAGCAGCTCCCTATTGTCCCTGTAATTGGTGAACTTTTAAAGTTCTCTATGATCTGGGTCCTACTTTCCCTTCCAAGCTTAAGGTAGATTATTTCCCTTCACACATTCTAACACTCCAGTCAAACTAGGCTCCTCACCATGACCCATAAACAACATTTCACCTTTCATCCCCATCATTTTTCCTGTACCTTTGTATAAAGAATATGTCTCATGCCTGGAATGCACTCTCTCTTCATCTCTGCTTTATAAAATTTATAGTTTCCTTCCAAGCTTAACTTATTGACCACCTCCTCCAGGAAGTCTATCTTGATTCCCCTTTTGGGCAATCTGAGCCTATAGCCTGTCTCTAGGATTTGCCCTTTCCCTGTCTGCTTGAAATACCCTTCTTCTCTCTGCTTCTCCAGAACTTTATGCATTTTTCCCTAACCTTACTCAAGGCTCATCTTTTTCTAAGAAAGCTTCCCTGAAAACTTTCATAGCATTCACAGTTTATTAATCTCCTTCCATAATCTTTCAAGCAATTCACTCATAAAATTTACTATCTGAACCCACATTTGGACCATTAGTACATTTTCCTCTTTTTGTTCTAGGCTACAATTCTTTTTTAAGGCATATTTCCTTTTTTTCTTTCTCTTTTTATTTTCAAAACATATGCAAATATAATTTTTCACCACTGGCCCTTGCAAAACCTTGTATTCCAATTCTCCCTCTCTTTCCCTCCCTTAGAAGTAATCCAATACATGTTAAACATGATAAAAATATATGTAAATCCAATATATGTATACATTTTTATACAATTATATTGCTGCACAAGAAAAATCAGATCAAAAAGGAAAAAATAAGAAAGAAAACAAAATGTAAGCAAACAACAACAGAAAGTGAAAATACTATCCACACTCGATTCCCACAGTCCTCTCTGGGTGCAGATGGCTCTCTCTATCACAAGACCATTGGAACTGGCCTGAATCATCTCAATGATGAGAAGAGTACCATGTCCATCAGAATTGATCATCATGTAATCTTGCTGTTGCCGTGTACCATGTTACCTCCCCAGTGCAGTGGGAAGTTTCTTAAGAGAAGTTTCTTCCCAACATAGGATAATTTACCTCTCAGACTTGTGGAGGAGGAAGAAATTTATGACCAAAGAAGAACTGGAGATCATTATTGATCACAAAATAGAAATTTTTTATTATATCAAGTTAAAAAGCTTTTGTACAAACAAAACTAATGCAAACAAAATTAGAAGGGAAGCAATAAATTGGGGAAACATTTTTACAGTTAAAGGTTTTGATAAAGGCCTCATTTCCAAAATATATAGAGAATTGACTCAAATTTATAAGAAATCAAGCCATTCTCCAATTGATAAATGGTCAAAGGGTATGAACAGGCAATTTTCAGATGATGAAATTGAAACTATTACCACTCATATGAAAGGATGTTCCAAATCACTATTGATCAAAGAAATGCAAATTAAGAGAACTCTAAGATACTATTACACACCTGTCAGATAGGCTAAGATGACAGGAAAAGATAATAACAAATGTTGGAAGGAATGCAGGAAAACTGGGATACTGATGCATTGTTGGTGGAGTTGTGAATGAATCCAATCATTCTGGAGAGCAATCTGGAATTATGCTCAAAAAGTTATCAAGCTGTGCGTACCTTTTGATTCAGCAGTGCTACTGCTGGGCTTATATCCTAAAAAGCTCTTAAAGGAGGGAAAGGGATCCACATGTGCAAAAATGTTTGTGGCAGCCCTGTTTGTAGTGGCAAGAAATTGGAAACTGAGCAGATGCCCATCAATTAGAGAATGGCTGAATAAGTTGTGGTATATGAGTTATGGAATATTATTGTTCTGTAAGAAATGACCAGCAGGATGAATACAGAGAGACTTAGAGAGACTTATATGAACTGACGCTGAGTGAAATGAGCAGAGTCAGGAGATCATAGTACACAGTAACAGCATATATTGTATCTAAAATATATTTTAACATGTTTAACACGTATGAGACTGCCTGCCATCTAGGGGAGAGGGGAGACGGAGGGAAGGGAAAAGTTGGAAAAGAAGTGAATGCAGGGGAAAATATTGAAAAATTACCCTTGTATATGTTCTGTCAATAAAAAACTATAATAAAAAAAAGAGAGAAGTTTCTTCTCTAGTCCATCTTGCCCATCTCCCAACAGTCACTGTGCTAGAGACATAGTCGGTGCTTTACATATACACCCACTGAATTGAATTGGATTGGATTAAAGAAAAAGAAGATTCCCAGGGGGAGCTAGAAGTGGGCAGTTTGGTGAAGAAGGAATTAAGGGAAGATCTGGAGACCTTGGGTTAATGGGCAGAATTTCAAATCTCACTTCCTTGTCCCCTGACTTTCAATCCGGGGTGCTTTCTAACAGGTCTTTGATGACCTAGTGGTGTGTCAGCTCTGGGGGCCACTCACACAGCTGCCTATTTTGCTCGAGGCAACATACCAAGCAAAGGTTTCATCTGGGGTCAGGTAGCAACCCCTGTGGGGCCGAGCAGAGAACAAACATTTCTTTATCTTCTGCCAGACACAACACTGTCTGCTACTTTTTTCCTGTTCTATTCCACAGCTGAAGGACCTTGAAAGGTTTCTCTGACACTAGGGAAGAAACATCATTCCTCTTATTTTGGATTCTTTCCCTTTTATCTCTTCCCTTTCCTTTAGCTGAATGTGGTATATGTCTAGGTTTCTTTGATTTCCCATCAACTTTCAAAGTTATCAGAAGAGCATGATTGCATTAAGTTTAGGAATTGTCTTATTCTTCAAACTCAGAACTTTAGGAACACTCAAGCCTACATAACTTGCCCTCTGGCTTAGTGGAAAGAGTACTAAACTCGGAAGCAGAAAGACCTGGATTTAAATCTTACCTGTGATACTTATTAGTTGTGTAATCATGGGCAAGTCACTTTCTGAGACTCTGTTTCCTGATTTGTAAAAGGGAGAGGATAATTCCAGCAGTATCTGCCTTACAGGGATCAGTGTGGCTCAAATGGGATCACATGATTAAAACTCCTCAACCCCAATTAATGTAACTTCCAAGATGTTTTATGCCTTATGTCTATATCAGAGTTGTCTAACTAATTAATCAATCAAAAGTATAATCTAGGCACAAATTGTTCACCAGTGTGAACAATTCTTAGATATTTCTAATCAATCAAAAGTATAAATATATTTTAAAATAAATAATATACACGGAATGAAAGCAAGTGATGATTCACACACACACACACAAAGCCTTATGCTAAGTTGAGTAGAAGCAGCCACCTCCCGTGGGGCTTGGAAAAATCAATAAGCCAGTTGGGAATCCTGCATTCCAAGAGCAGGCCAACCTAGCAGGAAAGCTATTCCAGCCAAGACCCTGAGGGGGAATCACTTGGAGAAAGAAGAGAGACTGTCTCCTCTATTTTCCACCCCCTCTTGACCAAAGGATGACCTTGCAAACTTTGAAAGATTGGAAGATTTGGATTCAGTGGAAGTTCCTTGGGAATAGCAGTGGCTGACAGCAGTGTCTGTGCTGGGAGCCAAAGACAAACTAGCCACACCACAGGGGAAAAAAAACTTCAGAACTCTGCAAGGGCACTGACCCTTAGAGCCATATATGCTAAATAAGAAGGAACTTCAGGAGTTCTTAATAAGTTTTAATGGTATTTTATTTTTCCAATTATGTATAAGCAGTTTGTCAATGTCCCTTCTAAAATAAGGAGCCTAGAAAAGAAATGGAAATATCTAGATTCTGCCTTGTTTCCCAATCACTTAAAATTTGTTCCTTTGTAACATTACCTCACTCTTCAAAAGTAGATATAGAATGTTCGCATCCACTTCATTTTGTGAGTCATTATTTTGTCAAAGTGTGTGAGTCATTAATTTGTAATTGCATTTCAAAAAACTGCACAATATATTGAAAAGAAGCCTTGTTTCCTTCAATCGATGGTAAGCTCCTTTTGGGCAGGGACTATCTATTTTTCTTATTTGTCCCTAGCACTTAACAAAATGCCTGACACATAGCAGGCACTTAATAAATGTTTGTTGAATTGAATTTGAATTTGAAAATTATTCAAAAGCTAAATATGCTATGGATTTTTTTCCTGAGTTTAAAAAATAACAAGGTTAATTCAGGGTGATTTAATATTGGGAAGCTGAAACATAGGCTCAAGTCTATAAGGACTAATCAAGAAGTTATTATTGTTTCTTTGCTTCAGTTCTCAAAGTAGATTAAATTCATCATATCAATTTCCTTGATGCAGTTCATCTATACTTCAACTTTCTCCACATTATCTAGTTTAGAACCTGGCCATAGAATCAAGGTAGCCATTCATGCCATGGCTGGGGCAAGTTAAAAAATATGTTTTAGTTTGTGCCAGCTTAAATTGGGATCAAGACAGGGATGTTGATTATTTAGTTATGACAAAGCTCAGTTTAAAAAAAAAATGAGATAGTGGCAAATGGAAGAGCTTTGTGCTATCAGAATAAATTTTCAAGGACAAATGGGTGACCCAGGGAATAGTTAAGAAAATTTTAGACATAGGAAGTCTAGTGACCTGAAAAGCTACCTCTGAAAAGGTCTCCTCAAAGCTCCAAATATAACCAGTTGAGTTCATCTCTTTTGACGGAACTCTGGTTTTTATAGAGGCCTTATCTATATATGTTATTCCATCCCAATTGAGCTAGATTATTACCTTTATTACAGAGTGATGAGAGTTGTCCCAAAGTGGAATGATGTATCTTTTTTTTAATTATTTTTATTTATTTATTTAATAGCCTTTTATTTACAGGTTATATGTATGAGTAACTTTACCGCATTAACAATTGCCAAACCTTTTGTTCAAATTTTTCACCTCTTATCCCCCAACCCCTCCCCCAGATGGCAGGATGACCAGTAGATGTTAAATACATTAAAATATAAATTAGATACACAACAAGTATACATGACCAAACTGTTATTTTGCTGTACAAAAAGAATCAGACTCTGAAATATTGTACAATTAGCTTGTGAAGGAAATCAAAAATGCAGGTGGGCATAAATATAGGGATTGGGAATTCAATGTAATGGTTTTTAGTCATCACCCAGAGTTCTTTCTCTGGGCGTAGCTGGTTCAGTTCATTATTGCTCCATTGGAAATGATTTGGTTGATCTCGTTGCTGAGGATGGCCTGGTCCATCAGAACTGGTCATCATATAGTATTGTTGTTGAAGTATATAATGATCTCCTGGTCCTGCTCATTTCACTCAGCATCAGTTCGTGTAAGTCTCTCCAGGCCTTTCTGAAATCATCCTGTTGGTCATTTCTTACAGAACAGTAATATTCCATAATATTCATATACCACAATTTATTCAGCCATTCTCCAACTGATGGACATCCATTCAGTTTCCAGTTTCTAGCCACTACAAAAAGGGCTGCCACAAACATTCGTGCACATACAGGTCCCTTTCCCTTCTTTATAATCTCTTTGGGATATAATCCCAGTAGTAACACTGCTGGATCAAAGGGTATGCACAGTTTGATAACTTTTTGAGCATAGTTCCAAACTACTCTCCAAAATGGTTGGATTCGTTCACAACTCCACCAACAATGCATCAATGTCCCAGTTTTCCCGCATCCCCTCCAACAATCATCATTATTTTTTCCTGTCATCTTAGCCAATCTGACAGGTGTGTAGTGGTATCTTAGAGTTGTCTTAATTTGCATTTCTCTGATTAATAATGACTTGGAGCATCTTTTCATATGACTAGAAATAGTTTCAATTTCTTCATCTGAGAATTGTCTGTTCATATCCTTTGACCATTTTTCAATTGGAGAATGGCTTGATTTTTTATAAATTAGAGTTAATTCTCTATATATTTTGGAAATGAGGCCTTTATCAGAACCTTTGACTGTAAAAATATTTTCCCAGTTTATTGCTTCCCTTCTAATCTTGTCTGCATTAGTTTTGTTTGTACAAAAACTTTTCAGTTTGGTATAATCGAAATTTTCTATTTTGTGATCAGTAATGATCTCTAGTTCTTCTTTGGTCATAAAGTCCTTCCCCTTCCACAGGTCTGAGAGGTAAACTATCCTGTGTTCCTCTAATTTATTAATAATTTCATTCTTTATGCCTAGGTCATGAACCCATTTTGACCTTATCTTGGTGTACGGTGTTAAGTGTGGATCAATGCCTAGTTTCTGCCATATTAGTTTCCAATTTTCCCAGCAATTTTTATCAAACAGTAAGTTCTTATCCCAAAAGCTGGGGTCTTTGGGTTTGTCAAAGACTAGGTTGCTATAGTTGTTGACTGTTTTGTCCCTTGAACCTAACCTATTCCACTGATCAACTAATCTTGGAATGATGTATCTTGAGAGCTGGAGAGTTAGGTGACCACTTATTATAGTTTACTCCTATCACTTTACAGATGAGAAAACAGAGGTCCATTGAAGTTGCTCAGGGTCATCACTATTGACACCTACCTCTCAGAATTATTGTGAGGATCAGATGAGATAATAATTGTAAAGCACTCAGTATAGTGCCTAACTATATAAATAAGTGCTATGTAAATGTTAGCTATTATTATTGTTGTTGTCATCATTATTATTATCCCGTTCCCTGAAGATAGATCATCACAGTTAAAAGCATTCGGCTTTATTTTTTAGTATTTTTGTCATTTAAATTATCTGTAATCATTGTGTATGTTGTTTCTTGATTCTGTTTATTTCATTCTGCATCATTTCTCTACAAGGCTTCCCATGTTTCTCCACATTTCTCAGATTTATCATTCTTAACAGCACAATAATATTCCATTATATTTATGTGCCACAATTTGTTTGCTTAATCCCCAATAAATAGGCACTTATATTTTTTCCAGTTAATTGCTATCGCACACAAGAGTATTGCTGTAAATATTTTTTTAATTATTTCTTTCTCAATTCATGGAATAAAACAAGCATTTTCATAACACAAAATTAAAAAAAAAAGATAATTGTACATGATTCTTCAAATCTCCCATGTACAACTTGCCATTCCCTCCAAATATACAATAAAGTTATCATATAAATTTCTTTTTTCTTTCTTTTTTCCCTTCCCTAGATATATGGAACCTTTATTTCTCTCCTCAATATCCTTGGGGCATAAGTAATAGGATCTCTTGGTCAAAGGGTTTAAAGATCTTGCTTTTTTCACATTATTCAAGTTGTGATCTTTAAAGGCAACTAGACAGAAATGATCCTCAGGGCCATAGTCTTTTATGTCTCATAAATACTATAGAGCATGTCCCAAAAAGTCTTAGGGCAGTCACACATGCATCAAAACCTTGTTCTTTAGATGATGGGAAGGCCGGGATCACAAATGCAATTCTTTCAGTCTCTGAGCAGCAGCTGATGAAAATTTCTACAAAGTTTGAAAATGGATTAGAGGAATGAAGAAGACAGTGGTTATATTGAATTTTAATTTTAAATGGTTGAATTTTGATTTTAGATTAACATTTAAAATTTTTAAATACTTAATCTTTCAAGTGTATTTTTGTAAGTTTGTGTTTTGTAAGTTTTGTAACATTTATTATACATTACAGATAAACAATCTTTCAAATGTCTTTTTGTAAGTTTGAAGCATTTATTCTTGTGAAGTTATTAACACTGTACTTTTGGGTCATCCTGTCTTTACATTGTTGCCTCCGGAGATCCAGGAGCTCAAAATTTTGTGAACTCTATTCATCTTTATTAACATCAATTAGGAGTTGAGCTATAATGTAGACCGGTGGTGTCAAACCCGAATAGAAGTAAGAACACAAAGCTGTATATAAAGATCCCTGACTTTATCTTATATCTAGTTTTATCTACATTTTATTGTATTTTAAGTATTTTGTAAATATTTCCCAGTTACATTTTAATCAGTTCAGGCTACACTCTTAAGTGTTGTGAGCTGCCTTATGTTTGATATCTCTGATTTAGTCCAAGAGTAGAGATAATATTTAAGTGTGTCACGGGCAGCTAGGTGGTATGGTGGAAAGAGTGCCAGATCTAGATCTGTCTGCTTCAGTTCCTCATCTATCAAATGAGCCAGAGAAAGAAATGGCAAACCAGCATCTTTGTCAAGAAAACCCCAAATGGGCCAAAGGAAGAAATGGCAAACCAGTATTTTTGCCAAGAAAAACCCAATGAGCCAGAGAAAGAAATGGCAAACCAGCATCTTTGTCAAGAAAACCCTAAATGATCCAGAGAAAGAAATGGCAAACCTTTATCTTTGCCAGGAAAACTCCAAATGATCCAGAGAAAGGAATGGCAAACCATTATCTTTGCCAGGAAAACTCCAAATGAGTCAGAGAAAGAAATGGCAAACCATTATCTTTGCCAGGAAAACTCCAAATGAGTCAGAGAAAGAAATGGCAAACCATTATCTTTGCCAAGAAAACCCCAAATGGGGTCACAGAGTCCAAATGACTGAAATAACTGAACAATAACAAGAAGTCTCGTGGCAGAAAAGGCAAGAATAGAACTTGAAATAGTCAAAGCTTTATTAATTGAATCTTGAAAGCTCTTAAGTTGATTTCTTTAATGAGAGAGAATAGCTCCATAAAATGGTTGGCCATATTTTTGAACATGTCAGAATTATTACGTTGCCTAGTCTTTCATTCACAGAGGCTTTCTTAGAATTGAACAATTGTCAATATGCTCTTTGGTGGCTTTTCCCTGGTTCAGAAGTGTGTGAAGGTCACCTCGAATGACCTTTTAGGTTACTTATCCATCAATCATGGGTACTCATGTATGAAATGTAGAAGGAGGGAACTATCAGAACTGGAAGCAATAATAAGCAAAAAAGGAATATTTAGGATAAAGGAGAAGACTGAATTATATAAATTTGACATTATACTGGTGGCTCTTAGATATAGGTAGCATCTAGGACAGAACCATTTAGAACAAGTCCAGGGGAGCTTGGGGATAGCCAAGTGGACCGATACCACACTGGAATAGCTGAAGTTCTACCACATTCAGAGAAGGTCTAAGCAACCGGGTAACAGAATACTGGCACAGAAAATGACATTTCCACAGAGGGGCATAGGTTGGCTGTTTGGGAAGTTTCTGTTTTGTTCTAAAGCTGCTCAATGACTTGAGCAACAGGGAGCAATTAACTTTACTTCTGTTTGATCCTTTCATGCTTGAAACTAGACCTTTAATACCACCATTGTTACAGAGTAAGTGATTATTTGAGTGTAAGATAAGACTCTTGTCTGGGTGGATCCAGAAATGTTAAGTGGCCAGCTATAGTTGTTGGGGATTGCTGTTGTTTATTTGTTTTTTTTATTTTTTACTTTTTAAATTTGAATTAAATTTAAATTTGAATTTGCTTTGTAACTTCCTGGGCATATAATCTACAACGTCTCACATGAGGAAGACTTTCGGAGGATGGCTTTTGTGTCTTCTTTCCAGTTAAGTTATTTTATACATAATCATTTGGGAAGTTTGGGGCTGCCCTCTGGGGCATACTTATAGATTTATAGTAAAAGAAACCTTAGATACACTTAATCCAACATTTTTCTTTAAAGATGAGGAAACAGATTCAGAGAGGATATGTGATTTGACCAATGATTTGCTCAAGTTATGGCAGAATAGCCTCTTGCCACTGTACTATATTACCCTGAAGGAATTGGATGCAATGAGTTTGTGTCACAAAATTAATAATAGTTGCAAATTTTCAAGGTCCTTCTAAATCAGCTCTTCTTCCTTAGGGATTAGAGGGACCATAATGCAGGGAAAATCTGAGAAGCATAGTCAGTGAAAATAAGTTAAAATTCAAATACTGGATCAATCAGTCATGTAACATTAATTAAATTAATTGTTATTTATTTATTTAAAATAACACATCATTATGGTGTTGTTCAGTGTTATCATGTCGAACTCTTTGTAAGTGTTCAACAGTTATGTCAAACTCTTATATGGAGTTTTCTTGGTAAAGATGCTAGAGTAGTTTTCCAACTCCTTCTTTAGCTCATTTTACAGGTGGGGAAACTGAGGCAAACAGGGTGAAGTGACTTGTCCAGGATCTCACAGATAATAAGTGTCTGAGGCCATATTTGAACTGGGGTCTTCCTGACTCCAGGACTTGTGCTGTATCCACTGCATCACTTAATTGCCCCCTCCCACATTTACTAAATGCTTACTATGTGCCAGGAATTATTATAATTGCTAAGCACAGAAAAGCACAAGCCAGAGACCAAAGTTATGAACCTAGTTGGCTGGAAGAATTTGTCAGGTGCATCTGACAATAATGGGGAAGGTTAGTAGAAGGTTTGATTTGTAGGGGAAAGATGATGAGTTCTGTTTGGGACTCAGATATCTATGGGACAACTAAGTTGTAATATCTAATAATAACAATCAGAAAATCTACTATCTGATATTCCCTTTTATGTATTTTTTTATCACTGCCTCCTTGATTCTTAAAGGTGCACTCCATATGAAACACATAGTCTGTGTCATAAGCTTATAGGTGTTCTTATAAGATTTTTTTGTTTGTTAATTTAGCCATCTATCTGGGGGGGGGGAATAAGCTTTGAGTACATTATTATAAAATCTTGAGCCTTCTATCTGGGATGAGGGGGAATACGCCTTGAACATATTATTGTAAAATCTTGAGCCTTCTATCTGGCATGAGGGGGGACAAGCTTTGAACACATTATTGTAAAATCTTGAGCCTTCTATGGAGGGGTGAGCTTTGAGTAAAAAAAATATTGTAAAATCTTGACTCCCAGGGTAAGGAAGAGGAGGAACAAGAGAAGAAAGGATCAACAGAAGCAGTATATGAATTGGAGGCCCCAGACAGTTAATCTAATTAGGAAGACCATGGAGATGGAATGCCTTCAGAAAGAAAGGAATGAGAGACAGCAGTGGGGGGCAGGGTTTCTATGGCACGATGACATGAAACTGTTCTTCCTTGTTGAATTATCTTCATGACATAAATGATGAATCATTCTGAGGAGCATTCAGTCAGCGACAGAGTCCAAGATAACCTTGACTCATAGTAAGAGTTTCAAGTCATGTAACCAGTAAAATGGAAGACTAGACTTCTCCCTCAGTCTCCACTATTTCTAAACACACACACACACACACACACACACAAATAATAAAAGAGAAATTACACATTTGACGCAGACCATTAATAGTTGAATCCAAAGGATTAAAGGAGAAAACCTTAATGAAGTAAAATTATGAATTTTTACTTGGAGAATTCTGTCCTTAAAGTGTTCATTCACTTCATTCCCTCATAGCTTCCATCATCCCAGCATGTATAATTAAACCAATCCTTGGGGTTGCACTTAGGACATATACTGGGATCCTTTTTTATTGCAGAGGTTGCTAGTATATTTTACCCTTGCATATCTCTACCTGAAAAGCTGATCCTGTTTCTACCCAACCATTTGAGGAAGAGGAGAAAGAATCGGGGTACCTTCTTCCTGAAATAGACTGTAAATGAGAGACATGGAAGGCTTTGTATCTCCCTTTGCTTCCTCCCCTGGCCCTAATCCTAATTCTAACTCTAATCTTACCCCTACAGAAAATTGCAGATATAATTTCAGGTCATTAAGGGAAGGAAAGGATAAGAGTGAAGGGGCATGGAACCACAAAAGAAATCTGTAGCAGATTTGAAGGAAAAGGACTGGAAAAATAGCTAAGGCAAGTGCTGTCTCCCCACTCCGGTCAGTAAACTGTAAATCATCCATTAAGATGGAGACTGAGGCAACTTTGTTCTTCAATTCCAGTATGATAAAGAAAAGAATTAGTGAGTAAAAAGGGAATATAAGGGGAAAGACTGAAAAACCAAAGAATTCAAAAGGAAGAAACTTCAGTAAAAATCTAGAACACAAATAGATAAATCAGTTATATAGGATCGTAAAACTAGAAGAAAGAATGAATACTAAATCCTCAAAGAGATTACAAAGCTTTTAATTAATATTAAAAGACAAAAAAAATTTATCAATGCCTGATTAAACATAAAATCCTATGGAATATCAAAGAAACACGACAGACTGTGGAATGGTTCTTCTCTCATATGTCCATCCTATTTTATAGAATATTTCAAAAAAAAAAAAAAGAAAAGAAAGAAAACCTACAGGAGAAAAATGAGAATGTACAAATGTCAAAATTTTTAGTACTTAAAAAGATTTTTAAAAAATATATCAGATTAGAAAAGAAACTGAATCTATGGTGGAAAATTTCTCTAAAGAAGTAAAAGAGAGGTTAATGGATTTTACATACAAAAATAATGAAGTAGAGGAAAATCTGGCAGGACAGAAGCAAACAATAGTGAAGTTAAACTAAATACTATGTTAAAATATCTCTATGGAAACTGAAGCCATTGACCTTGAAGATAAGAGTATATATAGGCAGCTTAAAGGATCATTTTTCTATGAATAAGATAAACTGAAAGATTCCAACATCTGAATGCAGAAAATAATAGCCCCCCCAAATCTTCTAGAACTTCTGAACACAGAAAACAAAGTACCAATGGAAAGAATTGATAGGTTAACTTACAGGGGGCAAAAATCCTACACTTTAACTGTGGACCAAAGTGGTAGTAGTAATAATAATAAATAGCATTTATTTAATGCCTACTAAATTTAATGCCCATTAAAAATATTTCATTTGATTCTTACAACAACATTGGGAGATAGGTCCAAGTATTATCACCATTTTACAGTTACAGAAATGTTCTAAAATTATACAGTTAGTGTCAGAGGCTAGATTTGAACTCAGGTTTTCCTGACTCCAAATTCAGTTTTCTATCCACTATACCACCTAGCTACCTTCAGTGGATAATAATTTTCTACGGGCCTTTTTTCAGGCACAATTTTTACATTTGTCCATGGATCATCAAACATCTTTTTAGATATCAAGTCTCTGTCATGTGGTGGGTATTGTACTGCCCACTGTAGCCACAGAACATGTATGGGAGATAAGAATCAAAACTACTTAACTCAGCTATTTTGCTTTTGTTTTCACTACCAAGGAGCATAATCTTTGGTCTAGAAAAGACAGATTAAAAAAATAATTAATGGGGAATTAAAACACGAGATAATTGAGGGCATGGTAAAAGGGCATCTAACTGCTGTTAGTGAGTTTCAGACATTAAGGCTGATAACCCAGACCTCTTAAAGCTGACAGTTGTAACTGCTCAACTGCTATCAATCATCTCTGAGAATCAATAATGAAAAAGATGTCATAGAACTGGAAAAGGACAAAGGTTGTCCTAATTTCCATAAAAAATAGTCTGTTAACCATTGTCCAATCAACTTAACTTGAATTCCTAGAAAAATTCTAAAACAAAAAGTTTATGAACGCAAGTTACCAATGCTCAGTAAGTAAGAACATGGTTTCATCAGGAATAGATCATGGCAGGCTAATCTCTTTTCCTTTTTAAAAGTGGTTACTCATATATTTCTACCATGTTTAACATATGTTGGACTATTTGCCATCTAGGGGAGGGGAGTAGGAAAATGGGGGGGAAACTGGAACACAAGGTTTTGCAAGGGCTAATATTGCAGAATTATCCATGCATATGTTTTGAAAAATAAAAAGCTTTAATAAAAAATAAAATAAAAGTGGGTACTAGATCAGAGGAATGACACTGATAAATAGATCTAAATTTCAGAAAAGTGATGCAATTTTTCAGGTACGCCTTGAAATCCATAGTGACTGTTTTTGAGGATCTAGTCTTAATTTTGTGCTAGTGAACATTTTTTTTCTTAGTCTCTTGAATCATACAGAATTAGGAAAAATAGCCAAATTATTGGATGATATAGTCATGACTCCAAAAGATTTTAATCTTTTATTATGGGACATATATAATAATATTAAATCAAGTAAAGATGAATGTAAAGTATCAGAAATGAGCTAAATACCAACAAGATATACCCAAAACGGGGAGATAAAGTTAGATAACAGTTTGTGTGAAAAGGATCTGAAGATGGTGGATGGCAAGTTACATACAAAAGGTGGGGAAAACCGAACAAGTCTATTATTCAGTATTTACTACTTGCCAGTTCTGTTTTACATATATCTTCTTATTAGTAAATAATGTGATGTGTCAGCAAAAACATGTACAATCTTTCTTATGCTTCAAGACACAGTGTCCAGGATAAGAGAGATGAAAATCTCTCTATATTCTGATCTGGCCTGGATACACACTTTCCATTTGTCTCTGAAACTTCAGCCCATCAGGGACAAAGAGAATAAATATATTCCAATTCCATATGACATCCCTACCCCCTTAAGTCTTCTTTTCTTTATACTAAATAAACATCACTAATTCCTTCAAGAAATCATCCAGTCATTCTGATCTCCTTCATTTTGACACACTCCATTTATCAATGGCCTTACTAAAATGGCACTCAGAACTGAATATACCATTCCAGATATGGTCTACCAAAGTTATACAGGGATTAAGTGATAGGGTCAGGATTCTATTTCGGGTTCCATGACAGAAAATGATATGGTTCTTTTAGTATATGTTCATTCATTAGTCACTGCACAAATATCTTCCATCTAGGGAATCGTTAAATGAATATTTCTAGACAACCTAAAAGTACCAATTTTCTCATATCCCACAATTTGTTCAGCCATTTCTCAGTCCATAATCACCCATTTTATTTTCATATCTTAGTACCACAAAAAAGTGCTTCCATGACTATGTCAACTATACCACATCTTCCTTGAGGGGACATTTTGGGCTCCATTCTTTGAACAGATTAGAAATTGATTGATTCCTTTAATTGCCAAGTGTAAAGGGTTTTCCTTCTGTACAGAAAGAATGATGTGTTCTGGGTATTCAAAAAAGACAGGGTAGCAATAAATAGTATTGCTTTTTGCTGAATAAGTCTCTAATCTCTATGACAAGGGACTATTGAACCAGAGATATTCTGGCAAATGTTTAACAATTGGTATCCTGGGGGAAAATGTATTCAGGACACATTTTTAAGTTTAATTGACATCATTAATATTTTCTTCATTGTTTTTTTAAAGTCTGGACAATCAGCAAAACAATTAATCAAGCCTTAATTTACAACATTTGTCAATTTCCAAATATAACTGCTCACATTAAAAATTTAACAATTATCTCCAGCTGATAAGATCTGGCTCCGGCATATCCCTGTTGCAAATTGGAAAACCAGAGAAAATCCCTTCATATACTTGTTCTAAGCAAGGATTCTAAAAATAATTTGGTCTCAACTTTTATGTCTAGTTGCAGCCTTTGATTTTGTCCAGAAAAATCAAGTCTGTCATTAAAGAGTGGGGAAAAGGGCAGAAGAGTATAACAATTGGACTTGTGGTTTCCTGGGTATAAAGAACCCTGAATTGGGGAATTTCCTCTACCAAGACCCCTACTCTTCCACTTATAGTCTTAAAAAGTTGCTTAGCACCAGGCATCTTAAACTTTCTCCACTCGAAAGCCTTTTCTCCTCAGAGAAATTTTTACGTGATCCCAGATATATGTATATAAAACAGATATAGAAATCAAACATTTACTGATAAGAAATTATAGTTTTTCAGTCATTCGATTACAAGATCCCATATGGAGTTGTGACCCACAGTTTAAGAAACTTTGGCCTAGAGCACTGAGAAATTTTGACAAGTGGGTCACCCAACCAGTATGTGTTAGAGGTGGAACTTGAATTTATGAGTTACTGACAATTCTCTAACCCTTATGCTCCACTGCCTCTCCTTCTTTTTCATTCAGCTTGCAAAATAAAATGTCTCACATCTACCTTCCAGTAACATTAATGCTAGATATGCTTGCACATATATATGTATGTTATGTACACGTGTGTATACCTATATATGTATAGACATAATGTGTATATGAATTCAAATTTATGAATTCGTTCACACTGAAAAAAGGCAGGTGTATTGGAGTGGAAGGAATCCCAGATTTAGAGTAAGAAAATTGAGTTTTGAATTCTAGTTTTTGCAATTCCTGACTATGTGACCATATGTGAACTATGTGAACCTTAGTTCATTTAACCTATTTGGGTCTCCATGTTCTTATCTGTAAAATTGAAATATGGCCTACCTCACAGTGATTGAGGGTTTTGTTTTTTATTTGTTTTTAATTGTGTGTGTATGTGTGTGCAAAAAGATAATGTGTACCAACTATCGTCCAACTTCTAAGTATTAAACAAGTGCTGGCCCTTGGTATTATTCTTCTACTTCTATCCCATACCAAGAGTTCACTGTACTATAATGGTCAACCCGGATGCTCAAGGGCTATGTCAGCAGAGTTCAATCTCTGACAAGCCTAAGCTGGGAAGGCTTACGTTTAATTTGTGTTCAGTGTCGGTGGACCAGTCTTGCTTAATTCAGGGAGGCTTATCACCAGGTTGCCCACAGATTGATGGATTGTTCAGCAGTGGCACTTTGACAAAGGGCCTGTGATCCGTTCTAATCTCTACACCACCAAAATCACAAATCCTTAAGTACCGAAGCATGTTATACTTTCTATCGTTATCAACTCTGTTAGGATGCCTTCTGATACTTCTTCCTTAAGAAAAAAATTATTATTTTTTAATTAAAGTTTTTTATTTTTAAAATATATTTATGGAAAATTTTTCAACTTTGACCCTTCCAAAACCTCCAAATTTTCCCCCTCTTCTCCCCATCCCCTCCTCTAGATGGCAAGTAATCCAATATATGTTAAACATGATACTTCGTTCTTTTATCATTGTCAGGTACACTATCTGTGAACTAGCCTAGTTCCCCAGGAACCCTCTGCAATGTTGGTTTTTTGAGCAAAGAAAATGTAGCAGCCATTCCCTCATAAGAGGCCCTAATTCCAAGGGCCTTGCTATGCCCTTACCATGAAGAACAATGTTAAATGATAGTTCAAAGGCTGTTCAGCTATGTGAACTTTGGAAGAAACTAATAGGACAGAATTATTTGCAGGTGGCCAGGTAGAAACACATCCATTCACCTGTAGAACTAATATGTGACAAACCGAAACCACTTTTTTCTGCTTGATATTCAGGCCAGTTGACTGGTTGCCATGGGTTTCTAATGACCCTCCACCCACCTGTACAAACATCTTCCTATTGCCCCTTGCTGGGACCTTTCCAGATTACTTGGTCTTCTGCTCTTGGCCATCCAAAGTCTGATCCAACCTGACTTCCACCAAGTTCAGGTAGGCAACAAGGAAGCTATTTTGAGACAAGGAGATCTGCCCAGAGTCTCTTAAACTACATTAGTTAGAGGACTTGATATCATGAAAACAATTCTGACAGGGGCTTCCAGATTTAGGGTGTGAACAGCACTAAACCCTGCAGAACTAACAAACAAAATAAACTTTATTCTGTCTTAGGCTGTAAGTTTTTCAATGACTTGAAGGGGAGTAATAGAAATTAGATCAATATAGCTCCCTAATTCAGCCAAATAATTTGATTTACTGAATATTAGAGAAATGCAGGCTCAAACAAGCATTTGCTATTGGGGGAAAAAGCAATTAAAAAAAAAAAAGGAGAGGTTATTCTATAAGTATATTAATGGAGATTTACTAATTTTCCTTTAAATATTCAATTTAGGAGAGACTAGAACAAGTAGGGGAATGTTGCTACTACTACTTTAAAATTTAATTTTATCAGACTGCAATCAGAGTACAAATTGAGGTTTATGGTATTTTGTTTTATTTTTGGCATGGCCAATGGAAGATTTGTTTTTCTTAACTATGTGTGTTTGCAATGGATTTTGTTTTTATTGCTTTCTCAACAGTGAGGGAGGGAAAGTGAAGAAGGAATTTGGACCTGAAAATAAAATAAAATTAAGTTTAAAAGGTAATGGAGAAAAATGATAGTAATGTAGATTAAACTTAAAATTGTCAAACATTTTTAATGAATCCATGCAATAGATTCATGATTTCATGTTCAGTTTTCATTTTCTAGCCTTCATTGTAGATGGAAATGTCTAAATAGATGCTTTTTGTAGTTCATAATAATTAAAAAAACATTCACTTTGGGATTATTCATTCTTTTACTTTTTACTGATAGGCAACAAAAATAGAGTCTAGTTTGTTTCAAAATTAGGATAGAGAAGAGACAGAGAAGTAATTTATGTCACAAAGGGCTCAGGAAATTTGAAGGGAGTATATATGGTGTAACCTCTGCGTCTTTCTCTATATTTCATGTTTGGTTTTGTGGACATTTTCGTCATTGGGGAGTACCTCTGTTTTACTTGCATATTTGAAGACATCATGGGAAAGAGGAATTAGACCTATTCCCCATTCCTCTAAATGAAAAAAAACAAACCCTAAAGATGAAAGTTACAGGGAAATAGATTTCAGCTAAATCTAAGGAAGATTTCTAGAGCAGTCCCAAATTCAAAAGCTGTCAAAAATTGGAATTGACTACTTCGTTAATGATTAATTTTATATGTTCACCTGCATGTGGTAGTCCCTACAATGTAGTCTTTAATATGGGACATGTTAGGCTAGTTCATTGACCCCACTTGCCTTTGTACTGACAGTTCTAGGTTCTCAGAGAAGGTCTAACTCCGTGTCTTCAATTCAAAGTTTCTTAAGGTGCTAGGGATAATCATATTGGTGAGACAGCACATTTCTACAATTGACCACTATAGTTCATAAACCCCCATCTGCATGTGTCTTATGCATATTCTTATTTATGATACCTTGATCCCTTAAACATAAACGATTTACTAAATGTTAAGGCAAAAGCAAGAATTACAACACTAATAATTCAAGATACAGCTAATGTATCAATAATCAAAACTTTTATTTAAATCCTGGTCACATTATCCCAACTATATACTTATTGTTTGTGTGGGAAAGTGAGCAACCACTTAAAGAAACTTAGCAGGAAGTTACATGCTTCCACCTTCACCAAATAGAAAGGTTTACAAAATCCTTTAAAATGAAAAACAAAAAACAAAAAAAAAACCTCTTTCATTGACCCTTTTAGTGATCAAGGAAATTCAGTTACCAAATCAACTCTCTTCCCCTTCACTGTCAAAGTCCTTGAAAAAGTTGTGCATACCAAATATTTCCATGAACTCAAAACTTAGTCTTGAATAGCCTCAGAATTTCTAACAATTTCCTCTCATTGCTTTTGTTGGCCTCTCATCCTTTTTTTTTTTTTTTTTGATGCATGAAAATGTTTATTTTCCAAAGTTTTATCCTTCATCTTCTCTCTACAGATTCCCACCCTGGTCAATCTTTTTTTTACTCTTATGATTTCAACTATCACCTCCATGTAGACTACAATTCTGCTACAACATGATTTATGTGCTCCTATATTTTATATATATTATATTATATATATTGCAATAGGCAAAATCACAAAATAAAAATGTCAGGGCTTATGGGTAAAATGGAATTAGGGTTACTTATCTCAAAAACTTCATCAGTGACACATAAAAAAGTAGGAACCTGATAAAAATGGCATTTACATTAATATATATATATATATATATATAGAATGCTTCAAAAAAACAGAAAAATATGAGAATAAATAGTGGTGGTATCTATGGTTTTGGGATTGCTACTCAGTCTATATATGGTCCCCAGAGGGCTGGGGCAGCCAAAGTGAAATCACTGCCAAGGAGAAGACAGCGTTGGTGGGCCATACTTCTGGCCAGGGCTTTAGCTATGGTGGAAAGGGAGGGAGGAGATAGATTTGGTCCAGAAATGAAGATATCTACACATATATGACCATGTCATTCTCCTAGCTTGTTGAGCAAAGTTCAGTCTCTTGCCCAGCTTTCATAATCTGTCCTTCCTCAACATTTCAGCCATGTATCATATTACTCCTCCCCATATCTTCTAAGCTCTAGCCAGTGGTTCTCAAAGTATGGTCTAGAGAATCCTGGGGATCTCTGAAACCCTTTTAGAGGGTCTACAAATTCAAAAATAGTTTTTATTTCCAATATGGTAAATGTCTATAAATATAACCCAGATAAACAAAAGCACTTTGGAGAGATCCTCAATAATTTTTAATAGGATAAAGATACTGAAAACAAAAGTTTGAGAACCACTGTGAACTGAACCTGGACATGCAATGGGTCTCTTTGCTTTTGTTTGTACTATTTCCCATAATTAGAATATTCTTCTTTTCCCACTGAATTCCTACATAAAAAACTTAATTCCACTGACACTTTCTTTGATCCCCTCAGCTGATGACAATCCTCCCCTCCTTGACTTCCCCTTGCAGGACTCTATATTTTTCCTCTTGCAGGACCTCTATTAGATTGAATGATCTCTGAAGATGAGGACTGCATTTTTGATAACTGCAATAAAAAATTAATGGTAGGTCTCCAGAAGAGATATCTTTGGACAAACAGGACTTTTATTGCCCACATAAATAACCACTAATTTTCTTTGTCCACAAGTAACTAACCTATGCCCTCTGTTGAATATCACGATTCATCTCTTTCTATTAATGTCTATATGGTGGATCTCTCCATATTGCTCTCATTTCAATGATCAGATTTGCCAAGGGGTGACTCAAAATGGGACCCATGTTTTAAGTCTGGAGAGTGGAGATACAAAGGCACAGAGTCTAAGGTTGTCCCCAATGTCTCCTGGGGGGAGGCAAGCTGGGAGGTGACTTGATTCCAGCAGCTGCTACTTATCCCTAGTCAGTCAGCAGCAGAGACAGAGGAGGTGTCCATGGCGACCTTCTTGCCTCAGTGAGTGTGGGAACTTTGGGCTTCCCAGGGTGAGGGGGTGGGAATGTAAACAACGTGGCTACTGCCGCTCTGGACATCTTAGCCGCCTTGCCATCCCTCCCACCCGAACCTAAGAGGAAACATAAGAAGAGATGATCCATTCACAGATGTAGAGGTCACAAAGCAGAGGAAGGTTACTTGCCTCTCTGCTGGGTGAGCCTTTCCTTCCCCAGTCCCAGTTTTGAAAAGCAGACATTTTGTTTTCATGCAGCCCTTTATATATACATACATACATATATATACACATATATATGTATATATACATGTGTGTATATATATTCACATATATACATATATAATATATACACATATATTATATAAATATTTATTATGAAGAGAATAAAATCAGAAATATGTTATTTTAGTGGGAACTCTCCTTTTTTTCCTCTACTGAAGGTTTATTGCAGCCGTCCCCATTTATCATCATTATTTAGCCTTATTTCAAAGCTTCTTTTAACAAAGATCACTAACCCAAAACAAGAGATGGTTTGGGAATTTGGCTATTACCCTAACCTCCTTTTGAAAAAAGTTTTTATATATCTGTGCCTCCATTTATACAGTTAACAAATTAAATTATATATGCTATATATGTCATATTATATAATGTACATATAATTAGTTAATTTATTTGTAATTCTTAAAAATAATAAATAAATTTTAAATAATGTATATATAGCACCAGGACTGAAGTCAAAAGAACTTGAATTTAAATCTGGCCTCAGATAATTTCTAGCTGTGTCAGGCAAGTTATTTAACCCTATTTACTTCAGTTTCCTCAAATGGGTTGGAGAAGGAAATGGCAAACCATTCCAGTATCTTTGCCAGAAAACCCAGGACCAAAGTGATTGAACAACAATAGACATTTATAGAGCACTTATTATGTGCTACGTACTGTGCTAAGTGTTTTACAATTATTAACTCATTTGATTCTTGTAAGAATTCTGAGATACAGTAAGTGCTATTATTTTTTTCATTTTTTCATTTTACATTTGAGGAAGTGACTTGCCCAACATCACATAGCTAGGAAGCCTCTAAGACTGGATTTGAACTCAGGTTTTCCTGACTTCAGGTTTGGTGCTCTAGCTATTGGACCACTTTCATTTCTATAGAGTTTTTCTGCTATGTACTTTTTCTTCTATTATTATTGGCTTTTTGTTTCTTCCCTCATTCCCAAATCTTTCCCTCTTCTCTCTCACCTTCCCCCTGTGCTTCCACCTCCCTACATATACCATCTAGCCCTAAGGAAAATAGTGGGATAGGTAGACTATAGATTTCCTGCCCTTCCACTCATCTCCTTTCTTCCTCCTTTAGCGTCCCTTAAATCTTCTGCATCAACGGTGGGTCCAGTATCTTTATGCTGCCTTGGGACTGTTTGTTCCTGACCCACCTGAATCTGTCTATAATGAAGGGATCTATCCTTTCCAAGCTTCTGCTTCAAGGTAATTACCTGATAATGCAATAGCCTAAGTTTTAACACCTGATGATTCTGATAGAAGACATAGTGATTTTCTTCTCCAAAGACTTTCTAATGGTAGGAATTCAGGCACTGATGTAAGGATAGTGGAGAAAATACATAGATTTTCAGGAAATATCTTCCTTTACAGAACCCAGGAAATCACATGAAACACAAGGCTATCCCGGCTACCAACTTTTACTCGAATGCACCGCTGTGATTCCACCTTCTCCTCTTGCCTTAACTAGAGAGTAAAGGGAAGAGGAAATAGTGGCCAGACTCTCGTGGGTACTTCTGTGAAGTGAATACACTGTGAAAAGAATAAAAGGGCTAGAAATTTAATACCCAAGGGCCAGAAGCCTTGGAGTTTTCAAGGACAGAGAGAAAGAACAGGTAGAGAGGAATCTTCTCTGGCTCAACCACTATGATCCTTCAATAAGACCATAATGCCTTGGGAATAGAAGCACAAGGTGAAGGGCAGGAGAGACTGGAAGTATGACCTGAGAAGAATATCTGGGAGGGGAAAAAAATAAAACAAAAAACCCCTGAAACTCAGTTAATTGACTTGGATTTCCTTTGCTCTAACTGGAAAAGTATTTAAGAACTATGTTTTTTGCTTGTTTTGGGGGTGGGGAAAGCAGCCATCAGGGTTAAATAACAAAACTGTGTATTCACAAAAACTTAGTTTGTGGATTGTCAGCATCCAGGAAAAGGTGTGGCCAATTCAAGCAGTAGGTGTTCTGGTCTGTATTAATTTATTTCTTTTGTGCCTTTGAGTAAAACGAAATAGTAGATATGTTTCTTTAAGTGGCTGAGTAAATTATGCCCTACTCATAGTTGGAAGGACTCTTGTGAAATATAGCTGGAGAGAGTTTTCCTAGTGGGAAGGGGAATTAAGGGCTATTTTGATTGGATAATTCCACAATGACCACAGTCCTTTAGACTAAGGAGACCAGCAGTTGTTTTTTAGATAGGGTCAGAGGCAAAGATAGAAAGTTGCTTATGAACTGAGAATCCCTTGTTTATGGAGCTCTGGCCCACTACCAGCTTGATTCTTGTTGTGATTTGGGATGGCATCAGAACCCCAAATAGATAAATATAGATATTCAGACATGGTCCCTCTGATTCTTTCTTTCACTCACCTTGGAATACCATAAGCTTGCTTTGATTTTGAGGGAATTGTTTGCTATTTTTTATTATATGGCTATGATATTTCTTATTATGAAAGTTGTGATCTAAAAAACAACTTCCCAAAGGAAATACTCAAAGAAAAAAATACTCATTTCCTTCTTATATTCACCCTACAAATGATCTAGACACTGCTGAAGCCTAGAAATGGGACTTTACTAAAATGGCCACTAAAAGACACAGCTTTGAATAGAAAGAGAATAAAGGCTCTGATCCTTATAATTAGAATGGTAACATGGCTTTTAGACAAGAGAATTACTTAGAGGCTATTTTATTCTAGGGCAGTGAAATAAGATTAAAAAAATTTCATTTTTTAAAAAAGGCAGATATGAGGGGTAGGGAAGAATGAGATTTTGAGGATGAAACTGAGGTTCCAAGTCTATATGATTAAAAGGATGATGGTATTCTTGACCAAAACAGAAATTCTGAAGGGTGATTTTGGAAGGAAAGATGATGAATTTTTGTTGTGTTCGAGATGCTTACAAGACAGCTAGTTTGAAATGACCAGTTGATATTTGGAGAGATGAAAATGGAACTCAGGAGAGACTAAGGCTAAATACCCAGATCTGGGAGTCATATGCAAAAAAGGCTATTAATCCCATTGGGATTGAAGATAAGGTTAACACATGAGAGAATATCGACAAAGAATAAGGCCCAGGACAGAATGTTGGGTCATACTCACAGTTAATGGGTAGGTTATAGGTGACAAATCAGCAGAAGAAATTGTAAAAGAACTGTCATAGAGGAAAGAAGGGAACCAGAAGCCAAGGAACAGTATCCAAGAAAGGAAGTAGTCAATAGAGTCAAAGACATAGAATGAGGACTAAGAAACAATTTAATTTAGAAAGATAGAGATGGCTTGCTCACAAGCTCAGGGAGAAATTATCTGCTGAATCAGAAGATCAGTTGCAAGGGGTTGAGAAGTGAGTAGGAGCTGTGAGGAAATGAGTTTAGAGGAGGCTTTCTAGGAATTTGGAAAGAAAGAAAAGATATCAATTTCCTGCTTGATGAGGTGTCAAAGTCAAATAGGGGCCTTTTTTTTTTTTAAAGATGAGGGAGAATTGAGCATGTTTAAAAGTGGTGAGGAATGAACTAATTAGTAAAGAAGAACAGAAGATAAGAGAAAAGAGAGGAAATGATTGAATGGGGTACCCTTATGTTTCAACAGAAATGATAGATATTGTAATGGTGAGGAGGGGGAGGAAGAGGAAGTTAAATATTGCACAATTTCTAGGCCATCTTCACACATCAATTTAACTAATAGTACTGAAAAGGTGAGATATAAAATGTGGGAGTAGAGGAAATAAGTTACAGCAATTTCGACATTGTTGTTATGAAACTATTAAGACAAACATAAAATGAAGTGAATGGAAAAGATGACCAGAGGAGCAAATAAAAGGAGTTGGTATGAAGTTGATTCATAAGGCACCCAAAGGTAATGGGAAATGTTATTTTGTGGAATATCTGGTCATGTTACTTTGTGGTTCTCATGCTGACTGGAAGGAAAAATGCCTTCATGGAGAAAATTCTTTGTTTAGAAGATGGAGCAGTAGAGAAATTCTATAAAAATTTTACATACATAAATGTGTGTGTGTATATATATATATATATATTACATAAATATGTGTACATATACATATGTCTATACATACATACATGTACATACCAGGTCAGCATAAACCCGGATGCTTGAAATATCAGGATGAGTACGAGGAGGACGGCAAAAACTATTAAAAATTTTGCTTTGGGTCAAGGTGTAAAAGAAGTCAACAACTTGTAGAATATTCAGAAGACTGCTAATATGTCCTGAATATTTTATTTTAGAAGAAAGATTCATAAAATGCAGGAGAAAGTGAATATTGTACAATATCTTCCCCAAAAATTGAGTATAATTTAACTAAAAGGAAATGATTGATTTCTGACATGTATATCATTTCAGAATCAATTGTCTATGGGCAGTTACATTATGGACTAATGAGAGCATAACAAACAAATCAAAACCAGCAGCAAATTTTAAGGACAGGCAAAGTCGAGATGATATAATTATAACAGTCCCAACAAGCTTTATTGAAAGAAGATATTGCTATAGATAAATAAGAAATGTATATAAAAACATTCATTATGATTGCTACTATTTATTAGAGAATTTTAGATGTAAAATAGTTTCCACAATGAGGCAGCCAAGCATAGAGGCATTATCATTTTTGGACTTTAAGTAATACAGAATCCCCAATGCCCCTATTATATAAATATTAAATTAAGTTATATTGAATATATTAAATTACATTAAGTTTTCATTAGCCATATGACTGGTAGCATACTTTGTCATCTTAAATCTGGAAACATTTTGCCTATATTTTTATATTTTATCAGTTGTCGAATGACCAAATGGAAGATAATAATAGTGATTTCATGATATTAATTTTATAAAAAATAAGTTAAACTTCATATATTTTTGACTTTATAATGTATTCATAAAATGTGCTTCAATTGTATGCTTCTTTTTCATTTTGTATATTGCTTATATTTAATTTTATAGATAAAATTCACTTACATTTTATATGTTACTGTTATTTATTTTAGTTTTATTATATTTTTATTATGTATACAATATATATTATATAATAATTTATTATATATTTTGTTATACTATAATATGTTATGTATATAATATTACACACCATATAATAATTAACTATATATTTTGTTCACTAGTATATTTTTAAATAGTTAAATTTTTATGATTTCAAAAAAAAGGAACAACAACACATATCTTCAGCCAACACCACTTGAGCTTCTTGTTGGCAAAAGCAACAGTGAAGTTTAAAATTGCATTAAAATTTGGGGGCATTCTATATATTCATTTGCAAAATATTATGAAGAATTAAGAAAACTATCAGCAAGAAAAAATGCACAGAAAACTCTACTTTCACTCTAGTCATTGGTGGAACATCTAAGGGGCCCTCTGAATCCCAACTGTACAAGACAGTTAAGTAGACAGGGCAGAATATTCATTCACCTAAGATCAGGAAAAACAAATATCACTGACAGAGATAGCTTTGTATGCATAATTGCCATAATCAGGTGGGAGATAGTCAGTCAACAAATATTTATTAAGTGCTCCCTATGAGCCACACATTGGGATTCAAAGAAAAAAAACAGTGTACATGGGAACTCTCATTCTAATGAAGGAATCAATAGGCAAAGACTTATGCATAAGCAAGACATACACATAGTATAAAGGAAGGTAAACTCAGAAGGAAGGTAATGGGGAATGGGAGTGGGGAGAGGGGAATTAACCTTTTTCCCACCTGGTTCTGGGAGGCAGTTTTCTTGCAGATAAAAAGGAAAGAAATTGTCCCTTTTGTGTACATAGTCCTGATGTTCCTACAACTTTTTGTCCCATTACAAGATGTTTCATCACAATACCAACTTCTGAATCATCATGGCCAGAAACCAGTTCCTCCTAAGTTTCCACGCAGTCATTTGGATTAAAAACTTGGGTGGGAAATATCTGTGTATCCTCAAAGGAAAAATACTGCATGTATTGCCCCATTCTGTGTTAAACAAAACTGAAGGAAGACATGAAATGTAACAGATGTGTCAATATTTCTTCAATGTTATTGATGCCAGTAGGAAGACCACATTTCTACTCTAATGCAACAATATTTGATTTCTACATATAAGAAAGCCAAAATTACACTTAAGGAGATGAAGAACTGATCAAATCCAGACAGAAGATATCCATGCAGGAAGAAAAAAATAATTTTAGAACTTTGGAGATTAGTTTCAAGGTACCTCAAAGTGAGGAAGGTTTCCAAAAAAAAAAGGAAATTTAATTAATAATACTTTTATCTTTAAGACAACTAGGCAGAAATAAAATCTCATATGTCTCTCTTATTATCCACATTATAATATTGTTAAAAATTGGTTTCTTCAAGTATTGAGATTATTTTTATTAAAATATGAAAAAGGAACAGTCAAACTTTTGTGGTTCTCTCTAGCAGATTATATTTACAATTACGCAACTGCCTATGAAATACAAAGAAGAAAAATATCTTTGTACCATTTGTTTATTAACCCCCTCCCCCCGAAAAAAGAAAAGAATTTGACTTAGTAGAATAAAATATATCAAAGGATCTCTTTCTCTAGGACTTCTTCCATGCAGATGTTCAGGTCATTAAAAAATCCCTGATGGAAAGATGCAGGCTGTGAAGTGGACTGTGGGCTGTAGTCAGGAAGACCTGAATTCAAATTTTACCTCAGACGCTTTCTAGCTGTGGGACCCTGGGCAAATCACTTTTATGTTTGCCTCAGTTTCTCTGTCTGGAGCTGGAGCTGGAGCTGGAGAAGGAAATGGCAAACCCTCCCAGTATTTTTGCCAAGAAAACCCCAAATGGGGTCATGATTTAAACGTGACTGAACAACAATAACAACAGTAAAATAGAGAGATCTATGATTGCCATGTGCAGAGTCATCTTAGAGAAAACTTTGGTTTCTTAGAGAAACTTTGGTAGATGACATTAGGCTGGTTAAATCCCAGAATTCACCCACAGACATAACTGTGAAAGGTTCCTATTCTTATTTTTTTCTGACTCACATTCATCCTTATCTTATTATAGTTTCTGAAGCATGATATTGTTTTGAACCTAATTTATTCCATATTGCTTTTCTGCCTTCCCATCAATCCTTGCCAGATAGCGAGTTTTTCCCTCTGATAATTTATGTTTCTGAGTTTGCAGAAGGCTTGATTTAGTTCAGTTTTTTGGATTCTTTCTTGTCTAATCTGTCCTGTGGATCTACTTTACTATCTTATAATCACTACAAAATGATTTTCATGGTTAATGTTTTCTAATATGATTTGACAACTAGAAGTGCTAGAGGGGAAGAACTCACTTGGTGCTATTCTTGTCTATGTTTTCCATAAATCCTCAATAAAGAATAAGTTTAATGTGTCAGAGATTTTCCTCAGTTCTTTAACTTTATTTTTAAAACTATTGCTGATGCATTTTACAATGATCAATTTTGATAGACTTAGTTCTTCTCAGCAATACAATGATCTAAAACAATTCCAAAAGACTCATGATGAAAAATGCTATCCACATCCAGAGAAAGAATTATGGAGTCTAAATGCAGATTGATAACTATTTTCACTTTTGTTGTTGCTGTTTTTTTCTCTCTCATGGTTTTTCCCTTTTGCTCCGATTCTTCTTTCATAACATGACTAATGTGGAAATATGTTTAACATGATTGTACATGTATAACCTATATCAGGTTGCTCTCTTAGGAGAGGGGAGGGAGAAAAAAGAAATAAAAATTTTATAAAACTAAATGTTGAAAACTAAAAAAAAAATGAATACTGAAAATTAACCTTACATTGGGGGAAAAATAAAATACTGTTTACAAAAAAAAATTGCTGATGTCATTTATTTTTCCATCATATTCCTCCCCTTTGTCCCTATCCATGAAACCTTTTTTTGTAATGAAGATTTTTTAAAATCAGGAAAATTAAACAATACCAATTAATATTTTAAGTGTGGACATGTAATATTAACAATATATGAACTATTATTTATCCACAGTTCCCCATTTTTCAATGAAATCAGTAATATATCTCTTTTCTAGGGCCAACCTTGTTCATTTTAATTGTGCAGTATTTAATTTTGTTATTTTCATAAGCAATGTTATAATAATAATGTATGTTTTTTAAAAGCTTTTACATATGACTAACATGTAAAAAACTTACATGTAATTAAAAAAATAAAATGTTTTTCTGCAATAATAGCTTTTTATTTTTCCAAATACATGCAAAGATAATTTTCAACATTCACCCTTGCAAAACCTTGTGTTCCAAAATTTTCTCTCTCCCTCCCCATCTTCCCCCTTTCCTAAACAGAAAATAATCTAATACAGGTTAAACACGTCCAATTTTCTTCTAAACAATTGTCACATTTATCATGCTGTATAAAAAAAATTGGATCAAATGGAAAAAAATGAGAAAGAAAAAATAAGCAAGCAAACAACAACAATAACAACAAAGGTGAAAATACTATGTTGTGATCCACATTCAATCTACACAGTCCCCTTTTTGGATGTAGATGGCTCTCTCCATCACAAGTCCATTGAAACTGAGCTGAATCACCTCATCTCTGAAAAGTGCCAAGTTGATAGCAGTTGATCAAAATAAAGTATTTTGAAAAATCTTTGTTACAAAGAAAGGTTCGATGAGGAGGGGAAGGGAAAGGTTTGGGGTTTGAACTAGTAAAGAAAAAAATAGTAATAACTGCAAGAACAATAGTAATTGTCATTCATATAGGACTTTCAATTTTGGAAAATGCTTTACATATATTATCCTACTTAGACCTTACAGTCCTGTGAGTAGGTACTAAAGGTATAATTATTCCTATTATATAGACAAAGAAACTTATCACTCAACTAGTAACGGAGGCACGATTTGAATGCAGATATTGCTGATTTCAAATCCAGTCCAATATGCCATGCTAATGAGATTAAGAATCCACCAAAATACCTTTATTTTGTATATTTGTATAAATACATAATTATGTACTTATCATGTAACTAGCACTGTAAAATTGTGTGCAGATATGTATATACATACACAATAATAATAACATTTATATAGCATGTTTAAAATTGCAAAGCACTTTTTTTTGGAGGTAATCAGGGTTAAGTGACTTACCCAGGATCACATAATAAGTGTCTGAGGCCAGATATGAAATAAAGTCCTCCAGATTCCAGGCCCAATGCTCTATCCATTGTGTCATCTAGCTGCCCACCCCCACCCCCACCCCCGCAAAGCTTTAAAATATTATCTCATTTTATCTTTGCAACTATCCAGGGAAGTAATAATAGTAATAGCTAGTGTTTGTATAGCACTTAACTATGTGATAGGCACAGAGTTAATTAAGCATTTGCCATCAGTCACTGATAGTGAAGGGACACTGCTACTAAGGATGATGGGAATCCTGATTTTTTTTAACTTTATGAAACTTGGCTAATGGTAGGAGGGGAAAGAGAGAGATAGATGGAGGAGAGAGAGAGAGAGAGAGAGAGAGAGAGAGAGAGAGAGAGAGAGAGAGAGAGAGAGAGAGACAGACAGACAGAGACAGAGACAGACAGACAGAGGGAAAGGTAGGGACAGAGACACACAGAGAGGAGAGGAGAGGAGAGAGAGACAGAGACAGAGAAACAGAGAGACAGAGAGACAAAGAGAAACAGTGGTACAGAAAAAAGACAAAGAGGGAAAGAGGAAAGAAAGGTAGGGAAGAGACAGAAAGAAACAGAGAAAAAGGAGGGGGAAGGAGGAAGAGAGGGAGGAAGAGAGAGAGAGGGAGGGAGAGAAAGAAATTTCAAAAGAGAAATCTAGATCAGCCTAAGTCTCTTGTAGGAGGGAAGGAAACTGGGGATTCTCTGAAGCAGAGTTGAGGAGGGCATCTGTTCCGGACATATGGGAACTATTTCACACAAAGCCAGAGATGGAATGTCATATATGGGGAATAGCGAGCCCGTCTAGCTTGACTAGAAGAGAGAATACGTGAAAGAGAAAAATATAAAACAAGACGTGTAAGAGCGGATCAGATGATTACAAATGCAGATCTGGGAGGGGTCTTAGAGGCTAGTTCAGAATCCCTCACGGTATAGACAAGCAAACCAAGCCCAGAAAAGTTTAAAAGTTAACCCCAAATAGGTAGAAGGCAGATTGTGGCGGGGTTTTAGTGCCAGTTTGAGGATTTTCTATTTTGTCCTAGAGGCAATGGGAAGCCATGGTTTTTTTAATTGGAGATTGTCATGGTCTGATGTGTGCTTTGTAAACATGAGTTTGGCAGCTGTGGAGGATGGATTAGAGAATGAAAAGCCCGGAGATGGAGAGAGCAATGATTCTACCTTATTCTTTTACTATCACACCATGATTCGGTTTTCCTGAACTATTCTTCTCAAGATCATTGACAGGAAATTAGCTTTTTCTCTAGTTGATAGAGATGGAGCGAGTCTATCTCGAAGCGTATGAGCTGATCCAAAGGGCAACTGAGCAGCCGGCCAGGGCCTTGCACAAGGCCCCGTTTCAGCCCTCCCCGGATTTCACTTGGGCCACAGAGTCTCTGCCTTCCAGGCTAAGGCTAAGCTGGGCAGCCGGGCCTGGGGCTTTGGCCCCGTTCCAATGCACGCTGCCTCTATGAAAATTCCCCTTGTGGTTTTGCTCACATATGGTGTTTTTCACTTCTCTTTCTAAGCATGGACTTTAATCCTGTTGCTGCTGCAGCCAAGGGACTTCATGATCCCCCGAAGGAATGTGTAGTAAATTCAGTGACAGGTGAAAATGTCCATCGGATATTCGGGACGGGGTGGTCTCGGCGCTGGAGCAGCCAGCCAAGGAGCTCGGGGCCAGGGCCTGAAGTCAGACCCTGCTCTGACGCCAGCTCTCCAAGGGGCTGGATGTGGTACGGAGGACTTCGTCTTTCTGGGCTGCCCTTCGTCCTCCTATAAAATGAGCACTCAAGAGGGTTCTTGAACTCTGACATTCTCTGATTCTATAATCTTAAAGATGACTTCTAAAAAGGAAACCATTCGAGGATCTAAGTACTACCCAGTGCATTTAGTGGACTGTTCCTGCAAGTTCTTTCCCTCAGAGATTATCTTTCTTTTTTATTTTTATTTTATTTTTTTTAAAGGATGACCATCTCTAGTTGTCCTGATCTATTATATCTGACCATTGGACCCAGATGGCTCTGGAGGAGAAAGCGAGGTTGGTAACTTTGCCCAGCCCTTCCTCACTTAAATGCAACTCACTTGCATATGACATCACCTCCCTGATGTAATTAATGGTCCTCCTTGAGAATGAAGGACAAATTATAACCTCTGGGAGTAAAATTGCCCCACTGGGGACTGAACAGAACTGGTCAGTTGAGCAAGAACTTCTTTCCTTCCTTCCTTCCTTTCTTCCTTCCTTCCTTCCTTCCTTCCTTCCTCCCTCCCTCCCTCCCTCTCTCCCTTCCTTCCTTCCTTCTTTCCCTCTCTCTTCCTTTCTTTTTACATAGGATATCATGCTCTTACCAATGGATGCTCAGCCCAAAGAAATGTAATTTTTTTTTGATTGCTGAAACTTTCCAAGATAACTTGAGGTTTACAGGCTAGATTTCTTTCTTAAGTACCATGCCTTAAACTCAAATCATTCTGGCTCTAATTGATTGGCCAACAATGAATCCCAGGCAAAACTCCAATTGGTCAATGTTTGTACCCTGTTGGACTCAGAGTGAAAGTAAATAGCAATTGTTTCTGTTTTGGCCAGAAACTTTGAGGGACTTTCCCTGGGAGATTGGATTTTTTTTTTGAGTAAGTAAAAGAGCCCATTCTTTGCCTCAAATCTTACCTAGCCTTAATCACTGAATCGGTGGTTGCTTCAGTCAAATTGATATCTGTTAAAGATCTTATCTTAAAAGGACTAAAGTGTCTCACTGCATCCAGGGCCGTCTCCACTTGTCATGATCCATAGCTGGCCACTGGACCCAGATGGCTCTAAAAGGGCTGCAGGTGACCTTGCCCAGCCTTCCCTCACTTCGGTCCAATTCACTTGCATGTCATGGCAGTCTGATGTAATGGTCCTCATGGTCCTCTTCAAGAACAAAGGACAAATAACAACAATCACTTTCTTTTTCTATACATACACTCTCATTGGAGTCCTAGAGTGATCCTGGCCACATGCCTCAAAACCAACATTCCCCTCTCTCTTCCAGCCTTCACCACTACTCCTGTTTCCCCCACTTCCAGCAGAGAACCTCGCTTCCTACTCCATGTAGAACATTGAGGTCATCCTGTGTGAGCTCCTTAATCTCCCTTCCACCAATCTCAAAACATTTCTATATCTTTCCTCATCTTCTCCTTCCCTTCTTCAAGTCAAGGGTATCATCTCCACCTATTTGTGTCCTACCTGTGGTAGAGCCTTCTGAACTTCTATTGATCTGTTCAGCCACAGTCAGATCCACTGCACTTTGATTTTAATATAGGGATGTCATGTTGGTCCTTTGAGCAAAAGACAGCAATCATCATCATCATCATCATCATCATCACCTCTATGTTTTCCATCAACGTGCCTTTCATCTTCTCAAGGACTTCCTTCTACTAACCATCCCTTCCCCCTCCTACATCCCAGTCCAGTCCTTTTCTGTCTCCTTCCCTTCTGCCTACAAACTTGCTCAACCCTCCTCATTCCTAAAAATACTTTCCTTTGACTCTGTTCTTTCATCTTGCTATCATTCCATCTCGGTCCTCCCTTTCCCTGATTAATGTCTTGAGAAGCAGACTTACTCCCACCATTTCCTTTTATGTATTGCATTCTGCTCTTGTCCCCTCCTTGCTACTAAACCTGAACTTGAACCTAATCATATAATACTTTAAAGTTGACAAAGCACTTTTAACTAATTAATCCTGATCGTGCAATAGGTAGTGTATTATCCTATTTTGTAGCTGAGGAAAAACACAGAAACTTAAATTCAAATACTACAGGTTTCCTGACTGAAAATCCAGTGCCTTTCCAATACACATGCTGATTGCCTAATCCAGTTCCTTCCGGGCTCCCCCAGTTTTTATTCCTTTTGAATTTACTGAAGCCTAAGCCAAAGTTGACTTTCCCCTCCCAGGGAAACTTTCTTCCTTTGGTTTCTAAGAACTCAAACTCTTCTGGTTACCCAGTTTCTTGGATGAATCCTTCTCTAGTTCTTTTATTTCCTCTGTTACTAGGTGAAAGGTAAGGAAAATTGGGGCTAAGTTAGAGACTCAAGTTAATGAAAGAATAGATGAGCTTTGGTGACAAAGAGACAGCAATATTCCTGACTTGTGTGTACTCTATGATCAAGCCAGATTCACCTGTCCCCAATCACATTCTTCATTTTTCCTCCTTTCTACCTTCATTCACATCAGTCTCTGTGTCTGAAATGTCCTCCCTCCACCTCTACCTGTTGGAAACTTTTGTATTCTTCAAGGTACTTCCCAATCTCTTTAGCTAGAAGAGACTTCTTCATCCCTAGGATTGTGTTACCTGTTAGAGAGAAACCCCCTTAACACCTCACCTCTTTTGTGCCCTCACCCCCTAAACTTCCTTCCCTCCATCTATCTCCTGACCCTTTGTCTTGGCTATCCTCCTCACACCCAGCCCAGCTCCCTTCATCCATGAGGCTGTAAACTTCTTAATGGAAGTGAGAAAGGGCTGTGATGTGTTATTCACCTGAATTTGTAACTCCATCCTGGAAGTTTGTAAATGATTAAAAATGCTATACTTTCATCTCTCTGTGTCTCTGTCTCTCTCTCCCTATCTATCTCTTTCTCTCTGGCTCTGTGTCTATCTGTCTCTTTGTGTGTGTCTGTCTGTCTCTCTCTCTGTTTCTCTCTGTCTCTGTCTGTCTCTGTCTCTCTGCTGTCTGAATGTCTGTCTCTCTCTCTTTGTAGCTCTGTCTTTCTCCCTTTCTGTCCCTTCCTTTTTCTCTCTCTGTCTCCTTCCTCTTGCTCCTTCCCCTTTCTCCTTTCTCCCCTCCTCCCTGAGACTTTGAGTTCTTATCACACTCTTTTCATGCTTTTCTCATGCATTTATCATGTTCTACTTTCTTTTCTAGTTTCTAGTTTTTCTCTCTTATGAAATTGCTCCTTGAGATCAGGGACACTCTCCCAGACAAGATAATACAGTGCCTTATCCATAGCACCCTCTTCATTAATATTTGTTGCATTGTTGTCTTTGTCAAGTGAATCCAAGATGTTGATGAAAGGATGAGGCAACAGATAGGAAGAACAGATATAAAACAGAAAACCTTTCAGAGTCAAAACTTTAAAAAAGGAAAGTTTGCCAGGTAGAGAGAGACAGAGAAAGAGACACAGAGACAGAAACACACACACACACATACACACACACACACACACACACACACACACACACACATGGAGAAACAAAGAAAGACAGAGACAGAGAGAGACAGACAGAGATCTGGTGTGTTGGGGGACTGGGTTTGACATGCTAAAACTTGTTTTAGGAAAATCACTTTAGAGGCTGAATGGAGGATGGACTGGAGTTAGGGAAAATTGTCCCAGATAGACCTATCAGAAGGCTGTTGCAATAATCAAATGAATCCACGTTGCTGAGAGGGTGAGGGAGTAAGGCAGATATAAAACAAAATTTTTTTCAGACTCAAAACTTAAAAAGGAAAATTGGCCAGAAGTTCCCCCACACATACTTTGGACAAAGGAGTTTCCCTGGTTAAATCCATCTGCAAGACTGAAGATGAGAGTCTGCACTGAAGTGATGGGGTTATCAGAGAAGAGAAGGAAAGGAATGTTTTTGAGAGATGTTGCAAAAGTGAAATCAATAGATCTTGGTAACAAATTGGATATGGGGAATAAGAGATAATAAAAATTTGAGGATGATGTCTAGGATGTGAGCCTGGTAGATTGGAAGGATAATGAGGTCCTCAACAGAAATGGGGAAGTTTGGAAAGGTGAAAAAATTAATGCATTCATTTTGGACATGTAGAATTTAAGACATTTATTAGATGTTTGGTTCAAAATGTTTGAAAAGCAATTGGAGATGCAAGACTGGAGATCAACAGAGAGAACTGTCAACATAGAGCTAATAATTAAAATTTTAGAAGTTGATGGAATCACCAAGTGGAATAGTAAAGAGGGAAAAGAGACTCACAGGATGTGATCCAGTGGATGAGGATTTATCAAAGGAGACTGAAAAGGTCCCAAAAGCCTGAGGAGAAGAGAGCATCAATGAGGAAAGAATGATCAAAAATGTCAAAGGTTGAGAGGTCAAGGAGCATGAGGAAGGAGAGGATATCATTGGATTTGGCAGCTGGGAGATCATGGTAACTCTGGAGAGTTTCAGTGGAATGATGAAGTCAGAAACTGGATTGTAAGGAGCTAAGAAGAAAATGAAAAGAGAAAAAGTAGATGATATCCTCTTTGTAGATGATATCCTCAAGGGTTTAACCACAAAGGGCCAAGAGTTAGAGAGCAATGGATGGAAGGAAGGAGTTTAAGAACTGCTTTTAGTCAAAAGTCTTTTTGACAATTTGTCTTCAACTTTCTTTGTTGCTCATGGTTTTGGGGGAAGAAGGAGCATTGTTTCAAGCATAGGTAAACTATTTGCTATTTCCCTAATAAAATCCACTATGTGGTACAGTGGATGGAGTCTGTACATCTGTAGTCAGGAACATCTGAGTTCATATCCAGCCTCAGATGCTTATAAACTTACAAGCTGTGTGACCCTGAGCAAGTCACTTAATCTGTTTGCCTCAGTTTCCTCATCTATAAAACATGGATAATAATAGCATTTGCCTTGCAGCATTGTTGGGAGGATCAAATGAGATAATAAATGTAAAGTACTTAACACAGTACCTGGTACACAGTTGGCACTTAATAAATGCTTGTTTTCTTCTTTCTTTTGTATGCCCAGAGGCTGACACATAATAAGTACTGTATTATTATTTATGGACTGAAATTACTTAAATAACCTAACTCCTAAGTCAGTTGGAACTCATTTCATGTAGTATTCCCAAACTTGCTCTCCCACTACTTCTAATACAGCATCTGAAACCTTGACTTAAAGGCACTCAGAGGGAGAGAGACTACCCAAAACTCTTCTCATCAGGATCTTGAGAGTCCAGGAGATCTTGGACAAAGGTGAGGAAAAGTGCTTTAAGTGAAAGGAAGGAAAGAAAATCTGTAGGAAGAGGATAACAGAGAGCATGGCAGGCATATGACACAGGCAGCTAATTGCACATCGAGCTCTCTCCACCTTCACCCCAACTCCTCCAAACATATCTGGAAAACCAACCCAACTGAATCTTTTTTGGGGAAACCAAGGAAAAAATCATGGTGAGATATTTTCCCAGCCCAGGACAGCACAGGAGACAAAGAGATCCATGGATAGTAGAATAGGATTTATCCAATAACATGTTTCAGAGCATCTGGTGCAGAGTGAGGCTGTGGACCAGGGCAAAAAGTATCAAGTCTAGAAAAGTCCTAAACTTGTGTGATAATTTAAGAACAAGTGCCTTTGGCAACTCTGTTGCTCACTACTCAGATACAGGTTATAGATGCAGGATAGACTGAACCAATTTTTACATTTTACCATAAGTCAAATATATTCATACTTCAGAAATTGGCAAATACTACAGACCAGAACTTGAATTGTTGTTTTGTTGATTGGCTAGGAAAAGAAGTAATGGAAAAAATATTAATAGTATAGATTAAACTTAAAAGTGTGTTATACATTTTTGGATTTTTGTTTGCTAAACAATTAGTAGATAACTCTGCTTATAGCCAAGATTCAGAAAATTAAATATCCCAAATAACTAGAATGAAAGAATTTAAATACCAAGGAACCTCAGTCAAGATCACAAATGATTTGGCAGCTACCACTATAAAGGAACAGAGTTTAGAATATGATGATGTTCCAGAAAACAAAGGATATAGGTTCACAACCAAGAACAATTACCCACCAAAATTATCCTACAGGGTGGGGAAATGACCCTTTAATGAAGTTAGAGGACTTTCAATAATTCCTGAAGAGAAAATCAGAGCTACTTATAAAGCAAATCTAGGGGTTACGAGAAATCTAAAAAGGTAAAAATGAACAATCATAAGGAACTAGACTGATAAGCTGCTTACTCTCTAATCTGCAGAGATGACACATGTGTTGCTTCTGAATCACAGTAGCAGCTATAAAGGTAATCTAATTAGAACTCCTGGGAGTGGTTCTGTTATGTTTTGGTGATCTTAAAAGAATAATGGACGGGAGATGAAAAGGAATATACTAATGTGAGAAGAGAAAGGAAATTTAGGGAAATTTATCTCATAAAACCAGGGTATCCAATTCTATGCAAACAAGGAAGAAGGATTTTGGGGAGCAGCTGATAGTTAAACCTAACATTCATCTGAACTGAGGGAAAACACACACAAAATTTACACACAGACACACACAGTGGGGGGAAAGGAAAGAAGGGAGAGAGAGAGAGAGAGAGAGAGAGAGAGAGAGAGAGAGAGAGAGAGAAAGGGAGAGGGAAAGAGAGAAAGGGAGGAAGAGGGACACCTAGGGAGGAGGAAGAAAAAGAGAGAGGGAGGCAGGAGAGATAAAAGGAGAGAGGAGAATAAGAGAGAGGACAGATTAAAGGAGGGATTAATCCTAACCAATATGACCTCTAATTTAGGATGTACAAAACTATATTTATAGCTCTTTTTGGAGTGGCAAAGAATTAGAAACTGAAGAAATGCCCTTCAGTTAGGTATGGTTGAATAAGTTATAGCATATAAATGTGATAAAATAGTATTGTACTATAAGACATGATGATATGAATTGGTAATATCCCAGAGAAACCTGGGAAGACTTAATATAAACTGATACAGAGTGAAGTGAGCAGAACCAGAATAATTGGTTCTATTGTCTATACACTATCTATACAACAGACAATGTCTATTGTCATCGTCTATACAATGACAACAATATTGTTGTAATGTCAAAGTTGTAAGATTTAGGAACTCTGATCAGCAAAATGATCAACTGGGATTCTAGAGGATTCATGATGAAACCTCTCCTGATAGAGGGGTGAAGGATTTAGATTGTGAATGATACATTGTTTTTTTAAAGACATGGCCAATGTAGAAGTTTGTTTTGCTTGACTATACATTTTTGTAATTAGGCTTTTATTTTATTTTGTTTCTGTTCTCCTTTGGAGGAGGAAAGGGTAGGAGAAAGAGAAAGTGGAACTTTTTGCTAATGATTGAAAAAAAAAAGAGTCTACACCTTTGTGGATCTGAAGCAGTTTTTCCCACCCCTAGGGAATTCAGATCATATCTCTTTTTCTAGGTAAAAGGGAAGGAAATGAATGCATGAATAAGAATTTAATAAGCATGTATCACGTGTCAAATGCCTCAAAAAAGCTAAGTGGCACAGTGGATAGAGCCCTGGGCCTGAAGTCAGGAAGAGCTGAGTTCACACTTTATCTCAGACATTTATTAGCTGTGTGACCCTGAACAAGTCACTTAACTGTTTGCCACAGTTTCCTTCCCTATCAAATGAACTGGAGAAGGAAATGGCAAACCACTTTAGTATATTTACCAAAAAAGACTCCAGAAGGTGTGATGAAGTCGGACATGATTAAAACAACTGAAAAACAACAACAAATGTGTTGTTGAACACTCAGCTAAATGCTGAATAATTAAAAATATAAAAATAAAAATCTTCCCTCAAGGAGTTTACATTCTAAAGGGAGAAGCCACACATGGAGAAGTTGGTGGCTAGGGAGAAGGGCACTTTTGTCCCCAAAATTTTGTGAGTGAAACCACAGAGAATAGATCCACAACTCCCATCCAAAAGTAATATCAGAGGTCATTTAATCATGGTTTCTAATGTTGGATCTGCAGAGAATTGGGGAAAAAGAGAGGGATGGGAGAAAAGTGCAAGTTAGCTGGAGAGGAGGGATTGAAGCATTTCTTGACATAGTGACAGAATTGTAAACTGATCCAACTATTTCAAAGAGCAATCTGGAATTATGCCCAAAGAGTTATTAAACTACCTATACCCTTTGACCCAGCAATACCTCTACTTGGCTATTTCCAAGGGAGATTAGGAAAAAAGGGAAAGATCCTATCTATTGGAAATGGCTCAACAAATTGTCGTCGATGATTGTGACGATACTTACAGCACTATTGTGATATAAGAAATGATGAACTCAATGATTTTTGAAAACCATAAAAAGCCTTGCATGAAATAATGAAGGACTAAATGATCAGAACCAAGAGAACATTGTATACAATAACACCGATATTGTTTTAAGTACAACTTTGAGCAAATAAATTATTTTGGCTATTATAGATACCCAAATAAAGACAAATGAAGAAAGTACTATCTGTATCCAGGGAAAGAACTGATAAATTGAAGTATGTATAGAATAATTTTACATATCTATATCTATGTCTATATCAATTTAACTATAATGAATATATAAAGAAAGATGCTATTCATATCCAGAGAAAGAATTTTACATATCTACATCTATACCTATAAAATTTATTTGTGTACAATGGTAGTCATCTCTAGGGTGGAGGGGAAAAAAGAAAAAAAAAGTGGGGAAAAGAAATTTATATGATAATTTTGTTATATATTTGAAAGGAATAGCAAATTCTGCATAGCAGATTTGCAGTTTCATATCCAATCATCTTTTTAAATGTACTATGTTATGGAAATGCTTATTTACTTCCATAAATTAAAAAGAAAAAAAATTAAAACAAAATAGTGGTCCAGGAGAGGGATCCAGATGGGAGTTCCTATACAGCATGGTCTTTGATGAGGAAAGTGTCAGAAGAGGAAGGTAGAGGAGGGTCCCGGAAGATACTATAGGCATTGCAGCTACAAGAAAACTAGTAGAGTCATGGGATGAATTATATTTTAACATTTAATGGAGCTACTCTCTTCTGGGCTTTAGCACTGCATTTAATCCCCTTTCCCAAAGAGTTTCCTCTCCTCTGGATTCATGCAAGTGGGAGAGTGTCAGCTCTGGGGGAGCCTTGGCTCCAATGAGAAGAAGGGTTGTATAAATTCCCTTTCCTCATGTACTTTATCCTGTTAAACTTTCACTTGGTTGCTATGGTGAGAAATTTACTTAGAGCTTAGATTTTGGCTCATGGCATGTCTGTATATATCAAAGTGTATAATAAAAAGGTACTTACTGTAGAATGAAAATCAGATTGGCATAGATATTTATTTCTTACATGCTAAAGGACACAAAAGATTCATAGCATGCATTGACAGAACAAGAAAATTAGGATTATTTTTATAATCTTTCTGGAAGCTGATAATTAAACTTCATCAGAGCCACAACAACAAAAAACAGTTAAGGGAATTGCTGATTAAGCAGTTTAAATTTCACTTCAGACTTGATCTGTTTCCCTTCACAGTAAAATTCCCCTTCTAGCAAAAATGACTCTTCTGGGGTACATGATTTATATATAAAGCATGATATCCTAAGAAAAAATGTTTATACCATAAGAAAATTAAAATAGTTTAGCTGTCAGATTTATGGGTTGGAGAAGAATTTAGGACAAAGAAGATACAGAAAGCATTGAATCATAAAATAGATACTTTTGATTATATAAAATTAAAAAGTTTTGGCACAAAAAAACCCAATGTAAATAAAATTACAAGGAAAGAAGAAAACTGGAGGGGAAATTTTTGCACTAAGTATCTCTGATAAAGGCCTCATTTCTCAAATATATAGAGAACTGAGTCAAATTTATAAAAATACAAGTGATTGTCTAATTGATAAATGGTCAGTGAATATGAATAGTTTTCAGACAAAGAAATCAAAGCAATGTATAGTCATGAAAAAATGGTCTAAATCGCTATTGATCAGAGAAATGAAAGTCTGAGATATCACCTCACGTCTTTCAGAGCAGCTAATATGACAGAAAAGGAAAATGTTGGCTGTTGGAGGAAAATGTGGGGAAACTAGGATACTAATAATAGTTGTGAACTAATTCAACTATTCTGAAAAGCTATAAAACTCCACATATTCTTTGATCCAAGATTTCCTGCTGGGTCTATATCCTCAAGACATTCAAAAATGCACATATTTGTACAAAAATATTTGTAGCAGCTCTTTTTTGTGGTAGCTAAAAATTGGAAATCAAAGAGATATCCAAAAATTGGGGAATGGCTAAACAAGTTGTGGCATATGATTGTAATGGAATATAATTGGGCTGTAAGAAATGACAAGCAGAATGATTTCAGAAAAAACTTGAAAGATTTACATGAACTGATGCATAGTGAAGTGAACAAAACCAGGAGAATGCTGTATACAGGAATAGCAATATTATTCGATGAAGAACTGTAAATAACCTACTCTCAGAAATTCAGTAATCCAAGACAATTCCAAAGGACAAATGAAGCATACTATCTGTCTCCAGAGAAAGAAATCTGATATTGATTGAATTCAGACTGAAGTATGCTGTTTTTTTTTTTACTTTTTTTCATTCCCCCCTTTTATTTGAGTCTTCTTGTACAACTTGTGTAAAATTGTTTTATATAATTGTAAAAAAAAAAAAATTACCATTTTGGGCCCTTCTTTTTGATGGTGGCTGTTTTTTAATTGGAGTCATTTCCAGGGACTCTCCCCAGACCTTCAGTCAGTTCCTACCAAAATGACTCAGAACCACAAAAATGACTTGAAATCACAAGATGACATCTAAGTCTGAACATATTCATCTCAGGACAGATATTCCTTCACTTAAGATCAAGAAACAACAAAGAGAAAAACACAACCACAAACTCAGGTTCAGACTTGATTTAGATGCCCTGAGTTCACAGTCATGTGGCAGTTGTGATTGAGAGTAAAGCAAGCTACTCATTCACAACCCTTCTTAGGAAAAGATTTTGACAGGATTCCAACCCAAAGGGAAAGCTACTGAGGGTAGAGTCAAAACTATCTCCAAACCTTAAAGCTCTCTTGGTCAATAGGAATTGAGTAGGGCTGCTCTGCTCCTGGTTCCATAGACGGTCCCTGTAGATCTGCCCGTTTTCCATCAAACATTCCCCCTTTGCCCCTTACAATATCATTAAAAAACTATAGCATCATTTCATTGGGTGAAAGTATTGTTTGGCAGGGGTATTTAAGAAGAAATAGAGAAGTTTTTCTATTGTTGGTAGATTAAGATTAAATAAAACCCTGCCCTTTGGGCAGAATTTGCTCAATGTCAAGAGGAACTGTCCCAAGTAAACGTTTGGTGTAGCTTCAATCTCACCCTTCCTACTTCAGCCCCTAGAAGCTTTTTGTGTACTCCACCAATAGACTTGAGCTGGTGGGAAAGGAGCCAGAAAATGATCAGAGCATTTTTGTGTCTTCTCCATCCCCAGTCACCTCCTGTGTCTCTGCTTGGGACTTGCTTCAGATCAAGGGATCCATTCACTGGGAGGATGAGTCAATGATAACCCGCTAATTCAGATTAAAAACCTTAACTGCCTCTATGCAAAGCTAAATAATTACAAGAATCCTGAGCACCTAGGAGCTTCAATGTTACTAGGAATAGCTACTGTTTCCTCTGACTCCCGTGGTTTAGGAGGGAGGGAAAAGGGGAGAGGGAGAGAGAGACAGACAGAGACAGAGATAGAGACAGAGACAGGGGTAAAGGGGAGGGGGGAAATAGGGAAGTGGGAAGAAGAGAGACAGAGAGAGAGAAAGATAAAGAGAGAAAGAGGGAGGGAGAGACAGAGTGAAGGCGAGAGGAAGATAGAGAAAGGGGGAGAGAGGAGGGGAGAATGTGGAGGGAGGAAGGAGAGAGACAGACAAACACACAGAGACAGAGATAAAGAGAGAGAGAGAGAAGTAGAGGGAAATGGAAAGACAGAAAGAGAGAAGCAGAGACAGAGAGAGTTAGAGACAGAGAGGGGACAGAGAGACACAGAGTCAGAGACAAAGAAAGAGATTGCATTTTCTATCAGTAGTATGAACTCGTGACTGGTTTTTCCCAATTACGAGTTTCACTGCCAATTTGCTATTTGTCTTAGTCAGAGAGTGCCTACAGAGGGGAAACAGCTGCAGGGAAGGAAGAAGATGGTAGAGGGGGCACACAGCTGTCTACAGCCAATTATTCTCCAGCTGTATTTAAGGAGAACCGTGATGATGCCTTAAAGCTGGTGAACGAGGAGATGTGATCGGGACAAACTGGTCCCTGGAATTGGCCGGGGAAGTAACAGAGAGGGAGAGCTCGCCTGGGGGTCAGTGACCAAATCCCGTGGAGATCCCGAGAGCGAAGAAGAGGAGCTGGGGGGGGAGGTGCCCGTGCCCGCCTGGCAATGCTGGGGGGGGGGACTCTCGGGATGAGAGCTGGCAGAGTTGGAATGGTAGAGAGCAGACACCACCCGGGGTTGCATATAAGGTGCAGGTGGCTCCTCCCTCCCACTTCCCGTTATAAGCAGAAGCCTTGATTTCAAGGAGACTGGGTACAAGGCTAAGGGGGGAGAATGACTCTACCTATCTGTGATTCCAGCCCCAAGAGATTCTGCGTAGACTCCGGTACGCTTAATCACAAATATTGTACTTCATTCTCTGGAATACTTCGGACCTTCTTTTTCTAGGCACTTTCTCTTCTGTGTAGGGATTTAAGGGGGCTTAGACTCGAACCTTTCAGACGTAGAGAATCAAATCAGATTCTGTTAAACTGAATGGAACATTTCTGAGGGAGGCAGAGGGATAAGAGAGAGAGGAGAGAAGAAGGATGGAAACAGAGGAGGATAGTACAAAAGAATGACATAAATAAGAATAAAGAGCAATGAAAGGGAATATATAATATGAGCAAGGAGAGAGAAGAAGGGCAGAGGGGGTAGAGAAATATATGTATGTTTGAGAGATGAGAGAGAGAGAGAAGAGAGAAAGAGAAGAGGAAGAAGAGAGAGAGGGCAGAGAGAAGAGAAAGAGAGAAGAGATGGGGAAAAAAAGAGATAAGGAGAGAAGAAGAGAGGAAAAAGAGCAAAAGAGAGAGAAGAAAGAGAAAAGAAGAGGGGATAGAAAGAAAGATAAAAAAGAGAATAAAGAGAATATTAGATAGATTTTTATTTCCACATATTAAGAATGTTTTAAAGAGATGATTTCTAGAGATGAGATAATAAATTAAAAATTTTAGCAAATAAATAGAATTAGATAAATTTTGAATGTAGAAAGACGTAAAGACAAAAATTAAGTAAGTTAAAAGGGAATAGAAAATAAAAGATTAGATAACGCTAAAAATATTACGAGAAAAAACGTTAAATGAGAGAATGATAATACAAGAATGGATATTATTGATAGATTGCAGAAGCAATAACACAATAAAACAAGAAGATTCGTTAATTAACATATAAAGTTATATTAGGCGAATGAGAGTAGAAAAGATTAGATAAATAGGATGATTAGACAGATACGAGAGAGAAGAGAGAGGCGAGAGAGAGAGAGAGAAGCGAGAGAGAGAGAGAAGGAGAGAGAGAGAGGGCAGAGAAATATAAGGCAGAGAGAGAGAGAATGGGCTAAAGAGAGAGAAGGCTGAAGAGGATATCATGAAGAGAGGCTGAGCAGCAGACACTGCAAAAAACTGGTGATATAGATGTTGCCTGTGAATTTTCCAAACATTTTTGGGAAGAGTGAATAAATGTCTTTTCTTCAACTTAGTGGGATGATTTCTTTAGATTGTATTTGAATAAACCATAATTTGAATACAATTATCTTAGCAAGGATTCTAATGCAGTATTAGACTCAAACTTTTTTGATATCAGTGTCTCTAGAAAGACTGTATCTCTCACAAAATATTTTAAAAGCAAAGTTTAAACAGGTTTTGGAATAGCAATTTAAAACATTTTTGTCATAGTACTTTCTTCTTAACAATATTCTTAGAAACAAAATGTTTAATGGTGGAGATTCCTGACACCATAACAAATGTAGGGGATATTTTTGATCAGGCCTTGGGGCCCCACTCTGGCCACAAATAAGCCACCAACATAATCTATAGACAGGGCTGTCCCTGTCCTGTAATTCAATTCAATTTGAACAATTTTTTGTTTTATTATTTACTGGGTTCTTGGGACTGGAGGTATGAAAATAGGAATAAACTGGTCCCTGTCTTCAGATTATTCCCCTGGGGGAAGAGTGAGGGGATGGATATCTAAGTATTTGAACTGGAAGGGAACAGAAGGATACCAAGCAGTAACCACCCTGCCCTGGGCTTGTGGCAGAGGACAGAGCAGCATCCACTCTGCATACTTGGATAATCCCTCCATCGCAGTCTGCCTCTTCCTGACAGGCTTTGGCCTTCATTCCTCAAGCAGCACTCTTTATATTCTGGTGCTTCTGTTTGTGCTTGAGTAAATTTTAGGATACTTTTCTTTGTTTCTCTGTATGCATGACTGCCTCCCAATACCTCATGCTCCAGTAATGCTAACCTCATACATCCCTTTAAATAATGATCTGCCTTGACACTAACTAGATATTTACAAACATATCCTCGGTGGTTCCTTAGGGCCTGGTTCTGTTCTGTATATTATTCTTTAGCTGCCTTTTTGCTCTAGAAGGACCCTCCCTTCCTTCAGTCCCTTTATTCTCATTGGTGAGCTCCTCTTAGAATTTCCATTTTGAAGAAATACCACCTCGGCTCCTGAAGCTGAACTTTGCCACTATGGCCCTGGAAGGAACCTTTTTCCGTTCCCTTGCTTCTCCTATGACTTTGGGAAAGTAGTTTAGTGTCAGAGGGCAATGGGCCAAATGCCATCTGAAGTCTTTTATAAATTCTAAACCTGTGATTTTATGAGTCTGTTGCTCATTGATCAAATGAGAATTTAAACATAAAATCTTGTACAAACCATATAGCTCTGTTATCATTGTCGTCACCATCACCATCACCACCACCACCACCACCATCATCATCATCAACCCATTAGAGAAGAAACAATCTCTGAGCTCATTTAGTCCAACCTACTTATTTTATATAGTACTCTCCAAGTTCACACTCTCAATTTGTACTGGTAGATTGGGCCCCAGAGGTCATTGGATTGTTTTTCCCCTCAGACTAGAATTAATTAGCTTTAGATGGGGTATTTATTAAGAATGTATAGGCAGATTATGGGGTCCGTATCCCAAGGAAATCATAAAGGAGGGAAAAGGGCCCATATGTGCAAAAATATTAGTAGCAGCTCTTTTGATAGTAGCAAAAAATTGGAAAATAAGTAAATGCCCATCAATTGGGGAATGGCTGAACAAGTTGTGGTATATGAAAGTAGTGAAATGTTACTGTTCTATAAAAAATGACAAACAAGCTGATTTTAGAAAGGCCTGGAAAGATTTACACGAACTGACGCTGAGCAAAATAAGCAGAATCAGGAATACATTGTACACAATAACAAAAGAATACGTGATGATCCACTATGAAACACTTGGTTTTTCTCAGTGTTTCAGTGATCCAAACCAATACCAACTGACTTTGGACAGAAAATGCCATTTGCATCCAGAGGACAATCGAGTTAAAAGGACTAGATGTAAATCAATACTTCTTTTTTTCTGTTTTTTTTTTAACCTCTCCCATGGTTTTTCCCTTTTGTGCTAGTTAGTGACAAAGATAAGGTTTGAACCATTGTCTTTAGCTTTTCACTCTTTCTGCTGTGCTGCATTGACTTATACTCAATAAACAAATGGTATTTTGTGGTATTGATGCCGGTGATTGTTGTACAGTAGTGTCCAATTTATTGTGACCCCCCCTAGGGGTTTTCTTGGCAATGGATTAAGATTAAGATAATTGAGTATTACTGGATTAAAATACTTTTTCTTTGATTTTTACGGATGAGGAAACTGAGGCAGTCAGGGTCATACTTTAGTATCTGAGGCTGCATTTTGAACTCGGCTCACGGGTCTATCCACTATGCCATCTGATGTTAATGATGGTGATCTATTATCCTGGTGGAATAGCTGCCACAGCTCATGGGGTTTGGTTTCCATCAGCCCAGCTCTGGGTTACTAGAATACATTAAATATACATAAAGGTAAGGGCAAATCTCAGATCTCAAGGCTGCATTCAGATTGACTCCTGTCCATCAAGGATGCCCCACACAGTAGGGTTAGATTGTCACACAGTAGAGAGAATTACATAGCTATTGACCTTCTTGTAGCCTGTTCAAACAGTACAGCAAAATGAGGAAGTTGAAAGGACAGTGGACCGAAAATGTGTAAAGAGACCCTTACTCTGTCGTCTCGGTTCTGACAGGACATGGTTACAATTGTCCCCATTTTACAGAGAAAAAAATTGAGGGACAAGATTTTAAATGAGTCTCCATGAGTCAAAATCACTCCTTTTGGGAAAGCAAGAGAAAGAACGATGATGGAGGGAGGGCTTCTCTCTGAGGAGTGAGAGGAGGATGCGGGTTACGCGGGATTTACCCCAAACCAAGACAGATCAGAGGGAGGGAGAGAGGAGGAGAGCTGGGGGCCGGCCGGCCTCTGTTTGGTTGGCCTAGCAGCAGAAGGAAATCTCACTTTGCAAGTTTCTCCCGTGGCCGCTTGCTCTTGTTTACTTTGGTCAATTGGGGCATTCGGGAACGAACCCTTCCCAAACCCGGCCGCCCGAGAGCGGGATCCTGCGCTCTCCCGGGGCGTCGGATGCTGGGAGGCTCCGGACCTGGCGGGAGGGTGGGGGTCGGGGACAAACTCCTGCTGACGTTCCCTTCGGGGAAATGGAGCAATAGCGACTCAGCTGCTGACTGAGACCGGCTGGCTTCGGACCCAAACACCCTCCTCCCCTCCCGTGCCCTGCCTCAGTGCCACAAGCCAGCGGGGAAGTAGACGCCGGCAGCTTTCCACGGTGGGGGCCGGAGCTCGCTGCTCCTCGTGCTCCGGATTACGGCCACGTGGATAAAAATGATTGCTGCCAGGGGGAGGCATTTCCCTTGCTAACAAAGACATGTTTTTGTTTTATTTAAAAAAAAAAATTAAAACCAAAAACAACACTTTTCTTAGTCGCTAAAGTCTCTCGTTTGATGCAAGTTCAAAGGTATTATTTCCCATTTTCCGAAGGGTAGAACATCAGTTCCTATAACCATCACTCATTGCAGGGAAAATGCTGTATTGTGTCTTCTATAGCGCTTGGGCTGCGGTTGAAGTGGGGATGTCAAGATATAATCATAATTGTTATGGCTCACATTTATAGAGCAAAGCCCTTTATGTTACCTCATTTCATCCTTATAACCCATGCTAGGACATGGGTACTACTGTCCCCTTTTACAGAGAAGATAATTGAGGCACAAGACTAACTGAGTTAACACAGGCAGTGAGTGTCTGATGAAGGATCTGAATTCAGATCTTCCCTGTTCCAAATCAGACACCCTATTATGCTACCTAGAAGACTCTGGTTCCAGTCTTCTCAAATTTAAAAAGGAAAAGGAAATCTTTATAAGATGGAAGTTTAAAAAAAAATTCAGGATTTCCAGAGGGAAGCAGGTAGTCCAAATGGTTGTTGTTATTTGTCCTTTGTTCTTGAAGATGACCATGACATCAGGGAGTTCATGCTATGACATGCAATGAATTGGACTGAAGTGAGGAAGGACTGGGCAAAGGCACTCTCACTCTCTCCTCCAGAGCTACCTGGGTCCAGTGGCAAGATATAGGTCAGGATGACTGGAGATGGCCTTGAATATAATCGAGGGAAGAACAACAGCTACAGTCGGAAGGGGAGACAAAAGAAGTTCACATGGACAGCAGAGCCACAATATCTCTGAATCCAGGAACTGTGGTTGGGGCCCGATTGCTTCAGAGAGGAAGTCAAAGGTAGTGGCCATTGAAACCTAAGAAATTTCCAGCAGACTCAGAAGGCCCTGCATCCTCAGCATTTATTTATCACAGGAACCATGGATTGATAAGTGACTGGAGAATCAAAGGGATTAAAGAGGATTTGATTATAACTACTTCCTGAAGGGATAGGAAATTACTTCCATTTATAGAGCTTAAGAATTTCTACTTGATTCCCTTTCTGTTCTTTACATTGCTTCATAATGCTTTTTCCATTTTAGAAATAGAAATAACTAAAATAAATAAAAATATATAAATAAAATAAATAAAATAATAAAACTAGAAATAGAGACTGAATTGGATGAGGGCTCAATTCACAAGTTACAGAATTGGTTATCCAAACTCAGTCAGGCTTGGGGAAGGGTGAGATTCACAGGAAACCACAATGCCTGGATTTGGAGCTACCACAACCATTCCACTCCTTTCTCATCATTTGCTTAATCTCTGGCGGTCCCACCTTTACATCCTCTCCACATTCATAGTCTGGCCCCTTAGACAAGCATTGTTGGTTAAACTTTTTAAGGGAATTCTATCAGAGGGATGTGCTCTCAATCAAAAGCTTCATGGGAAATGGAGTCCTTAGAGCATGGCTTTATCTCAGTCTGAACAACTTCCATGTAATTGTTTGGGCTAAGGGAAACAGTTGTCTCTTTAGTTCCTTTAACTTGATCACCTCTTTATTTAGGAAGTTTTTCAAAACCCTAAGCATGAAGACAGGCAACTAATCTACAAAGAAGAACAGACTTTGGGAGCAGGAGGTGGAGCAGGATAGAATAACATTCTATTTTTTTAAACTAAGCAAAGAAAGAGACGCAAGACCGGCAGTCCCCAATCTGGGAGCTGCAGCAGGAATTACAGTAAGATGTGTGTACATACTCATAGAAATACTAGCTATTTTATGAAATGATTCACTATAACAAATAACAAGTCTGTAAATTGAATAATATTTTGCACATGATATGTATGACTGTGGCAAGTGAAATTTTCTCTTTCATCTGCCACATGACTGTTTTTCAAACGCATGCAAATGCTTTGGTTAGTAATCAAATATATTTAACAAATAGGTTAATAAAATAAATAATAGGTTTAACTAAAAGCGTTGCTAAATCCAGACTGACTTTTTTCATCATATATTCCCTCAATTGATGGATACTAATGGCACATCTACCATCTTGTGTGAGTCTGGGAAAATATATTTGATTTTTAGAAGAGCCCTCCAACCTGAAAGGATTGGGAACTACTGTTCTGGAGATTATCGAGTTCATCTAGCTCAAAAGAAATTGAGTGATTCACTTAAGGCCTATCAGTTAATTAATTGCAGAGCAGGGGTAAAAACCCTAGACCCCCATTTTCTTGACTCCTACACCAGAGTACTTTCTATTCTGTCACTTTTTCTATTTAAAATTCAGCAAACAAAACTATATACTACAATATGTTTGCTATCATCCCTTTTCTCCTCAGCAACCAATTTCTGAAGACCCAGAAAGGAGAAGAGATTAAGTGTTTACATAGCACTACTATATGCCAGGCACCATGTTAAGCACTTTTTATAAATATTATCTCATTTGATGCTCATAAAAACCCTGGGGGTTAGATGCTATTATTATCCCCATTTTATAATTGAGGAAATGGAGGCAGATTAAATGTTTGCCCAGGATTACACAGTTAGCAAGTGTCTGAGGCTGGATTTGAGGTCAGGTCTTTCTGTCTAAAGAACCAAGGCTTTATACACTGTTCTACCAACTTGCCACCAAAGTCCTTTGCATTGTCAAATGATTCAAAATAAGAAAATTCAAAATAAGATGGGATTTTATCACTAAGAAAGCATTACTGTCTGCTTTGCTCCTGTACCCTAAAGACCATGGAATCTCTCCATTTGACTGGCAACTCAGCTTTCTTTTATATTGTCATTTCACAAATACTATAATCTTATTAACATTTACGAATTGGGCGATCCCGGGCAAGCAAATTGGCTCAGCCTCCATTTCCTCAACTATAAAAATGGGAATAATAATAGCATCTAACTGCCAGGGTTTTTATATCAAAGGAAGTAATGTTTATAAAAAGTGCTTTGCCTGGTATATACTAGTTTGATCCAATAAAGAAAAAATACCTGATTTGTACATAAGAAAGGTACATAATGCTCCTTGAGATCCCGCAGGGGAAAGATGGTGTCTGTTTGGAAGAAATCAAGAAAGTTTCCCAGAGGAAGTACCGTTTGAGCTGGGTCTGAAGAAAATGGGTACTATCTCCTAAAAAGTGGAGATAAAAAGAGGATTTTTCAGATGTTAAGGGGATATGAGCCTTTTAAGGTCTGGAGATGAGAAAGCACCCTACATATAGGGGACCATGAGTAGTTGGACTTATTTATCTAAAACAGTATCTGGAGAAAAGTGGTATGAATTAGGCTGGAAAGACTGACTGGCATCAGATTTTGGAGGGCCTTGAAAGCAAGGTTAAAAAGCTTGGATTTTATTTAGTAGGAAAGCAGGAAACATTGTTGGCTTTTGAGGAGAGGGAAATCATGACCATATAGGTGCATATAGGCTCACCTACTTTCCCCTTCCCATCCCAAACTCATGGCTTACATTTTAATTACTCCAAAATTTTTTTTCCTACAAATCATTACAGGGCAGCTGGGCAACACCAAAGTGCATATAGAGTTCTGGGCCTGGAGTCAGAAAGAATCATCTTTTTAAATTCAAATCTAGACTCAGATCCTTACTAGCTGTGTGACCCTGGGCAAGTCATTTACCCCAGTTTGCCTCAGTTGACTCATATGTAAAATTAGTTGAAAAAGGAAATGGCAGACCACTCCAGTATCTCTGTCAAGAAGACTTCAAATGAGGTCACAAAGAATTGGATACAACTGGAAAAAACCACCGAATGATGTAGTGGACAGCGCTGAACAAAAGTCAGGAAGACCTGGTGAGGGTCCTGCCTCAGACATGCACTTAGCTGTGTGACAGTGGACAAGTCATTTAATTTCTTATATCCCCAGACAACTAAAAGTATAAATTACAGACACAGTTGCACTGTGTTGTTCCCTGTCTCTGACAGCAATGACAAAGTGAGTTTCCACCCATCAAAGTGCAGGTTTGGACTAAAAGAAGGTGTTTAATAAGGGTTCTTGTGAAGATCAAACAAGATAGAACATGGAAAGTTGATTTGCCAGTTATTGTTATATTCTGTCTTCTCTTTTCTTCTCCTTCTTTCTGGGGAACTTTGGAGAAAGGAAGAGTTGAGGGTAGGGTTGGGTAAGGGAGTTAGAGACTTATTCCAGTGCTTTTTATTTCCTCCTGCTAAGCTTTAAATCGGGATCGACTTAATGGGGGAGGGAAAGGGAGTAGCTAAAGTTTTTCTCTCCCAGAAAGTTGAAACATCTTACATTCTAGTGATCACATCACATACAAACTTACAGGTCCCATTTTCAGAATTTCCAGCACAAGTAGATAAGGTATATACATGTATTTGTTTTCTTTTTAAATAATTTTCCTTTTATATTTTTCCTCCCAAATTACTTCCCTTTCAATCTAAGATGTGTTGGAACCAGCTCCAACTGGCTGGAAAGAGTTGATTGTTAAATTTTTAGTGTGAGCATTTACACTTTGATAATTTGAAGATGCTATCAATTAGGGCATGGTTTACTGTTTTTGCTTATTATCTAAACTTAAAAATATGGAGAAAATATTAACAATGAAGATTCAACTTACAAGTGTATTAAACATGCATTCTTCCCAACCCAAGAACCAGTTGTTAAACATTTACCAGCATTATCATTTCTTCCAATTCTCTTTACAGTCTCTTTATTTAACAATCCTGTCTATAAATTCACTCTGTTTGCTCATCTTCTAGCTATGTGACCCTGAGCAGGTCACTTAATCTCATCCAGCCTCAATTTTCTTATCTGTAAATTGGGGATAATAATATTAATAACAATAATACTACACGGGACCGGGGGGGGGGGTGAAGGATCAAATCCATGTATCAATCAAATAATCCACAAGCATTTATTCAGCATCTACTAGGTGGCTAAGTGCCAAGATAAGAGCTAAAAATATAAAGAAAATGCCTTCAAGAAATTTATATAGGGGAGACAACATACAGATATTTAGGCATTTGCAGATTATAAAGTTGATATATAGATAATCTTGGAGGGAAAGGCCAGGGTCCCAGAAAAGGCCCCAATCCTAAGGACGATGCTTCAGTTGAGTCTTTAAGGAAAGTGGAGATGAAGGCAAAGCATTCCAGGAATAGGCAAAAGATAGGCAAGTGGAGAGCGATGGAGCTCCATTTGTGATGAACAAGAAACAGGCAATGAGATAGATTATAGGGGTCTGAAAGGGAATGATATGGAAGAAGACTTGACAGATAGAATCAGGCCAGGTCGTGAAGGGCTTTAAATACTGAGTAGATGAGTTTGTTTGGTCTGAGAAGAAACAGGGAAGCACTAGAATTTACTGACTGGGGACGGATGGGAATAGAAGGTGTAACCTCATCAGTCCATCACTCTGGCAGCTTTGTGGAGAATGCAGTTTAGAGAGGAAAGAGACAAGATGAGAACAAATGAGGCAAATGTGTATAAAATGCTTTGCATAATTTAATGGGAGCTGTTATTATCGTCCTAAATCTTCCGACAGGAACTATATAAACATCTCTTCACAATTTGAGATCCCACAAGTCTGCTGCTAGGACTTCATGTATTTTAATAAGAACACATTTAGTCACTTGTGAAACTGTAACTGCCTTTTCTTGAGGATGAAAGCAAATTCCACAGGCCCTGTCGTACTTATGGAAATAAGACGGGATTCATGTCCCTGTTTATTTTGCTACTCACAGGGCATGGCCAGAACACAAATCCTTCAGGTGACCCTCTCTAAGGTCACCCATCCATCCCAGCAAACAGAGCAGTGGAAAAATAGAAAGAAGCAATTTCTTAGTAAACTCCTATTTTTCCCCAGGCAGAGGCTATAAATGTAATTTATCTGCAGAGTACCTAGTCTGCAATAAATTCTCCTCCTAAAACCTGAAGCTTTAATGAAATGTGTTAGCCCTGGACCCTGTGGGAATTTCAGAATAACAGAACACTGCTGTACAGCAAAACCTTTCATTCCTTTTTTTTTCTATCTCATTCTCCCCCCCCCCACTCCAGCAGCTGTTACAAACCTTCTTTTCTCTCCCCAAACCTGATCCTCCTCTCTTCCCTCACTAAGGGCACTTGTCTCTTGCTTTCCTGACAAGATTGAGGCCCTCAACCCTTCTTAACTTTCCAGTGGTTTACTCTTTCCCTCCTTCTTTCTTCCAGTCTCAGAGAGCTCCTCCTACCTCCCCACCCCCCAACCAAACTAACCTCTACCCTCTTTACCATAGAACCCTCCCCCTCTTTCCTTTATGACCTTGCTCCATCAATCACGTCCTCTCTCACTCATGCATGTTCAACATCCCTGGAGAAAAAATAGTCCTGAATTTGTGGTCCAAAGATTTGCATTTGAATCCTGCTTCTGTGTGGCCTTGGATAAATCACTGAAACTCTGGGCTTCCATAACCTCATTTTAAAAAAATGACAAAGTGGGTCTAGATCAAGGATTTTAATCTTTTTGTTTGTCATAGGTCCCCTTGAAGCCTTCAGAAGCCTGGCAAACCCTTCTGGGGACAATATTTTTAGATGCATGAAGCAAAATACATTGAATTACAATGAAAATTAATTATCTTGAAAGATAGTTATTAATACCGATTTTTTAAAAAATCTGTTCATGTGTCCCAGGTTAAGAACCCTTGGCTTTCTCAGGATTCAGATATTTCCCATGTCTAAATAACTAATTTCTTGGTCTCCTTCTCTTAAGCCTGCAAACATGCTTAATTCTTGTTTATATTAAGAGACAAGTGATCAACCACCTTCCAGTTGGTGGTATGCTGGTAAATGTTTAATAACCAGCTTTGGGATGGAGGGAGAAATGTACACAGGATGACACACTTTTAAGCACCCTCTGCATTATTGACATTTTCATTATCACTTTCTTAAGCTTAGACAACCAATAAAACAATAAATCAAAGTCCTGATTTGTAGCCTTTGCTGATTTTCTTTTTTTTTTTTTTTCTTTACTTTTTAGTAGAATCTCTGGGGTTCTCTAAGTATACCATCACATCATCAGCAAAGAGTGATAATTTGGTTTCCTCATTGCCTATTCTTATTCCTTTAATCTCTACCTTTGCTGATTTTTGAAGTGCAAATGCCCACACTGAAAACTGACCAGTCAGCTCTGGCAGCTGGTTTGAGCTGGCTCCAGCATAGCCCTACTTTCACGGATGATGTCATTCCTTCAAGCTGTGGTCCTTTCTCTTGTCTCCAAGGTGAAATATGTGGGTAGCTCTAATTAGAAATTTGGGTTACACATTACGGGCTTGTGTGTACAAAATAAATTAAGCGTCATTTGGCACTGTCCCCAACGAGCCAAGCAACCAAGAAAATACAGGGAGATATCTAGAGATCAATGTAAGGTGAAAAGAGTGGATAAATTTAATTAGAGAATTAGGGTTCTACTGGTGAATTAGACTCTTTTCTTACTTCTGTGTGTCTTGCGGTTTCTTTGCTTGTATCCGATGTTTACTGACAGCTAAATAAATTAAGCCTTCTCCCCATTTTGGGGAGAGCCAGGGAAGTATGGTAAAGAAAATGAAGCCGGATAGATCTAATTACGTAATGGGACTCTGCTTGTGGAATGGCTTGTTTTCTTCTGTCTGTATTAGGAATGCACTTACCTCTAAATAAAGGCAGCCGAGCATTGTGTCATGCTATTGTCCAAAGCATCACGAACATACTCTGGATAAATTAAGCCTTGATCAGGAGCCCCCAACAGCTGAGAATATAGCACAGAAAACAGGTGTGGTAAACAGGCAGTCTGTGGGAATCCAAGAGAACCACTACAAAGTCCAAAGATTACGGATCTTGTTTCAAGACTGGGGGGTGGAGAGAAGAAGAGAAGGGGAGGATCATAGATTTGCAGCTGGAAGTAACCCTAAAGGTCATCTTGTTTAACTCTCACTGAAGGCAAGGAAAAATTTGCAGTGACCTGCAGAGACTATGTTTATGCTTCTGTCAGTGATGTCTAAATATGCTTGAGTGCAAGATGTCCTAGAGAAGGAGCAAGGCTGGAATGCATTTAGAGGAATGTGTCTATATTTTCGAAGACATGAAAGATAATAGTGTTTCTTAAATGAATGGAACAAAGGAGAAACAAAGAGGAAGAGGAAGGATGTGAAGGGATGGAAGGTAATTTTGTATGACATCAGTAGGTTGGAAGGTAGAAAAATGTGACTATAGAAGAAAGAAAAGAAGGAACATTGAATATTTGAAGCTAAATTAGAAGCATGGGGCTCTTCATGTAGTTGTTCAGTCATTCCCAACTCTCTGTGGCCCGTTTTGGGCAAAGATATAGGACTGGTTCATTTTTTTTCCCTTCTCCAGATCATTTGACAGATGAGAAACTGAGGCAAACTAAGTGACTTGCCCAGCATCACACAGCTAGTAGATATCTGAGGCTGAATGTGACAAACACTTGAAGATCAGTGCTTATGATTGCAAGCCCAATACTTGCTCTATCCATGCACTGTCTGACTGCTGTTATAGAGGAAGGAGTTACATCCCCTCTGAAGAAGTGCCTTGTGCACCAAGGAATGATGCTGGATTCACAGGTCATTTAATAATAATAACAATAATAATTTATATAATTATTTATCATATATGCCATATATAATAAATGAATAAATAAAATAATAATGGCTAAAAAAAGAAGTAACAAGGAGTAATAATTGCTAGATTCCATGCTGAAGGATACCAAGCCAGCCATATATGGACCTGAAATAAATAAGACAAAGTTCTATTTTCCTGAAGTATATATCTGAGAAGTGATGAAAAAGTTCTGATAATTACTCCCCATTGTTTGTAATCTGTTTGTATATAAGGGATATTTTTAAAAAAGAAATTAAAGAACATTGCTGGACAAATAATAAAATAACAAATAAAAATCCTGAAGACTTTAGGAGTACAGGTGGCATTTTTACCATGACTGACAAATTGTAGTAGAAAACTTAGAAGAGAAAGGCAGATTTGGGCGGACAGCTGGTTAAGTAAATGGAGGCTGAGAATAGTATTTAAGTTTCTGAACTAAGGCTTAAATTAGTCAAATGATGGTTTCTTGTCAAGGGATGGAATGTACCTAATAAGAACCTATAAAATAAATATTTTCCTGAAGTCTTTATGCTGAAAAGGAAGGGAGAAATAGTTTACATAGGAATGTCAAAGTATCACCTGGTGGCCCAGATATTCAAAGACATCTATAACCTGATTGATTTTAATGTTTTAATGAGGCTGTTGAGAAGACTGAATTAATCCTGTATCATTTTCTTATTGATCCTATTTACACTGAATTGCTTTTGTTCTGTAACCGTTTAAGGAACAGCTCTTTGTTGATTCATAATTCATCTGGTCTGTAAGAGGTGAATTTTAGAAATCCAGATCTCCTGCTAATCATTGAACTACTCATGACTCAAGACATTTAACTGACCTTGGGGGGATGTGTGTGATGGCAAAGGAATGGCCCTAATATCTTTACACCACCAAGCTATCCTTCAAAATCTGGTTTATTGTCCAAAAAGGTCTTGTCTGTTATCTCTAACTCTTGAAGCTGCACTCAGATAAGGAACACCTCTTAGTCTCTTGAGAGATGGTGTGGGGGAAGAGGTTGTTGCCAGCCCCTATTACCAAACTTCCAATTAATCATCTTTATAACAAATCATGTCCCCCATCCCAACATGTCATCCACATTCTTCTGTTCTTTGTTCTGTACTCCTACAAAGCTTACCAAGCCTTAATCACTGATTGAGTGTTATCTCAATCAAACTTAGACCTGTTAAAAGGTCAAGCTGCCCACTGTATCTGGGGCCATCTCTAGTCATCCTGATCTACATCCGGCCACTGGACCCAGATGGGTCTGGAGGAGAACGTGAGGCTGGTGGTCTCGCACAGCCTCCCTCATGTCAGGACAATTCATTTGTTTAACATGACTTCACCTCCCTGACGTCATCATTCTCTTTGAGAACAAAGGACAAACAACAATTTACCAAAATCTATAAAAAAGGAACTGTCCTTTTGCTCAGGGTCGTTGTCATAAGTGGAGGCAATCATTGACAGGCAGCATGGTCCCTGTAAATAAACTTTATCTTCTTGAGAGGATTGCCTCAATTTACCTTTAAATTCTTTGGTGATTATAATACTTCATGACTCAGAGCCATGCAAGATTAGGAGATTATAGATATTTAAAAACATAGTTTTGTTTCTGGCGGAATTTGTGGATCATTAAAGGAATTTTGCAACTTCCCAAAGGCAATTCAACCTGCTCTCCTTCTCCTATTTAATTGTGGATCCAACTTTTTGTCCATTTGAGCTCTTTGAAGAAGATAAAGAAATTGATGGACAAACTCTATAGATCACCTGCCTAATTGCATGCTACAATAGGGATAATGGATGTTCCTTCTCCACTTGGTTTTTCCTCTTTTGAATAGTTACAGATTTCTTTCAGGAGGCTCAACAGTGTTCTAGAGATTGATACAACTAACACTATGGTGTCTACAGACAAGGTTAACTACAGTACCTCAATAACAATAGAAAGTCCCTTTTCAAAGTGAACTTTGTCATGGTGACAAACATTTTTGGTGAGAGAACACAAAGCACCAGAGTCAGGAAGACCTGAATTCAAATCCAGTCTCAGACACTTGGTAGTTATGTGATCCTGGACTTAAAAATCTATTTGACTCAGTTTCCCCATCTGTAAAATGGAAATCATAATAGCACCAGGATTGTTGCGAAGACCAAATGAGTTATTAATTGTTAAGTGCTTAGCATAAAGTAAGTGCTATATAAATGTTAGCAAACAGTTGCTACTACTACTGCTACTACTAAAATCACAATCCTGGATATGCTTACAGAGAATGTAGAAATATCATGAAAGAGAATTAAATACACAAAAATAGGTGAAGTTGACCAAGAATTCATAGAAATCTACGCTAAAGATAATACAGTGGTGAAAGTGATTCAGGGATTGATTCCTACATAAAGGGAAAGCAAAGCTAAAGGCATGGGGGGGGGGGGAAATCACAGACCTGATTAATATTTTAAAGACTAGCCAATGGAGACTGAATGTAAATTAACAGATGCTATGTTTACTTTTTTTCTTTTTCTTCTTTTTTTTTCCTTTCGTGTTTTTTCCCTTTTGTTCTGATTTTTCTTTCCCAACATGATTCATTAAAAATGTGTATTAAAAAATTAATGTATGTGTATAACCAGAAAAATAAAACAATTAAAAATAATAACCAAAGGAGAGCATCAATACCTACTAACCAATGTGCCTATTTTTTCATTTACATAAAATTATGAGAATATTTGATATGTGCACCATAAAGGTACACTAAAAGCATCCTTAGTGAGTGTATTAGAAAGGAATCATTGGGAGTCTCAAGCAATATTCCACAGCATGTCACATCTTTACCACTGCAACTAACAATTGATGCAGAGATCACAAGATCCTACTGTGTTTATTCTTTGTTTATTATTTTTAAAGTATTTAATATAGTAGAGCAAAATGTTATCAAGATGGCTTTCTTCCAGTGAGGGTGTCCCATCCATACCTCAAAATTGTTCAAGGTTTCTTGAAAGATATAGCCACAGGGAATAATTTGTGATTTTAACTTCAGGTCTTCCTCTCTTTAGACCTGGAATTCTATTTACTGTGCCATCTTGGTATCCATTTTACAGTTCAAATATGATGGCTCTGCTATTGTTTATGGTTTTAAAAAGTTTGTTATCAAAATATTTGCAGATCTTTTCCATTTTTCTTCTGATTGTTTTTCTCCTATTTTCACCCATGAATTCTCTTGAAGATGACTTTTTTCTGTTAGGTCTTTTATCCATTTTTCTTTAAATTGGTTTTACCCTCCAGGGCTTCTCTGTATTTTAATAATTATATTTTAAGTCTGTGTCCATAGACTCTATGTTTATTTGTGGGATAGTGGGCTCATAAATTTTGGGGGAATATTTTTGTACCTACTACTCTTACTATATTATCTCAGTAAAAAATCCTTTCCTAAAAGCTTTTTGAGGCTACTGCCTGATAATCCATGGAGAGCACATGGAATGGGCTCTTGATTGATGGTACTAGAAAAATGCAGCCCTTCAGGATTGTGAGGGTGGGTAAAAGTCAGTTATCCTACGGGGGCCCATCCAACAATGTGAAGAAATTGAGAAATTAGTCCAAAGTGTTGATTGAAATAGAGACTACTAGGAAAGAAGAAGGAATTCACAAAACAAATCATAAATCCGTCATGGGAGCACAATATTATAAAGATGGAGGACTTCAACTCTCTAGACATTTGCTCTCTCTTTTCTGTTCTCTTACTCTTTTGTTCTATTTTTCTATGTGTCTTGTTTTCTTTTTCAGTCTCTAAGTCTGTTTCTATCTTTCTATTTATTGTCTGTCTGGATTTTTCTCTCTCTTTCTCTCTATATCTGTCCATCTGTCTCTCTATCTTTGTCCCTTCTCCCCCAATTATAATATTTAATAAAGATGATCTGCCTTAATGACAATTTCATTCTTCAAAGATGAGAAATATCAGGGGTCACTTATTTTATATCTACAAAGAGGAAATGGTTTCTAAAGCAGAAATAATAATTGGGACTTTTATATCAAGATGGTGATGTTTTTGAAAAGACAATATTAAACTTCTTAAAAGCAATTTTTTAGATATCAAGGTAGGAAAATTGGCTAAAAAGCCTTCTTATAAAACACAATTTAGAAAATAAGCAAATGGGGGGAGTTCAAATACAATAAAAATTGATAGAGAGTAACTAATCAATCAATAGGCACTTATTAAGTACTTACTACAAGTCTTTGAGTTTACATTCTAAGAGGGAAGACAATATGCAAATATTCAGGTATATCAGAATGCACATAAAGCAGATATTATACAAGGTTCCTTTGGGGGAAAAAGCTCTAGGGGAGTCAGGAATGGTCTCATGTGGGAGTTGATGCTTGAAGTGAATCTTGAAGGAATCTGGAGATTCCAAGAAGTGGACATGAAAAGGAAAAGCGTCCCAGGTTGGGGTGGGGATGAGGCAGGCAGTACTAAGCATGGAGATAGGGTGGTATGGAAGGAAATTCAAGAAAGCCATATGACCAGGTATGACTAGGGCATAAATTGTGTGGAAAGGAGTAAATGTGTGAGAAGACTGGTAAGCTAGGATGTGGCCAAGTTGGGGAGAGATTAAAATGCCTAAGAGGTATTTGTATTTGATTCTAGAGGTAATAGTGAGCCACTGGAATTTATTGGAAAGGGGAGATGACAATAGCAGATCTACGTTGTGGGAAAATAACATTGGTAGCTATATGGGAGGCACTGGGATGAACATAAGAAGAAGAAATTTCTAAAAATATAAATATTAAATCCTACATTGGTAAAGAAAACCCAACACAAAACTTCAAGCTGATTATCATGGCTCATGCTTGTAACCTTTGTTAACCAAGAGGATGAGGCTGCTGTCCTCCTTGAGTTGGGGAATTTTGAGCAGTAATACTGATAAAGCCAATTGAGTATCCAGATGAATTCCAACATGGGAATGGTCCCCACTAGGCTTCCTGAAGAGGAGTGAGGGGTCCAGATTGGAAATTGAGCAGAACAAAGCTTCAATGTCAGTTAGTAATAGGATCAAGCTTTCAAGTGGCCAGTATTTCCAGGTTGGGTGGGATGGGAGATCCAGTCTCAAAACAAACAAACAAACAAAAAACAACAAAAAAATTCAAAAGTTTAAGATGGAGCATCTCGGGTAAAAACAGAGTCTCTTTACATATGAGGATTTTAGTGGGCTACAAGCTCAAGGGAATCAATAGTGTAATATGGCAATCAGCAGCATTAAGGAGTCATAGTGACCAAAATGGGGAAGGTAATAGTTATGTTATACTCTGCCCTAGTCAGACCACAGCAGAGTACTACTTTCAGTTCTGGGTGTCAAGTTTTAGGAAGTATGTTGACAAGCTGGAACACATCTAGAAGAGGATGACCAGGATAATTAATAGTCTGGAAAACATGGCACGAAGATCAGTTTAAAACACAAAAACTGGTGATGTTTTAATCTGGAAAAGACTTGGGGGTGGGGGAAATGACAGCAAGTGTTCAAATTTTGGAAGGGTCATCAAGTGGAACAGGCTTCAATTCTGTAAAAACTTCCTAACAATTTTGGAGTCCTCCCAAAGTGGAATGGACTGCTTTGGAAGGTAGTAAGTTCCTTGGCGTGAGGGGTCTTTAAGCAATTGAGTAAGAGAATACAGGGGATTCTTTTACACGTGTGAGTTGGACTAGGTAGCTTAGAATCATATAGTAAATAGCTAAGGAATGAGAAGGATCTTTAGAAATCAATAGTCCCTTTTAAAAAAAAAAAATCAGGAAACTGAGAATTCAAAATGTCAAATGATTTGCTCGGGATTACACTGTATTGAGTGTCTGAGGTAAATTTTAGGCCAGATCTATCTAACTCCAAGTCTAGTGTTTGGGCCACTATTTCACATTTTTCCTTTCAGGTCCATTCTGGCTCAAAGAGTCTGTTGGAATTTCTTAATGCATTGTGCTGATCACATCATTCCTCTGCTCAAAAGTCATCAGTGACTTCCCATTGCCTTTCCAGTTTCTGTTCCTGGAAGATATTTATAATCTGACTCCAGTTTATCTTTTAAGCCTCATCTCATGCCCTCTTCCATTCCCCAAGACTCACAGTTCAACAGGAAAGGGAAAAAAAATCCTTACACCCCATTTATGATTCCTGGCAGTTTTTCCACTACTCTGTGTCAGACTTTTTTTTATTTTTGAGGTCTGGGAAATGCAGTTGTACCACTCATTCTCCATCAAGATAGTTGACTTCATATCACCTCAGAAATTTATTGATAGTGACACCCCGAGGAAGTCACCAGATTTCATTCAATAATCTCATCTGTAAAATGGTGATAATAATATCCACTGAGCAAAAACTGTTGAAGGAATCAAATAAGATTATGTTAGATTTTACATCACACCACTCTATAAATATTAACAGTTAAGTGACGCAGTGGACAAAATGCTGGGTCTAGAGTAGGGAATTCCAGTGTTCAAATTCGGTCTTCTTACTGGCTTGTGACCTTTATTTTCCTCATTTTCCTTAAGTGTAAAGTGGAAATAAGAATACCTCTGCCTCCCAGGGCTGCTGTGAGAATCCAATAAGATAATGTCTGAAAAGTGCCAGGGACATAGTAGGTGCCAAATAAATGCTAGCTATTTGTAGAAGTCGTACTATTATTATTCACTGCTCTCATGTTCATTTTCCTAGCTTTTTCTTTGAGTTTCTGAATGGCTTCCTTCCTCTTCACCTAGACCCTGCTATAATACTTGGGGACTTCAACATTTATGTTGACAGACTTTCTCACCACCCCATCCCACAATTCTTCAACCTCCTGAATTTCAAGGACCTTTTTCTTGACTCCACTTAAGTTACACTTAAGCTCTTGTTGTTGAGTCATTTCAATCATATCCAACTCTTTGCAACCCTATTTGGGGTTTTCTTGGTAGAGATACTGGAATGGTCTGCCTTTTATTTCTTCAATTTTATTTTACAGATGAGGAAACTGAGGCAAACAGGATGGAGTGACTTGTCCAAGATCACACAGCTAGTAAGTGTTTGAGGCCGGGTTTAAACTCAGGAAGATGAGTCTTCCTTGGCTCCAGGGCCAGCACATTATCCATTATGGCACCACTAGCTAACTCTTGAGTTGGATTATTGTTAAATTGAAGTTCTATTCTCAGACCACATACTCCTATGCTCCTGCCTCTCACACTCATTCACTCATGATAAACCTCCTTTATATCCTTATCATGACTTTCTAATCCTTGATCAATCCTTCTTCTTACAGTTTATCTTCCCCAGTCTGGGCTTCTTTGTTTCAATACCCAGTCTTAGCCCCATAAGTTATCTCCTCAGTGTTTTATTAGCTATTTTACTAGAATCCTCCACCTTACCCTAGACCTTCTACCTTTCCTGGCCTGAGAATCCTTATTCCTAAATAACCCCCATCATTATTTTTCCAGTCTTGCTCCACTATTGTCAAGAATTCCTGGAAGAAAATTCACAAAACCAGATGAATTTCACCACTCCAACTTGATACCATATATGAACATCACACTACTTCAGCTGAGCCCTCAGGATTGTTGCTCAATATTATTCTACCTTTATTGACCGGTCTCCCATTCAACAATGTGATGGTTCTAAACTTTTTCTTCTCTTGCTCTTAACCCTGCTCTTAACCCTCTGCCCTTAGAGCAGCGGACCTAACCTTCAATGTCACTGAGAAGATTAAGGACATCCTGCCAGTGACACATCAGTGACTTGAAATGTGTAGCATATAAATTCAGTGTAGTGGCCAGAGTTCTAGCTTTGGGTCCAAACTCTGGCTAACTGTGGGGTGAGTCCCTTCACTTCTTTGAGCCTCAATTTTCTCATCTGTAAAATGAGGGACAAGGACTAGAAGACCAATAAGGTGTTTTTTTTAACTTTTATCTATGAAATATAATTTCTCTCATCTAACATGAGCTTCCTGATCATCCTTCACTATCCCAAACTTTCTCAGATGCATCATCTTTTATCTCCTCCCTTTAAATTACACTTCTATTTATAAAGGCTAATCCTTCCACCCACTCCTTCCAATGGTGTTCTCTCCTGACTCCAGTTCTCATGCTTCATCTCTCCTGCATCTTCAGTTTCTTCCTAAATGCTTACAAATATGTTTGTGTCCTCCATCCAAAAAACGTTTCCCTGGACTTTTCTAGTCCCATTCAATTAACATTTTCCAATTCCTTTCCTCCCTTTCATTGTGAAATCTCTGTTAAAAAGTTATCTTCCTAATTGTATAAATATGTATGCATTTATTAGATTTAACATATGTTTTAACATGTTTAACATATGTTGGATTACTTGCCATCTAGAGGAAGGGGTGGGAGGAAGGAAGGGAAAATTTGGAACACAAGGTTTTGCAGGGGTCAATGTTGAAAAATTATCCATGCATATGTTTTAAAAATAAAAAGCTTTAACAAAAAATGTTACCTACCCCTTCCCATGTCTTTACTTCATCCCTACTCATTCTCTCTGCAACTTCTTATAAGTGGGTTCCTTTCTCTAAAATGTTCTATCTAAAGTCACCAAAGGACCCTTTTCACAAAATCCAGTGACCTTTTTTTGCAAATCCCATACTCCTTGACTTCTCAGCTTTTGGCAATGTAGAACACTGCATCTTACTAGATATTTTTCTCCTTGGTTTCAAAGACAACATGCTCATCTGGTTTTTCTGCTACCTCCCCAGGCATTCCTTCTCTGACTCCTTGCTGATTCTTCATCATCTTCCAAACCTCCAAAGGTGGATATTTTCAAAGGATCTTGTACCTAAGCTCTTTCCTGTAGTAATATCATTTGTTCCCATGGCTTTAATTACCACCTCTCTGTGGATGACTCCTAAATACACATTTCCAGCCCTGCCATCTCTTCTGAGAGTCATCTGGCTAGCAGACATCAAGCATCAAGACATACCAGATAGGGATCTGGGTTTGGAGTCAGAAAGGCCTGGTAGGTTCAAATTCTACCTCATACTTTGTCAGTTGTATGATCTTGGACAAATTACTTAACTTTTTGTCCTCAGTTCCAAAAAATGAGAGTCGGACTTGAAGGCCCCTAAAATCTCTTCTAGCTCCCAGTCTATGATTCTATGATCTACGTTTTTTAAGATTCAAAATCTTATTCATGTTTTTCCCTCCACCACAGCCTTCCCTATCCGTTGCCATATTTATCAATGGCACTACCATCTATTGACTTTATTTCTTGTGATATTTTCTTTGATTCTTTCTTCTCTCTTTCCTTTTAATCGAGGAAAATTAGTCAAGTCAAGGAAAGTTTATTAAATTCTCTTAAATGGAGCTTTATTTATCCCCTTTTCTATTTCTACTCCCAACTCCTACATAGAGACTTTCACGTCCATCAATCCAGATAGCTACAATAAGGAGAGACCAAATACTCAGCACAATGGTGAGTGACTTACTCATTCCTGTTCTTTAAGTTTAGGCTCTAAATATGTGTGAAGGTCTTCCTCCACACTCCACACTGCTTTAAAGGAATTCTAGGGATCAGCAGAGCAGGAAGGGGGAAGTATTATGAAGACATGGAAATCATACCTTGCAGGTGGCTGCTTATTCTGTTTATGCATAAAGTGAGCTCTGAGTGATGCTTTAAGCTTGGATTTATCTTTTTTACTCAGCTCATGGTGGAATCTCCATACAGCATCCATAGTAATTATTGCCATTAACATCCAACATAATTCTCTTCTGTGGTCCATTTTTGATTCTCCTTGCTCTAACTAGCTGGAGTTTGGAATTATTTTGATATTCTCTCTTCTACATTTGCCTTATGGCTGCCAAGATATTTCACCACCCCCCAAGGGAGACTCCTTTACTTCTTAGTTCCTTTGTGATGGAGTTTCTCCCTAGGGCTGCCATCTTGGTTTAGTACCTGGTACTGGGATAGTATACATGGTCTGGGAAGGTTGATGGTGAGGGGAGAGTAGGTTGTTCTGGTGACTTCTTAACCCTGTGGCTTCTTCACCCTCCACAGTGCTCTTCATAAGAGGGTGCAGTTTGGGTCACACTGGGTACTCAGCAGCTTTGTGGTGGTATGGGGTTTGTGCTTCCTCCCCTTTGCTTTCGGTTTAGCTCTTTCCTGTTAAGCAATGAGCAGTTCTATCTAACCGCAGGCTCAGCCAAGGCACAATTGCGTGCAAACTGGATCCATTAAGGGGGCAAATACAGGGCACCAGGGGGAGAAAGGATTGATGCTAAAGCAGCTTACTTGGATAAGAAAGGACAGCAATGAAAACTCAGCCAGGAATCTGCAGCCATAGCCAATTCAGTCTATTTTACAGAGACCCAAAGGAAATAGAGAAAAAACAAAGTTGAAACACCAGGATTAATAACAAGTACAAAGGCGTTCCAGTTCACGTTTCAAATCAATTCCAGTTTGCATTCAGCCGTGCTAAAACTTGGTGTCCATTGGTCCTTGTTTAAATCAACGATAGTTCAAGTTTTCACTGGGAATTAGCCTTAAAATTTCTTTTTTTTCCAAGGCAATAGGAGGTGTTTACAATGGGAAAGGTTTGGACTCAAGAAAGAATTCAAAATGAATGAGTCAAGTTCAATTCTGGTTCAAGAGAAATAAAAACGGTCTTGGGGTATGTAGAGTTCAGGCTGGATACAGGCTTGAGGGCCAAAGATTACACAGGATTTAAAGCAAGGGAGGGATTGTAAAGATCATCTAGTCTGTTTTTTCCCCCTTCATTTTACAGAGAGACGACGAGGCCCAGAGAAATCAGATTATTTCCCCTGGCAGTCACAACACATAAGACCTGAAGATATTAAAAGAGCATCAGCAGATGACCTGTGATTTCACAGCAGGCGGGTCTCAGAGGCCAGCAGCCTTGCTGGTTCCGGCAAGTCCACGAGGCAACTATGACAGGAACCTAGGAAGCCTGGCTGCTCCTGTTCCCCTCAGAAGGCCTGTACCCTCCTGAGCTCCTGTGCGGGGGTGTCGGGCTGTCTGCAGGGTGCCAGGCACATGATGCAATTTACAGAACAGGAAGAGGCTTTAGCTGAAGTGGGAAGGGAACTCTGACTCAAGAAAAACAGAGTGGGTTTTTTTTCTTTGGGTTGTTTTTTGTTATTTTTTTTTAAAGAAAAGCAAATTCCAGAAAGGAATTGGTAGGGTTTTTTTTGTTTTTTGTTTTTTAAGAGGAGGAAAGGGGGACTTGAAACTGAACACTTTCCCATCCCAGCTTACAAAAGGGAAAATAAGCAATCTGGGAAGGAAAAGACAGAGAGATCTCTGGAATGGATACCTTGAGGCTCCAGAGGGAACTGGAGGAAAGGAGGAATTGTTCCTTCTGTGTTCTCATCTTAAGTTCTTGCCCTGGAGGTCATAGACCTCCAAGAAGTCCATGGGTAGATTTCCAGGGTCCATAAATTTGGGCAAGAAAAAACTACATTTTTATTTTCAATAACCTCTGGCTGAAATTGAGCATTTCCTCCAATTATTTTAAAACATAATTATGAGAGGAGAAGCATAGACTTCACTAGATAGTCAAAGGGGTCCATGATACAAAAATGGTTAAGAACCCCCAGCCTTGAGGCAAAAGGCAGTTAATTATCCAACCCTCAATTGTCTCAGGGAATGGGTGAAAAAGGCAACACTATATATACCATGAAGGGCATCGCACCCTCCAAAATCTGTAAAGAAATAAAGGGGGAGGGATAGTGGGTGGGGAAGCAAAAGGTGAGGGAAGAAGACAAGGGATGGATCCATGATGGGAGGAGGTTAAGTAATAGCAAGGCAAGTTAAGGAACAGAATTAAAGCAGAAGAGTTAGCAGAGAGAGGAAAGAAGAAATATATATAAATACTTCAGGGAGGATTAGGAGTAGAATTTATTAGAAATAAAAAAAACTATGACTAGTAATCATTGATATTATACAAAATCAAACTTAAAGATTAAATCAAGAGAAATCTACAATATATATCAGCTATACAAATATTGTTTTAGATGTGTGTTTACTTATGGGTATATGTTTCTAAGTATATGTAGATAGGTATACATGTGGTTCTATGTATATGTGTATATAGATATATGTATATATGTGTAGGTCTGTGGATGTGAATATATATATATATGTGTATTTATACATCTATATATGTATTTATAAATACAAATACTGAACTATAGCCTGTTTGGGGGGAAGTGATGAAAGGAGGGAAAAAGAATAAAGTAAAAAAAAAAGTGTGCAGCAAAGAACAAAAGATCAATTTACAAGGAAGCAAAGAAAAGATGGACATTCATGAATATAATTTCTTCAACTGTTATGTATTCTTTCTTGAACTGGTAACTTATTGTTACATATTTTTCATCTTCCCTGATGTTCTGCCGAGCACATGAAAATATTGTTTTTGTTTTATTTTCCTTTTCTGTTTTTCTTTTTTCTACTTTTTAAAATAAAAAAGAAAAATAGCACTGTGAAAAAAAATTAGTCTAAGTGATAATTAAGCTTTGTGCTGAGGTTCTCAGAGAAAGGAATAAAAGCCTAGAAGCACATTTTCAAACAGGCCAGGGATCATGAGGAGGATAACTAGTGCTGTGTTAAGTGCTCCTCCAGCAGGTCTCAGACTTAATAGGGAGAGTCAGTCCATCAGCCAACAAGTATTTATTAGGTGCTTACTGTGTACCAGTCTCACATACAAACACACACACACACACACACACACACACACACAACATAGTGCTTTTTTCTGGGGAAATCACCAGGGACAGACCTGGACCTCGGCTGGAGAAGTGGATTTGGATGCATCTTTGCTGCCCTCTTCTGGAAGCCACTATTTTACTGCCTGGACAGGATTTTAGCTTTGATCCCAAGAGGAGCATCGTATGGAAAGAGAATTTATTTGCACACTTATGTGAATGGGCAGATCTATAAGCCAGCACCTTTGTAACTGAACCAAAATGAGCCGATTGTCACCAGCCCAATTGGTTTTTAGACATTCATCTTGAACAGGAACCAGCCCGTGATGTCAGTGCTGAATTCATCACTATTGATGGAGTGTATTGACCAAAAGCTGGAAAGGAGGTCATAGTTTCATCTAGTTTTAGCCCCTTATTTGAGAGATGAGGGAAGAAAATCCCAGAAAGATTGTGACTTACGTAAAATCATGTAGAAAGTTAAGTGGGAGAGCAGGGATTCAAAATCAGGTTCTCTGACTCCAAATCCAGTCTTTTTTAAAATATTTTTTTCAATTAATAATTATTTATTTTCTCTTTCCCATCCTTAAATCCCCCAATTTAAGAGATTTATTTGACACAGTAAATTTTGCTTCAGTTTCTCATTTTTATTCTGTGTGTGTCTTTGTTTTTTAAATATTTTCTAGTAAGCGATCAAAAACAGGGTTTTGTTGTCTTATTCAGTCTCTTACTTTCTTCCTTTATTGAATTGTTTAATATGTTCACATTTAAGGACAGGTTTAAATTTTCTCCATTTATCTCTAATATTGTTTTTTTCCTAAATTAAATTTTGTTCGTTTTCCTTCTCAAACATAGTACTTTGTCTCTTCAGTTATTTTTGCTGAATACCAAAGACTCTCTTTTCCTCACTTGCAAACCCCATCTCTCCCTCCTATTTGTCACCCTTTTCCTCAGACTGGGAGTTTATGTATTTATTCCTTTTTATTTTTATCTAGTTAAATAATTATTCACACTTTTTTTCTCAATTAAGTAGTTAATTGAGGTCATTCTTCCTTCACCTTCAGTTTCTTTTATTTGTTAGGAATTTTATTTTTAATTTTATGTACCTTCTTCTAGAAAGGATTTTTAAAACTTCATTCTTTTAATCAATTCTTTTACTTTCTCTTTATTCTTAATTCCCTACAATTCAATTTCTCATCTTATTGTGCTGAAATGGCTCTCTCCAAAGTTACTACAGACCTCTTAAAGACTAAAATCCAATTATCTTTTTCGGCCCTTCTCCTTGGTCTCTCTGCAGCCTTTAATACTATGGAGCATTCTTTCCTCCATGATATTTTATACTCTTTACTGATTTTCTTCCTTTCTAATTGTTCCTTCTCTATCTCTTTTGTTGGATCTTCCTCTCTCTAACCATAAGTGTCCCTAAGTGTTCTGTCCTGAGTCTGCTTATCTTCTCCTTTATGAGACTTCACTTGGAGAGCTCATCAACTTCCATATGCTGATGATTTTAAATTCTACCTTTCCTATGTCAATCTTTCTGCTGGTCTCCAATCTTGCCACTCGAATTACCTTTCAGATATCACAAACCAAAGATCCAGAAGACAGCTTAAACTCAATATTTCCAAAATGGAAGTCATTATTTTTCCTCTAAATACTCCCCCCCCCCACAAACTTCAAGTCCCACTTCAATCCCACTTTCTATAGGAAAATTCCCCTATTCTCTCTTAATTCCAGGCATTTTTCTGACTGTCTCCTTGACTGGATTCCTTTCCCTCCTCCATTTCAACTTCTGACTTCCCTGACTTTTTAAAAGTAAGTCCCACTCCAATCCCATTTTCTACAGGAAAACTCCCCTATTCTCTCTTAGTTCTAGGACTTTTCTTCTCTTAATTATTTCATATATATATTTATATATGTATATATATATATATATGTTTATGTGTGGGGGTGTGGATGTGCTTGCATGTTGTCTCCCTATTTGAGGGCAAGAATTGCCTTTAGCTCTTTTTGTATTCCTAGTGCTTAGTACAGTGGCTGGCACTGGGTAAGAACTTATTAAACATTTCTTGATTGATTGATTATATGTATTTCTTTTTTAATGTCTCTGTTCTTTGTGGAATTACAGTTCTAAAGTATTGATTTTTAACTCCATTTCCTAAATTAGTTCTATGTTATTACCTTATAAATCTTGCCCTCTCTCCTTTTTTTTTTTTTTTTTTTTTTTTTGCCTTGCTCTTAGAAATAACAATTCCTATAGGACATAGAGAATATCATTATTTTCCCTTGGTAGACATTTTCAGGACCTAGATCTTGTGGTCCATTTCTACTCTTTTCTCTCCTCGTGATCATTTTTATTCTTATTTGGCATGTAATCTCCCCTTTGGGTTCATGTCCTCTCATTATTCTGGATGTTAGTTAGCACGAGGAGCTCTGATTTTCCTTCTCCTAAGGTAGGATGCTGTCCATGGAGGCAACACACTTTCTGAGAAATAGTGGTATATGTGAGCCTCAAAGTCCTATGGATTGTAATGCCCTCATCTTTCATTACAGAATATGACTTCCTCTTTGGTCTTCAGTGGGATTTCTTCCAACCATGGAATCAAGATTTCTTCTTGTCCTGTTTCAATTTTTCCCATTGCCACCTCATTCATTTTCCCATAGATCATCTTTTTGAGAGATTATAGGAGTTACTTTATCTTCACTGCTTACCATTAATTTGATTAAGAGGCATCATACATTCCCTTCTATCTTTTATCTCCCTTTTCTGCAACTCTTTCATTATGTGTGTATTTCACACAACAAACAAAAATATTGATTCACCTGGAAGGGAGTGTTAAGTTTAATCCAAAGTGTTTTGGGCTTAATCTTTCACTATCATTTCTCCAATTTCTTTAAGTTTTGTTTTCATTTTTATTATCGTGTTTTTCCTAGAAAGAAATTTCATTATTCCCTTTGTCATTTTCTTTATTTTTATCTGCTCCAGTTTTCCTTAATTTTTTTTCCTTTTAATAATTTCTAGGGATGGGGTGATTTATTTGTCTATTTGTATTTTTCTTGGCAACTGTATTTATTGACCTTTCTTGTGTTTCTAATGTCTGAGGTGTTTGCAAATTACAAACATCTGGGGTTTTTTTTATGATGATGATTTGTTTTACTTTGTTTTGCTTGGTAAGAATGCTTTAAATGTCTCTTTTATTTCATGTCCATTTTTTCCACTAATGACTAGACTCAGATTTGAAGTATGCATCTTGAAATCCTTTGCTTTTCAGAAAATACTATTCCACTCCCTTCTGTGGTTTCCAGTGGGTGGAATATAGCTTTGTGTTGATTTTCCTTTCCTTTATATTTATCCTAGTCACTAGGAAGATTTGTTGTTGGTCAGTGAAATTGTTATATTTAACCACAGTTTTAGGAATTTGCAACATAGGTGTGTGTGTGTGTGTGTGAGTGTGTGTTCCCTAGTGGCAATCTCTGGATTCTTTTTATTGGTACTTTGTACTCAGAAATTCTGGACCTATTTCTTGCATTATAGTGTTCCCAGTTTTTTGACTTATATTCTTTTGCGAGGCCTATGATCATTAAAATTCAGCAATGAATTTTGTTCTTTTAACATTATTGCATTTTGCTTCTCTTCTTCCATACTGGTTTGCACTTCAGTATATTTGAATTCCCAACCAATTGTTCACTCTTTTGCTTCTTTGGAAAGACTTCCCACCAAGAATCAAGTCATTCTTTCCTGCTGTGCAGGACATAAATTCTGCCATTTACCCCCTTTCAACTTCTGCTTTCAATATTTTTATTTCTCTCTTGAACCAGATGGGAACATTCTAGTTTGGGTCTGTGTTGGGAATTCTCTGCTTCATCAGGTGTTAGTTCAATGTCTTTTGGCTTACAATATTTAATTAGAGACATCTGCACTCATTTAACCATCTTTGTGGCTATTTTCCTGTTTTAGTATCTTTTCTGTCAGTTTATCTTGTTTTCTATATTTTAACTAAATTTTCTTACTGAGACCTTTGGGGAACTTCATTTATTTCCACTGTTTAATTTAATTTAAGGACTATTAATTTCTCACTTTTTCTTCCTTGATAATAGATTTTTCAGGGGAGCTGCACTTTAAAGCTGTCTCCCCTTCCTCCAGTGTGAGGGAATTTACTTTTTCACCAGCCTCAGTACCTGCCCCAAGTGACTTCTAGAGAGACAGATTTGGCCCCAGTTGGATGCTAGTCCCATTTCTTTCATATCTGATACAAAAGTACTTCCTCTCCCCAACACACATACACACACAACACAATCACACAGAGAGGTATTTGGGTAATACATGATCATTTAAAACTAAATAGAATCATCAAACTGTTCATGATTAGTAAAGTCCCAGACACAAGCCCTTTGCCACCAGGACAAGCCCTGGGCAGATCTGGATGTCAGAAGGAACCACACAGCCTCAGGCTATCACTCCCTAATATACTGTTTACAACCAATGGAGGACTTCATCCATACGCAATGGATCTGATAAGTTTGTCATCTAATCTAAACTGAATCCCCCATATTACATGATGATTATTTAGTCTTTCTGATTGAATCTCTATTAGATTCTCCATGTGTGTGGCTTGGACAACTACTGGCATCTTCTTTAGTTCTTAGGAGTCTTCGATCTCAATAATATTTCTTCTTTTGGAAGTGAATTTTCTGCTATTTGATTATGTATTAAGCACAACTAGGCTTCTACTTTAGCCAAATAAAATGACACTTTTCAGCTCAACTGCCTTCCTTAGTTTTTGAAATGTCAAACTAGTGACAATAACAATAAGAATATTAGCAAATCAAATTTACATGTTTTACAAAGTTATTACAAAGTGTTTTACATACAATAATTTATAGATACAACAAAATGTTTACTAAGGATCTGTTGTGTTTAGAGCATTATGATAGGCCCAGGAGAGATGGAGTCAGGAGTTCGTAGCATGGAGAAGATAAAACTTAGAGGAGACCTGGTAGCTCTTACATATTTAAAGAGCTTCCAGATAGAGGAGGGATTAGACAAATTCGGTTTGTGTTCAAATAGTAGCACTAGAAACAACGCGTGAGAATTACATACAGATTTAGGATTTATGTCAAGAAAAATGTCCTGACAATGAAAACTGTTCAGAAGTAGATATGTTGCTTTGAGAAATAGTGAGTTCAAAAATAAATAAATAAACAAATGAATGAATGAATAATAGAGAAATAGTGAGTTCCTCTCATTGAAGGTCTTTGAACAGAGATCAGTTCACATATGTCATAACAGAGATTCTTCTCTGCAATATTTTGGGTTAGGTAGCCTTTAAGACTCTCCTTCTGAATCTAAAGTTTTGTTTTTGTGAATTCCAGCTCTGATTGTTTGTGAATAAACTGCCTATACCAAGTGCCTCCATTTCTTCTCCTCTCCCTTGCTTCCCAACCCTCTGCAATCTAGCTTCCAATCCCATCATTCACCTGGCCTCTTCAAAGTAATCACTCTTAATCTCTTGCTCTAATGGCTTTTCTCAGTTCTCATCCTTCTTGACCTCTCTGCAATCTTTGACAATGTCACTCACACTGCTCTCTCCTAGATTTCTTCCTGCCTATCTGACAGCATCTTCATCCAGATCACACCCACCACAAACTCCAGCTGTCCCCTAAGGCACAGTCCTGGATTCTTTTTTTCTTTTTCTACCTCTCCTTACTAGTTGATTTTATCAGCTTCCATAGGTTGAATTACCTTCTCTATTCAACTGATTCACACTTGTATTTTATGTATCCCTATTCTCTCTCACATTGCCAACTAACCATTGGACATCTAAATTGGATGTCCCATAGACATCTTGAACTCAACATATCTAAAACATAACTTGGTATCTTTCCTCCCAAGACCTGATTATTCACACATTTTCCAAATGAGCCAGAAATGAACCACCATTCACATACACTTATTAAAATCCCACCTTTGACACTAATATACACACACATAAGCAGTTCATCTGGAAAAGGGCTAGAGGTATTAATAACACTATGATGTTAGTCTGGATAGCTGACATTCTATTTTAATGACACAATGATTTTTAAGGGTATGTTCTCTAGGTGTGTATGGATACTTTATCAGCTGCAACCCCTCCTCCCCCCAAACTGCATGGACTATCTTTTTAAGTTGCTGGGACCAAAGAAACCAGTCACCAAGACTTGTTTCTTTGGTGTTATCCTCTTTCTTACTTACCCCATATATCCAATGTTATCAAATTGCCATTTCTTCCTTCATATATTATACAGCTATCACCTGATTATAGCCCCCGCCTCCTTTCACCTGGCCTATATTGTCATAGCAATAGACCCTCTAATTGATCTCTTTGCCTTGTATTTTTCCCTATTTCAATCAGATATCAGAGATTTTCCTAAAGTACCAAACTGAATATATCATTCCACCCCTCCCATGTCCAATATTGAATATTTACAATCAAGAAATTGCAATAGCTCCTTATTATCTTCAGGGCTGGATATAAGATCCTTTGTCATTCGAAGCCCTTTACTAAATTGGCCCATCCTCATCTTTGTAGTCTTCATCTTTCAACTCCAGTGCACCATATTGCAACATTCTTTTAGCTTTTCTGGCTCCTTCAAGATCTCGCTCAAATCCCACTTTATATAAAAGCCCAAACTCTTTCCTTAGTGTCCTACCCCTGCCACACCTCCACCCCCAGCTTTTTTATGCTTTCCTTGAGAATATCTTCCATATGTCTTGTATTTTTCTAAAGATTTACATATTGTCTTGCTTATTAGAATGTGAGATCTTTGGCAGGAACAATAATTTGCTCAGTGCCTGGCCCATTTTTTGTTGTAGAATCATTTTTAGTTATGTCTAACTTCATGACCTATTTGGGGGTTTTCTTGGCAAAATAGTTTACTATTTCCTTCTTCGACTCATTTTATAGATGAGGAAGCAAAGGCAAACATGTAAGTGACATGCTCAATCAAAGCCACATAACTAATAAGGGTCTGAGACTGGATTTGAACTCCTGAAGATAAAGATAGAGACCAGTGCTCTATCCATTCACCAAATAGCTATCCACCTGGCCTATGGTGGCCATAATGCTTAATAAATGCTTGCTGATTCACTGACAAGGACCAGTCTGGCAAACTTTATAGGCTGGCAGAAATGTCCAGGGCTTTGGTTCCTCTGAGGGACACAGCCTTCAAAAATTTACTGTCACCTCCAAACTACCACAAGGCATCAAAGTAGGACTTTTAAAGGAAGTGATAATTATTTCTACCTTGGAAGGAACACATGGACCATTCTGGGTATATTTCTGGAAGACGTTGACAATGTTCTCAAACAAGGGCAAATAGGGTAGGGAAAGGATGCAAAACCATTCCATACATGAAAGATTTGATAACTGAAGAAGCTGTCTGGAGAGGAGAGAGGGGAGGAGAGGGGAGGGGGACAATGGGAAATATAATATCTGCTTTTAAGTATTCAAAGAGCTGTCTCATGTAAGGATTAGGTTTACTTTACTTACTGCCAAAGGGGAGAACTGGGACCAAGGGCAGCAGTCATAAGAATGAGTTTTCATCTCAATGTTAGGAAAGATGTCCTAATTCACAGAGTTGTAAAAAGTGACGTAATCTTCCTTTGGAAGTAATGTTTCCATCACTCAAGGTCAAATGCAGCCTGAAGTCTTACTGGATATGTTATAAAACCCGAGTCATATTGCAATTTTGCTCTCCAAAGTCTTACGATGATTACTATGACTATAATCGGCAAGGACATGCCTTTGCTATTTCTAAGGCAGGAGTTCAGGGTGAGCATAAGTTCTTTTACGGTAAAAACCTTAGGACAAATGGACTTGCCTGAGGAAGGGGGGATGTAGAAGAGGAGTGCCTGCCAGAGGTCTTAGGCCCACATGGGGATACAAGGGTTAGGGAAACAAATTCCAGAAGGTCTGAGTCACCAGCAGCCAGACAAACAGAACCCAGCAGCAGGAGAGGAGGAGCTATTTGGACATCTAGCCCCAACAGAAGGAGGCTAGACTAGAACCAGACTGGCCAGACCCAAGGAAGGACCTAAATAAAGATCAAGGACTAGTTCTGTCGTGTTTAATCAGAATGACTTTATAAGGTCCTTGTCATTTAGCACAGTGTCTGGACACAGACAACACAATGTTTACTGAGTTAAACTGAGGTAATTTATAATTTTCCCATCTTAAAATTGTTGTGGCCAAATCTGTAGTAAGAAAGACAGTGGGGGTTAGTGGTGGGGCAGCCAGGGGGTGCCCTGGTGCATGCCAGGTAAGGAGTCAGGATCACTCATCTTCCAGAGTTCAAATCTAACTTCAGACATTAGTTGTGTGACTCTGGGCAACCACTTCACCTTGTTTGCCTCAGTTTCCTCATCAGTAAAATGAGCTGAAGGAAATGGCCAACCATTCCAGTATCTTTGCCAAGAAAACCCCAAATGGGGTCACAATTAAACAACAGCAGCAGCACGATAAGTGTATAAAGATGGTCTTCAGCCAAGAAAATCTGGATTCAAGCTTTATCTCTGACACTTGCTGGCTATGTAACCTTGGGCAAGTGACAAAATCTCTCAGGAAACTCAGATTATAAAGAGAAGGATAATGTACACTGGTGAGATTATACAAAGATCAATTCGAGACTCTTTCCAGCAAGGTGATTCAGTCCAATTCCAATGGATTTGTGATGGAGGGAGCCATCTGCACCCAGAGAGGACTGAGTGTGGATCACAACATCGATTTTTTTTTTTCTTTCTCATTTTTCTCCTTTTTGATCTCATTTTTCTTGTGCAGCATAATTGTGGAAATATGCGTAAAAGAATTGCACATGTTTAATATATGTTGGATTATTTGCCATCTAGGGGAGAGGGTGGGGAGAAGGGAGAAAAAATTTGCAACACAAGGTTTTGCAAGGGGGTAAATGTTGAAAATTATCCATACATATGTTTTGAAAATAAAAAGCTTTAAAAAATAAAAACAATGTGAATCAGTAGAGGGAGATTTGCTGTAGAGAGAGACATATTAACAAACGAAATCAGAGCTGAGGGTCAAAACCTTCACAAAATATGTAGGAATAAAACCTTTTTTAAAAAA